>NC_133135.1:44536642-45162455 GCF_048418815.1 Hemitrygon akajei | reverse complement strand
TTCCAAATACTTGTAACATTGATCCCACAACAATCTACCCTGCAGCAAAATGCCTCTAACAATAGAGGTCCATGATTAAAAACTTGGAAGAGGTAAATTGCCAAGAGCCAGCTTCCAAAATATGACCAAGGCAGACACTGCTTCTAGTGCACTGGCACAGACCTTTGTTATCTAGAGTAAAGTTTATGAAGACTGGGTATTGATTGCTGCATCCTGTACATTTAAGAGATCTCGACTATCTAGAGAGGCTCCTCAAAGCATGGACAGGTGCCACTAGTGCTTTTCCACAAAAATTCCTTCAAATCTTTTGGCAGGATGAATCTTATCTAGGACAATATCCTCGCCATCAAGTCTGCTCCAATCGGCAGACTACATCATTCACATGCCTGACACTGAATTCCAAAGCAGTCAATTTACTGCAAGTCATTTCATGCCAACAGATTACAACGGAATAGAAAGATGTCAAGGATATTCTCAAAAAGTGTTGGGCTGGGGGGAATTTAACAGTGTTATTAACTGTCACTAGCAGGAACTTTTGAATAATGATTTTTTTTTTAAATTGCATAGAATAAGGACATTGGTTACATGGAATTTCTCATCCTTAACACTGGTCACTTTTTTAAAATCTTTTCAGTAGTTCATCAACTTAACCAACCAATTTTTCTGCCATCCACATGCACTGGAGCAATTTTTAGTAACCAGTTGCCAACTGATCCTTGGATGTGGGAGGAAACAGGAACATCCAAAAAGCAGCTCGAACAATCACTGAGGATTTGCTCAATGTGCACAGTTTTTGAGTGTTAGAATTTAACCAGATTCGCTGGAGATGTAAAGCAGCAGAACTAATTGCTATGCTGCCCTTTATAGAAAAGCAATCAACAATGTACTGAGGACCTTGGGTCATCTCAGGAGCACAGGAAAATGGTAAAGGAGTGCACTTTGTTACATACTTTGTACACTCATGGGAGAATGATCCACTCTCTGCATTAGGACTCATTGCTTAGTTCCCTTTTTGTCTCCCTCTCTTGTTGAAAGTTTGGACTTTGATCATGCAAGCACTTTAGGTGTCAAAACATTAAGTAAAATGTATTTGTGCTTGGAGAAAATTCTAAAGTTCTAGTTATTTGAGATTTATTGTTCACTTTTCATATCATGTACCCTGGATCTATTGCAGTTTTTTAAAAACTGGGATATTCCAAAAAGATAATTATTTATCATGCTGGTTAACTATTTCTGCTGTCATACTTGTTTTAAATGAATGCATGGTTTCTTTTTTGATATTAGGTAAGGTGACTAACACCAGTAAATGATTTGACTGTAGAAATTAGTGCATTTTATTTAAAGTTACAGAATTGGAATACACAGAAATGGGCTCTTCATCCCATCGTGCCAATATCATTTTTGTCTCTATTCTAATTGCATTTGCCCATTTAGGATATGGGCCTAATGCCATCCATTCAAGTGCTTGTCTAAACCTAGTGATTATTTCTGATTCCACCACCTCTGGCAGTAAGTTCCATACTACTCTATATATTTAAAAACTTGCCCCTTGGATCTCCTGCAAAAACCCTTCCTCTCAGTTCAAACCCATGCCCTCTTGTTATTGATATCCACCGTAGGAAAAAGATTCTGACTTGTCTACACCTCTTGCACTTTTATAGCCCAGCCTATACAATTCTTTGCATAACAAAAGCCCTTTAGTCTTCTAGTCCTCTCGTGCGTGCTCTCTAGTACAGCCACATCTTCCTATAATGTAGCAACCAGGACCTCATGCAGTAGTCCAAGTGTGGTTTAACCAGTGCTCTTTTAGTTTCAACATTAATCGCAACTTTTAATTTAAATGCCCTGCCCTATGAAGCCTTATGCTATCAACGCATAAAATGCTGGAGGAACTCAGCAGGCCGGGCAGCACCTATGGAGGAGGGAACGTACAGTCAACATTTAGGGAAGGGTCTCAGCCCAAAATGTTGACTGTACTTTTTTCTGTAGATCCTGCCTACCAAGTTTGTCTTGTATTTTGTGTGTGTTGCTTAGATTTCCAGCATCTTCAGATTTTCTCTTGTTTGTTGAAGCTGTATACTATTTTCACCACCAAATCTGCACATTTTGCTCTTTTCCAGAGGACAATGTACTAGAACCCTTGGGTTTCTCCATGCCTCATCTTTCCTTAGAGCTTTAACTTTTACAATTGGTCTTCCCATAATGCATTATTACCTTGCATTTGTCAGGATTAAATTCCTCTGCTGCTCCATTTGATTTTCTGTATATTCTGTATTCTGCTTTCACCTTGAACAACCCTCCTTGGTTTCTGCAACACTATCAAATTTTTTTTTCTGAGTGCTGAGTGGAAATAATTTAAGAATATTTAGTAGAATTAACAAAATTGAACTGACTATTAAATAAAAAGTAGGGTTTGTAGTTGGGGATGAAAAAATGTAAGGCAAAATTGGTAATGGAGGAAATGCATAGCAAAGAGAAATGGCCTTCCACCTGTGAAAACAATACTGGATATGCTCATGCCAGGTAACTATTTTCATCAGAACGAGGGAAATTTGGAAAGTAATTTTTTAAGTTGGCAAGAAAACAGATGGTGGAGAAAACATAACTAACAAAGTAGACTGATTGACCCAGATGGCCTGTTTACTGGGTGAAAGATGACAAACCTGCTTATGGTTAATTTGTCCAAGAAATATAAAGGAAAATGAATGAGAACAGAGGGGAGAATGGAAAGACGACACTGGAACGTATTGGAAATGCCAAGCCCCATTGGAACACTGAGCTGGATCCAATGTGCTTGAGCCCATTATATTGTATCATAGTTCCAACTTTTCACTACTTTCCCTTTCTGATGGGGTAGTCTGTAAGTCTGAAACTCCTTAATTATTCGATCAGGTGATAATCTTTCCAAGTACACACAGACCCTGCTTAACCCCAGCATACATTCCTTGGAGGTGGAGTGCTGTGAAGGGTGATTATAACATTACATAAATGAACAGGTGCACCTGAGATCTGATATTATTTTATGTGTACACAGTAATTCGTGGAGTAGCAAACACGCGAATAGGTCTAACCTGTACATCAGTGGAGCAGCAACACATCACAGCAGCAACGGAAGGACCCAGGCTGTGGGCCCTCCTCTAACTTTGGCTTCTTCAAATTGGCATCGGATTTGATTGCCTTTTCTTAAGTTTCTTCTCATGAGGCAGTTCTCGGTAGCAGGAAATAATGTCAAAAGCGCCTCTCTTTACCTTTATTGCTTCATTCCCAGTCAGGGTCATTATCAGTGAACATTGCAAATTTCAAAAAGGTGCTGACATCAATCTGATGCTCACCAGCTTTCAAACAGCGTATCACTTGCAGTTTCACATCCGTGCTAATGCTTTTCCTAGACATCTTAGATGTGCTTCACACTGGAAGTTGCAAGAAGTTTTCCAGATATGGGGGGGGGGGGGGGGGAGGTGGGGGAGGAATACAATGGCGAGGGAGCAAGAATGTTTACACATGTGAGGGAAGTAAAGCGTGAACTAATGTGTGATTGGCTGTGAGTGGCTCAGCGTATATAAAGTGCTCTCATTAGTTGATTGAATGTTTACTGTGATGGTGGCCACACTTGAAGTTTTAAGTGTTTGGAATTTGTCATATTTTAAAAATCTTAATAAAGAATTGAATCACTGCGTTGTAACAAATCAGCACTATGCGGGGTCTGAATGTATCTAAAACTGATTAGTAATACGTTCCTTTTCAAACATGCATTGAGTCATTGGCTTTTTTGAATGCTTTAGCAGTGTAGTCATAACGAATATAAACCATATGGCTATCATGAGCATTTTCGAAAATGTGGGCATTGAAAATGGCTGAAAGTTGTCCAAAGGCTTGAGTACATTTTCCTCTTTGTAATAGTCATATTATGGTTCATTTACTACACAGATAAAACAAATCATGTTATCCTTTAAAGCTAGTGATATTAGTTGCATCTTCTTGGGTAGAGTGGATGATTGATGGAAATTTGTTGGCTGAATAGCAAGTAACACACTTTATGTAACCCTCAAATACTGCAATTTTCTGCACCAAAAGAAAACTTAACCAGATTTAGTGGGTGAATTTGTTATAACTAATGCCAAAACTTATTTGCTGACCTTTGTAAAGCTACTTTCTGAGCCTTTTGTGAGCCCAAGCACCAATTCATTAGCTGATGCATTGTTGCAGGAGACACACACAAATACCATGCTGTTGTATAATTTCTAAATGGAAACCACCAATGAAATTAATTATCTGTATTCTCAAGTATTCCAGTTGAAGCAACTGTAAAGAAAAGAAAATGTTACTTATAAACCACAAATGGATACTTTGCTTGGGATAATTATATCTAATGGGTACCTGAATTGGTTTGTTGTCAAAGCCACCACTTTGTTGGAGAGACAATTACATGACAAAACCATGTTTTTAAGCAGGTGGAAGGCTATTCTGACTAGCTCATTTTAAGGGATTGAATACGTTGACAGGTATTGGATTTGATCATTGTCTCCCTGGGATACGAGATTTTTGTTTTCTCAGTAAGTTTTCCTCAACTTTATCCTTAGCTTAAGGATTGGGCTAAAAGTGTCATTTGCTGAATTTTGGGGTGGGGCAGAAGTTCACAAGGCAGCCACCATTCTTGTGAAGATGCTTCTTCTGGTTTACACTTGCTATAGGTGATTTTCTACTGACATGTTTGTTTGCTTGCCATGTATAATGTAGGGTGGGTACACCATTTGTTTTAGCTATGGTAGTGGAACTAATCTAACATAGTTAAGACTATATGTGATGAACCCGATATTCCAAAGCTCAAGCTTCATGTTGACTAGCAGTAGTAGTCTACATATGTTTCTTTTACTTGGCATAGATGTTGCTGCTCTGCTTCAGCTGTAACTTCTGTTTAGTGGTGGGTTCTGAGCTGACTGCACACACAAACTTGTAGGATAATTCTTTTCAAGAAGGGAGGAAGGCAGAAGAAAAGAGACTGTAGGCCTGTTGGTCTGACCAAAGTGGTTGGGAAGATGTTGGAGTCGATTGTTAAGGATGTGATCTCAGGGTACTTGGTGACACATGATAAAATAGGACATAGTCAGCATAGTTTCAACAACAGAAAATGTTGCCTGACAAATCTGTTTGAATTCTTTACAGAAATAAGCAGGATAGACGAGAAAGATTTTTTTGGTGTGTGCATGGATTTTCAGAAGGCTTTTGACAAGATGTCACACATGAAGCTACATAACAAGCAATGGTATTGAGGGAAAGATTCTAGCACGGATAAAGCAGTGGCTGATTGGCAGGAGGCAAAGAGCGGGAATAAAGGGAGCCTTTTCTGGTTGGCTGCCAGTGACTAACGGTGTTCCATGGGGTCTGTTTATTGGGACCAAAGTTTTTTACATCATGTCAATGATTTGGATGATGCAATTAGTTGATGGCTTTGTTGAAAGGTTTGCAGACAGTATGAAAATAGGTGGAGGGGCAGGTAGTTCTGGGGAAGTAGAGGGGCCACAGAAGGACTGGGGCAGACTAGGAGAATGGGCAAAGTGGCAGATCGAATACAATATTGGGAAGTATATGGTCATGTACTTTGGTAGAAGAAATGAAGGGGTTGACTGTTTTCCAATTGGAAAGAAAATACAAAAAAACTGAGGCACAAAGTGAGTTGCGTGACCTTGTGCAAGATCCCTAAAGGTTAATTTGCAGGCTGAGTCTGTGATGAGGAAGGCAAATGCAATGTTAGCATTAATTTCAAAAGGACAAGAATGTAAAAGCAAGGATGTAATGTTGAGACTTTATAAAGCACTGGTGAGGCCTCAGAGTATTATGAGCAGTTTTGGGCCCGTTATCTTAGAAAGGATGTGCTGAAACTGGAGAAGGTTCAAACGAGATTCATGAAAATTATTCCAGGATTGAATGGGTTGTCATATGAAAAACGTTTGATGGCTCTGGGCGTGTATTCATTAGAATTCTGAAGAATGAAGGGTGACCTCGTTGAACCGTATCAAATGGTGAAAGACATTGATAAAGTGGATGTGGAGAGAATGTTTCCTATGGTGGGAGAGTCCAAGACCAGAGGGCACAGCCTCAGAATAGAGGGATGTTGTTTTAGAAGCAAAATGAGGAACTACTTTAACATGAGAGTGACAGCCAGAGCTGGGCTGAAGACTTCTGGTTAAGGTGGTGCCTGTATACAATGCTCCTTTGGTTGACATTATGAAACCATACATTTCACTTTATTTATGTCTTTTATGTTTGCTTTTTGTCTGGGATGTGATTCTGGAACCATTGGTGCCTGCGATTTGCTGTTTGGAGACCATTTGGATGTTCCAGCACTGTGCAGTCACCGAGAGGCAGTGTGGACTTCATGATAGGCAGGCTGCAGGCCGAGGTTTGACTTTATTTCACTGATTAAAACAATGAGGGAGATTGAAACATCAAGGCAGGTGAACGCAGGAACTTGGTGATTGTTTGGGTGTTCCGGTGCCCTGCAGTCTCTGAGAGGATTCTGGGAGACAGCGACAGTGTGCGGGAACCTCGTGAGGAGAAACCTGTGGTACGGGGCAGAAGCTATTGTTCGACTCCCTATTTGGCAATGAAAATGACGAAGAAGATTGAAGCATTGAGACAAGTAAAGAATGAGCACTGGCTGCCTGTCTTTTGATGGCTCTGCTGTGGAGTCTGCCTCTGGGCTTGGAGAGTGTTCCTAGGTTTTCTGCATTTTGGAATTGGACTTGGACTATAGACCTTTTTGTTTAGTTTTACAGGATTTTAAATTGTTTTTCACCCAATCCATGTTTTTTGTGTTTGAGAGGGGAGATTTGGGGGTCAATGTGCCTGTCCATTTTCATTTTTTTGTGCAGGACAAAGGACTTGATTGGGAGGGGTGGTTGATTTGCCTTGATTTGTTAGGGCACATAGGGATACTGGGAGAAGACAGGAGATTGAGGTTGAGAGGAAAATTGAATCGACAATGATGAAATGGCGTAATTCCACTCCTATGTCTTATGGTAAGGTTGGGAAGTTGTTCTCTCACTATCTCCTTTACTGGCCATTCTTGTCTAGTTTTTTTTAATCTACCAATTCCCTGCCTATCTCCTTCCATGTGTTCTTCTGCCTCCACATCATCTCTTCCTGCCTCTCCACCTCTAAACTATGAAGCCCTACCTATGCCCATCTGTTGCTCCCCAATCCCCAAAGAGACTTCAGGGGAAAAGTCTTGACTGTCAGTGGGTTGAATCTGGTAGTTTTCATTTGGCAGCCAGATCCAGTACTTCTCTGCTGGAACACTAATCAAAGTTAATCTTTGTGTGCCTCTGAGTCCTTTTGACTGATGGAGATCCTCCCATGCCCTCTCCTAATTCTTTCAAGCCTGTAAAGAAGGATCTTTTTCATGTAAGAGTGAAGCAAAAGGTCATGACATGAAGTTCCAACTTAACTTCCAGTAGGAGTAGTAAGTTTGTTGGTGATCCCAGTGATATGAAATAAAAATTTCCTTGGATTGGTGAACTAGATAGATTTTACATTATTACCAATTTGGTTACTTGTCCAGAGCTCATTGAGAATGCGGACTGTCTCAATACTCATTTGCTGCTCGTGGTACCTTTATGAAAAGGAATATGTGGCTTCATCATGAGCTCATTTTTTGACAGACTATCAGTGATTTCCTCCCCCCACTCCACAACCTGGCTACACTTCTCCATCAACAAAGACTATTGACATCTGAAGAATAACTGCATTGTCATTATGGCACTAAGTGTATGCTCAGGCCTCCGGAGGACTACTTGTGCCCACAAATACTGCAGCACATTGTTACCATTCTGAACTAATTTAAGGTTTAAAATTTTCACTTGGTTCTTTCATTGTTCCAGCAGGTGTTTTACACAAAGAACACTCTGTGTCTGGATGTCCATAAGACATAGGAGCACAATTAGGCCATTCAGCCCATCAAGTCTGCTCCACCATTCCATCATGGCAGATCCCAGAATCCACTCAACCCTATACATCTACCTTCTCGCCATATCTTTTGATGCCCTGACCAATCAGGAAACTATCAAATACTGACAGACTTGTCCTCCACTGCAACCTGTGGCAGAGCATTCCACAGATTCACCACTCTCTGGCTAAAAACAATTCCTCCTTGCCTCCATTCTGAAAGGTCACCCCTCAATTTTGAGGATGTGCCCTCAAGTTTTGGATCCCCCCCCCCCCCCCACCATAGGAAACATTCTCTCCACTTCCACCTTATCTAGTCCTTCCAACATTCAGTAGAATTGGATAAGATTCCCCCCCCCCCTCATTTTTCTAAATTCCTGTAAGTACAGGCCCAAAGCTGCCAAATGCACCTCATGTGTTAACTCCTTCATTTCTGGAATCATTCTCATGAAACTCCTCTGGACTTTCTCCAGTGGTAACACATCCTTTGAGTATGGGGCCCAAAACTGTTGTTGGCCTGTCTAGTGTCTTGTAAAGCCTCAGCATTATTTCCTTGCTTTTATATTCTATTCCCCTTGAAATAAATGCCAACATTCCATTTGCCACCTTCACCACAGACTCAACCTGTAAATTAACCTTCTGGGAGTCTTGCACAAGAACTCCTAAGTCCCTCTGCACCTCTGGTGTTTGAATTTTCTCTCTATTTAGTTAATAGTCTGCACTATTGTTCCTTTTGACAAAATGCATTATTATACATTTCCACACACTGTATTCCATCTGCCACTTTTTTGCCCATTCTTCCAATTTGCTTCCTCAGCACTGCCTACCCTTCCACCTATCTTCGTATCACCTGCAAACTTTGCCACGAAGTCATTAATTCCATTATCTAAATCATTGACAATGTGATAAGTAGCAATCCCAATACTGACCCTTGAGGAACACCATTAGTCACTGGCAACCAACCAGAAAAAGCCCCCTTTATTCCCACTCACTGCCTGTCAGCCATTCCTCTACCCATTCCAGGATTTTAGCTTGTTAAGCAGGCTCATGTGTAGCACCTTACCAAATACCTTCTGAAAATCCAAGTAAAGGACATCCACTGCCTCTCCTTTGTCCATCCTGCTTATACTTTCTTGAAAAACTCCTAACAGTTTTGTCAGGCAAGATTTTCCTTTACAGAAACCATGCTGACTTTGACTTATTTTATCATTGGTCTCCAAGTATCCCAAAACCTCATCCTTAATAACAGACTCCAACACATCCCAACCGCTGAGGTTAGGCTAACCAGCCTATAGTTTTCTTTCTTTTGCCTTCCTCCTATCTGAAAGACTGGAGTGACATTTGCAATCTTCCAATCCTGTGGGACCAAGAATCAAGTGATTCTTGAAAGATCATGATCAGTACATCTGTTACCTCTTCAGACCTCTCTCAGGACTTTGGGATGTAGTCCATCTGGTCCAGGTGACTTATCCACCTTAAGACTTTTGAGTTTGCCTAGCACTTTATCCTTCGTAATTGCAATCACACTCATTTCTGTTCCCTGACACTTATGGATCACTGACACACTGCTAGTGTCTTCCACAGAGAAGACTGGTGCAAAGTACCCATTAAGTTCATCTGCCATTTCTTTGTCCCCCAGTACTACCTCACCAGCATTATTTTCCAGTGGTCCAGTATCATCTTTCAATTCCCTTTTACTCTTTATATAACTGAAAAAAGTTTTAGTATCCTGCTTCATATTATTGTCTAGTTAGTCCTTGTGTTTGATCTTTTCACTTGCAGCTTTTTTAATTGCCTTTTGTTGGATTTTAGAAGCTTCCAAATTATCCAACTTCCCACTCACTTTTGCTACGTCGTATACCATTTCCTTCGCTTTTAAGCAGTCCTTAACTTCTCTTGTCAGCCTGCTCCTGCCATTTGAGAGCTGCTACTTCTTTGGAACATATCCATCCTGTGCCTTGCGAGCTACTCCCGAGAATTTCAGCCACTTCTGCTCTGCCGTCATCCCTGCTAGTTTCCTCCAATCCACCTGAGCAAGCTCCTCTCTCATGCCTCTGCAATTCCCTTTATTCCATTGCGATACTGATATGTGTGACTAGTGCTTCTCCCTCTAAAATTGCGGTATGAATTCAATCGTATTATGATCACTGCCTCCTAAGGGTTCTTTTACATTAAGCTCCCTAATAAGATCTGAGTTACTGCACAACACCCAATCTAAGATGGCCTTTTCCCAAGTAGGCCCAAGCACAAGCTGCTCTAAAAAGCCATCTTGTAGGCATTCAAGAAACTCCCTCTTGTGATCCAACACCAATCTGATTTTTTCCAATCCTCTTGCATATTTGAGTCCCCCATTACAATTGTGACATTATCTTTATTACATACCTTTTCCAGTTCCCTTTGCAATCTCAACCCCATGTCTTGGCTACTGTTTAGAGGCCTATTTATGATTCCCATACAGGCAGTCCCCAGGTTACGTACGAGTTCCGTTCCTGAGTCCGTCTTTAAGTCGGATTTGTACGTAAGTCGGAACAAGAACATCCGGTAGTATTTAGCCTCAGTTAGTCAAACGTTTGTCTTAGTATATAGTATATATTATACCTTTCTATGCATATAAAACACAAGAAACATATATATTCCAACAATTAAACCACTGCGTTGCTTAGTGATAATTGTAGCTTTCATCAGACAGGGCCTTTCACATGCTCTGTTATTCTCACTTTATCCTTTAAAATTGTTCCGATAGTTGACCAACTGTGGCCTAACGCTTTTCCAATGACCGATGGTGTTTCACCTCTTTCCAAACGCTGTATTATTTCCACTTTATTTTCAAACGCGATTGCTTCCCGTCAATGGAGCAGAAACACTGCAGGCCCCAGGTCCCGACCTCCACCGGCTCCCGAGGTCCACTGGGTCCTAAGGACCACTGCACTGAGACAGGCTAAATGGGACAAGTGGGGGCTGATCTAGGTTTGGGTATTTCATCCTCCACAATATTCCGCATGGGAATTTAAACTGGAGGTGACAATGTTTTTTTTTACAAGGTCGAGTTGCGAGCTCGACATCAACCCGGCACAGATGGTACGGGAGTCACTGGATCAACATCAACCCGGCACGGGAATGGTCTATCACTGGATCGAAGTCGGGAGCCTCCATTCTCCAGCCTGGTGCTGGTCTCACTGCGCCACCAGCCGACTGGAACGGGAGGGTGGGGTGGGGTTGCGGGGTCAAGGTGAATCTTACTAAGAAAAAAACTGAGCCAAGTACAAAGTTAAACACTCAACACAGTTGAGGTGGGGATGTTGCAGTGTGCAGATGTTGTAATCTTGTACTCCCAAGGTCCCTTGGCCTCCTTGATTGTAACATTTGTGGGTTTGGGAGATGCTATTGAAAGAGCCTTAATGAGTTCACAATTCAAGATTGTTTAATATCCTTTCCAGTACACAAGTGTAAAGGAGAATGGAAATAATTGTTACTCTGGCACTTTTCTGTATATTTGTCTCTGGTGGTGGGCAGTTTTGACTGCCCATTGTTGAACCTTGGTTCATTACGTTGTCATACCTGGTGGTTGTGGAGGGGGGCTGTGTAGTGGGGACACGGTCCCACTATCTAGTAAATTCTCCCAATGATATGTGCTTCAAACAGCCTTTGACAACTATCAAGCTTCTGGTCTTCATACATGTTTTAGTTATTAAACCTGGCAGAATAGTTTCTACAGACAGGAGAAGGGTCAAAGGTGAGTTACTGGCACCTTAAACCCAGTTACTCCGGGCAGATGGGGCTCATCAGCTGTAGCTGGCAGCTCATCTAGGAGAAGGAATACTCTGATTTCGTACCTTCACTGCCTTGCAGCTATACCCACTCATGGGGCAGGTAGGCTTCAGAAGTAAACCCCGAGGGGTGGAGATGGGAAGAAATACAAAGCTGGATTCCATAAGGCAGTCCTACATTGAGTTCAATACTGACTAGCAATGCTGACCACCTGTGATGCCACTGGTGCCCAACTGTATCAGTTGCTGCTGTTCCTTTGGATTAATCAGCTGCTTGGTGAGGGGGAACCTGCTACATGGGCAACAGCTTGTTTTCCATATCGCTTGTATAGTGGCTTGCATATTACACAGACAACTACGATGCAATGTACATGGCCGACCCCGAACAACAGAAGACCTCAATGTAAAGCCTGCCCATCTGCTGCAGTGCATTTATTTTGAGCCATGCAGTGAAGAGGGATGAGAGTTCTGAAGTCGGTAACCATCTCCTTTGTCTTGGAAGTGTTTATTTGTCTGGCACCAGTCCTCGCACTTCCACCTCCTTTCTGCAAACCGTCTTATATTTTAGCAATAATGATGAGTGGTGATGGGTGGAGACAAGTCTTTACCAAATGAGTGCAAGGCTCGCCTTCCCTCCGCTAGCCTACAGGTCACCCTTGGTTAAGGTATAGTAACTTAGCCCCCTGATCAGGGTTATGTGAAGCCATGGGAGTAGGTGGTGGGTGGTCTTCTGAGCAGCTGGTGCATATCACAAATCCTGGTAAAATGACAACTGACCCCAGACATAATCTGAAGGGTGTTGATTATGGCTGAGGTCACCCATCTTGTAAAGACACTGCACAGAAGAAGGCAAAGGCAAACCACTTCTGTTTATTTTTTTTAAATGCCAAGAACAATCATGGTCTGGGAAAGACCATGATCACCTACATCATTCAACATGGCACACAATTGACAAACGATGAGTAGTGGTGGATGATATGCCAGTTGATTCATTGCTTTGTCTCAGGTTGTTATTGAGCTACTTAGATGATGCACTAATCCATCTCATTGGAGCGTATCTTCACACTCCTGTTTTGTGCTTTTGGGATATGGGGATGAGATCCTAAATGCAAAATATCCATCCTCTAATCTGTTCTCATGATCATGATGTTTGTTTATTTTTTTTTCTTTGTGCACTCGTTCTAGGCTCCTATGAGATTGAGGAGTGAAATATTGGTTGCCCAGTAGTACTCTTTGCCTCCTGATCAAATTGAATCAGTTTTTATGTAATTTGTTTGTGAAATTGCCTTGCTCTCCTTTAAAAGAATGGCCATTTTACAGTCTTGGTGTTTGCAATAGTACATTAATTGTTTCAATGTCTCTTATAAATCTCTCTGCCCTTAGGAACAGGTTCCAATTCCTGTTTATCATCCTACTCCAAGTCAGACTCGGCTGGCCACTCAGCTTACTGAAGAAGAACAGATCAGAATAGCGCAAAGAATAGGCCTCATTCAGCACCTGCCCAAAGGGGTCTATGACCCAGGAAGAGATGGATCAGAAAAGAAAATTAGAGAGTAAGTTCAAATTATTTTCATAGATTATTATTTTCATTTTCATAGATTTTCAGCTCTGAAAATTTACCACACAAGCATGCTGGGGATAAATGGGTTTTCTTCATCCATTGAGTTATTTCTGCAATTACTCCTATACCAAAAGGCATAGATGTTTTTGTTTCTTTTATTCTCGGACAAAAACCAGGGCTTTTGCAGGATCTCCATCTTTCATCTCTATTTTAGTGTACCATTTAAGAAAATACTGTTGAACCTGTTTTTGCCTGACACAACTATTACAAAACTTCAGAGCAGCCAAACTTCATGATGCTGTTCAAATTTTAGATCATCACTATCTTTCTATATACCTATTTTAAAAAAATATCTGTCTAGTTAATTCCCTTGTTTCTGATTGAATGCTGGTTTGCATATTTACTACTACTCATCTGTTTTCTGTTTGGAAGTTCTAACCTCCAAATTGTAATTCCTGAAATAGTGGGCCCTGCTGTTTAGGTCAACATTAGCATGGCCCACTAAGTCTTTTGAACGAATGAAGGTGCTTCCAGTTGTGCCTTTGACCTGTATTTGCATCCAGCAGCAGTTAGGAAATAGCAAGTCAGGATAGTTGACTTCTTATGCATGGGATGCTACCATGGCACCATCCAGAACAGAGCAGAAAGACCAAGTGTTACTGGAGCCATACTTCTCTAGAAAAGTGAAGTGTTCTATCATGCACCTGCATGTTTTTGTTATCATTTAATTTGTTGGTCCATCTAAGTATCTTTTGATTGGTCATCCCCAGCATATTAATGGACAGCTGAGCAATGGCAGTGTAACACACAAAATGCTGGAAGAACTGATCTGTTCCTATGAAGGGACTCAGCACAAACATCTCCATTGATGTTGCTTGACCTGCTGTATTCCTCTAGCATCTTGTGTGTTAAGTCTGGATTTCCAGCATCTGTGAATCTCTTGTGTTTAGCCATGGCATTACCATTGGATATTAAGGGCTGTGGTGTAAACATCTTGTTGCAGGTGATCATTGCTGGCCATTGAATTGTTGAATATTGCTGTGTGCAGGCCTGGGCTTCTTTGTTATTTAAGGAACTGCAGATGGAATTGGAACACTATTGTAAGCTCAGCCATCGATCTTGTGATGAATGAATGGGCATTTGATTGTGAATGGACCCAACCCACTGCACTGAGGAACCCCTGCAACAATATCCTGGTTCTGATATCACTGATCTTTTTTTAAAAGATCTGTGGTCATCATCTTTTGTGCATGAGGTGACTCTGCTTGGTTATGCTTTCCCCTTGAAGCCTGTTGGTGGTGCAGGTTTTAGTGTATCTTAATACCCTATCAGGTGATACTAATTCTGGGATTTACGCACTTTGTCCATCTTTGACCAATGTTGTAGTGGAGCCTTGGCTGGCATGCAATGGCAATTTTGGAAGACAATTGGTAGTAACTGTTGCTTAATGCCACTGCCAAGAAAGACTTGCTAAGTTTTGCTTTTGATTGAGAATAGAAATACAGGAATGTGTTAGGTTAGATTTTTGGGGTCATAATGTACTGTAGTACGTTTCCAGGCTGCCTGTAGCTATATGAGACACTTTTGTATAGACACATGGCAAGTTCTGGATGAGAGGCTATCTATGAGTTGTTTTCTTGGGTGTATGTTGTCACTTGGCATCATAATAGAGAAAGCTGGGATATTGGCCTTTCTAAGGTGCAGTGCTCTTACAGCTCAGGGAGTTCATTTCCAATGTTACCTGGAACAAGTCTGAACGCCCTCCCCATGGAGTCTATGGGTTTCTCTGGGTGCTCTGGCTTCCTCCCATAGTCCAAAGACCTACTGTTTAGTAGACTCATTGATAGAACCATAGAACATTACAGCACAGAAACAAGCCTTTTGACCCTTCTTGGCTGTGCCGAACCATTTTTCTGCCTAGTCCCACTGACCTGCACCTGGGCCATATCCCTCCAAACCCTCTCACCCATATACCTGTCCAAGTTTTTCTTACATGTCAAAAGTGAGCTCACATTCACCACTTCATCTGGCAGCACATTCCACATTCCCACCTCTCTGCATGAAGAAGCCCCCCCCCTAATGTTCCCTTTAAATTTTTCCCCCTTCACCCTTAACCCATGGCCTCTGGTTTTTTTCTCCCCTGGCCTCAGTGGAAAAAGCCTGCTTGCATCTATCTATACCCATCATAATTTTATATGCCTCTATCAAATCTCCCCTCATTCTTCTACACTCCAGGGAATAAAGTCCTAACCTATTCAACCTTTCTCTGTAGCTCAGTTTCTCAAGTCCCAGCAACATCCTTGTAAACCTTCTCTGCACTCTTTCAACCTTATTAATATCCTTCCTGTAATTAGGTGACCAAAACTGCACGCAATACTCCAAATTCGGTCTCAACAATGTCTTATACAACCTCACCATTACATTCCAACTCTTATACTCAGTACTTTGATTTATAAAGGCCAATGTACCAAAGCTCTCTTTACGACCCTATCTACTTGTGACGCCACTTTTAGGGAATTATGTATCCGTACTCACAGATCCCTCTTCTACTGCACTCCTCAGTGTCCTACCATTTACCTTGTATGTTCTACCTTGGTTTGACCTTCCGAAGTGCAGTACCTCCACACTTGTCCGCATTAAACTCCCAACTGCCATTTTTCAGCCCATTCCTCCCAACTGATCCAAATCCCTCTGCAAGCTTTGAAAACCTTCCTCAGTGTCCACTACACCTCCAATCTTTGTATCATCAGCAAATTTGCTGATCCAATTTGCCACATTATCATCCAGATCATTGATATAGATGACAAATAACAATGGACCCAGCACTGATCCCTGTGGCACACCACTAGTCACAGGCCTCCACTCAGAGTAGCAATCCTCCACTATCACTCTCTGGCTTCTTCCATTCAGCCAATGTCTAATCCAATTTACTACCTCTCCATGTATGCCTAGCGACTGAATCTTCCTAACTAACTTCCCATGCGGGACCTTGTAAAAGGCCTTACTGAAGTCAATGTATACAACATCCACTGCCTTCCCTTCATCCACTTTCCTGGTAACTTCCTCAAAAAACTCTAACAGATTGATTAAACATGACCTACCACACACAAAACCATGCTGACTTTTTCTAATAAGTCCCTGTCAATCCAAATAATTGTAGATCCTATTTCTTAGTATTCCTTCCAATAATTTACCTACTACCGATGTCAAACTTACCGGCCTATAATTTCCTGGCTTACTTTTTGAGCCTTTTTTAAACAACGGAACTACATGAGCTATCCTCCAATCCTCCGGCACCTGACCCGTGGATATCGACATTTTAAATATTTCTGCCAGGGCTCCTGCAATTTCAACATTAGTCTCCTTCAAGGTCCGAGAGAATACCCTGTCAGGTCCTGGGGATTTATCTACTCTGATTTGCCTCAAGACAGCAAGCACCACCTCCTCTTTAATCTGTATAAGTTCCATGACCTTCTTACTTGTTTGCCTTGTTTCCATAGACTCCATTCCAGTTTCCTTAGTAAATACAGATGCAAAAAACCCATTTAATATCTCTCCCATTTCTTTTGGTTCCATACATAGCCAACCTCTCTGATCTTCAAGAGGACCAATTTTATCCCTTACTATCCTTTTGCTTTTAACATACCTGTAGAAGCTCTTGGGATTATCCTTCACCCTGACTGCCAAAGCAACCTCGTTTTTTTAGCCCTCCTGATTTCTTAAATATTTTCTTACTCTTTTTATACTCCTAAAGATCTTATATACATCTCTCTCTTCTTTATCAGAGTTCCAATATCCCTCGAGAAACAACGTTCCTTATTCTTATTCATTTTGCCTTTAACTCTGACAGGAACATACAAACTCTGCACTCTCAAAATTTCTCCTTTGAAGGCCTCCCACTTACCAATCACATCCTTGCCAGAGAACAACCTGTCCCAATCTATGCTTTTTAGGTCCTTTCTCATTTCTTCAAATTTGGCCTTTTTCCAGTTTAGAACTTCAACCCGAGGACCAGATCTATCTTTATCCATGATCAAGTTGAAACTAATGACGTTGTGATCACTGGAACCAAAGTGTTCCCCTACACACACTTCCATCACCTGCTCTAACTCATTTCCTAATAGGAGATTTAATATTGCATCCTCCCTAGTTGGTACATCTATATATTGATTTAGAAAACTTTCCTGAACATTTACAAACTCTAACCCATCTAAACCTTTAACAGTATGGGAGTCCCAATCAATGTGTGGAAACTTAAAATCCCCTACAATCACAACTTTGTCTCCTGCAGTTGTCTGTTATCTCTCTGCATATTTGCTCCTCCAATGCTCACTGACTATTGGGTGGTCTATAATACAGCCCTATTAATGTGGTCATACCTTTCCTGTTTCTCAGCTCCACCCATATGGCCTCAGTAGGCAAGCCCTCTAATCTGTCCTGCTGAAGCACTGCTGTAATATTTTCCCTGACTTGCAAAGTCACCCCCCCCCCCCCCCCACCCTTCATCCCTCTGCCTCTATCACATCTGAAACATCGGAATCCTGGAACATTGAGCTGCCAGTCCTGCCCCTCCTGTAGGCAAGTTTCAGTAATGGCTATGATGTCATAATTCCATGTGTCAATCCAGGCCCTCAGCTCGTCTGCCTTTCCCACAATACTCCTCGCATTGAAATATACATACTTTGCATGAACTACTAACATTTATTTTTACCCCCATTCCACTATCTACTCTGGCACTCTGATTCCCATCCGCCTGCAAATCTAGTTTAAGTCCTCCCCAATAACACTAGCAAACCTCCCTGCAAGTATATTGGTCCCCTTGTAGTTCAGGTGTAACCTGTCTCTCTTGTACAGGTCCCACCTACCCAGAAGAGGTCCCTGTGATCTAGAAATCTGAAACCCTGCCCCCTACACCAGTTTCTCAGCCATGTGTTCATTTGCCAGAGCATCCCACTCTTACTCTCACTGGCATGTGGCACAGGCAGCAATCTGGAGATTACTACCCTCGAGGTCCTGTTTTTCAACTTCCTACCAAACTCTCTGTACTCACTCTTCAGGACCTCCTGACTCTTTCTACCTATGTCATTGGTACCGATGTGTACCACGACATCTGGTTGATCACCCTCCCACCTCAGAATGTGTGATCATTGTAAATTATTCCATGGTGAGGCTAGGGTTAAGTCAGGGGTGGGTAGGCAGAGTGACTCAAAGAGCCTATTTGGTGCTGTATATCTCAATTAATAAAACTGTCAAACTTCGTCTTCACACAAGCAATCTGCACATTTTCTTTCGTTTGATGTTTTCCAATTGTGATCAAATTGACAAAATTTTGTCAAATTGGGCAGTATAGTAGCGTAGCAGTTAGTGCATTGCTTGACAGCACCAGCTGTAAGATCAGGGTTTGATCCCCGCCACTGTCTATAGGGTTTTATACTCTTGTCCAAAGTGAATCTCTTCACACTTTTGGGCACCACAGTTGCTTAGGGGTTAGCACAGCACTGTTATAACTCAGGTGTCGAAGTTCAGAATTCACTTCAAATGAATGCATCTTTAAGAAGTTTGCACATCCTTCCTGTGAGCATGTGTTTTTTCTGGTGCACTGGTTTCCTCCCACATTTTAAAAACTTACTGGGTTAATTGGTAATTGTAAATTGTCGTGTCATTAAGCTACGGTTAAATAGATGGGTTGCTGGGTGGTGTGGCTCATTGTGCCAGAAGTGCCTCTACTATGCTATATTTCTAAATAAGTGTTACAAAGCCCCACATGTAAGCTTTTGGATGTATTTGTGGAGTATCCTTTTGGTCATGATAAACCTTTTTTTTTGCTTTTCAGGTGTGTTATTTGTATGATGGACTTTGTTTATGGTGATCCAATTAGGTTTCTTCCATGCATGCATATTTATCACCTGGACTGTATAGATGACTGGCTGATGCGATCGTTCACATGCCCGTCTTGTATGGAACCAGTGGATGCAGCATTGCTTTCTTCCTATGAAACCAACTGAGAAGCTTTGCATCTGTGATACCATGGAAGAAATAAATCCTGATCTCTACCACTGAGCCAAAGAGTCAGAGATTTGGAGAACCCTGATTGTATGCGATCATGTACTAAGTACAACACTGACAATAACTCATGACTGCAGTTGTTAAAAAAAATTTATATGCATATACCTAAATGCTGTTATTTAAAATCTACAAAGCCCTGACCACATGTTATGAATTTGAGTAAACATTCAAGCAGTAAATGGCTATTAGTTTGGTCACACTAGGATAGAAATGGTTTTGATGTGACAGATGTTTCAAAAAGTTTGTAAAACATGCTTACTTGTTAAAGAAATGGTATCCTCTTTGAATTAAAGCTGTTTATAGTGGTTTTATATTGGATGCATAGAGTAGTGTTTTTGCACTGAACAGTTGTCAGTGTCCCATGCAGCAGAATTCTCAGGAATAATGGGTGCTTACTTTCTCTTTTGGTATAAAGCTCTCTGGGGAACATTTTTTTTTACGAAAGAGCTCTTAAATTATACACCTGCTTTTTTATTTGTACATATGCACATACAGCATATCTGTCTGTGCATATGAAGAGGTGCCTGCTTGTAGATTTTTGTGAAATAGCTGGCATTTTGGTGCCTCTTTAGACCAGAAGAGCCTCTGCAAAGATTGGCCTAATGGGTTATTAGTTTCCTTGACAAACTAATATTATTGCTGTATTTCTTTTGATTATGTGTTCAACTACAATGAGAAATGTAGGTCCAAATTATGAAGTATCGGCTATTTTACTAACTTTAAGGATACTATTTCTGCAGTGCAGTGTGTTTAGTATTTTGTATTGGTTTGTTCCAACAGTAGTTCGATGGTATATTAACATTTTGGTCAAGGCTTTGTGTTTAGGAAAACTCTAGGTGCCAGTATAATGATCCATTTGTGCAGAAAATTAAAACATTTACTATCTTATTTTAAAAGATCACTTGGCTTCAGTTCCAATATGTTTGTAGTACTGAATTTGGGCTGAAGGAGAATTTTGTAATACAGTAATAACTCTCTTCATCACCAAGCAATTATGCTGAATCTGTTGATCATTTTCCTAAAGGAAATAAGTTCTGTACAAAATCCCTAGAGCACATAATATACAACTGTAATGGATGTCCTTAAAATTTTGATACAATAACTGAATTTTATTTTAATTTTGCAGCTGAATGATTCATTGGTTTTATAGACAACCAAAATTATAAGACCAATCAAAGTTCAAATTGTGCACAGATAGAATTATGGTATTTACAGTGCATTGTTTATTTTGATGAGCATGTATAAAGTCATGATACAATTAAGTGATTTAATTGTTTGGCTTGAGTTGCAAGAACAAGAAACCACAGCACTTGAGAACATTAGTGAATGAATCTTAACATAATCAAATTCCAATAGATCTGTGTGAGAAATAGAAAATACAGTGGACTATTTTAAGGGACATTCTCTGAAAATGTATTTGCCAAGCACATTGAGGAAACGAGTCCAAATGACAACCTTTTTATGTAATTTATCATTATCTTTTTTAAGTTTGCAAACATTTTTTCTTAAATCCTGCCTCAAGTTACTGTATAAAATTATGAAATTTTGAAATGTTAAACTTTATAATTGGACCTGGAGTTTTCCCTTTTAAAAAAATCACACTAATCTGTACACTGGCACAAAGTAGGAGTTTAAAGCTTTTTTGCACAGTTCTTTTCCATTACAAATGGAACTCATGGCCTTAGGTCTTTTGAAATGGTGTCTTGTTATGAGTGAGACTAGCATGGTGCTCAAAAAAAAAATGATCTAATCATAGCAAATCATTGCAATGACTATGTTTGAGAATCAAGCAGTTCCAGTGGTGTGCAGAACTTCAAGTAAAGGCAGAGATGCATTTTCAAAATTTATCCATTAATATTTTGCATTAAAGTTTCTGGATTTTTGAGTACTACTATGTGACTTGCAGGAATTCCAAACTAATGGAAACTGCACAGATGAATAGTGAGGGGAAATTAGTTTGTTCTAAGTATCTAAATGATATAGTTTGCAAAATCAAAGGCAAGATTATAAATCAGACATTTTCCCCTGTTTCATGAGGGACAAATATTGCAATAGCTGTATAGTTAAAAGCTGTTGGTTTTAAATCGGTGAAAAGGAAGACCTGGATTTGTGCAATATTTTAATGGTGAAAACATAGTATTTACAACTGTTTCTTTTATGACCATTCCACAAACTTTAACTGTACACCTTTACAGTAATGTTTAAATTTCAATTATTGTGCACATTGAGGTGCAGGAATAAGTGGGAGTAATCACGAGTGTTGTGTGTGAAGCTAACAATTTTTGAGTGTTCATTTTATTTATGTGACATTACACATTTCGTTCAGCAATGGTGAGTTGAATAGACTTTTAGTGGTGGTATGTTTCTAGGCACTTTCTGTTACCAGCATAAACAAAGATTTTGTTTTGATATAATTGTAAGACCTTTAGTGCTCCAAGTCTGTAATAATTGGCTTGCCTCCTTGAATAGCTCGGTGGCAGCATGATTTTATATTTCTTTCATTTATAAATAGTATGCTACTTTAAGGAAATTAATTGTGCAGTTCACTAGTGCTTTTGATGTTGAAATACCAAACAGGTTAAGTGTTATTGCCCACTATCCAAAACTCTTTTCTTTTTAATATTGCTGATATCTAAGTAATACCATCCACACTAGATTTTCACATTTTTGTAACTCAACTGAGATTTAATAGTTCCTTAGTGGAATCATTTTTAAGTGTTGAGCTATCTTATATTCTTCTGCCTTTTTCCCTTTGACCCCATTGTGATCAAACAGTAATAAGAATTTCAGAATTTAAACCTACACCATAATTCTAAAATGGCTCTGTAGAAGCACATGATCATAGTTTTGATCATTTTGATCTGCAGCAATCCTTACAACATTAAAAATAAAATGAATTAATCCCACTTTATTTTGACACATTACTATCAATAGCTCAAGTCCAAGATTTTAAGTGTGAAGGAAAGTGAAACAATAAGGCCACTTATTGTTGTTTGATGACATTGGGGAAATGGTTTGGTGGGAGGGGGCAAAAGAATTACTTTTTTAGCTTTCAATTGTTACCTTTTTTACTTTTTACAAAAAGTCAAGCGGATTATGGCTGCCTACTACTGTATAACTGTATAGCCATTAATTTTAATAAGGTTGCTTAAGACCTCGCTGAATCTTGATGGTGAAAAGGCTGAAAATATTTACAAATATGTGAAGTTTTTAAGCATTACATTTGGTGGAAAATTTAAAATTCTCCTAAACATGCAACAGTGAGTAAATATCCTGGCTATACGGTGTAGGTATAAAATTTCTATGCACATTGTAGGCTATTTTATTGCATTATCTATTCAAATTTGCTGAGAAGTAGAAGGTTGTAATGTCTTCAAGTTGTATAACCAATGTTAAATTTTGCTGCAGTTTTATTTATTGGTAATCAACTTGTCTTAATAAATATTATGCTTTTTCATTGTTTAGGTTTTTCTGGATGCTTTGAAATATTGGATTTGTTACAGAACTGTTTGTGCTTTAAATACTTTTACTTAATTGTGTTTAGAGAGTAAAGAGCCTGATGATGCTAAGGTGTTGAAGGCAAGAGTAGTAGTAAAATACTGCACAATACATTCCATTTGCGGCTGTGGCTGCCATCACTGCATTTTGGGGGGGAGGAATGAAGGGGGAAAGAGACGCTTGTTTATCTTTTAATGTCTAATCGTGCATTATCAATTCAAATAATTTATTCAAAAACATTGCACATTCCAAAAAGTAGAGATTCATGTATAATTTATGGGCTTGCTTAAGACAGCAGGTATTAAAATCTGCAATACTAAAAAGTAATTTTTGAATGGTGTTTTATTTTTATAGTGTGCCCCTTAGCTGCAGTGTTAATTTTTACAAGATGTTCCATTATTAAATATTTTGTGCACATCAAATTGTTGGAGTACCATATAGATAGACCTCGAGAATAAGGTAATTCAAGTTTTGAATAGACCCAGGCACTGAAGATATTTCAAAGGACCATTGTTTTGCTATCATTTGGGTTACAATTTCCAGTTCAATGTAATCTTTGCTGTTGGTAATTTAGAAGTCTAGAGATATAATTGACTGGAATCAATTATATAATTGCATGTAATATTCCCAAGATCAAGGTCTTATGACCAGATCCCATTTAATTGTTGTTCAGATATATCATTTATATAAAGTTGTGTGTATAGGAAACCTTCAATTATCAGAAAGCACATTATAATATGCTGCTAATATGAAGAGGTACTGGTAGACTAGGTTTTCCCAGGGAAAAGTGCACAATTTAATAGTAATTAGGATTCAGATTGCATAACTTTGAAAGCATGTTACAATTGTACCGGGTGTTTTTTATTTAGATTCTGTTTCGCTTAATGTTTCTCTCAATTTGGTAGCCTTTTCTAAACCTCTTTAAACTTTGACCTTGGATCACAAACAAAATAAACTGTCAGTCAATATTGCGTCTGTTCATGTGAAGACTTTCATGCAGAATAGCTCCACCAATATGCAAGATTTCTGAAGTGCAAATTAATCTGCAGTATAACCTTAGGTTTAAAGTTCCTGCCTATAATTTGCCCTTTCACTGAATGTCATGTAAGAATAAACAGTGAGGCTGATCAATCCAGCACATTCCTTGTTTTTATTTGTAAAATAATGGATATTTTTAAAATTGAATTTGTCATCTAAGCTCTTTTATCAGCCTTTGTACAAGTCTTGTGACATTTTTTTTAAAGGGACCAAAAATTCCTTTTACATTGTCACCAAATTTTAAAACAGAATGAACTTTCAAATTCATCCTTAAAAAGTCTGAGATACAAAAGGATATGGATCCAAGTCAAAGATTTGTGCTGCATTGCCTATGTGCTATCAGCATCATAAGGCCAACGAAGAGGTAAACAAATTAACTCCGTATCATAATATCATAAAACATAAATTAATTGGAAGTGAATTAGAGATGCAAGTATGAGAACAAAAAGTTAAAACCTGACTGAAAGTAACAGATTATAATTAACCACTGAAGGAAGCACTCTTACTCCTATTGCTCATCAACATACAAATGATCAACATCTCTGCAAAGTCTTTTTAGGTAGCAGTTCTTGGCAATATTCCAGCCTTAAGATGGATAACGGCTTCAACTCTCCTTAATGCTGGGTTGGCCCAAAATTGATGTGCTTTCTAACTCTTTGAATAGTTAATTACATCTACATTAGTTAGAGACGGCCCTGCTTGTAAGCAGCCACGAAAGTAGAGGTACTCCATTGTCCATAGGCAGGCCAAAATTCCTCAGGAGGCTGGTAAGGACAGAGCATATGGAATTGGGAAAAATATAGTAGCATGGATAAGAGGTGGCTAACAAACAGAAAACAAAGGGTTGGATCAAATGGGTCTATATCATTTGACTGTGATTAGTGATGTATCAGAGGAATTTGTGCTTGAGCTCTACATCTGCAATCCTAGTCAGTATTTTGGGTAAGGATGCAACGTTTTCAATTTTGCATTGCAGAGTAAAGTTATCAATACAGTTCTAAAGGAACTTTGTGATATATTTGTGTTTCTTTTAAAAAGATACGAGATGAATTGTATTCTGTTTAAAAAAGATTCACCAGGTTGGTGCCTGTCGTGGGTCGGTCTTTTGAATGAGGAGTCATTGAGTAGGCTGATAGAAAAATGAAAGGCAGCTTCATGAAGTATAAAGTTTTACAGAGTAGGACAATTCCTCTGGCAAAGGAATCCAGAACTAGAGCTCTCAATCGCAAAATTAAGGGTTAAGCCAGTTAGAAATGAGAGGGGGTAACTACTCAATTTGCTATTCTCTGTACTGGAGGGCTGTGGAGACACTTTCTTTGATGGAGTTTAAAAAAGAAAATGAAGGAAAAGGTGTACATTAGTGCTAGAAAACCCCTGTAGAATTTTTTCTATTTCTGCATATATGACCTAAAATGTGATCAGACCTTCACACGTCCTAAAACTAGAGAACCTAAATAAGACAAAAATTATACTTCATTTATTTATTGAGGAAAAATTATCCAGTATTACATGTATTAGAAAAAATATGTGAACCTCTGAGGTAATACCTTCTCTAAAAGCTATTTGGAGTCGGGTGTTCCAATTAATGAGATGAGATTGAGGTGTGAGTTGTAGAGGTGCTGTGCCCAATTTTTTTTAAAAAACGAAGACGCACGGTCAGGTTGTTGACAGAGCCTAGTCTTCTCAAGAAAGATCTGTTTATGTGCACCATGCTTCGATCAAAACAGTTTTCAGAGACACTTAGGAAAAGAATTGTAGAGATACATGAAACTGGAAAGGGCTGCAAAGGCATTTCTAAAGACCTGAGTGTTCATCATAGTAAGAGAAATTGTCTACAAATGGAGGAAATTCAGTACTATTGCTACTCTCCCTGGGAGTGGGCATCCTGCAAAGATCACACCAAAAGCACAACATGCAATGCTGAAGGAGGTGAAAAATAACCTAAGGGCAACACAGTAAAAAAACTTGTAAAAAATCTTTAGAACTTGCTAAAGTCTCTGTTCATTTATCCACTATAAGAAAAACACTGAACAAGAATGATGTTCATGGAAGGACACCATGGAGGAAACCACTGCACTCCAAAAGAAACATTGCATATCTGAAGTTTGCAAAAGACCACCTAGATGTTCCACAACACTTCTGGGACAACGTTTGGTGGACAGATGGTACAAAATTTCGCAGAAATGTGCATTGCTATGTTGGGAGGGAATAGGGCACTGCACACCACCATCAAAACCTCATATCAACTGTGAAGCATGGTGGAAGGAGCATCATGGTTTGGGGCTGCTTTGCTGCCTCAAGGCCTACACAGCTTGCAATCATTGAGGGGACAATAAATTCAAAATTGTAATGACACTTTACAGGAGAATATCAGGGCAGCAGTCCAGCACTTAAAGCTTAATAGAAGTTGAATAATGTAACGACAAAGATCTGAAAGATGAGTAAATCCACAACAAAATGGTTTAAAAAGAAGAAAATTTGTGTTTTGGAATGGTTAGTGAAGTCCTGACCATAATCCTATGGAAATGTGAAGGATGTGAAGCAAGCAGTTCATGCAAGGAAGCTCCCACACACACCCCAGAGTTGAAGCAGTTTTGTAAGGAGGAATGGCCTAAAATTCCTCCAAGCCCATGTGCAGGACTGATCAGCAGTTAGTAAGAACATTTGGTTGAAGTTGTTGCTATAAAAGGAGATCACACTAGTTACTGAAAGCAAAGGTTCACATACTTTTTCCAACAAATACTTGATGGATAATTTTTTCTCAATAAAAAAGAATAATGTTTTTTTGTGTTGGTATTTAATTGGGTTTCCTTTAGTTTTAGGACTTGAATGAAGATATGATCACATTTCAGGTCATTTATGCACAAACCCTATAGAATTGTAGCCATTTTGCAGTAGGCTACTTAACTTGCATCTTCTGAAAGGAAATCCAATATGGTTCAGTGAGCATAACTCATCTTTAGAAATCTTGATCATTGTGGAAATGTATGTTGCAAACCTGAGCAATATAGCCCAATAACAGCAAGGCTACATGTGGCTGTGGATATCAGTTTTGCTTTATTTGTTTATTTTTTTTTAACAGAATCTGTACTTGTGGCAAGTCATTTGAATTTCTATTGCGTATTGCTCTAATCCTGATGAAGATTCTCCCACAGTGCTGTTGGTTAGGGAAACTAGATTAAAACCCAGTGACAATGAAGACTCAGTGATGCATTTTCAAATCAGGGTAATGTAAAACTTAGAGAACTTTGGCTATGGAAAGTTTTGGGAGATGTTGCAGGAGGAGCCAAGCCAGGTAAATTGAGTGATTTTGTACTGTAGATGGTACAGGCAGCAGCCTAAATGAATGCTTAACATAGTGATGCAAGGATTATCAATAAAGGCAGCTGTTTCATCCTAGATGCTGCTGACACTGAATGTGCGGTTGGAGCTACACTTCTCTTACCTGGATAGTATTCAGAATCAGTTTTATTGTCACTGACGTGTTGTGAGATCTGTTTTGTGGACAACAGCACTGTGCAATACACTTTTCTTTTAAAAAAAACTTGCTAAATACTGAGGTAGTGTTCATGGCTTCATGGACTGTTCAGAAATCTTCATGGACAAGAAGCTTGTTGAGGGTGCTTCTTCAGATTTCTGTACCACCTCCGAGGGCAGTAATGAGAGGGTGTGTCCTGGATGGTGAGCGTCCCTAACACGCATCCTTTTCATGGTTGGTGGAAAGGCTTTTGTGTATCACACACCTCTGCCCTGTCATTGTAGCCATCATACAGTATTTGAGGCTCATCTAGTTTCTGGTAATGGTGTTTCCTAGGACTTTGGAAAATTCGGGTGTGATACCATTCAAAATCAAGGTTGGATGACTAGACTCTGCTGGAGTCGATCAGCGGCATCAACAGAGCTTTACCAAGAGGGATTTCTCACAGGTCAGCAGCGGTTATTTTAAAAAGGAGCTTTGAGAGTGTTAGTCCATTGTACATGGCCTACAGAGCACCAATCACGAGTTAAGTTGCAGGGGAAGGTTCAGGCATAAAAGGGAGACACTGCCGACTGGAGTGGTCATTGACGGAGTAACCTAAGGCAGAGTGGGAGGGCTTTGGCTCATTCGGGTTTGGCGATAACAGGTCAAGGCGAGGTAAATTACCTGTGAGGAATAGAAACGGGAAGTATGTGTGTGAGGCCGGTGTTCCGTACTGGGTGTCAGATGTGGGAGGTCCTGGAGACTCCCAGCCTCCTGGACTGCCACATCTGCACCAGGTGTGTCGAGCTGCAGCTCCTTAGGGACCAGGTTGGGGAACTGGAGCTGCAGCTCGATGATCTTTGTCTGGTCAGGGTAAGTGAAAAGATGATAGAGAGGAGCTATAGGCAAGTAGTCACACCGGGGCCGTGGGAGACAGATAAGTGGGTAACAGGAGAGGGAAGGGCATGAGTCAGATACTAGAGAGTACCCCTGTGGCTGTCCCCCTTAACAATAAGTACTCCTCTTTGAGTACTGTTGGGGGGGGGGGGGGGGTCGAGGCAACAACCTACCTTGGGGAAGCAACAGTTGCTGCGCCTCTGGCAAAGAGTCTGGCCCTGTGGCTCAGAAGGGTAGGGGAAGGAAAAAGGCAGCAGTGACAGGGGCCTCTATAGTTGGGGGGTCATACAGGCGGTTCTGTGAACGCAGAAAAGACATGCTGATTGTAGTTTGCCTCCCAGGTGCCAGGGCCCGAGGTGTTTCTGATTGCATCCACGATATCCTGAAGTGGGAAGGAGAACAGCCAGAGATTGTGGTAGAAATTGGTACCAACGATAGAAGCAGGAAAAGGGAGGAGGTCCTGAAAACAGACGACAGGGAGTTAGGAAAGAAGCTGAGAAGCAGAACCTCAAAGGTAGTAAACTCGTGATAAATGCGTGGCTTAGGGATTGGAGCAGGGGGCAGGGATTCAGATTTCTGAATCACTGCAACCTCTTTTGGGGCAGGCGTGACCTCTACAAAAAGGACTTGAATCTGAGGAGGACCAATATCCTGGCAGGGAGGTTTGCTAAAGCTATTGAGGAGAGAGTAAATTAGAATTGCTAGGGGGTGGGAAACCGAACTGAAGAGACGGAGGAAGGGGCTGTTGGCTCACAAATAGAGAAAGCTTGGAGACAGTGCAAGAGGGAGGATAAGCAGGTGATAGAGAAGGGATACTCTTAGACCGATGGTTTGAGATGTGTCTATTTTAATGCAAGGAGTATCATGAACAAAGCAGATGAGCTTAGAGCATGGATCAGTACTTGGAGCTATGATGTTGTGGCCATTACAGAGACTTGGATGGCTCAGGGACATGAACGGTTACTTCGAGTGCCAGGCTTTAGATGTTTCAGAAAGGAGGTGGGAGAATGATACTGCTGATCAGAGATAGTGACATGGCTGTAGAAAAGGAGGAAGCCACGGAGGGATCGTCTACTGAGTGTGTGTGGAAGTTAAAAACAGGAAGGGGTCAATAACTACTGGGTGTTTTTTTTTATATAGATCATCCAATAGTAACAGGGACATCGAGGAGCAGATACGGAAACAGATCCTGGAAAGGTGTAATAGTAACAGGGTTGTTGTGGTGGGAGATTTTAATTTCCCAAATATTGATTGGCATCTCCCTAGAACAAGGGGTTCAGGTGGGGTGGAGTTTATTAGGTGTGTTCAGGAAAGTTTCTTGACACAATATGTAGATAAGCCTGTAAGAGGTAAGGTTGTTCTTGATCTGGTTATTGGGAAATGAACCTGGTCAGGTGTCAGATCTCTCAGTGAGAGAGCATTTTGGAGATGGTGGTCACAATTTTATCTCCTTTACCATAGCATTAGAGAGGGATAGGAACAGACAAGTTGGGAAAACATTTAATTGGAGTAAGGGGAAATATGAGGCTATTGGCCAGGAACTTTGAAGCATAAATTGGGAACAGATGTTCTCAGGGAAAAGTACGGCAGAAATGTGGCAAATGTTCAGGGGATACTTGCATGGCATTCTACACAAGTACGTTACAATGAGATGGAAAGGATGGTAGGGTACAGGAACTGTGGTGTACAAAGGCTGTTGAAAAGCTAGTTAGGAAGAAAAGAAGAGCTTATGAAAGGTTTAAAAATCTAGGTAATGATAGAGATCTAGATTATAAGGCTAACAAGAAGGAGTTTAAGCATGAAATTAGGAGAGCCAGAAGTGGCCATGAGAAGGCCTTAGTGGGCAGGATTAAGGAAAACCCAAGGCATTCTACAAGTATGTGAAGAGCAAGAGGATAAGATGTGAGAGAATAGGAGCAATCAAATGTGACAGTGGAGAAGTGTCTATGGAACAGGAGGAGATAGCAAAGGTACTCAGTAAGTACTTTGCTTCAGTATTCACTATGGGAAAGGATCTTGGTGATTGTAGGGATGACTTACTGCAGATTGAAAAGCTTGAGCATATAGACATTAAGAAAGAGGATGTGCTAGAGCTTTTGGAAAGCATCAAGTTGGATAAGTCTCGGGACTGGAAAAGATGTACCCCAGGCTACTGTGGGAGGCAAGGGAGGAGATTGCTGAGCCTCTGGCAATGATCTTTGCATCATCAATGAGGATGGAACAGGTTTTGGAGGATTGGAGAGTTGCAGATGTTGTTCCCTTATTCAAAAAAAGTGAGTAGAGATAGCCCAGGAAATTATAGACCAGTGAGTCTTACTTAGGTGATTGGTAAGCTGATAGAGAAGATCCTGAGAGGCAGAATTTATGAACATTTGGAGAGGCATAATATAATTAGGAATAGTCAGCATGGCTTTGTGAAAGGCAGGTCATGCCTTACGAGCCTGATTGAATTTTTTGAGGATGTGACTAAACACGTTGATGAAGGTAGAGCAGTAGATGTAGTATATATGGATTTCAGCAAGGCATTTGAAAAGGTACCTCATGCAAGGCTTATTGAGAAAGTAAGGAGGTATGGGATCCAAGAGGACCTTGCTTTGTTATTTCCAGAATTGGTTTGCCCACAGAATACAAAGAGTGGTTGTAGACAGGTCATATTCTGCACGGAGGTCGGTGACCAGTGGTGTGCTTCAGGGATCTGTTCTGGGACCCCCTTCGTGAGATTTATAAATGACCTGGATGAGGAAGTGGAGGGATGGGTTTGTAAATTTGCTGATGACAAAGGTTGGAGGTATTGTGGATAGTGTGAAGGGTTGTCAGAGGTAACAGCGGGACATCGATAGGATGCAAAACTGGGCTGAGAAGTGGCAGATGGAGTTCAACCCAAGTAAGTGTGAGGTGGTTCATTTCGATAGGAATATAGCATTAATTGTAAGACTCTTGGCAGTGTGGAGGATCAGTGGGATCTTGGGGTCCAAGTCCATAGGATACTTAAGGCTACTGCGTGGCTTGACTGTGTGGTTAAGAAGGCATATGGTGCATTGGCCTTCATCAGCCGTGGATTGAGTTTAAGAGCCGAGAGGTAATGTTACAGCTGTATAGGACCCTGGTCAGACCCCACTTGGAGTACTGTGCTCCATTCTGGTCCCCTCACTACAGGAAGGATGTGGAAACTACAGAAAAGGTGCAGAAGAGATTTACAAGGATGTTGCCTGGATTGGGGAGCATGCCTGATGAGAATAGGTTGAGTGAACTTGGCCTTTTCTCCTTGGAGCAACAGAGGATGAGAGGTGTATAAGATGATGAGAGGCATTGATCGTGTCAGAGGCTTTTTCCCAGGGCTGAAATGTCTATCACGAGAGAGCACAGTTTTAAGGTGCTTGAAAGTAGGTACAGAGGAGATGTCGGGTAAGTTTTTTTACAGAGTTGTGCGTGGAATGGGCTGCCAGTGATGGTAGTGGAAATGGATACAATAGGGTCTTTTAAAATGATTCCTGGATAGATACATGGAGCTTAGAAAAATATTGGGCTATGGGTAACCCCAGGTAATTTCTAAAGTAAGTACATGTTCGGCAATGCATTGTGGGCCAAAGGGCCTGTATTGTGCTGTAGGCTTGCTATGTTTCTACGTCTATGAGCTGGTCAGTGCCTGGCACTATTCTGATATGAATGTTTCTTGCCACTTATCAGCCTGGTCTTGCTACATGCAGTTATGGTCCTGTTCATTTGCTGGGAATTCACTGTCAATCAATAATGAACATCCTCATGTCTGATGGAAAGAAGATCATTCATGAATCAGGTGACTATCTTTTGGCCAAGGATACTGCCCTGAGATTCTTGTATGGTGCTGCAATGTGGAACAAGATGTTTGACATCCAATAAACACAACCAATTTTGTTCATGTGAAGTCTTCATTTTCTCCTTGATCTTCTTTACCTTCATTCTACCAAGGTTTCAACAAGTACTACTTTCACAATTTCAAAGAATGGTTATAGCAGGGATTCTCAACCTTTATGCCATGAACCAATACCATTAAGCTGGAGGGTATTTGGCCTGTGATATTCACACTAACTTTCTACCTGGAACTCACTCATTTCACCTACTCAGCACCTTTTCTGCAGCCTTGCAAATACTTCTGAACAATATTTGATTCCTAACTGAAGGCCACAAAGGAACTAGCCTCCATCGCATCTGTGAACAGTGCAGTCTAAATTCTGTGAGGGGAAAAGCATTTTTCTCGTGTCACTTCATTCTCTTCCGCTTTATTTTGTACTGTGACTTCTATTGCTCACCGCTCCTCAGAGGGGGGAGAATTTCCCACACTGTTGAGATCCCTTGCCATTTCATATCTCTCACACATTCCCTCAGCCTTCTAGCTTCTGTAACCAGTCCTTGTAAATATAATCTTTCAGCCCAGGGCCCATACATGTTGACCTTTCCTGAATCCTCTAATGCCCTCACTTATATCTTACAGTAAGCAGTGAACAGAACTGGTACAGGTATTCCAGCGGAGGCTGAATTCATGCTTTATAAAGATGTTGTATAACATCCTGAATTTTGTAATCTTCTTCTATCGATGGTCCAAAATTGTGCAAGTCTTTTAACCTCTTTCACTTTGAACGATTTGTGCACCCAAATCTCCAGGTCCTCCTACTCCAGCACCTCTTTTAGAGAAGTATTGTTCAACATTGTTTCTCTTCGTTATTCCTACCAAGATGCATCATTTCTGTTCTTCCACTGAACTTCATCTAGAACATAGAAGAGGCCAGGCCATTCACTTTACAATGTGTCAAAAGCATTCAAGTACTAATCCCTCCTAACTTCACGATGTCCATATCACTCGATTATTCCTTTCATCCATGTGCCTATCCAAATGACTCTTAAAAGCCTGTAATGCATTCACCTCTATCATTATACTAGGCAGCACATTGCAGGCATCAATGACTGAGTAAATAAACTTAACCCTTACATCCCACGTGAACCTAACCCCTCTCACCTTCAATGCGTACTCTCTGGTATTAGGCATTTCAACCCTAGGAAGCAGATGCTCTCTGTCTATCCTATCTATGCCTTCATAATCTTGAAAACCTCTATCAGATTTCCCCTCAGCCTCTGACATTCCAGAGTAAACAAGCCAAGTTTACCCAGCTTCCCGTGGTAGCACATGCCCTCGGAATCAGACAGTGTTATGAACCCCATAACTGGGTCACTTACCAGCAAAGATAGAGAGGTCCGTTGAAGTCTGATGGTACTATTTTTAAACGTTTTTATTTATAAAGGGGCACAAAAGTAAGGTTAATACAAACATTCAGATAATATACGTCGTCAATACTCAATCTAAAGTGCGGGTATAGTAATAATCAACAATAAGAAGTAGCTCTATCGTTTTGTCTAGGGGTAAAAATATTGTCCGATGGAAATATCAAAGTCTCTCAAGTTCATGCAGGCCTTTTGCCTTTTGGGGGACCGCTTGGTTTCACGTGTTGGAGAGAGAGAGATTTTTGGTGAGAAAATAAACTTGCCAGCCTTTTGGACTCAAATCGTTGAATCGGGAACGTGGGTTCCCCATTGTCAGTTCGAAGTCCTTTTCGGTGTTATCAGCCACTCGTTCCCCAGGCTAGGGGAAACGAACCACACGTGGCTTCCGAATAGCTTCCCATTATCACGGGAGCGTTGAGCGATGGTGTCTCCTTCTGGTGCGTCGCTAGGAGACTGCCTCCTGCAGCCCCTTTTTATCTTGACTTGCAGAGTTGTAGATGTCAATCAAGGTGGGGTGATACAATCCCCACCCCACATTGCCTGAGGGTGTGCACGTAGCCCTGATCGCTGGCACGTAGCATAGAGTTGCAATCTACACAGGTGTCTCCAAGAAACAATGGTCAAAATCCGTTGCGCTGTCTCTCTGAGGATTCTCTCTCATTTCCTGGGTCCAAGACCTGAATTAATAGCGATCTTGCGATTCTCAGGAAGGAGGGGGCTGGGATCATAACAACAGCAATAAACGTTTTTTACATAGTTCAATCTAGTTTTTGTACTGTGTCATGTAACACCATGGTCCTGAAAATTGTTGTCTCATTTTTACTATGTACTGTACATAGCAGTTATGGTCGAAATGACAATTATAAGTAACTTGACTTGAGGATCCTGGTGAATGGAGGACCAACGAGTGGCTAACATTGAACCCCTTATTTAATGAAGGGAGCAAGGGAAATTCCTGGGAACTACAGACTGTAGGGAAATTACTGGAGAAAATTCTTTGGGATAGGATATATGAGCATTTGCAAACCTATGACCTAATTAGGGAGAGCCAGTGTGATTTCGTGCAAGGCAAGTTGTGCCTTACCAACTCGACTGAGCTTCTTTGACAAGGTGACATGAGAGATTGGTAAGAGCAGTGGATGTTGTCTACATGTATTTTAGTAAGGTGTTTACCAAAGTCCCTCATGGGAGGCTAATCCAGAAGATTAAGATATTTCTGCCATGTTTGTTCATTCCACCAACCATTAAATGACATTTCCAATGCAGGTTCTTAACCCAAAATGTCAACCTAACTCTTTTTTGCCTCATCAAATATTGAATGACCTGCTGAGTTCTTCAGTGCTGCCCCCTTCACTGGACCCCCTGCAGTTTGCTTATCGTCCCAACCACTCAACAGATGACGCCATTGCCACCACCCTCCACCTGGCCCTCACCCACCTGGACAAAAAGGACACGTACGTTCGAATGCTGTTCATAAACTTCAGTTCAGCATTCAACTCAATCATTCCTCAGCACCTGACTGGAAAGCTGAAACTGCTGGGTCTGAACACCTCCCTTTGCAACTGGATCCTAGACTTCCTGACTGGGAGACCTCAGTCAGTCTGGATTGGGAGCAGCAGCCCCAACACCATCACACAGAGCATAGGGGGCCCCCCCAGGGTTGCGTGCTCAGTCCACTGCTGTTCACTCTGCTGACCCATGACTGTGCTGCAACACACATCATCAAGTTTGCTGATAACATGACTGTGGTGGGTCTCATCAGCAAGAACAACGAGTCAGCATACAGAGAGGAGGTGCAGCAGCTAATGGACTGGTGCAGAGCCAACAACCTGTCTCTGAATGTGAACAAAACAAAAGAGATGGTTGTTGACTTCAGGAGGGCACGGAGCGACCACTCCCCGCTGAACATTGGCTCCTCGGTAGAGATCGTTAAGAGCACCAAATTTCTTGGTGTTCACCTGGTGGAGAATCTCACCTGGTCCCTCAACACCAGCTCCATAGCAAAGAAAGCCCAGCAGCATCTCTACTTTCTGCAAAGGCTGAGGGAAGTCCATCTCCCACCCCCCATCCTCACCACATTCTACAGGGGTTGTATCGAGAGTATCCTGAGCAGCTGCATCACTGCCCGGTTCAGGAATTGCACCATCTCAGATCACAAGACCTTGCAGCAGATAGCGAGGTTAGCTGAGAAGGTCATCGGGGTCTCTTTTTCCGCCATTACAGACATTTACACCACGCTGCATCCGCAAAGCAAACAGCATTATGAAAGACCCCATGCACCCCTTACACAAACTCTTCTCCCTCCTGCCATCTTGAAAAAGGTACAGAAGCATTTGGGCTCTCACGACCAGACTGTGTAACAGTTTATTCCATGAAGCCATCAGACTCCTCAATACTCAGAGTCTAGACTGACATCTACGTCGTTTATTATTATATTGTAATTTGTCTTCTAGTGTGCCTATTGTCTTGTTTATTAGTTATTGTACTGCCCTGCATTGTTTTCTGCACTTTATGTAGTCCTGTGCAGGTCTGTAGTCTAGTGCAGTTTTTATGTTGTTTTACGTAGTCTAGTGTAGCCTTGTGCTGTCTCACATAGTCTAGTGTAGTTTTGTTGTTTCATGTAGCACCAGGGTCCTGGAGGAACATTGTTTTGTTTTTACTGTGTACTGTACCAGCAGTTTATGGTCGAAATGACAAACTTGATGACTTTATCTTCTAAATATCAATATCTTGTCTCTAATCGTCTTGCTCTGCTGCAAATTCTCATCTCAATGTGTCCATATTGAAGAAGCTTTCCTCCTCAGTGATGGGACCTCCATAAGTCTCTCTGTTTTTCCTTTGTGGGCCCTGCTGCTGCTGGAAAACACCCTTTCCAATACTGTTCAAAAGCAGCCACGTGTCTGTCCTTAGCTGGTGTGTACTGCTATGTCTTTCTACCCACTTTCCAGCTCCATTTTAAGGCCGTACAGTTACATCATAACCAGGATCTTGGGTAATTTCAAACTATTTACTGCTTTTCCCAACAGTCCTTTCATGCCCTGCTCCCTACCCTCACTGCCTTGCATCAGTATCTTTGCTTCCTCCTCCCCGTTCTCCCAATTTGGCTCATTGTTTCAAAATTGCCATGGACTGTAGTTCTTTGTCTTCCACTGTATACATTGTTCCAACCAAAGCAATTGGAGCGAGATAGGAACTGACCAGTTAGAAAAGCGTTTAATTGGAGTAAGAGGAATTATGAGGCTATCAGGCAGGAAATTGGAAGCTTAAATTGGGAACAGGGAAACTTCTCAGGGAAAAGTACGGAAGAAATGTAGCAAATGTTCAGAGGCTATTTATGTGGAGTTCTGCATAGGTACGTTCCAATGAGACAGGGAAGTTATGGTAGGGTACAGGAACTGTGGTGTACAAAGGCTGTAATAAATCTAGTCAAGAAGAAAAGTTTAAAAAAGGTTCAGAGAGCTAGGTAATGTTAGAGACCTAGGAGATTATAAGGCTAACAGGAAGGAACTTTTTTTTTTGTGGCAACATTTTTAATTTAGAGCTTCCAGAAATGAAAAAGAGTGGTGGCATTTTACAGAACACTTCCAGGCAATTCACAACAATTTTCAAGTTCCCCATTATTTTAAATTCACGTTCCCACTTAGCTCTTTGCCTTTGCCCTCTTATATCTGTTCATGCATCCTAAGTTTACACCTCCTTTGGACAGATTAGCAGTAATCAACAACCCTTTGCCATCTTTTCTCAGCTAACATATTTTTTTGATTTCCTTTTTATCACAGGCATTCCCTTTGATCCAACTTTCCTTCCCCCCCCCCCCCCCCCCCCATACAGGTTCCAGTATGTGAAGTTTTTTTTTTATTTTCAAGAGATGTCACATAAGTTAGACATTTATGTACTGGATTTCTTGAGAAACTGCTTGTTTAAACTCTACAGAACAGATTTTGGCTACTTCTTAGGATAAGTTGTACAGGGATACAATACTTTTTAAAACCACACAGCAGATAAATAAGACAATTATTATTTGTATTTAAGCTCCATATTTTGTTTGACTTTTAAAGTACAGTGAAATACAGTAAGTCAGATATTATAATTAGTCCTCATCTACATTCTCATTTAGAAGTCATCAATACCAGTTGTCTGCAAGGTGCAACTTTAAGAAGCTGTAAACACATCTATAGTAAAGATATTTAGCAGAAGCCCATAAGGATAGGTTAGTTTACAGTATTATAAGGTTTATTTTGTTTAGGCAGGAAATATGAATGTTACATGGGTGTAGAATTAACTACAGGGTGAAAGTTCATGAATCCAATAAGTTTGTTGTGACCTAATCCTAGGATTTTCCTAGTTCAGATAGTAAATCAAAATCAAAGATACATTTCTCAAGAATAGAACCACAATTGTTGGCCAAGGTAAAATGGTTATTTATTGAAGACAAGCATGGCTTACACCATACTACCCCCATTCCAAAAGTAAATCACAAGAATTACCATAACATGTTGGTGCTATGAATGTTCAATTTGCCATAGTATCGATAACACAGCAGTAAAACAGGAAGGTCCTCAATTTAAAGTTATCAAATGTAACCTACAATGACAATTTCTTCGTTAAGGAATTCATATGGAGGAACTTCCAGATTAAGAGGAGCTTTCCTGATTCTCCCTGATGCATCATAGTGAGATCCATGGCAGGGGCAGTAGTAGCCACCATATTCACCCGCATTGGCTATTGGTACACAGCCCAGGTGAGTGCAGACACCAACGACAATCATCCACTGTGGATTTTTTACTCTATCAGAATCTAACTGTGGGTCACGTAACTCAGCTAGGCTCACTGCCTTCTCAGTCTCAATTTCCTTGGATGAACGGTGGCGGATGAAAAGAGGTTTGCCTCTCCATTTGAAGGTTACGTTCTTGCCTTCTGGAATATCACCCAACTTAACTTCGATCTTAGACAATGCCAGCACATCAGCAGAGGCACTCATGCTTGTGACAAACTGGGTGACAACATTCTTTGCAGCATAGGCACTCTAAACAGCTGTAGTCCCAGTTAGCAAGTAGGAGAACCCTTTCCTGGTATCACTGCTGCTCTGTGAAGATTTTTTGGAATCTTGAACATTCTGCCGTCGGTAGTCAGAGAAATCTGGAATGGTGACATCACTGTGCATATCGAATTGTAGACAAAACGTGAGGCCGGTGGTGGCAGCAGCACCGCTCCGGGGCGCCTGGCCCATCAACGACTCCCTGCACAGAATCGGCCGCTTCAGGTCCAGCAACACCACGTCAGCCTTGGAAACCAAGCCGGGTACCAGGGGCTTCAGCTGCGACGCCACCGTGTTTGAGGTGGCGGACAGGTACGGGGCAAATGCCCCGGAGCGGAGGGTAAACGACAGCATTGGGAAAGCGCCGGCCAGCAGGACTCAGGTAGGCCTCAGCAACGACCTCCTACCACCCGAAGGACGAGTCTAACAGGAAGGAACTTAAGAAGGAAATTAGGAGAGCCAGAAGGGGCCATGAGAAGGCCTTGGTGGGCAGAATTAAGGAAAACCCCAAAGCATTCTACAAGTATGCGAAGAGCAAGAGGATAAGACGAGAAAGAATGGGACCTGTGTGACAGTGGGAAAGTGTGTATGGAACCGGAGGAAATAGCAGAGGTACTTAATGAATACTTTACTTCAGTATTCACTATGGAAAAGGATCTTAGTGATTGTTATGATGACTTGCAGCAGACTGAAAAGCTTGAGCATGTAGATATTAAGAAAGAGCTGAATCCACTACCTTTCGTAGGGTTTTCCACTTAAAGGCATTGGTGTCTGCATACCAGGCCGCAATGCAGCCAGTCAGTACACTTTCCACCTCACATCTGTCGAAGTTTGCCAAGGTTTTTGATGACAAGCCAAATCTCTGCAGACTCCTGGGGCGCTGTCGTGCTTTCTTTGTAATTATATTTATATGATGGGTCCAGGACAGGTCCTCTGAGATAGTGACACCCATTTAAAGTTACTGACCCTCTCCACCTCTGATCCTCCAATGATTACTGGCCTATGGATTTCTCGTTCCCCTCTCCTGAAGTCTATAATCAGTTCTGTGTTCTTATTGACATTGGGTGAGAGGTTGTTGTTATTACACCACTCAGCCAAGTTTTCAATCTCCCTTCTGTACGCTGATTCACCACCACCCTTGTTGTGGCCCACAATAGTGGTGTCATCAGCAAACTTGTATGCTATGTTGGAGCTATACTTACCCACACAGTCACAGGTGTAAAGCACACAGCTCTGTGCTTCTCCTTTGCTGTTGGAGATTGTGGAGGAGATGTTATTCTAATCTGAACTGACTGAGGTCTACAAGTGAGGAAATCCAGGATCCAATTTCACAGGTGGGGGGCACGGGGGTATTGAGACCCAGGTCTTGAAGTTTACTGAGGGAATGATGGTATTAAATGCTGAGCTGTAATTGATAATCAGCATGCTAATGTATGTATGTTTGCTGTCTAGATGTTGCAGGGCTGAGTGAAGAGCCAATGAGATGGCATCTGCTGTAGACAAATTGGAGCAGATCCAAGTCGCCGCTCAGACAGGAGCTGATATATTTCAACAACAGCTTCTCACAACACTTCTTCACTGTCGATGTAAGTGCTACTGGGCGATGGTCATTGAAGCAGATTGCCTCAAAGGGAGGGTAATTGTTATCTGGCTCACTGCTGTCTACCTTGCAGAGGCCAAACACCAACTTTCTGACACGTCTTACCATCCTCTGGGCCCTGACTCACCAATGAACACCAGGCCACTATTTCTTCATCATTAGAGACATTACCACATCAGCAGATCTCCTCTCCTTAGCCTTCAATTTTATAGTGCCCCAGCCCCACTTTGTCTGCTTCTGTCACTCACCCAAGATCCATACACTTGGCTGTCCTTGTAAGACCATTGTTTCTACCTCTGTTTGCCTCACTAAAATAATTTCTTCCCAAGTAGCAAAGCAAACTTTGAGAGTTTAAGCTAGTTTAGCAGAGGGATGGGAACAGTGTAGCAGGTCAGAAAGTGAAGGCTTAAGAGTAAGGTAGATATCATAACTAGGAAGAACAGACAGGAAGGAGCAAGATAATAGACACAATGGGATGGTATGACCTGAAATGTGCCTATTGTAATGCTAGGAGAATTATGAGAGATGGTGTTGAACTTGGAGCATGGATCTATACATAGAATTATGATGTTAGAACATAAGACAGGGGCAGAATTTGACCATTTCTCCATTCGAGTCTGCTCTGCCATTCCATCATGGCTGTTTTATTATCCCTCTCAGTCCATTCTGTTGCCCTCTCCCTGTAACCTTTGACATCCTTACTAGTCAAGAACCTAATAACCTCTGTTTTAAATATACCCATTGACCTGGTCTCCACAGTCATCTGTGGCAATGAATTCCAGCAATTCACCAGCCTCTGGCTAAAGAAATTCTTTTTCATCTTTATTCTGAACAGAGATCCTATTCCGAAGCTGTGCCCTAGATCACCCACAATAGGAAACATCCCCTCCACATCCACTCTGTCTAGACCTTTCAATATTCAATAGGTTTCAATGAGACTTCCCACCCCCACCCCTCGCCGCCACCAAACTCTTCTAAACACCAGTGAGTACAAGCCCAGAGCCATTAACTGCTTCTCATATGTTAACCCTTTCATTCCTGTGATCATTCTCATGATCCTCCTCTGGGCTCTCTCCAATGTCAGCATATCCTTTCTTAGATAAAGGACACAGTACTCCAAGTGCAGCCTGACCAATGCCTTATAAAGTCTTACCATTGCATCCTTGCTTTTGTATTTTAGTCTTCTCAAAATGAATGCTAACCTTTCATTTGCCTTCCTTACCACCAACTCAGCCTGCAAATGTTAACCTTTAGGGAATCCTGCACAAGGACTCCCATGTCCCTTTGCACCTCTGAATCTTCTCACCATTGAGAAAATAGTTTACACGTTTATTCCTTCCATCAAAGTGCACAACATACAGTTCCCTACATTATATTCCAGCTGCCACTTTGACAATTCTCCCAATCTAAGTCGTTCTACAGACTCCCTGCTTCCTCAGCACTACCTGACCCTCCACTGATCTTCATATCATCTGCAAACATGGCCACAAAAGCATCAATTCTGTCATCCAAATCATTCGCATTTCACATGAAAAGAAGCAGTCCCAACTCGGACTCCTTCAGAACACTACAAGTCATCAGCATCCAACTCGAAAGACTTAGATGAAAGAAGGAAGGAATAGGTGCTTAATGTTCCAGGGTCTTGATGTTTTGGAAAAGATAGAGAAGGTGATAAAAGGGTGGGGGGGAGGGAGTTGTGCTATTAATTAGGGACAATATCACAGCTGTATTAAGAGGCAAAACAATTAAGGGCTCAATCACTGAGGCTATATGAGTGGAACTCAAAAATAGGAAGCTGCAGTCATGATGGGTTTATTACTACAGACCCCCCCCCCCCCCAAATAGCCACTGGGACACCAATGAACAGAAATGTAAGACTAGGGTCTCTTGGGTGTAAGAGGTTTGACCGTGCAGAATTTGTTAGGTGTATCCAGACGGGTTTTTTAAATCAGCATGTAGATAGTCCTATGAGAGGAGGGGCCATACTTGATCACGCGTTGGGTATTCAGCAGGAGAACAGTTCGGGAACAGTGATCCCAACTCAAGTTTTAAGCCATTTGTTGCTAAGTACGGATCTTAGAGGGATGAGATCCTTAATGACTAGTTTGCATCAGAATTTACCATGGGGAAAGAGAGGGGATAAGAAGCTAGGTATGGAATGTGCTGAGGCATTTTGAGATAAAGGTGAAGGTACTGTTGGGTTACTTAAAGAACATTAAAGTGATTAAATTCCTAGGGCATGATGGGATTTATCCCAGGTTATTAAGAGAGGCAAGAGATTGCCCGGACCTTGACCATTATCTTCACGTCCTCTCTAGCTACAGATCTCTACTCATCTCTACAGATGAGTAGCTAATGTTGTTCCATTGTTCAAAAAGGGAAATGGAGATAAACCTGGCAATAATAGACTAATGAGTCTCACACCAGTGGTAGGGAAGTTAATGGAGGGGAATGTTAGGGATTGGATTTATGAGCATTTGGAAAAACATGGCCAAATTAGGGACAGTCAGCATATGAGAGAAGTTACGATTTACTGACTTGGAAAAACTCAGTCAAGGCAATGATAAAGGTGATTGATGAATGTTACATGAATTTTAGTAATGCATTTGAAAAGGTTCATCATGGGAGACACGCCCATAAGACATGGGTGCAGAAAATGGAGACACCTCTTTCTCCCTTATTAGGGGGAGAGAGAACCTGTGGTATGTCGAATACCCTGTGAAACGCGAAGTGTTTGGGGTAACTGCAAGTCTGTGTCTTTGCTGTTACTTTGCTCATGCTGGAGTGCTCGGTGGCAGTGCTGATGCTTTTTTTTGCCAGTGGGGGAGGGGGATTGTGCTCGCTGTTGCTTTCCTTTGAATTAGGCCATTTGGCCTGTTGAGTCCGCTCCACCATTCAATAATGGCTGATCCTTTTTTCCACTCCGCAGCATCATTGATGCCTTGCCCAAACAAGAACAGATCAAGCTCTGCCTTAAATGCACCCAATGACCTGGCCTCCAAAGTTGCATGTGGTAATAAATTCCACAAATTCACTACCCTCTGCCTAGAGAAATCTGTCCGCATCTTTGTTTTAATAGATGCCTCTCTATCCTGAGGTTGTGCCCTCTTGTTCTAGACTCCTGTATCTTGGGAAACATCCTTTCCATATCTACTCTGTCTAGGCCTTTCAACATCTGAAAGGTTTCAATGAGATCCCTCCCTCATCTTTCTAAATCCCAGCAAGTACAGACCCAGAGCTATAAAACGTTCCTTGTATGATAATCCTTTCATTTCCCAAATCATCCTTGTGAACCAACTATAAACCCTCTCCAATGCCAGCACATTTTTTCTTAGATGTTGAGCCCAAAACTGTTCACAATACTCAAGGTGAGACCTCATAAAGTCATCACATCCCTGCTCTTGTATTTTAAACCTCTTGAAATGAATGTTAACATTGCATTGCCTTCCTCACCATTGACTCTACCTGCAAATTAACCTTCAGGGTGTTCTGCACAAGGACTCCCAAGTTCCTTTGCATCTCAGATTTTTGGATTTTCTCCCTATTCTGAAAATAGCCTGCACATTTATTTCTGCTACCGAAATGCATGACCACACATTTTCCAATATTGTATTTCATTTGCCACTCTCTTGTCCATTCTCCTAATCTGCATAAGTCCTTCTGCAGCCTACCTGATTCCTCAACACTACCCTGCCCCTCCACCAATCTTTGTATCATATGCAAACTTGGCAACAAAGCCATCAATTCCATCATCTAAATCATATATGTCAAACTCAAGGCCCGCGGGCCAAATCCGGCCCGCAGTGGAATTATCTTTGGCCCGCGAGATAATATCTAATTACTATTAAAGCTGGCCCCAGTAATCAAAGCGCCTATGGTGTATGATATGGCTAATGCTGAGTTTATTCAGGTACCAGGTTTTCAGGGATTTTAGTGTTTATTCGGCAGTCTTGCTCGGCAGTCTTCTTCATAAGAAACGGAATTTGTAAAGTGAAACACTTTGTAGTTATAGCAGAGACTGAGACACATGAGAGCAGGCTGAAAAAACGGAGGCAACGAAAGCTGCGTTCGCACGCGTCCGACTGATCCGGCCCGCATGAAGCTGCATTTTGCTCAATCCGGCCCATGACCTAAAATGAGTTTGACACCCCTGATCTAAATCATTGATGTACAGCATAAAAAGAAGCGGTCCCAACACCAACCCATGGAGAATACCACTAGTTATTGGCAGCCAACCAGAAAAGGATCCTTTTATTCTCACTCGCTGCCTTCTACCAATCAGCCAGTGGTCTAATCATGCTAATAACTTTTCTGTAATACCATGGATCCTTAACTTAGTAATCAGCCTCATGTGTGGCACCTTATCAAAGGCCTTCTGAAATTCCAAATATACAACATCCACCGTGTCTTCTTTATCTATCCTACGTGTAATCTCTTCAAAGAATTCCAACAAGTTCATCAGGCAAGATTTTCCCTTAAGGAAATCATGCTGACTTTGTCCTATCTTGTCCTGGGTCACCAAATACTCCATAACCTCATCCTTAACAATTGATTCCAACATCCTCCCAACCACTGAGGTCAGGCTAACTGGTCTATGATTTCCTTTGTGCTGCCTCCCTCCTTTCTTAAAGAATGGAGTAATATTTGCAGTTTACCAGTCCTCTGGCACCATGCCAGAGTCCAATGATTTTTGAAAGATCATTACTAACGCCTCCACAATCTCTACTGCAATGTCTTTCAGAATCCTGGGGTGCAGTTCATCTGGTCCAGGTGATTTAAGTCTTTCAGCTTTTGAACACATTCTCCCTTGTAATAGTAACTGCACTCACTTCTCTTCCCTCACACACTACAACATCTGGCACACTGCTAGTGTCTTCCACAGTGAAAACTGATGCAAAATACTCATTTAGTTCATCAGCCATCCCCTTGTCCCCATTATTATTTCTTCGGCCTCATTTTCTAGCGGTCCTACACCCACACTCATCTCTTTTATTTTTTTTACGTACTTGAAAAAGCTTTTACTATCCACTTTGATGATGTTTGCTGGCTTGCTTTCATATATCATCTTTTCCCTCTTAATGATTCTTTTAGTTGATCTCTGTAGGGCTTTTAAAAGCTTCCCAAACCTGTCTTTCCACCAAATTTTGCTTTGTTGTATGCCTTCTGTTTTGCTTTTACATTAGCTTTGACTTCCCTTGTCAGCCACGGTTGTACTATTTTGCCACCCAGTACATTAAAATGTGTGGGTCCATGGTGCATTGGCCATTTGGATTCAGAATTGGCTTGCTCATGGAAGACAAGTTAGTGGTTGATGGGAGTTCTTCATGCTGGAAGTCAGACTAGTGGTGTTCTGCAGAGATCCTTTCTTGAACCTCTGCTGTTTGTGAAATTTGCAAATTTCAATGTGGTGGAATGAGGTTGGAATTACAGGCCAGACTCGTTGGGTCAAACGGCCTAATTCTACTCCTAGGTCTTATTGTCTACTCAGAATAGATCTTAGGTTGTCATAGCCAGAGTAAGGTGGGAGGGATGGTTGGGAAATGCAGTGCATAGTGAGGATAAGCTCCCACTGCCTATTAGAATACTACCAATGGTGTGTATTTCAAGTAGCCTCTGGGAAACAAAGCCAGCTCCTGGCCTTCACTTGTGGCAGAACTATTTCTACTGCCAGGCAAGAGGCGTCTTAAAAATGGTTGCTTCGGGCAGATAGGGCTCATCAGCCATGGTTGGCAACTCACCTAGGAGAAGGAAAATTCTGAATTCAAGCCTCCAGTGGCTTGCAGCTGTACCCAGTCATGGAGAAAGCTTCAGAGCAAGCCCCAAGGAAAAATCTGGAGCTGGAGTCCCCAAGGCAGTCCTGTGCTGCTGTATCGGTCTCTGCCGTTCCTTTGGATTCATCAGCTGCATGGAGAGCAGGAGCCTGCTACATTGACAACAGCTTTTGCTCTCCGTATTGCACTGCCCCAGCTTGCATCTGGGCTTGTCTATCATGCAGACACCTAGTACGCAACATCCATGGTTGACCTCAACTAACGGAGACCTCACTCGCTTATCCAGGTAATGAAACTGCTTTCTTTTCTCACCATTCCATAACTAACCACCTTCAACACTCAGAATTCTATGCTCTGTGACCTCCAGCAGGAAGATAAATGCTTGGGAAAGTAGTGAAAGGCATAGTAGGTATGATGGGTCGGATAGTTCGAAGTGTCTATATTTTAATGGAAGGAGTATTATGGGTAAAAGGTGATGAACTTAGAGCATGGATCAGTACATGGAACTATGATGTTGTGGCCATCATTGAAACTTGGATGAGAGGGGGGCAGGAATGGGTGATTAATGTACCAGGTTTTCAAAATTTTAGGAACAATGAAGGAGGAGGTTAAAAATAAAGTGGAGTGGTGGGGGGAGGGAGTTGCACTACTAATCAGGGAAAATACCACAGCTGCACTCAGGGAGACATGATGGAGGGTTCAGACAGTGAGGCCATTTCAGAATCAGGTTTATTATCACTGGCAGGTGTCGTGAAATTGGTTAACTTAGCAGCAGCAGTTCAATGCAATACATAATCTAGAAGAAAAAAATAAAATAATAATAAATAAATCGATTACAGTATAGAACTCAGGAATAGGAAGAGTGCAAACACACTGATGGGATTTTTATTACAGATCCCACTATATCCACTGGGACTTCAAGGAACATATGTAAGCAGATTAAGGAAATGTGCAAAAATAATAGGGTTGTTGACATAGTGGATTTCAACTTCCTTAATATGAACTGGGACCACTTCAGTGCAAGGAGTTTAGATGGGCTAGAATTTGTTAAGTGTATCCTGGAAAGTTTCTTAAATCAATACGTGGACCATCCAATGACAGGAGGGCCCTACTGAACCTAGTGTTGGGTAATGAACCTGGCCAGGTGACAAACCTTTGAGAGGGTGAGCAGTTAGGGAACAGTGATCACAATTCCTTAACTATCAGGACAGCTATAGATAAGGATAGGTATGGCCCTTGCAGGAGGGTTTTAAGTTGGAGATGGGCAAATTACAAGGGCATTAGGCAGGAACTAAGAAAAGTTAATTGGGAACATCTTTTCTCCTGCAAGTCCATATCAGAGATGTAGAGGGTATTTAAAGATTGGAGTACAGGAAAGCTATGTTCTGGTTTGAAAGAAGGATGGGGATGGGAAGATAAAGGAACCTTTGATCTCCAGAGAGGTGATGAATTTAGGCAAGAAGGAGAAGTATGTGAAGCTTTGGAAGTTTAGATCAAATGAAGCATTTGACGAATATAAAGGAGCCAGAAAAGAACTAAAGAAAGGAATTAGGAAAGCCAGGACGGGCCATGAAAAGTCCTTGACAAGTAGGATCAAGGTGAATCAGAAGGCATACTATTCATACATCAAGCACAAGAGGATAATGAGAGAGAGGGTGGAACTACAAGGATAAAGGGTGCAACACTTGCTTGGATTCAGAGAACATGATTGGGGTACTTAATAAGTACCTTGCTTCAGTATTTACCAAGGAAAAGGACATGGAGGACCAGGTGATCAATGCTGAGCATATAAATATGTTAGGGTGTTCAGAGGTCAAGAGGAGTCTTAATGAGTATTACAGTGGATAAGACCCCAGGGCCTGATGTGATTTACCTCAGATCATTGAAGGAGGCAAGAGATGAGATTGTTGGGGCCTTGACCAGCATCTTCGTGTCCTCTCTAGCCACAAACAAGGTCCCGGGGGACTAGCAAGTGACTAATGTTGTACCTCTATTTAAGAAGGTAATGGGGAAAATCCTGGGAACTATAGACTGGTGAGTCTTACGTCAGTTAGAGGGAAATTGCTGGAGAAAATTTTTAGGGATAGGATAATGAGCATATGGAAGCCCATAGCTTAATTAGGGAGAGCCAGCATGGCTTTGTGCGAGGCAGGTTGTGCCTTACCAACTTGATTAAATTTTTTGACAAAATGACAAGATAGATTGATGAGGGTAGGACAGTGGATGTTGTTTACATGGATTTTAGTAAGGTGTTTGATAAAGTCCCTCATGGGAAGCTAATCCAGAAAATCAAGAGGTATGGGATCCGCAGCCAATTGGCTGTTTGGATTCAGAACTGGCTTGCACAAGAAGACAGGATAGTTGTTGAAGAGACTAGTTTAAGCTGGAGCTTTGGAATGATTGGTGATCTGCAAGGATGCATGCTGGGACCTCTGCTCTTTGTGATGTATAAAAATTACTTGGATTAAAGTGTGGATGGTGGGTTAGTAAGTTTGTGGATGAAACTAACATTGGTGGAATTGTGGTTAGTGAAGAAGACTGGCAAAGACTACAGTGCATTTTGATCAGTTGCAGATGTGGGCAGAGAAATGGCAGATGGAGTTCCACCCAGATAAATGTGAGGTGTTGCACCTTGGTAGGACAAATGCAAGGGGATAGTGCACTGTTAAGGGAAAGATCATTAACTGTGTTGCTGAGCAGAGAGATCTCAGGATCCAAGTTCATAGCTACTTGAGAGTGGCTATACTGGTCAGTAGGGTGGTTAAAGCTTATGGAATGCTTGCTTTTATTAGTCAAGGCATTGAGTTCAGAATTCAAGAGGTTACGTTTATAAAACTCCCAATCATCCACATCTGGAACGTTGCATACAGTTCTGGTCATCCTCCATTCTGCTATCATAGGAAGCTGGGTAAACTTGGGCTGTTTTTTCTGCAGCACCAGAGGCTGAGGGAAGATCTGATAGAGGTTTATAAGATTATGAGAGGCATAGATAGACAGGGAGTACCTGTTTCCCAGGTTTGAAATGTCTGGTACCAGAGGGCACGCAGAGAGGGGGTAGGTTCAAGGGGGATGTGAGGGGTAAGGTTTTTACTCAGAGTCACGGATGCCAGGAATGCACTGCCTGGTATGGGGGTAGAGGCAAATACATTAGAGGCTTTTTAAGTCAAGAAAAATCTGCAGATGCTGGAAATCCAAGTAACACACACGGAATGCTGGAGGAATTCAGCCAGCCAGCTATGGAAAAGAGTAACCAGTCAATGTCTTAGCCCAAAATGTTGACTGTTCACTCTTTTCCAAAGATGCTGCCCAGCCTGCTGAGTTCCTCCAGCATTCTGCGTGTGTTGCAGAGGCTTTTAAATGATGTTTGGATAGGCACATGGATGTAAGGAAGATGGAGGGATATGGACATGGTGTAGGTGGGAGGGGTTAGTGTTTGGATGTTTTTGATTTGCTTTTTAGCTGTTTCAGCATACACTATGGGCTGAATGGCCTGTTCCTGTGCTGTACTATTCTAAGTTCTGTGATTTTGCATCCTTCACTCTCTGCCCCATCATTGGCATCTGCCCTGGATAGTAACTGAATTCCTTCCCTGTATTTCTCGACTTCTCCATATTGAAACTTCAGAAACTTTCAAGTCTTGCTTTTTTGTGACTCCCTATAACGTCCCCTTGCTGAGTTAATATTAAGATGTTGCTCATAGGAAACATTTCTAAACATTTCATATTTTAAAGCTAAATAAATCCAAGTTACTGCATTAGTAATTTACATGTAAACTGTATTAATTATGGTTAACTTAGTAAATATAAACAAGGACAAAAGTAAATATTTAAATTTTTTAATGTTTAACAATATGAAACAGTATTTCTTGTCCTGAATCCAGCAGAACACAATCAACTGTCAAAACTAATATTTCATTTACAAATTCTACAACTATTGATCCAATCCCATGACGCACTTGAAGAATTGACATTTCAGATTGTAGTTTAACTTTTCCAATATTTATGTGCAATCAGTGCATAAATATAATTAAGAGATACATATTTAGTGCAGAACATTTAAATCTGCCAGTTTTAAAAGCAAAGTGATTGGTAACCTTTAATTTCCATTATTTCAGTTCGCAGCACGTGGATTATTGTCTTTCTGTTGCCCTTTCAAAGATGTTGAACGCAAGAACAATTTACATAAAGATACTTCTGAACAAATGCTTTGCTTGTCTTAAGTGTTGAAGAGAATAATGTGCAATATGGCTGCCAAATCAAATGGAAATCAACAGCTCCTTGGGATTCTCAAATTTATATTTCATGGTGTAACTCTTATCCTAGAGCTTCCAGAATTTGAAGCTAAATCTCCAGCCAGGTGAAAGATCTTGCTGGAAAGAGTTTTGTTCTCCTCAAGTATTTTATACTTCATATTCTTATAACAATTAAATTAAAGAAAGGTAATTTAAGTGGAGTATTGGGTTGGATGTCTTATAATGCAATACTCTAATACTAAATTCAACTAGAGTTGGCTACCACTGCCTGGAAATGAAACTTTTGCATTAGTTAGCAGCTAAATCAATTATAGAAGGATATTAAGTATTTAAGGGGGAGGGTGAACTGATTATGAGAAAAATCTTTTAAGAGTTTTTCATGTTTATCCATAAATTATTTGCCTCTTTCAAGAAATAATTATTACAGGTTGGAAAGTTTGCATTTCAAGATGAACGTATGAAAGTTTTTCCATATTTCTCTGGAAGGGTGTTATCTATGTTTATCTATAGCAAGTCAGACGATAGTACTGAAAATGAGTTTGCATATAAATATTTTAAACTGGGAAATAGAGGGTTAAAGTAACATTCTGATAACCACCTTTTATTTCCAGAATGATGCAAAACAACCACAGATTGAGTTTATTATTTTTAAAAACCTCCTGTAGTTCAAAAGAAAGTCTGAATATAAAATACCTGATGAAACTGTTACACAGTTTTTCTCATCATTGCTATTGACCTCCCAGTGCATATGGTAAGTTGTTGAATGTAGAAGCTTTTCTGAATGTAGGCCCCACCATTTAGTGGGAGTATTGTTCTTAATGTGATTTGTCTGCTGGCAAAAGAAATAGCAAGCCTAGTCTTACTGAAATAAATTCTTCATCTGACATCATCGCATGTAAAATCTTCCCTAAGCAAAAAATTTAACAATAAAATCAAAAGTTGCCACTGTCCACACATTTGTCACTTTCTTCACACTATTTTTCAAACATCTTCAACATGAACTGACATCTCAGATAATTAGATTTTAATTAAATGCAAACCACTCACTAAAGACGCCTTACTAGCTGAAACAGGGTATAAGCACGTTGGACATGGCAACTGATAAAAAGGTAATGAAAAGTGATGTGTTATTTGCTCTATTTAAATGCAAGCAGTTTACGTCTTTATATTCTTGGGTATCTTTTGGAGGTCAATGAGTGTTGTGCGGTGATGCATTTTAATAACTGAAAGCTATTTGCATATGAGATAATATATTTACATTTTTACAAGGACACTTATTTAGAAATAACATTGCTATAAATTACTAAACCATTAACTTACTCCCTGAACCCAAGTAAACCAGTTGTGCTCATAATTGCTGAGAACCCAGTTGAAGTTGTTCTCAATCACAGAAAAAGTTCACAAAGATTACCAGTAAACGCAAATTCACCATTCTCCAGAGAGAGGGGGAAAAATCACCAATATGGATTTCATAGGTGTTTTACCAGGATAATTTAAGCATCTTTTATAAAGAAGGCAGCAATGATTTCTTCCCATTTTGAGTGTTTGATTTCAATTTGAGAAGAGCAGCTTGGATTCGAAAATGTGTTCTTGACTCCATTGAGTAATTGTTGTAATCTTGCCTAAACAAAATAAAGTAATCTGATGTAAATTCTCCAGATTATTTGAATAGTCTGAATGCATTTAGCTAAATAACTACAATTACACAGTAGAACAAATACTGTGACAAAATAGAGACCTATATATTGCATAACATCCTGTGCTCAAGTCATAGCAATGTCTTTTGGCTTGTAATATAGCTTATAACTTTAGTAATGCAGAATCATTTCATTGTGAAGGTCTTCCCCTGCAAATGATACAATAAAGTGATCTGTGGATGTGAACACTCACGAAAACCTCTAATTATCTCAAAGTCTCTTCTGAAGAAAACAGCTTCTGCTCCTCAGCCTTCATTCACAACCAATTCCTTACACTCAAAATTAATACCATTGCTTTCTCCTGTATCCAGGAGTCAATGACATCCTTTTTATTTCTTAAAATATAGCACCTAACCATTATATGATCATCTTCCTGAGTCATATAATTTCTTTGCTAATTACATTCAATCAAACAATAGGAAATATTTGTTCTAAATTATTTTTTCACTGCAGCAAAATGCTGGTTGTCCATTGGAATAGCTTTTATTGAAAGGTCAACATATCAGGAGTGAGAGTGGGAGCTTTTAAAAAGGCAAGTTTTATTGATTGGCTAATTGGAGGGAACCTTAACCAACAAAAGGAAAGTAGGAATAAGTGAAACAGTCATTGTTGCAGTGGACCAGAGTAAGAGTGGAGAATGGAGGCTTTGGTTCGGTGAGGAAGAGCAGGTGAGAACCAAAAAAAAAACCAGGCATTTAGTTTCCAGTTCATCATTAGCACTTGACTCAGTGTAAGCAGGAAGGTAGTCAAGGCAGTGGAGTACTCCTCCCACATGAAGCCGGAAGTCACGGTCTCCTTGATTAACTATATCTACAGGAAGTGCATCCAGCTGCAGCTCTTGACAAACCAGGTCGAGGAAATAGAGCTGGATTTTAATGCACTCAAGATCATAGCTGAGATTTCAGTGAAGGGGTCATACCTTCAGATAGATGGGTGACCACCAGGAAAAGTAAGTGGAGTAAACAGACAGTGTAGAGTTCCCCTGTTGTCATTCTCCTCCCTAACAGGTGTGCCACTATGGGTACTGTTGAGTGGGATGTTCATTCAGGGGCTAGCAGCAGTAGCTGGGTCTCTGGCACTGGGACCGGCTCAGAGGGGAAGGGGGCAGTCAGACAGGACCATAGTGAGAGGAGACTCGATAGAGAGTGGACAGACAGAAGAGCCTGTATCCACAGAAGAGACACTAAGATGATCCCAGGGTGAAGAGTGCGGAATATCTCGAGGGGGAGTGTAAACAGCCAGAGGTTGTTGTACACATTGGTACAAACATCATGGCAGAACAAGTGATGAGATCCTATAGAATGAGTACGGGGAGTTAGGTAAGAAGTTAAGAAGCATAACCAGGCGAGCGGTGATCTCTGGGTTGCGACTGGTGCCGTGTGCTATTGAGGTCAGAAATCGAAAGACAGGTCAGATGAATTCACGGCTGAGGGGGTGATGCAGAAGGCAGAGATTCAGATTCTGCAACCACTGGGATCTCTTCTAGCACAGGGCAAACCTGGACAAAAGGGACACACTTGAACATGAAAAAGACCAATATCACCAATATCCGTGTTGGGAAATATGCTACTACTACATGGGAAGGTTTAAACTAAATTGGCAGGGGGTGGGCTAAAGCAGTACATCATATGAGCAAGTTTAGTAATTAGGATAGCCAGGGGCAGAGTAAAGGAATTCTCAGTTAAACTGCATTTATTTTAATGCACAAAGCTTAACAGACAAGGCAGACAAACCTACTGTAGAAGCATAAATTGGCTCCAAGGATTGGGATGTTATAACGATTACAGAAACGTAGCCGAGAGAAGGGCAGGACTGGTAGCTCAATATTCCAGAATACAGAAACCTGTATCTCTGTCACACAAGGAGTGAGGAGGGGTGTTGCATTTTTGATAAAGCAAGATGTAACCGCAGTGTTTAGAAATGGCATTCTTGTGGAACTGTATAATAAACACCCCAACAGTCAGCAGGAACACGAGGAGCAGGTCTGTAGAGAAATTGCTCATAGTTGTAATAATAGGATGGTACTAGTGGGAGATTTTAATTTTCCAGGTATTGACTGGGCCGCCTAGAGCGTTAAGGGCATGGATAGGATGGAATTCATCAAATGTGCCCAGGGAAGTTTCCTGGATCGACATAGAAGACCCTAGTTAGGAGCAATAGGGTTGAGGAGGAGCAGTTGGTATACAAGTAAAGGAAGTGTGTAGTGATAATGGGGCAAAATTGCAGTCAATGGGATGAGTTGAAGTGTAACATTCGGGCAAAATCAAAAATGGTGATGAATACAAAGCTGAAGGTGTTATATTTGAATGCTAGCTGTATACGGAATGAAGTAGATGATCTTCTAACACAATTAGAGGTTGCCAGGTATGACGTTGCGGCTATCACTGAGTTGTGGCTGAAAGAAAATCATAGTTGGGATCTTAACATCCAAGGATACACCTTGTATTAAAAGAATAAACAGGTAAACAAAGGCTGGAATGGCAAAAAGTGAAATCAAATCCATACGAAGAGATGAAATAGGATTGGAAGATGTAGAATCCTTATGGGTAGAGGATGCAAGGGTAAAAAGTCCCTAATTGGAGTTATACAGGCCTCTGAACAGTAGCCAGGATGTGGGATACAAATTACAATGAGAGATAGAAAAAGCATGTCAAAAGGGCAATGTTACGGTAGTCCTGGGGATTTCAATATGTTGGTTGATTGGGAAAATTAGGTTGGTTCTGGATTCCAAGACAGGGAAGTTGTAGAATGCTTATGAAATGGCTCTTCAGAATAGTTTTTACCTGAGCCCACCAGGGGAAAGGCAATTCTGGAATGGGTGTTGTGGATTGACCCAGATTTGATTAGGAAGCTTAGGGTAAAGGTACTCTTAGGAGGCAGAAATCATAATAAAATAGAATTCATCATGCAGTTTGAGAGGGAGTAGCTGAAGTCAGATGTTTCATATTACAGTGGAGTAAAGGGAATTACAGAGGTACAAGAGAAGAGATGACCGAAGTTGATTAGGAGGGGCAACTTGCAGGGATGATGGCAGAACAGCAGTGGCTGGAGTTTCTGGGAGCAATTCAGATCCAAGTACATCCCGAAGTAGTATTCTAAAGGAAGGATGAGACAACTGTGGCTGACAAGGGAAGTCAAAGACAGCAGACAAGCAAGAGAGCGTATAATATAGCAAAAATTAGTGGGAGGTTAGATGATTGGGAAGCTTTTAAAAATCAAACCCATAAGGAGAGAAAATATGAAGGTAAGCTAGCCAATGATATAAAAGAGGATACAAGAAGTTTTTTCAGATGTTAAGAGCAAAAGAGGTGAGAGTGGATATTGGATTGCTGGAAAATGATGCTGGAAGGGTAGTACTGATGGATAAAGAAATGGTGGATGAACTTTAAGTAATTTTGCATCAGTCTTCATTGTGGAAGACACTAGTAGTATGCTAGAAATTCGAGAGTGTCATGGGGCAGAAGTGAGGGTAGTTGCTATCACTAATGAGAAGAGTGCTTGGGAAACTGAACAGTCTGAAGGTAGATTGCTCACCTGGACCAAATGGACTACACTCCAGGGTTTTGAAAAAGATAGCTGAAGAGATTATGGAGGCATTAGTAATGATCTCTCAAGAATTACGGGAGTTTGGAGCGGTTCCGGAGGACTGAATTATTGCAAATGTCATTCCACAGTTTAGGAAGGGAGAGAGACAGAAGAAAAGGAATTACAGGTCAGCTAGCCCGATTTCAGTGGTTGGGAAGATGTTGGAGTCTATTATTAAGGATGAGATTTAATTGTACTTGGAGGCACATGATAAAATTGGTCAATGTCAGCATGGTTTCCTAAAGGGAAAATCTTGCCTGATAAATCTATTGTAATTCCTTGAGAAAATAACAGGCAGGACAGACAAAGGAGAGCATAGGAGGCTGCCTATAAAAGATAAGAGCCATGGTATTACTGGAGGGATACTCGCATGGCTGATTGGCAGGAGGCAAAGAGTGGGAATAAAAGGTGTTTCTGATTGACTGCCCTTGACTAGTGGTGTTCCACAAGGGTCAGTGTTGGGACTGCTTCTTTTCTTGTTATATGCATGTCAATGATTTGAAATTGATGGCTTTGAGGCCAAGCTTGTGGACAACAGATACACACATAGGTGGAGAGACAGGTAGTGCTGAGGAAGCAGAGAGGCCGCAGAAGGACTCCCATTAAGAGAATGGACAAAGTAGTGGCAGATGAATCAATGTAGGGAAGTGTATGGTCATGTACTTTGCTAGAAGGAACAAAGGTTTAGACTATTTTCTTGATCTGTCAAGGGCATTGAGTATGGAAGCTGGGGCATTATGGTGCAGTTCTGTAAGTTGTTGGTGAGTAGTGTGTACAGTTTTATGGGATTGACATGGTTAACTTAGGAGTGCAGAGAAAATTTACAAGGATGCTGTCAAGACCAGAAGGCAGGAGTTGTGTGGAGAGGTTGGTCTTTCTTTCCTTGGAACATTGGAGAATGAAGGGCTATCTTTTAGGAGTGCTTAAAATTGAGGCATAGGTAAGGTTTCCTCCCCAGGGTAGGGTGTCCAAAACTACAGGGTGAGGTTTAATGTGAGAGGGGAAAGATTTAAAAGGCATCTAGGAAAGGAAACTTTTTCATGTAGAGGGTGGCAAGTATACGGAATGAGCTGCCAGAGGATGTGGTTAAGGCAGGTATAATACTATTATTTAAGAAACATTTGGATAGATACATGGAGAACAAGGCCGAACACAGGAAATTGGGACTAGTTGAGTGGGGTGTATGTTGCTGTTACGGATTTGTTCAGCTGAAGGACCTGTGCTGTGTTGCATTGCTCTGACTATTAAATGTGGTTTGATTTTCCATGTGTTTACATTGTTTTAATTAAAGCAATTTTTTCAATATTAGTGTACGCACTTCAAATTCTCGAATTTTAAGTGCAAACTATTCACCACACTATTTTCTGCCATGTTTCAATAGGTTCACTTAAACTCAGAAATGTATACAATATACATCCTGAAATTCTTTTTCTTCACAAACATCCGCCAAAGCACAGGAGTGCAGGAGAGCGAATGACAGTTAAATGTTAGAACCCCCAAAAAACTCATGTTTTGTACTGGTTTTATAAACAGTATGCTGAAAGGCACCCAGCCTAAAAATTAACATGAAAGTCAATAAAAAGAGGGAGCTTAAGTATGCGGTTCAGATGCCCAAGTGGTACACATTAAAAAGTTTCTACTTTTAATGTAATTGCTAACAGTCTCTTTACTGTGGCACAATCTAACTAGAGATTAGTTGAGAACAATATTTTTAAAAAATTAACAAGTTTTACCTACCATTCTGGATTGACAATGGCTTTTAAATGCCTAATTTTTATGTATTGACTTTTAATATTGCTTTCTTCTAAAGATCATTCAAATACCATTCTATGGGCAGCTTCTTAGTAAAGCATCAATGTAACTTTAAGAAGAAAGTGCAGCATATAAAGCTAGGTTCAATACAAAGTCAACACTGAACAGGTACATTAGTTTTGAATATACATGGTGATCTAACATCAAAAAATTCCCTTAGGTAAAGAATTTCAAAAATCATTCCCTGGGCAAAGAAATTTACTTCTATCCTCAATGGCCAACCTTTATTTTAAGGCAGTGAGCCTTGGTTCCAGATGGAGGAAACAGCATTCCTACATTAATTGACCCAACCTGCCTCAACTCCATGGTCAATCTGTTGAGGTTTCACTGTACTCATCCTACTGCAAGATCAGACGTGTACATTATTCAGATGCAGTCTCACAACATGTACTTAGAACAAGATTACCCTAGCAGAAATTATCTGAATTTTACTCATAAAGATAGGATATCAAAGAGTAATGCCATGAAAAATTTCTGATGCTCTCTGGAGGTGTTTCAAAAGATCTGCCTTGCCTTTTCTTTGCTGATGCTCAATTCTGTTAACTCATTCTGCATCAGGACTGTTATTAAGTTATGTAGAGTTGGAGAATTCAACAGAGAGTCTGGAAGGTTGCAAAGGGTCAAGATGCATTTCAGCTTCCAAAGCTCCGGTATCAGAAGCAGCCGTTTCTGCCAGTCATTTTTCTGTGATTACCACTTTTCTTTCTCTATTAGTATAACTAGGTTTGTTGGGCACGGCCCACAACCCTGCTGTCAGCTACACTAAATACATATGAAGACACATACATGCTTCTAACTGCTATGTGGCCTCATCCTATATACTTTTTGTTCTACTCCTCTCTGCAAACGAAAACTTGGTTTTCACTCTTTCTCAGTTGTGACCAAAGTGTCTTGGGCATGTTTTTTCATTCCCCCCCCCCCACCCCCCCAGAAGCAGCCTGACTTACTGAGTGCTTCCAGTATCTTTTGTTTATTAGCTTCTGCTGTCTTTAATTTTAATCTGTCTGGTGGTACAGGCTCTATGTCTTTATACAATGAGAACTCGAGATCACACAACAAGCGTATGACAACCTCATGGCAGTGTACTGATTTGTTCTATGTATGATAGGTTGTACAAGAGTATTCAGATATTTCTCTGCTACCTAGCCCAAGGATTCACATACAAATACGTACATATATTTCAATTACATTTTCTGGATATCGAATAACTTGAATTTTACTTCCATGTTATAAAATAATATTTAGATTCTTACTTTGCACTTTCCAGAAATTTGATTGCCTCATCATTCCTGCCTTCTTGCATGCAAAGAAGACCATGTTCCAGTAAGGCATTTGGAATCAGGTAATGGTCATACTTGATCGTGTGCTGGCTGAAACAGTGAACAGCAGGTAAATGACTGATTGGTTTAAAAAAGTAACGTTAGGTTAAAATAAGACATAAGCTGCAATAGTCCTCACAATTCATTCTTTTCCAAGTTCAGAACCATTTTCCTTTGGGCTGATCAGAATAGGCGTCACTCTGAGTCATCACTGTCAGTTTGTAGTGTGTATAGAAATTAACTCTTTCCTTTCTACTGTTGCTTTCCAGGAAGTGCTGTTTAAATTTTATCAGCCATTTATAGGACAAAGTTTTTATATAATGGAACTGAAATTTACAATCTTCCGATTTGTCTACAAAGGTTCTACTACACAGATGTTTTCAAAATGAGTGTAAATTTTGATGAAGGAACTTGCAGTGTCATCAATCCTTGGCTTTATATACAATAGAAGACAACAGTCAGAGAGCTGTACAACACAGAGGCATTTCCACCCGACTGATCCATGTTTATTGTGATGCCCATCTACACTAATCCCACTTGCCTGCAGTCTGGCTGTATCCCTCCACTCCTCTCTGATCTAAGTAATTGTTCATATGCTTCCAAAATAGTGTAATTGTTTCTATCTCCACCACTGCATCTGGCAGCTTGTTCTATCCTCTATGTAAACTTGCCCTCCAGATCTCCTTGAAATTTCTATACTCTCATCTTAAACCTTTGCCCGCTGGTTTTGGGTTTCCCTATCTTGGGAAAGAGTCTTGCAGTCTATCCCCCTCAACCTAATGATGAAGCATTAGAGGCTGAGCCTACAGTGCTCTATTGGAATCAATTCCAGCCTGTTCAATCTCTCCTCGTATCCAAAGCTTTCAATCTAGGCACCAACCTGGTGAATCTCTTCTGCATACTTTGTGTAGTGTGCTGTCTAGAATTGTGCACAATGCGCCAGGTGTGGACTAACCAGTATTTTGTACGTGATGTTGCAACTCTTATACACCATGATGTATCAGCTTTCCATGGCTGCATTTTCACATTGTTCTTAGCACAACATTTTCTGGAACCTGGCAAATAATATTGTACTGTTATGGGTAGAGATATGAAACCAGGGTTTTGTTTAAAGGTTTAATAAACTAGGGGGTCTAAGTGATTTGTTCCAGCTCCTACTTCCTATTTATAACTGAATTCCTTTCCTTGGTAAGGGAATTTTTAAAGGTAACAATTCCTTTACAAAGTCTGTCAAAGGTTGGAGAAACATGTTTTCAAGTGATACTAGATTTTCAGTTAATTCTACTTACTTTGTATGAATCCAGCTGAAGTACTCTTCTGCTTCCGAGAGTTTGTCTAAGTGTTTCAGACAAAGACCTTTAAGCAGCTTCACCAGGCACTTATCATCCATAAGATACTCATTTACTGAAATTAAAAGGCCGGAAAAGGATCAAAAAAAGACACAAATGTATTTCATCTTGATTGAACTTTTTTTTTTAAACTGAAAAATGTAATCATGATCAAAAGCAAGTTAGATTGGTTGAATATAGGCTGTTATCTATAAAATATTAGTTTGCCTGTGTGCACTAAAGAACACTGTATTCTAAAGAATTCTATTTAGCTTGCATCATATTCTCAGAATGTCAAAAATGAACTGCAGTGATAATAGGAGAGTGTGGAGTCCAATCATTGCACAAGGACTCACAAATATTCTGATGAGATAAAGTACCAGATAATATGACATTCCTTAGTGCTGTCATTTGCTGGGGGATTAATGCTGCCTGGAATATGCTGGATGCTGATGTTTTTGATCCGAGGTTCTTCAGAAGTCAAGAATGAAGCATAAAACTTGTTGCTTACGATTGTTTATTAAGTGCTAAGAGAACAAAGGGATTGGAAAGGAAATAGCAAAAGCAGAGCCTAGTAGCAAGAGAAGGCGAAGGCAGGAAAGAGAAAGAGGAAAAGACAAGATACTCTGCTCTTCTTATACCAGTTTGTTAATTAGCAATAAATTTCATTCAAATTGTGTTGCTTGAATTAGCCAATATGAGAACCCCCAAGCAATTAATGTGATACTGCACCTGTAATAAATTGTGTGAAAAAACTACAACCTCTATAAAACACACTGAACAATTACAGGTACACAGGTAACTATACAGAAATACAGACAAGCATTAGTTAAACTTCAAGAAAAATATCAATTACACAGTGTAATCCAACAAATTCTACAATAAACTTACTGCATTCATTCAGATAACTGCCATGGAATCTCATCTCCATTTTAGGGGGTAGAAAATGGATATGATATTCCATGGCAATTATCTGAATGTTTTATATCTTCACAGTTGAAGTGGCAAGATGGAACCTCTGGTTTTGTTATTGCCTGTAAGCAACTTCTCTTCCCAATAAACTCCCATCTTGAGGATCTCCAAGGATGGTTACTACAATGTTCACCATAGCCTTCTACTGTAACCAGAGCCTAAAGTCAGGATCCAAGCTCATCTCTCAAAACCAACTCTACTTCTGTCACCCGAAAAATGGTGAATTCAGCAGAGACTCAAGTATGAGCAAGCCATGAGAGTCCTTTCAATGCATAAAGAAGTTTTGATGACAGCTGCATACTATCAGTAATTCTAGGGAATAACAGCTTTACAATCAATAAAGAGCTTGGGTTAAGATGGAAACAGGTGTCATGAATGCAACCCATTACTCTGAACTTACGCAAAGTTCAGTCTTGGCAAATCCATGTAGTCATGGTACCTGCAGATCTCTAGCAGAGAAGAAGAGGCATTCTCCTCTCTGTTCAGCAAACATCCACAGTGTTTCACATACAGTGGTTAGCTACAGCTGGGGACATGTAATGTATTTCACCCGTTAATGCTTGGAATCCAGAGGTGATAGGTTCAGGGTGAGATTTATATTCACCTCCATAGAATTGTACAGGGTTGGAACTCTGTTCACAGATGGTCACAACTCTCAGTCATTATTAACTGAGGAAAGACCATTGCTCATCAGAGGAAAGGACTGTAGCTCTCAAACCTCTGGGGCACAGGTAACCCCTACAGCCTTTTCCTTACCTTAGGCCTGCTTTGTGGGAGATTTCTTTTTTTAAAATATTATTTATTTATTGAATTTAGAAATTACAAGAATAAATGTAATAATGAAATGGTAGAAGTGATATTAACCCTCCCCCCTCCCCTTAACCCTCCCCCCTTGATCCTTATCTAAAGAAAAAAAAAGAAAGAAATAAAGAAAAGAAAAGAAAGATTGCCTGGATATCGGAGGATCCCCACATGTTCCATGGAGTTCAAAATAATTTTGATATTTATTTTCACTTTCCCCAATTACTATAATTTTATCTTCAAAGGACCTATGTATCTAATCCTATCTTTCGTAAGTATGGTGACCAAATTTTCAAAAATATCTCATATGTGATATTATCGTATGAGAAATACAATAAATGTTCGACTTAGATTAATACAATATAATTTTTTACATCAATTATATATAACACCACAGAAAATAAATAGATTAAATTCAAATATGTCTGACCAATGTTTTCGATGTAAACAAGAAATTGGTACTTTTTTTACATTCTACTTGGTCTTGTTCTAAAATTCAACCATTTTGGATTAATTTAAGATTTGTATTGGAACAAATTATTGGAGTACAACTTCCACATAGTCCATTGCTATTTTTATTAGGAGACATTGAAGGGACAATAACGAAATTTAAATTGAATAAGTATCAGAAAAAATTTATAAAAATTGCTTTGGCAGTAGCCAAAAAAGTTATTGCAGTTACTTGGAAATCTGATTTAAATTTAACTATGGATCGTTGGAATAATGAAATACATAGTTGTATTCCATTTGAAAAAATTACGTATAATTTAAGAAATGAATATGTGGGAGATTTCTTGGTCGTGGCTGCTCTCTCCAGCTTGAGGACAAGGAGATCACAATCAAAGACCACTGTGCTTTTAGCCAAAAGAAAGGCTGTACTTCCAAATTACTTCTGAATGTCCAGAAGCACTGCAGCACCATGTTCACAAGGTCTGCTCTAACTGACATTCAAAAAACTGATGACTACTTTAAACAGCACACATGTAGGGCTTCGTCCTACTGATCAAACCCAATTTCCTATGTTTGGTTTATTGGATGGTATCTGCACACACATGAATGACTTTTATTAGGGAAGTATTAATCGGGCATTAGCTAAGAACTGGCATCACCTCTACTCCTTCAGTCCAAAGTTCTATTTTATTTAAAAGGGCATTAAGGACATAATATAATTCAACCCTATGCTGCTTAAAATACAAGCACCACGCACTTGAACTTCAAAGCCATATTCTCTGGAAGTTGCATTATTAGATAGATAGATAGATAGATAGATAGATACTTTATTCATCCCCATGGGGAAATTCAACTTTTTTCCAATGTCCCATACACTTGTTGTAGCAAAACTATTTACATACAATACTTAACTCAGTAAAAAATATGATATGCATCTAAATCACTATCTCAAAAAGCATTAATAATAGCTTTTAAAAAGTTCTTAAGTCCTGGCGGTAGAATTGTAAAGCCTAATGGCATTGGGGAGTATTGACCTCTTCATCCTGTCTGAGGAGCATTGCATCGATAGTAACCTGTCGCTGAAACTGCTTCTCTGTCTCTGGATGGTGCTATGTAGAGGATGTTCAGAGTTATCCATAATTGACCGTAGCCTACTCAGCGCCCTTCGCTCAGCTACTGATGTTAAACTCTCCAGTACTTTGCCCACGACAGAGCCCGCCTTCCTTACCAGCTTATTAAGGCGTGAGGCGTCCCTCTTCTTAATGCTTCCTCCCCAACACGCCACCACAAAGAAGAGGGCGCTCTCCACAACTGACCTATAGAACATCTTCAGCATCTCACTACAGACATTGAATGACGCCAACCTTCTTAGGAAGTACAGTCGACTCTGTGCCTTCCTGCACAAGGCATCTGTGTTGGCAGTCCAGTCTAGCTTCTCGTCTAACTGTACTCCCAGATACTTGTAGGTCTTAACCTGCTCCACACATTCTCCATTAATGATCACTGGCTCCATATGAGGCCTAGATTAGTCCAAACCTGTGAACTACGGTAATAATTTAACTATTGCACAACAGAGCAGTGAGAGTCAAAAACATCACACGCCAGTCAGGAAATTTTAAGCTCATTTTACAAAGCTGAATGCCCAGAGATCAGAATTCTCAACATTATCAAAACCAGTAGGAGAAACACAAGATTCAGAAACATTTTATTAAACTGATGGTCTATTTAAAACCTGCAGGCACAGCACTGCCTTATAGCTTCTGATCCTTTCTCCATGTTATCAAATACTTCATTTTATGTGAATTCCTCAAGAATGAACATACCTGGCACACTGTCAAGTCTCCTCTCAGCACTGTTAAGTGTCTCAAGCATGCCTTCTGTCAGATCTTGATGTTTACCAATTACTGTATAGCCATTCCAAATGTACATCATTTCCTGAAAGAGGAATGGATTAAATTATATCTCTTCTATTATGTGGCAATTCATTACGGTTACAAATCTGAAGTCTCATTTCCAGTTAAATTAAGTGATATTTCCCCAAAGAAGGTGGTGGTGTTAGATGTCTTGAAAAATATTAAGTAGATGTTCCCAGAACCTCACAGAATCTATTCCAAGACACTGAGGGAGTCAAAGGAGAAGATTGGTGGGGCCTTGACAGAGATCTTGCCATCCTACTTAGCCAAAGGCAGGTCCCAGAAAACTGGAGAGTAATCATAGTTGTACAATTGTTTAAGAAGGGCAATAGGGATAATCCAGGAAATTATAGACTATTGGGCATTACATCAGTGGCAGGTAAATTACTGAGGATTCTTCAGGGCAGTATTTACTCACATTCAGAAAAGCATAGACTTATTAGGAAAAGTCAGCATAACGGTGCAAATGGGGTCCTGTCTCACAAATATGACTGATTTTTTTTCAGGAAGTGACAAAAATGACCGAAGAGAGTAGTAAAATGGATGTTGGCTATACAGACTTCAGTAAAGCATTTGACAAGCTCCATCTTAGTGGACTGGTCCAGAAGACTAGGTTGCATGGGAACCATGGTGATTTGGCAAGTTGGATACAACATTGTTTTGGTCATAGAAGATAGAGATAGCAGTGTTTCTCTGACTGGAAGTCTGTGACTAGTGGTGTTTAGCAAGGATTAGTGCTTGAACCTCTTGTTTGTGATTACATATAAAAATGTGGATGAAAATGTAGATGGTCTGATTAGCAAGTTTGAAGATGACACAAGAAGTTGTGAATGGTGAGGAATGGTGTCAAAGGATCTAGATCAATTGAAATTTTGGAGAGAGGAAGTGGATTCAATGAGAACAAGTATGAACAAATTGTATATTTTGTGAGGTCAAATTCAAGAGGGAGGTTTAGAGAAAATGGCAGGGCCCTAGGAACTTTGGTGTATAGAAGGATCTTGGGGTGCAAGCCCTTAGCTATCTGTAAGCAGCAGTACACGTGAACAGTAGTAAAGAAGTCTATGATGTGCTTGTCTCATTGGTCAGGGCACTGCCTACAAGAATTGGCAACTCAAGATGCAACTGGATAGTTATGCCACATTTGGAGTATCGTGTGCACCTATGGTCTCCATACTCTTGGAAAGATGTGGAGGCTTTGGAGACCATACAGAAGAGGTTCTCCAGGATGTTGCCTGGACTAGAGTGTATTATCTACAAGCAGAAGCTAAGGAGTGATGTGATAAAAGTACCTAGAATTATGAGATGTGTTGATAAGGTTCAGTAGTCTTTTTCTGAGAGTGGGAAAGTCAAATACTAGGGGGCACAGGTTTAAGCTTAGAGGGAGAAATTTTAAAATAGATGTGTGGAGCAAGTTTTTTTTTTTGTTTTTTTTATCTAAACACAAGCAGTGGTAGGTGCCTGGTTTGTTGAGCAATCGTTGCATTACTAACATAATGGTTTGAACTAATAATGCAGCTTCCAGAGAACATGGCTTCAAAGTTCAAGTACATGGTACTTGTATTTTAAGCAGCACCGGATTGAATTATAGCACGTCCCCTTTGCCCATTTATACAAAATGGAACTTTTGACTGTCTGGTTCTACGTACATCACGCCCAAGAAGCAGAAGTGATGCCAATTCTTGGCCACTGCATTGTCGGAAGAGGTGGTCAAAGAGGCATTTAGACATGTCTGGACAGACAGGGACTGGACCAGACAGACCACATGAAGTAAGATGGAATTAGTTACATTAGCAACATGCTTAGTGCAGAGGACCTGTTCCTACCCGGTATTGTTCCAAGTTTATGTTAAACTCCATAATCTGAAGAGGAATGAATGGTTCACATGCAAAAGCCATACACATTATCAAACTTGCTATCTTTTGGTGTGATCGGATCATCCAAAGCAAGAAAATTAGTTGCAGTATGTTTATATTGACAAAGAACAACTTCATCCATAAAATTACATTTTACCGGATCCTCATCACCAAAAAGGCCAAAGAATAAATAGCATTTAGACTGGCAACTTTTGTGAAACAGCAGAGCACTGATATAATTTGTGTTGTTACTTACCAAGGGAGGCACTGTGAGTTTTACAGGATTCTGTGAAAGATAGCGACGTGCTTTCCTGATTGCAAACTTTTCTGTCGGCAGAGACTTTCCAGCAATTTTCTGTTTCATATTTGGCACTTCCCTGCAGACAAAATAGTTGTGACTAATATGTTCAATCATTTCAACCATGGAGCAAACATAAATGCTCAACATCAGTTTTGTAAAAACATATTAGTGTTTGACAGTCTGCTGGAGGAACCCAGCAGGCTGATCAGCATCTATGGAGGCAGGTGAAAGGGATGGAAATGTCAACATTTTTGGTCAAAGAGATTCTGGATTTGGCCTTTGCTGGACTTCAACCTGAAGCATTGCCATTTCACCCCTCCACCTCTCCCCCACAATACTGCTCGAAATTCGAGTTTCTCCAGTAGATAGTTTGCTCCAGATTCCAGCAACTGCCGTATCTTGTGTCTGCATAACAGCATTTGATATCTGTGCTTTTCAGCCACTGAGCAAGGATGGTAAGGAATTTTCATTATTCAGAAACATTACAATGTACACTAGCACCCTGTTGAGGCAGCTCTTCATAACATCTGGGAATTACTGAAATGGAGACTGAGCGGGCATACGAGGACTGCAGCAATCTTTCACATACAACTGCAGTAGGTTCACTGCACTTCATCTACAGCTTCCTTGAATGCTAGTGTTGTGTCATCTCTCAAAACTGGTCTCTGCCTCAATCACTCTTCATGCCAACAACTACTCCTGCAAGTGATTCAAATATTACTCTCTGAATATAGATTCCACTTATAACTGACTACTTCAGAAAGAACAAATTGTGTTTTTGTCTGCAAAATGTAGTTGAGAATTATGTAAATAGATGAAGTTATCAGTGTGTTGATTGTACCTATAAAGATTGCCCCTTTTGGAGAAGCAGATAACAACTTCTGATCTTCCAGGTTCAACTTTGCACATCACGTGCCCCTTCAAATGTGACAATATCACAATAATCAAGGAAGCACAATCAAATCTTCCTGAAACAGTTCTAGAGTTGATAATCCCCAAGATTACTGCAAACATTTCATTTTATAACTTGCTATAGATGTTCCCCCAAAAAAATTCCGAATTGCACCCAACAATATAAGGAGGCAGGGAAAAGACATTATTTCAATTCTGAAATGCATGACCATTGTGCAATATACCCTACTGGAAAGATGGTTTCATTCATTTATTTTATGCAGATTTGTCAGACACCCTATACAGTTGAATATCTTGCTCAGCTGCAAAGAATGGCCAAATAACATAAAAATTGCATATACCCAAGGAAGGAGTCAGCGGAGATTAGGGAGAAAAAGAAAATATCAACAAAACAGAGCTCCCACGTACTCCAAATTTGGATGTGATTTCCTTTCCGAGTATTTATCCATAGATTCTTAATTACAACTGAATGGATAAGGGCAATCTTTTTCCAACAATCATTTAAACTTAAGTTATTAATTGGAAATATTTGAATATATTTTAGTAGTTCGCTGAAGGAATAGATGTGTAAAATGTGATATCTATTTCACCGTGTAGATCAGCAGTCAACTAACAGAAAGCTGTTTTTAAGGTAATCAACTAGTCAGCAGGAAGGGCAGTTTCTTCTAGCACGCAAGAACTACATAATGTAAACCCTAATGCAGTAAAGTATGTAATATTCTTTACAAATAATTAATATATTTAAAAACTGATCATATATTTATATTGAAGATCACCAACAGGTCATCAAACACATTGTACAGGATTAAAAGGATCAGCTTCTCTCGCCATATACATTTATATGTATTGGGAAATTTCTGTGGTGCTGTAACTAAATATAACAAAGCTATAACTGAAACATATAAAGACAAGCATGTTAACTCACTTACCTGAATAGTTCAATTTCATCATCTCCAAATGGCTTGTAGTCGTCTTCCGCAAACATGCTGAGATAGGCTGCTTTCATGTACATGTATGTAGACTATGTTGATAAGGAAAAATTAAAATATTAATTAAGTAATACTTTAACGTACTGTTTGTTTCTGCCTTTTCAGTAACTTTTTCCTCCTGGGTGATTTTATTTTACATTACTGAAATAACAGAAAATATTTATTCCAGCATTTCGAAAGACCATTGAAACATACTACTAATGTATAATTACAGGTATTATAAACAGATCTAATTTATAAAATCATTTAACAATAAGAATGAGTTGCCATGTTATCTTTGTAACAGTGGCACATTTAAGGAATTTTCAGTGTTAGTTTATTTCATCACAGCCATCTGGATTAGATTCAAATCTGTTTCTACAAGGACACAACATATTTTCACTGTTGCCTAAATAAGCAGACATGGATTGATCTTACAAGATGTCCTGCTAAATTTAAACATTGTGAGGATTGGTCATCACAGCCATTCTGATGAACATCATCTATCACCAGATCAAGGCAGATGCCACCCCTCCTAGTCTCATTTGGCTTTCCATCTTGATACATTCTAGGTTCATCAAGCTGATATTTTATCTTCCCTGTAGGCCTCTGGTTTTCTGTTGGTGAACCTGCAGAAAGAGGCACTGGTTTCCCTGGTTCTAAATGCTATAACCGTTAGAAGTTGAATAAGAGAGTATCATTGATGAAGGTCTCTTCATTACACGTGGTAAATGTGTGAGGAATAAAATACAAGAATAGCTATAATTAAAGTCATCATTTACCCTGCAGTAACAATCTACAATTACCACCAGCAACATACTGTCAGTCAACCATTAATAAGAAAGTCCTATGGACAAGCCATACATTGTAAATACTGAAGCCAAAAAAAGCTTGGTATTCTGCAGCAGCTGATTCACCTCTTTACACCTCTCCACCATCTACTTGGCACACATCAGGAGTATGACTGTGTACTGGATGAGCTTTGCTACGGCACAGCACTGAAGCCCAACTGATTGGCACTCCATCTACTATCATAAGCAATCGTTCACTCCGGAACCGCACACTGTCTTCCAAAACGCACAGCAGTAACTTGCCTAGGCTGCTGTTATAGCACCTCACTAATTTATGACTGGAACCAAATGGACAAGGCAAGGCAGCAGAGGTGTAAAGGAACCAGGTGGTGGTGTTCCCAAGTCAGATTTGGAAACATATCCCATTCCTGTATTGTTGTTGAAGCGAATCTTGCTCAAGTGCATGATGGGAGTATCTCATCAGATGGTTAGTGATGGCCAATGAATGCTGGCCTTACCAGCGATGCCTTCATTCCATTAATAAAAGGAAAACCCAGAGAGATTAAAATTGATTAATTACAGTTCCTTTTGGAGCTATTAGTAAATTGACGGATAAATGACAAACAAGAAAAAAAGAGTAAAAGCAATGTTTTAAGCTGCATCACGAAAATGAATAAAAATTAAAACTCGGCCTACGAGCCAGTGGCAGTCCTATGAAGTCTGTCCTCTCAATATGTAGAAATCAGAAAATGATACAAATTTTTAAACACAAATTCTGAAAAAAAAAGGAAAATACTGGAACCATTCAGCAGGACAGCAAAAGCTGCCAGAGCTATTGCTGCAAGTTAATAATTAATTGACTAAAATATAAACATCAGTGTGCTAAGTGTCCTGGTCTTTTTTTAAAAATTCCACCTCTAGAGCAAATTTGCTTCATGATTTACGGATATTACGCAATTTTCCAAACAATATACTTCATTGCCAGTGCTCCAAGGCAGATTCCACTGACTGAGCAGCACAAGTTCTCACTGTGGGCCGAGGAATGCTGTGCTCTGTTGGCACGATGGCTCACAGCTAATCAGCAATGGCCGACACACTGAGAGTAGGAGTCTGAAGAATGGTGGAAGTTCATTTATTAAGGCAGCGTGGTCAACTTACCATTGCCAGTGCCAGTCTTGAGCAGCTTTTGGTGTGAGCTCAGGGAAATTTGGAAAGGCACTGGCTTCCTTGCTGGATTAATAGATCATTGCAAATGTCATTTTACAGATTATTTTATTCAAAATTCTCTCTGCACTGATAATGCTAAACAGAAATAGGATTTGTCACTGTTCCCACAGAACAGTACAGGAACAGTGTTCCTTTGCCCACGTTGTTGTGCGAAACCAATTAATTAGTAATCGAATGGCTAATTTAACTAATCTCTTCTAACTACAAAATGTCCATATCCTTCTCTTTTCCTCACTTTCATGTGCCTACCTTCCCTACCACTGACTTGAGACTCACTGGTCTACAGTTTCCAGGATTATCCTGGCTTCCCTTCTTGAAAAATGAAACAACATTAGCAACTCGCCTGTCCTCCAGGCTGGCAAGCTAAGATCTAGGAGTAACATTTGAACCCAAGCCACAACACTGTTGTATACACCAAAAAACAAACGTCAAAGTTTGCCCAGTGTCTGAGGGAGCATGCAGATTAATAGGAAAGACTTGATTTCCCAAGCAATAACTCATCTAAACTATTCTCACCTTAGACCACGAATTTTCTTTACTCAGCAGATCAGCATAGAAATATGCCATTTTCCACTGGCGCTTGAAAGTAAAACACCACATCAGCTCCCAGTAGCACATGTGATGAAACTGCTTCCAGTGTTGCTGGGCCTCACAACACTCCTCAAAGCGTGAAATAGCCTGAAGATCAAAGGAGAGAGTAAATAAATCAAACTCCCATTTTCAGTAAGGTTTTGTACATTATACTTTTTTGAAGTATTGTTCCACTCCACTGTCAGGACAGCTTATTTTATTTGGTTCTGTGGTGAACTACATATACCTGTCTGGACACGCCCCCCACCGCTGACTGCTCCTGTGGCTCCTCCCACAGACCGTGGCTCCTCCCACAGACCCCGGTATAAAGGCGATTCCCTGCCCTCAGTCTCCAGGATGTAGTATGGTGGTCAATTGCTGCTTGTTCTTTCTTCCAGTCAATAAAAGCCTATATCTTGCCTCACATCTCAGAGAGTTATTGATGGTGCATCAGGTTCAAAATTGATAGGTGCTTTTTAAAGAATCTGGTTGTGAATTTGATAACTAGGGAGAAGAAAAGCAGATAGTTTATACATAAGGAGCTTTTTCTTATCCAGGGAGATGATGAGTTAAGTTTGTCAGGAGTGGGGAGGATGTGGGATATCATTATTTTAAGTTGCTTTCAGTCGCCAAAGGGCAATATATACGTAACCAAGAGCAGCAGTGATTCAAATGAACAGACTACACAAAGCAAAATGGATGTAGAAATAGCTCCACACGATTTTTTGTCAGTTTGTCATCCTAACACTGTTAGTGAAACTTGCATAAAGGTTGATGCCTCACAGAGCAGTGTTGTTAATTTTCTGTGTGTAACACATTCCCCATTGATATGTTGCAAGTTAAATGTGTCACAGCAGGTGGATTACTTTCAGAGAGGACTCCCACAGGTGGAGAGGGTCAGTAACTTTAAATTCCTGGGTGACACTATCTCAGAGGACCTGTCCTGGACCTATCATATGAATATAATTGCAAACAAAGCACAACAGCACCTCTACTTCCTCAGAAGTCTGTGGAGATTTGGCATGTCATCAAAACTCCTGGCAAACTTCTATAGAAGTGTGCTGATTGGCTGCATTATGGCCTGGTATGGGAACACCAGTGTCTTTGAATGGAAAATCCTATGAAAGGTAGTGGATTCGGCCCAGTACATCACACATAAAGCCCTCCCGACCACTGAGCACATCTACATGAAATGTCATCATAGAAAAGCAGCATTCATCATCAAAGATCTTCACCATCCAGGCCATGCTCTTTTCTCAATGCATCCATCAGGTAGAAGGTACAAGAGCCTAAGGACTCACACCACCAGAACAGTTACGACCCCTCAACCATCAGGCTCTTGAACAAAACGGGATAACTACACCTATTCTGTTTCTGGTGTTCCCACAATCGATGATCTCACTTTAAGGACTCTTTATCTTGTTATTTCATGCTCTCGTTATTTATTGCTATTTACTTATATCTGCGTTTGTACAGTTTGTTGTTCATTGATCCTATTTACAGTTACTGTTCTATAGACTTGCTAAGTATGCCTGCAGCAAAAAGAATCTCAGGGTTGTATGTGGTGACATGTATGTGCTCTGATAATAAATTTTACTTTGAACTTTGAGCTCAAAGTGACATAGCACAGTAAGCAACAGCTCCATCTACTGGAAGTAGTTGCCAGTGATTCAATGGATTTTGCGGTGATGACAGTGCAGTGGGAAAGTACTCGTGAAGGGTGACCCCGACGGATGGGAAAAGTAAAATCTGCAAAAGGGTTGTTCCTTTAGGCCACAGATCAAAGTAAGAACAAATGTGGTATTGCTGTTAGACGTTTTAATGGTGTTGTTTTAAGCAGATTAAGTAAATAAATGCTGATTATTCTCTGAGTAAATTACTGCTGTTGAGGTTGAACATTACATTGGAAATTTACTTTTAACGGCATCTGGGACGGTGGAGGGGTGTACCAAAATTAAAGTGATGAGGAAGGTGAAATTCCCACTGACAAATGCAGAAATAATTCCTGATACTCAATCGGCAGGACAGCGCCTTTTATTAGACGTTGCGTGACTTTTCTAGCCCAAGGTGGTGTAATATCAATTCAGCTCCAGGCTGGTGATTCTGCGGGGAACCTCAGGATTCAGACTTCCCCAGCTGGTCAAGTGCAGGACCTGCTAAGTGACAGATGCCAGTCCATACCCACTTCTGATCTATCACTGAACTCAATGCACAGTCCAGTAGAATGAAGCTGGGAAATCTGCATCTTCTATCCATCACCAGGAGACTTAGTGACCCCGTTTATGTGTATGAGGCTTCTTACTATAGAGACTGAATAATGTAAATAAAGTAAAATATATGATTAAAATTGCCTTATTTGTATTTCCTAATCCTTTCTATCATTTCTGTAATATGGTTTTAATTATTTTAAATTTTTAATCTGCTTTTTCTTAAATTACCTAAACAAGTTAATGGGAAGGCTCCATGGCATAAAAAAGGTTAGGAACCTCTGACCCAGAGCAATTTGATTAGCTGATAATCATTTCTGAACAACTTTTACAAACTGTTATATGTCAGCTCTGACAGGAGGCAATGCTTTGCATCACCAGATGAACTTTTAAATGGGGTGAGCTGAATCCAACATGATTCATAAAAATGTTCTAATTAAACATGCTGTAGTCACTCCAATGTTGCAGAAGAGATGGGCATGTAATATGTTTTGCAGGTTAGTCAGATAAAAATTGTTACATTTACTTGCATTGCTCTTATCAACTTCATTTGCAAACTAATGGTAAATTCACTCTTTGCAATACAGAGATAGATGATAGCTACATCTCTTTGAAATAAGTCAGTGTGAATCAATGTTCCCTCTAAAATGTAATGACCAGTGTGCTCAAGAATCTTGTGCTGTGCAATGTTTTGTTCAGGGACGACAACATGTAAACACTGAATTTTTAAATGGAAGCTATTCAAAAAATAATAAGCCATTCCATTTTAAATAGATAAGTTCCTTTGTGCTTCACACTCTTCAGAAACCAGAAAAGGAAATGTGATTGTGTTTGATTGTGAATTATACTTAACATGCCGACAAGGTAGAGGGTGACAACCTTTTGTGCAGAGTTTAAAATTCCTTTGTGTGCTAGTAGCAAAAGATGTGGGCATGCACCTTAGAGGTGTGAAATCATTAAATTAAAAAATAAAAATCAATAATGCCATTTGGCAATCTGCTCTACCTTGCTACTTGGCAGATAACAGTAGTAGTTATTTTTTTAATCTAACTATTCACTACTTACTATGTCAATATTGCCTCTGATTTCTTCAATTCTTCCTGCAAAGAACAGGAAGATAGCACCCTGCAGGAATAGATGAACAAAAAGATCGCAGGTTTAATAATCACATCAATGCCAAAATGAATACATTAAAACAACTATTTCTGGCCTCCTCAGAACTCTTACCTTTGGATACCGTTTAAGAAAAGGTAACAGTAAACGTTCTGCATCGTCAACATCACCTTCACCGGTGCCTGTTCAGAATTACAAGTTAAGTTCATTTAGGGCATTGTATGATATTAACTGCCATGCTGACAGTTTTAAAAAGGTTTCATTTATTTTTAACTTGAAATCTCAGTAATATAATTAAAGATTTTACAGACTGATGGCTATTTTATTAGGTACACCTGTACATAGAACAGTATAGCCCAGGAACAGGCCCTTTGGCCCACAGTGTTGTGCCAAACCTATTAAATTACTAATCAAATGAGAAACTAATCCCTTCTGACTAGATAATATCCCTATTCTTCCATTTTCCTCACATTCATGCGCCTATCTAAACATCTCTTTAAAATGTTTCTGCCTCTACCACCACCCCAGACAGTGCATTCCAGCCATCCACACTGTGTAAAAATCTTATCCCTCACATCTCCTTTGTAATTACATCCTCTCACCTTACATGCTTGCCCTCTGGTATTGCCACTTCGGGAAAAAATATTGTCTGCCTACTCTATGCTTCTCAATCTTATAACCCTCTAACGCATCTGCCCGCAGTCTCCACCACTCCAGAGAAAACAAGTTTGTACCATCTCTAGTTATAGCACGTTCCCTCTAATCCAGGCAACATCCTGGCAAACCTCACTTGCAGTCTCTCAAAACCCTTAATATTCTTCCTATATTGAGGTGACCAGAACTGTGTGCGATACTTCACTTGCAGTCCACTACAGTTTTATAAAGCTGCAACATAATTTCCTGATTTACCAACTCAATGCCTCGATTAGTAAAGACAAGCATGCCATTTGCCTTCTTAACCACCCCATCGTACTGCATAGCCAGAATCCTACCCTGTCCCTTTCTATTTGACTTACCAAGGTACAACCCTTCATATTTGGCCAGGTTAAACTCCAACTGCCATTTTTCCACCCATATCTGCAACTGATCTATATCTCATTGTATTTTTTTGCCAGTCTTCTACGCTATCTACAACACCAATCTTTATATCATCGGCAAACTTTCTAACCCACGCATCCACATCAAGGTCATTTATACGCATCACATACAGCAGAGGCCACAGCACAGATCCCTGCGGAACACCACTAATCATAGAACAATCACTAATCTCCAGCTAGAATAAGCCTCTGACCAGTATTCCCTGTCTTCTCTAGGCAAACCATATCTGGATCCAAGCAGCCACTTCACCATGGATCCCGTGCATCTTAACCTTCCGGATGAAGAATCTTGTCAAACACTTTATTAAAATCCACATCTGTACCTTCATTACAAACCCTCATCACCTCATTAAAACCTCAATCAGGTTAGTAAGACACAATTGCTTCTCACAGACTTCCACGACAATGGAGACGCACTTGGATGCAGCGGCCTCTCTGGGTCCAAATAAAGGTGCAATTTAAATCTTTTTTCAAAAAATATAATCACAAGACACCACGGGATATTAAGAACGTCAAGTACGGCAGGTCTATCCCATCAGCGTGTTGCTAATAGCGATGGAGCAGGGCTTGTTACACCGTGTTGCTGCAGGCGAGGACAAGGCCCACAGGCCTCGGGTCGCCTGATGCAGCTGCTAGCAAAGGAGATGCCAAAGCCAGCTGCATGCCACTGGATTCTACACCGGTTTGGAGGCTGGCCAGCAGAAATGGTAGAAGCTGGTTCAATTGGTATATTTAAGGGAAGATTGAACAGATATATGGATGAGACAGATATGGAGGACATGGTCTGGGTCCAGGTTTATGGAACTAGGCAGAAAACCAGGCCAGCACAAACTAGATGGACCAAAGGGCCCATTTCTGTGCTGTAGTACTCTATAACTCTAGTAGTCCATAAATATTTCAGAGACATTTGTAAATAATTGCACTGAAGTAAATAATTAAAAGTAATAACCAAAACCATCATTAAAAATAGAAATTATTTTAAAAGAGAATTATCTTTCCCCTTGATACTCCCAGCACTAAAATCCTTATTGAAATCAATTGGATCTTGGGTCCAGTGCCAGGGACAGATCAAAGAAGCGAGATACTAGAGGAAACACAGCAAATGAAGCTTTGAAGTCTGTGATCAGTGGCGTTCATTTTATAGGGTGGGGAACATAAATTGCTCAAGGAAATTGCAATGTCAAGCACGGTTTTAGAGATTTTCAAAGATAATAACGAATTCAAATTAAATACACTGGGGGTAATCAATGCTTCAGAAAGGGTTTCACTTCCTGATGAAACAGGTTAAACATGATGAAGTATGGAGGACTGTTGTGACTGATGTGGATGTGACACACTTGATTTTGGTGCAATAGTACATCCATTTGGATTTCGATGTTTAAAAGTCTTAATAATTGAAGCAGCCATAAATGCAGAGATGGCTATAAACATTTGCAATGTGCATAACCCAGCTCAGAGTTGAAAAAGATCCCAAGTCTGAGCGGAGCGTACCTCATTTGAGAGGGTGAGATCGAAGGAGAAAATCTCAAAATATTTGCCCATCCTCCTAATATTAAATTATCAATATATTTTCATTTATTTTAATTCTGCTTCTTTTTCCTGATACCCATTAAATTCTTCAGATTCTGGTACCGGCTGCTGGAAAAATTAAGTCAAACAAATTTAACCAAAAATACATGAATCAGTTTGTACTTCCTTATTTTGTCAAAGTAATTAGTACCTTTTTTCTTCAGATTAATTTCTCCTCTTAACCTCTGTAGGGCTCTAATCAAAGGATACAGCAAGAAGGCAGGTGTATGGGGGTTGAGTGGGATCCAGGATCAGCCATGATGGAATGGCAGAGCATACTCAATGGGCTGAATGGCCTAATTCTGCTCCTATGTCTTATGGTCTAAAAAAACTGCTTGAACTCTGATCTTATACCCCTCTCTGCGGGAATTTGCCAAGTTTCTCTACCTATTCTTGAGGGTAATACTCCCATTTTGAGAGAGTTTACTCAGGATTAAATCTTACTATGGAAAATATACTTTCATTACTGATATTTTAAGAATGGATTATTTCTGCGGACAACAAAACAATTCACAGTCAGAATGAATACAATAAATTCCAGGAGCAGCAAAAGTCACATAGCTGTGCTTCCAAATTCTGTGTCACATAAGTGTTTTTTTGCCAGAAGGAAGATATACAGAATGTTTTCAACAAATGCAACAATTTTCTGGGCTCTTATTTTGATATTGGCTATTTCCTATTATCTAGCAGTTACAGCACATTGCAGGTAATATAATGAAAAATTTAAAGAGCCATTAACTTATTTCATTTAATTACATATCTAGTGGAAAGTGATTCCAGTGAACTTAAGACTGCAGTTTTATTTGATTTTGAGATAATGACACACTTTCCTTTGCTAAGCACGATGCTTAGATCATTGGTAACCAAATTTCAAGCATCAAATTTAAGGCCTCTAATGACAATACATCATTGTAGCATGCATTGAATAACTTTTCCCAATTTTATCACAATATTAGGTTAAAGTTTAGCTTGTTGGCATTGCTCATGAATTCTCAGACTGCCACCCCTCCCCAGCTGCTGCTGATTGAAGTATGGAAAAGACACGGCAAGTGGAAAAAGTATACAAGGAGGCATGAATGGAAAACTGTCATGTGAAAGTTGGGACATTCTGGAGCATTTAGTAATCATATTATTTATTTATGTGAGATGTGGGTATTAGTGACAAGACCAGCATTTACTACCCATCTCTATATGCCTTTTAAGAGGATGGCAATGAATTACATTGTAGAGTCTTTGTGATGCAAAAGATCTACTGTGTATTTTTTGAAAAGTAACAAACTCAATGAAAAACTGTTTTATACGAACTTCAGTTTTGTGAGCTATCTGTAGCTACCCATAACTCTTTGTCAAGTTATTTGTCAGCCAAGGCAGCTCAAGAAAATCTGTATTTACTCCATTACAAAATGGTTAAACAATCCTAACCAAAAAGATATTTGCTCTTTCTTCTTTAATAAAGTTTGTGTGGTAAAACAGACCTGGTTAATTAAACTGAAAATTTGTACTAATCACTAAAACAGTGTACTGTATGTGGCAATCACGGGAAAAGCAGTACTCACCCAGTACAAAACTCATGAACGTGTGATAACACAGAAGCAACATGGTACAGAGAAGAGCCCGAAAGTTTTCCGTGGATGCTCCTTCCTGCAGTTGTTCCAGACCAAATTCCTAAAGACAGGAGTCTCTTTAGTACAAAGTTAACATTCTTGGTATTACTTGTGCTACAGAAGCAATTTTTGACAAACTGTATAGAGTATTAAATCTTTAAACAATTTATTTTAGGTTCTAATTGCAGTTTGCTAGATCACATACACCCACAGCTATCTCTTTGTATTATCAGTGCTTTTCACGGGTCTCTTAGACTCAGATCCAGTGGGTGTGTGAGATAATCCACAGGAAAGCTCATTTCAGCACCTGGATGCTAATAGAACATTCTGAACCATTCTTCCATTGTATCAAAAGTCCTTCTCAGTTGCAATAGAATTTTACAGGATTTAATCTTTACCTATCTAAGATCACATTTTGTTACAACTCTGACTGAAGTTCAAATGCATTTCACTCTTTGTAAATAATTTTGAGATGCCCTGAAGTGCTAAGGAAATGCAATTTCTTTTTGTCTGAATCTTCCATAATATTATCAAACACAAATGACAGATGATAGTTCAAGATTAGAGCAGTCTTCATTTTTCTTTGTAAAGGATCCTAAAAATCTTAAACACAAGAGATTCTTCAGATGCTAAATTCCTCCAGCATTTTGTGTGTGTTGATCCCAAAAATCTGTTTGTTGCGCAAACAGAATAAATTGCTGTTAATCAGTCCCTTTCCTGAGTTAAAATTCACATGCTCATGAAGACGACCCACTGTTGAACTCTCACTGAGATAATTTGTAAAATGTGATAGTTTTTCAACATTCCCATAAACATGAGGACTGAACAATGAATCCTTACAGTTCACAGGGCAGTGGTGTACCAGAGCACTTTTTAAAAAAAAATAGGAATCTCGCAGAAATGAGTATAATAGAGGTGGTGGATCGCTAAGAATTAAGTCAAGATCAGCTGACTACAGCAATGAAAATTAAACTGATATGACTTTCATTCAATGCTTAGAAAAGCAGTTTATTGGTTTAATGCAGTGAGTTAGTTCAAACTATCTATCACAGTGTGAAAATACCTATCAATTCCAATCTCACCCCATATTGAATAACCCCATCCCATCGAGGGTGGATGACTCTCAATGGTACCCAGCATGGTGAACAATGACCGAGTCTCAGGCGGCATGTTGAAGGGCCTGTGTAGAGAACATCCCTGACAGAATCTGAAAGTTCTACCTTGCTGGAGCTGTGCATTGCATCAAAGTTATGAGATGCTTAACTTTTTAGAAAGAAGTGTTCTGACACTCAGAATCTAAAAATTATTAAATTTGTTCTAACTAAACTAAAAACAAAAGGCCAGGAAAGCTACAATAAAGCCCTCAAAGTTAGTAACCGTCCCTAGTCGGAGGGTGCAGATGAATAGGGAGTTCAGTCCAGACTAGAGAGAGAATTCCCCAACAAGACAGTGGGAAAGCTCAGCTAGCCTAGACTTCACTGGAGGACTTCATGTTCATTTACTGGGGGACCAAACAAGTCTGGAATTTACTCATTTTCTGGTTGTTCCCTCAGGTTTGCCAGCCACAACCAGGAGAATTCAGCACATTGTGACATGGAGATGTGCAAGATAGTTAATTGCTTGGTCTTACAATTGGAGATTTGCTGTTATTTAATTTCATGGCACTCACCCACTCATCAAGATCATGTACAAATGAGCTGATAAAATGTTTTAGAAAATCACCATCTATGTTTATAAAGTTTATATATTTTAAATTGTAGTTAGCACTGGTTACAACTTTAAATGTAATTCTTTACCACAAGTTATTAGGGTTGGAGGACTAGCTGGCTGTCAAATAGACAATAGGTGCAGAAGTAGACCATTTGGTCCTTCGAGCCTGCAACGCCATTTTGAGATCATGGCCGATCAACTACTATCAATACCCGGTTCCTGCCTTGTCCCCATATCCCTTGATTCCCCTATCCATAAGATACCTATCTAGCTCCTTCTTGAAAGCATCCAGAGAATTGGCCTCCACTACCTTCCAAGGCAGTGCATTTCAGACCCCCACAACTCTCTGGGAGAAGTTTTTCCTTAACTCTGTCCTAAATGACCTACCCCTTATTCTCAAACCATGCCCTCTGGTACTGGACTCTCCCAGCATCTGGAACATACTTCCTGCCTCTATCTTGTCCAATCCCTTAATAATCTTATATGTTTGTCATTCCAATGAATGTCCTGTGAAATTATCTGCATGGTGTAAACAACACTACACCCCAGAGTAAAATGTGGACAATCTGTCAGGGAGAATTGCAGGAGATGTGAGAAGGTGTATCAGATTTGATGGTACCATGATCTAGAGCTGCAGCTGGATGTTAACTCCAGCGATAGCAAACCCTGAGTATAGCCATTCAGTCACTAAAACCTGTCACTAACCTTAAAAAGCAGTGTTGCCCTCAAAAAAGTACAACCATTATATGCTTTTTTCTTACCTTATTTCCAGAAAATCCAACAAATTTTAAAAGTCGGAGAATCCTTGTTGGCAATAGAGATAAAGTCTAGGAAAATTAAGCACAAAAAAGTAAAAATGAGACTTCTATGTTTGCAATTTAATATTATCTTTTACCAAAACAAAATATCCTAAGGAATCAGAACAAAGTTAAAGATGGTAGAAATCCAAAATTACTTTCCAGTTTGGAGATTTAGTACATGGTCAGAAATTGGCAGCTTGAAGTTTTCTGATTGGACTTCTCACTGGCTGAAGTGGTGACTAACATGTAAAAAGCTGTCCCAAAGACTAAAAAACAGAAAACGGAATGAATCACAAGTCATCAAATTACTGCATCCCTCCATTACATGGCAGGTGGTGGCAGCAACACAGGGAACAATATAGTAAGAACTCTGGTGATGAGCTGTCATACCTAATGATACTAAGGATGTTCAGTATGGCAAATCTATCTTGAGTTGAAGTTCATTGTTTTGACAAATTGCAGACACAAACCACTTTGGCTCCATTAAATACCCAACCTACAGCCAGCTGCAAGTTAAAGATCCATGATGTTCAGGAGAAGCCGGTAAGTACACAAGTCCCATAAACCACAGTGAGAATAATTACTAACTATTTTGTCAATTTGCGAAAGCTTTCCAAGACAAATCTATGCCTTCTGAGTGGAGAGGAAAATAACACATTTAATTTGGTTGTGCATTAAGCTTAAGGCCATTTGTGAAAAATTCCATTGGGTCAACAGTTGCTTTGGTTACGGGCCAAATGCATAAAACGTCAGTGGTGACCTGGGCCCCAGACCTGGCTGAGGAAGGTATTCACAGCAGCAGGAACATTTCGTGGGCACATCAGAGCTCTGCATTTGAGAAGGTGAGTCTGAGAACGGGGACTAGTATATCATCATTGTTGAAGATAATTGGGATCAGTGTCAAAAATGCATGGGGACAAGTTTCATGATGAAGATCCATGAGTCAATACTCATCAGGGGATCCAAGGTAGAGATAGTTAGTAACTTTAAATTCCTTGGCGTTATTGTATCAGAGGATCTGTTCTGGGAACAGCATGCAAGTGCCATTACAAAGAAGGCACAACAGCATCTCTACTTCCTTAGAAGTTTGCATATATTCAGCATGTCACCAAACACTTCGGCAAACTTCTATAGATGCACAATTGAAGAATCCTACCTGGTTGCATCATGACCTAACGTGGAAACACAATGCCAGGGAATAGAAAAGTCTACAGAAAGAGGTGGACACAGCACAATCCATCACAGGCAAAACTCTCCCCACCACTGAGTACATTTACACATAGCATCACAAGAAAGCAGCATCCATCAACAAGTACCTCCACATCCAGGCCATGCTCTCTTCTCGCGACTACAGGGCAGAAGGTACAGAAGCCTGAGGTCACACACTACCAGGTTCACGAACAGTTATTAACACTTCAATCATCAGAGTCCTGAACCAACACAGATAACTTCACTCAGCACAAATCAACCTACAGGCTCACTCTCAAGGACATTTTTCAACTTGCGTTTTCAGTATCATTTTGTTTTATTTACACAATTTGTCTTTATTTACACATTTGTTGTTTGTCAGTCTTTGTTAATTTATGGTTTTTCATAAATTCTGTTGTACTTCACTGTTTTGTGAACACCAGAAGAAAACGAATCTCAAGGTAACATACAGTATACATGTGCACTTTACTGGGATGAAACAGGAGGAGCAGCAAATGTAGTGAGAATCACAGGGACTGAGTGGGAGCACTCAGTAGGTCAGCAGGCTACTGGGAGACCCAAGACTGCTGGCAAAGGAGCTAATTTAATGTAGAGCAGAGGCAAGAAGGATTGTACAATCAAATTACATTGCAGGCCTCCCAGTTTGATCCCACAGTTTTAAGATCATATTGTCCCATGAGTGTCTTCAGGACATTGTGATCCAAAAGAGCTATTACAAGGGGATGATGATATTCCATACAAAGACTATCAGAAGAGTCCCAGTCAAATTCTTCCAGTGCCATGACATGATCTAGAAGTAGTTATTGTATTTCACATAGGAAATAATGATCTTCAATAGCAGAGCTCTGAAAATAAAGTTTAATGTAATTAAATTTCTGGGCGATTTTGCACAAAATAACAGATGTTTCTTGAGAAGTTTCTTTAAAAGTTGTCTTACATTAGAAAAGTGTCAATTGTCCTTTCAACTCACAAATGAATGAGTTAAAATTAACCTAGAATGTGATTGCATAGAATATGCTTTAGCTCAGATTTTGATTCATATACATTATTGCAAAGATACTACACAGCAAGTCTCTAGCTTCAGCCTAACATTAAAACTTCTGCATAGAGTGTCACATCAGTACTTCTGCATAGAGGTTCATAGAAGCTAGTAGGATGAAATTGTTCTGTGCCAGGAGCATAAAATAGTCCATGGAGAAGAAAACTGACTGTGGGGAGACAGTGGGTTGTGTGGAGATGCTACGAGCTTACTACTTGTGATGCACGAGTTCATCCTTGGGTTGATCTCACAATCCTCACAACCACTCTATGGCTGCAACAATAGAAGGATGTTGGGCGCAGGCAACATATGTTTGAATATGAGGAGAACCAAACCATCCGATTATCTTATTTGAGGAAGAGGCATGCAGGTGTTGTAAAATTTAATAGAGCATTTGTCTTTACTCACTAGATTGAAAGCTCCAATTCCAAGCTGAACACCTCCTTCCAAATGGCTATAGTTCTCTCCTTTGGTGTAGCTTGATGACTGCACAATATTAAGAAGTTCCCTTTAAGAATTGGACAAAAACAATTTTTTAAAATCAAAATTATTTTAACAGAATGCTTTGTAATTAAGCTCTTTTCATTGTTAAGTATATACTTAATATTTATATCTAAGCTCTTCTTGTTTAAGTTTGATGTTGAAATTTATTCTATTAGAACGGTTCATTTACCTTATGGATATCATGCTAAGTATGACTCCAACCTGGAGGATCCTTCAGTAGAACTGAAAGGGAGATGGCCAGGTGGAGTTCCAACGAAACTGAAAGGGTGATGCCCGAGCAGAGTACGTAGGGTGAATTAGGAGCAGGATGCACCTCAGGTTAAAGCAGGGAGGGCAGGGTCATTGATAGTGAATATTTTCACAAGGCTTCTCTTGAAAGTACAGTGGATTCCAGTAATTGGGGTCCATCGGTAACAGGACATTTTGGCCCAATTAATTGGCTGCTGCAATTAACTGAAGTTTCATGGAAAGAGTTTAAAAAGGACCAACTATGTCTAGCTGAGTAATGAACTGTGTATTTAAATGAAATACAGAACAAATCAGAACACTATCAATACTACTAAAGTACTATTAAACTGTGTATTAGTTCCTAATAGTAATTGGAGGAACTTGTATTGTGAATGCTGCTGTTTCTCTTGATTGACTGTAAATAATCAAAATCAGTGCAGATAAGGACTGCATGAAGTAGCATCAAAAATCACTGCTCATCAGTTGACCTAAATGAATAACTTAACACAAGCATACGCAACTGATGCTACTTAAAAACTGTTCAATCTAAGCACAGTTTAATGTCTTAACGGCCTCACAAGTGCATGCAACAGGCTCTAGTTAAAAACTGTTACATATTCCAAATCTTCAGTTTCATTGTAACATTCAAGTTGATCGTTGATACCTTCAAATTCTACATAGTTCCTAACTTGTTAAAGTAATGCAATCATTTCCTTTTCACTCTCAGCCATTTCGCACACCCCAAGCCTGAATGCTTGAAGCTGCAATAAGCAGAACAGTTCTGAATTGTCTTACTGCTAATTTCTCAACAACCATCAGTAACAAAAAAATCACTGCTTTTTGAGCACAGAGGATGCCCTAATTACTGATGGCTCAATTAACAAAATTCCACTGTAATATGAAAGCTTTAGAAGCCCTGATTATTTATCTTATTTAATATAACTAATGGGCAATGGTGTTTGGAGAGATCACTTTGATTATTTATTTCTTGCACCTCTGCAGCCTCCACATTTTGAATTACCTGTACTGATAACTGCAAAACGAACAATTCCCTATTAGGATTTTGAAGAGATTTGGCATGTCAACAAATACACTCAAAAACTCCTATAGTTGTACAGTGGAGAGCATTCCGACAGGCTGCATCACCGTCTGATATAGAGGGGCTACTGCACAGAACCAAAAGAAGCTGCAGAGGGTTGTAAATTTAGTCAGCTCAATCTTGGGTACTAGCCTACAAAGTACTCAGGGCATCTTTAGGCAGCAGTGTCTCAGAAAGGCAGCATCCATTATTAAGGACCTCCAGCACCCAGGGCATGCCCTTTTCTCACTGTTACCATCAGGTAGGAGGTACAGAAGCCTGAAGGCACACACTCAGTGATTCAGGAACAGCTTCTTCCCCTCTGCCATCCAATTCCTAAGTGGACATTGAAGCTTTGGACACTACCTCACTTTTCTTTTTAAAAATATACAGTATTTCTGTTTTTTGCACATTTTTAAAAAAAATCATTTATATATATATATATATATATATATATATAATTGATTTACTTGTTTATTTATTATGTTGTATTTTATTTATTATTATTTTTTTCTCTCTCTGCTAGATTATGTATTACATTGAACTGCTGCTGCTAAGTTAACAAATTTCACGTCACATGCTGGTGACAATAAACCTGATTCAGATAGAAAAGAATACATCAAAGCCAGGCTGCTGTTGAGTGATTATTTGTGATTAGTAACAACCAGCATTATTGGAGGCCAGGGAGCAGAATTCACTTTCCTATGGAGCAGTCATTTATAAGCAGACTGACTGGGCTCTCGTGCCTCAATACAGTCTCCATGCAAACGGCCTGAAATGGAAACAGCAGAGCTCCAATGAGGAATATTTCTAATATGGTTAGATCCATAACTAACGGGATAGGACAACCAGCTCCTCAAGTCAACTTCACATTCAATTGGAGACAGACATGAATATATGTTGACCTCAGTTCTAGCAATTCTAAATGATTGAAAAGTTTTTAGGAGGAATAGTTCCAGGTTCCTGATAGTCTTTATGGGAAGTGATTGAAGTCCTAATTGGCTTAGTTGTAATATCAAGGCTGGTGACTTCACTTTTGATTTCTGTCCACCCAGTAATGATTGAAACTCAAAAGGTGAACAATGCTGAACTGGAATTCTGAGAGTATAGCTCTTTCCCCTTTTATCATTTCAATGAGTTAATCTCGCATTATGGAACAAAATGACTAAACGCAGCAACAATTATCAGCCATTGCAGCACAGAACTCTGTTCAACTTACTTGTACATCTGGTAACTATTTCTTACTTTGATGCCACCTTTGATGAAGCTAATCATGTTCTCATCCTGAAATAAACGCACATGTTAAAGCAAAACTGGAGTACCGTGTATAGTTTGAAAAAACACCAATCTATATGACTACTTATCTAAGAAATGAAACTGCTTACATTTTCTTTTTGTAGACACTGGGGATGGCATTTGCTGAGCCAGCAGCAATCACCAGGAGTGTTAAAAAAAATTTTGGTCAAAATCTGTGGTCGGTGGCAACCACTGGGGGAAAAAAAACCTCTCTCTCCAACTTATTGATCCTCCTTAAGGAACCTTCAGAAGTGCAGCAATCTGTGAGGAACTGCAGTTACATTGCTTTCCCCAGCAGGTTTGGACTACAAGTGATGCCCTAAGTAAGCTCCAGCCAAAAAGGAGAATCCTCTTTGAATACCAGTTAACCCCTACCTCTTGACTTAGTCAAGAACTGCTAAACTAAAATGCACTGAATTTTTCTGAGATTCCAGAACACTCAAAACCTTAAAAAAAAGTCAAAGCCAAAAGTTGAACTGAATTGATTGAAGCACCACCTTAGATAAATTAAGTTAAAACAATGTCCTTTCATATGGAAAACAGGGCAAAATTTTAAAAAAGCAAAAGATGATTAAAAAATGTTATTCAACCTGTTGTAACTTTTCTCTTAAATCTTCCAGCTCTCCCCAGTTTAATAATCTACTAAAATTCAAACTTAACTGTCGTCCCTAACTCTGCAAGTGTGAGATTCAAAACGCTTACCAACAATATATACATATAATGATGGTCGTCAATCTAAAGCAGATATTTACAGTTGTATATTAATGGTTCTCATTCCTCCCATGCCACTACTTTTAGATTTGTTCTACTTCCCTTCTTTGAAATTTCATTTCACCAATAAGGATCCACTTTGCCCACGGCTTTTATAGCCTCAGCTCATAGTGCAGCTTTGTGATGGAAATGCTGGTTAAATCTCTCTAGTTCAGGATCCCTGGGACCAAATTAGTGCTGGACCACAAAAATATACACCCAGAAATTTCCCCTCGTCATCTTCTTCTTAGCAGGAGAACTGTTCTTTAATAGTAGAAACTCTCCAGCTCATGCATGGGTTCTGAGAACTGCCCATAGCCAGAAGTTTCTGTAAATTGGAGACTGCTGTCAAGCGAGATTGCAGAAGGTGCTATAGATTAGTACAGATTTGTTAGAATTAGTTAAGTGGATCTGAACAATAATTTAAAAACATGCTGGATCACAGGAATTGCCAGACCACAGAACACTATACTAGAGAGTTCCAACCTGCATTTCTTACTGAACACCCCCCTCCAATCTGTGGCATTACATTCTTTTGAGGTTTTGCTAAGGATGGAGGACAGAGATTGACTAGACTTTTTGTCTCTATTGTCAAATTAAGTAACAATGAAACCATAAAACTTGGAGCAAATACGTAAAGGTAAAATAACCAGGAGGCAAAGCTTGTGTGCTCATGTAGTGTTGCGATTGAAGTTACATTTCTCCCCCGCTTCTTATAGAAATGCAGGCTATGGTGAGATATGAATGGAGTTGTTAAAAAACAGAACAAGATTTAGATTCAGTTTTTTTTTACATAGGTGAGTTGCAATGGGCAGTGGTAGTGGTGGAAGGACAAATTGATAGAATTGATGGGCAAAAAATTATGTCAGGTATTTCAGAATATTATGCCGAGAACTTCCTTCGTTCTCAAGAAGAAACAAGAGGAAAACAAGCAACTTCTTAAAGCAAGTTTGCTAGTTTCTAATGAACAGGAATAGTTTGATTGACCTGATTATAATGTTTGATATTGTCATTTAATTTGCACAATATCTATAGTTGAAAGATCAGTTATGTTGTAGGGAATGTGCTGTAAGCAAAACAATATCTGCTGAACATCAACATTCCAGCAATTACATATAATTTAATACAAAATGATTTGACAAGTAGAAGTTAAAAATCTTTCATTTCCCTTCCTTAGCACAAAATATAATTACCTGTAGGAAAGTCAAAGCAGCCCTCTGTAATAAACACTCAGCATAGCAGACTTCAGCATGCATTTCCTCTGTGTAGAGATCAAACACTCCACATAAGCTTTCAGTACTAAAAGGTTGCAATTAAGCACCATTATTGCATTCTTTGACAATCTTCCAGTCTTCAATTCCACTCACATCAACATTCAGGAATTAATCAAGATTTTAATCAAACAAATTTAAATATGCAAGAACCACTCAGTAACTAGTTTTTGCTATAGTGTTCTTGATAACTAGCTTCTACAATTGCTTCAATGGTTTCAGTCCTGCTTAGCTGTTCAACATCCTCTAACTTTTATCACCTTCTGAGGGGTGTTCACTCCTCCAAGACTGACCTCTTCATCATCCCCAGATTTAGTCATTAAACCACCGTCAGCGTGCTTTCAATGATCGAGGATTGAACACCTGCATCCCTTCCCTGAACTCCTCAACTGCCCTTGCTCTTTCCTCCAGTAACACACTCCCTCAAATCTCTCCTTAGCTAGGTTGTTGGGCATTGCAGGGTCATACTTTTAGACACTACGGGTTAGAAGGGCGAAAGGGCCTTCATTTGTACTAAGATCTTCATTGCTCCTTCCTTTGAAAATGCTGGTATTGATTTCAGGAATGTCTGCCGCTTTGTGTCATTGGCATTTCCTGTCGGTGTAGGAAATTATGCAAATCAGATATAAAACAGGAGTAAGCTTTCAATCAGATTGATATTTCGCCGCAGCTTTTAAAAAGACTGTCCCTAGAACTGTGGCAAAAATCTAAAGGGGTAAGAGAACAATATCTTACTCATTACTATCATATTCAGTCACTAAATTCCGAACCTACATTGACATAATGCTTCTGTTTGTATGAGTGTAATGATGCTTAGAGAGGCAATGAGGAAAATATACAGATGAATGATGCATTGTTTAGGTATAGTTACCAAAATGGGCAAGTGAGTTATGTTTCCATCATCATTCTACAGATAATTTTGCATTGTAAAATTAAAGGTAAGGTAAAGATTTGCTTTATTTGTCACCTATGCAACAGAACATCAAACATATAGAGAAATGCGTCATTTTGCATCAAATCAGCGAGGATTGTGCTGGACAGCCCGCAAGAATCACCATGTTTCCAGCGTCAACTCAGCATGTCCAGAACTCACTAACCCTAACCATACGCCTTTGGCATATGGGAGGAAACCGAAGCACCCAGAGGAGACCCATGCAGTCATGGGGAGAATGTAGAAACTCCTTACAGACAGCGGCAGGAATCACTAATTTTACAGTTAACGCGTTGTAAAGTGTTACGCTAACCACCGCACTACAGTGCTGCCCCTCGCGTGCGAAACATGGCATGAGGGGCATTGCATTGATTTTGTTCAAATTTTTGACTTGAGCAGGGTCTCAAAGCAGTGTTCAATTTTTCAGATATTGCTAAAGTGCAAAATACTGCCAAACTTTGAAGACCCATTAGGAGGTCCTCAGAAATATTTATAAAATGATAGAATAGGCAATTTACTTTCAACCTCAATTAGTGTAAATACTTAGAAAAGAGAAACAAAACATGGAATGATCTGGAAAGCTGGAGACCTATGGTTCAGTTTTTCAAGATGTTAAAATTAACAGCATTAGAAGACAGAACTCATCATTAATGTTCATAATTTAATGATGAGTTTACAGGGAGAGGTGATATAATAAGAAGGTTTAGATATATCAGTAATTAGACGTGGCTTAGTAAAACTACAGCTAAAGGTTTGTTTTGTAATATATGCTCTGTGCCAATAAGTACAAAACACAGTTATTAGGTTACCATGGCAAAAGAAAATATAAGAAACAGTGAGTTTAATTAGAGCAGAGGAGATTACAGAATCATCAGTGAAAATATTCAAACTTGTGAAAGGAGCTGTAGGAACTATTTCCAGTGACTGAGATTTTGAGTTGAGGAGAAACAGATACAAGATTAAGTGTAACAGTTAGGATGGGGGCCAGGGAAGTTTATCTAATACACAAAGGGGTTTATGAAATTTGTATGCACTGCCAGAGTTAATGATTAAAGCAAAGACCACGGACAGATCAGAATGAAACGAAAGGAAACAACAGGTCAATGAGTAACTGGAGGGGAATAAGCAGTCAACATTTTGGGCCAGGTCCTGATGAAGGCTCTCAGCCCAAAATGCCAACTGTTTATTCCGCTCCATAGATGCTGACTGACCCGTTGTGTTCCTCCAACTTTGTGTGTGTGTGATGCTCTGGATTTCCAGCATCTGCAGAATCACACTGGGTGAAGACCATTTCTCCTTGAAGAGAAGATACTCCAGGAAAATGCCATAACCAGGTCCCATCCTTCTGCTTCAATTGACAAAAATGACAGAACCATAGAATTGGGAACAGGGTAAGATTAATGAAGACTTGTGTGAGACATCACTGGTGGAGGATGAAATCTTAAATTATAATACTCTCGTCAAACCTTCAGTGAAATCCTCTGCAGATTGCCTATTCATCAAGTTGTTGATTGAGTCTGCCACAGTGGTTTTTTTCCTAAACCTAGTAGAATGAAAGGGAAAAAAAACCCAGGTTACTGCCCAGTGAAAAAGACGTTAACATGAATTCTAATGATCCCTTCACCCATTAAGTGTTAAAGGTGATAATTTTTGCCAGTTTACAGTTCCAAATGCTTGGCGGAATGTTAAGCATGAAAGCTAAAGTATACTTATACATAACTTGACACACCACATACGAAGTTAATTCTTCAGCTAAATTTCTGGTTATAGAGTTGTACAGAGTAATACAGCAAGGAAGCAGGCCCTTCAGCCCAATTCATCCATGCTGACCACAGCTTCCACCAAAGTAGTCCCATTTGGCCCATATTCCCTTCCTTATCTATGTACTTAACCAGGTATCTTAACCGTTATGGTAATTGCCTCAATCACTTTCTCTGGCAGCCCACTCCATATACCCACCAACTGTGTGAAGAATTTGCCCCTCAGGTCCTTAATAACTCTTCCACCTCTCACCTTAAACCTATGCCCTCTAGTTTTTAGTTCCCCTTCTCCTGCAAAAAAAACCCCATATGCTTCTGTACACTTTATAAAGACACCCCTCAACCTCCTGTGTTCCAGGGAATAAAGTCCTAGTCTACACAACCTCTCCCTATGACTCAGGTCCTTGAGTCCTGGCAACGACCTTGTAAAATCTTCTCTGAACTCTTTCAAGTTTAATGATTCATTTCCTTTAACCAAAAGTGTACATGATATTCTAAGTATTGCCTCACCAACATTTTGTACAACTGCAACATAGTGATCCAGCTCCTGTGTTCAATGCCCTGACTGATGAAGTGAACACAGCAAATGCTTTCTTCGGCATCCTATCTACCTATGACACCACTTTCAGCAAACTACGTCCATGCACTCCCAGGTGTTTTTTGTTCCACAACACCCCCCAGGGCCTGACCAAACACTGTACAGTTCCTCCTCTGGCTCAACTTCCCTAAATGCATTTATCAGAATTGAGTCACTTGCTAATCTTCAGTCAACTGACCTAGCTGACCAAGAAACCCTTGCATTTCTTGATAATCATCACTGTCTATGATACCTCCTATTTTAGGATCATCTGCCACATCCACATGCTGTTCAATATCTTGCTTGATTTCAGTTGCAAGAAATAACTTAAATAATATGAATTCTTTTTCTTGGAAATTCTGATTTGTAAATTTACCAGTGGAACTAAACTAGATGCACAACACGCTGGAGGAACTCAGCGGGTCGGGCAGCATCCGTGGAAACAAACAGTCAATGTTTCGGGCCCCCTCCCTCTTCAGTCCTGATGAAGGGTCTTGGCCCGAAACATTGACTGTTCGTTTCCACGGATGCTGCCCGACCTGCTGAGATCCTCCAGCGTGTTGTGCGTGTTGCTTTGACCCTAGCATCTGCAGAATATTTTGTGTTAACTAAACTAGATATCGGCTCACTGTAATTATACAGCCGACCTCTAAAGGGTAGAAATAGACCACAATAAGCAATGCAAAACAACCAAGAAATCCAATGAACACCTTCCAATTCCGCTGATCCTAACAGAGTCCATTACTGGATGTTGCTGCTGAAGGGTGGAAATTCCAGCAGTGCCTATTCTGCACCACAGGTGAGAAAAGCTTGTGCTGTTCTCTGTTGCCCTGCCTAACTGAACTATAGCATATGGACTAAAGCACGAATTAAAATAGAATGCACTGCTGGGCAGAAAAGTGGCAGATGGAGTTCAATCCAGAATAGTGTGAAGTGATACACTTTGGAAAATCAAACTTGTAGGTGGAATACAAGGTTAATGGCAGGATTCTTAGTGATGTTGAAGGAACCAGGATATCTTGGGGTCCCAGTCAATAGGGTGGTGACGAGGACATGTGGTATGCTCACTTTCATTTGTCAGGGGATTGAGTTCAAGAGCCATGAGGTAATGCCCTATTACCTGGTTAGACCATACTTAAGAGTAGTGTGTTCAGTTCCTGTCACCTCATTATAGGCGGAATGTGGAAGTTTTAGAGAGGGTTCAGAGGAGATTTACCAGGATGTTATCTGGATTAGAGGAAATAATATGCTTTATGAGGAAAAGTTGAATGAGCTAGGAATCTTCTCCTTGAAGCAAAGAAGAATAAGAGACTTCTTGAGAAAGGGAGATACTCTAAGATTATGAGACACATAGAGAGAGTGGACAGCCAGCAGCACAATGGCCAATGCAGAGGACATATGTTTAAATTGATTGGACGCAAGTTTACAGGAGATGTTGGAGGTAGTTCATAGAGAGAGTGGAAGGTGCCTAGACCACACCTCTGAGGATGGTGACAGAGGCTGATACAATAGGAGACTTGTAGATAGGCATATGGAGGTGAGAAAATTGGAGGGTGATGGAGTAGGAGGGGAGGGTTAGATGGAGCATGTAATAGTTATATGGGTTGGTACAACATAGTGGGCCAAAAGACCCACACTATGTGGCATGGTTCTATGTCTTAAAAGTCCTATTATTGGCAGTAGCCAAAAAGGCTATTGCAGTTACTTGGAAATCGGATTTACACTTAAGTATAGATCGTTGGAAGAATGAAGTTTTCAGCTGCATTCCACTTGAAAAAATTACTTATAATTTAAGAAATAAATATGATATATTTCTGAAAATTTGGCGCCCTTATTTACAAAAGATAGGATTAAATATATAGGTGCTCTGAAGATAAAATTATTGGTCATCTGGGGAAAGAAATAAATATATATATTAAAGCTATTTTGAACTCCATGGAGCATGTGAGGATCTTCCGATATCCAGGCACTCTTTCTTTCTTTCTTCTTTCTTTCTTTCTTTTCCCTCTTTTTCATATATATAGGGATATGTTAGGGGGGAGGGCTGATATTATATTTTTTTCTTTCTATTCTGTAACCTACTTGAAAATTCAATAAAAAAAATTTTTAATCCTATTATTTGCATATAATTTTAAAATAGCTTTTTGCTATATTGCAATTGCTCGATTTAACTGCAGTTACTATACTTTACAGTATTGCATTTGTCTACACTCGTATTTTTAAAAGAAACCACTTGCTTTTGACAGACGGCTTGGGCATCTTTCATTGTATTCCCAGCATTTATAATATCCTCAGGTTCAAAGGTCATCATGGCTTGCATTTCCAATATCGTGGCATACGTCAAGGAGTGGTACATGCTGTCTTTGGCTCTGCAAAAATAACACAAAAGTATATGGGTACAGTCAATATTATGTATTAAATCAATTTTAGCAGCTTCCTCCCAATACTTATTGGTTAAAGTACGTTGAATTAAGCCATTAATTGATATGGATGCGTTTTCAATTAGAAAGGGTTGTTTAACAATACTTTAATAAATGTTGAACCATGAATTTGGTAAAACCATATGACCATCTTAGCAAAAATGTTAATTTTCAATTTTGTTTTCAATTCTAAGCATTTTACTGAATTTTAAACATTAAAACAATTTTTCGCACATGTAGAGTTATTTTTTCCATTAAATTTCTGGTGCTAAATATTTTATTTGACTTCAAATCCATGTAACACTTAAATACAATACAACTGTCCAGCAGAACTGTGCGCAGGCTGAAAGAAACAAAATTCCTATGACGGCTTTTTGCCCAAGTTTGTGGATGAAATGAAGACAGGTTGAGGGGCAGGTAGTGTTGAGGAAGCAGGGAGTCTGAAGAAAGACTTAGACAGATTGGAAGAATGAGCAAAGAAGTTCAGCTGGAATATATTGTAGTGAAGTGTATGATCATTCTCTTCGGTAGAAGGAATAAAGGGGTAAGACTACTGTCTAAACGGAGAAAATTCAAAACTCAGAGGTGCAAGGGGACTTGGAAGTCTTTGTGCAGGATTCCCTAAAGGTTATTTGCAGTTTGAGTGAGTTGTAAGGAAGGCAAATGCAATGTTAGTGTTCATTTCAAGAGAACTAGAAAATAAGAGCAAGGGTGTAATGCTGAAGTTTTATGAGACTTTGGTCAGACTGCACTTGGAGTATTATGAGCAGTTTTGGGCCCCTTATTAAAGATGTGCTGGCATTGGAGAGAGCCCAGAGGTTTACGAGAATGATTCTGGTGATGAAGGGTTAACATAAGAGGAGCATTTAATGGCTCTGGGCCTGCACTTGATGAAGTTCAGAAGAATGACGGAGAATCTCATTGAAAGGCCTAGAGAGAGTGGATGTACTGAGGTGGGGGAGTCTCTGACTAGAGAGCACAGCCTCAGAACAGGGGGTTGTCCATTTAGAACAGAGATGAGCAGAATTTTTTTTTTATCCAGAGGGTGGCGAATCTGTGGAATTCATTGCTACATGTGGCTGTGCAGGCCACGTCATTGGGTATACTTAAAGCAGAAACTGACAGGTTCCTGATTAGTGTGAAAGGTTACAGGTGGAAGGTAGGAGAGTGGGATTGAGAGGGATAATAGATTAGCCATGAAGGAATGGCAGAGTAGTCTCGATGGGCTGAATGGCCTGATTCTGCTTCTATGTCTCATCAAAGGTTCAAAGCTCCAATTTTGTTTATATTGCTAATTTAACCTATTTTATGGATTGCTTCCCGCACTTACTCAGCTGTTGCGATGCTGGCCTGTCCATTATCACTTTCAGCATTGGCTCTTCTCAAGATGGTATTAAGGTACGACAAGTTGCACAGACAAAATTACTGTCTCTCTATCAAGTCACATAATGGACGATTACTTTATAGAATGGTTGTCACACAGAAATACCAGTCACCGTGATTTACAATTCATCTCTATCAATGCTTGGTGAAATCCTTTCCAGTTGGATCGTAACTGAGAAGAGAAGCTGCTGATTTTCTCAGTACAGGGGTCTAATGGATATCCTGAGAGTAAAATATACAAAAGGGAGTATAGTATTTAAAACCTCTCTCTATGCCATAAATGCCAAATTAGAAAACATTTGTAACTGGGCTGGGAGTGGAATAAGTAACAGAGTGGACCAGGACACGCAAAATTTATGATTTCATTTATTAGCATGATCATATCAACCACCCAGCACTAATGGCACTGTTTATTAACACTGCTGGCATGAGTTCAGATTTCCTGATTAAATCAAGCCTGGCTCTCTTGTGGCTGGAGTCATTTTCACAAGCCTCGGGCGCTTGTAGGAAGCCATGACTGATCATGGGTAAAAAAGGTCCCAGGGTTTTTGCAGTTCAATATTGGAGATCATGAAGAGGATGAGTAAGCCTTTACCTATAGAGAAACAAGTAGCCAAACCTCCTGGGCAAGCAAGAGACAATTCAAGGAGTCACTCCCCCAGAAAGTAGATGCAGGGCAGAACAAAAAAGTCTTAGAATCTCAGAAGTGGGGTTAAGGTCACATGGAACTCCCATCTCCCACACACTACATCCAAGGCCTCAGACATCGGTCTCACCTACCAACAATCTCTGTCAGCGTTGGGACCAAATTTTCTATGCCTCACCAAATCGTCACACATTTACCATCAGAGCATGCAGACAACATCACCTACTGGCACGCTTCCCTCTTTCCTGCAAAAGATTACCCGAAGTAGCAACAGGTAACAGCCATCTGGCAGGGAACAAGTACAGCGCTAATAGCCCACCTTCCTCGAGGGCAAACCTATCGGCCATTGCACAGTTATAGCTAGCATTGAAAATGATGCCATGCTTTTTCCTAATCCTTCATCTTACTTTTCGCACCCACCCTATTCCACCATCTGCAGATGCTGTGAGCCTGCATTTTAATTGCCACTCTCCCCTCTCCATAGCACTGGCCCCCACCCGGTGCCTTTGTCCCTTTAGGTGCAGGGGCTGTTCACTCACTTTGGGAGCAGTGCACTCTAGGGTAGCTTGGGGTGAAATTATAAAAAAATACTTTGGTTAAACAAGCAATAACATTGAATTAGATTAATATTTTGAGGTTTCAAAACATAAATCAAAGGAAGACACAGAGAATAAGGGTTTAACTTCATCTTTACTTGAAGCAAGGCATGCTTGTATCACGTGGTAGCATGATGACGTATGCAATTGATGTATTTCTACATAAAACCCATAATTTAGTTATTGAAATGAATAGGAATACTTAATCAAACTATATATAGAATTACTCAAATATTATTGCAATATTAAATATACAACTGACCCACTCTATACAAACCTCTTAAATCTACCTTAACTTTTAAAAGGAATACAGTATAATGAAACAATATGAAGAATATTACAACCAACTGACCTCAATTTTCCCTCACAGTATTTGACATAAGCAGTCAGATGCCACCCCATTGTATTTATATCTCCAAGGAACAGTGTACATGACCTATAGTTTCTTCTTACAAACAGTAATTTTTCTTGATTGTCACTTTGAGGACACTGGAACATTCTCTCTATAGTCTGCTGCACAAAGGCATTAGCACAGTGACAAAACTGCTACTGTTCATTCAAGGCTGGTCTTCAGCAGCCGCGAGAGTGTGGAGCAGGAATAAATAACACATTCCCGTGATGCCATGTCATGGAAACAGCTGAAGCGATGCCAAAGAAACCAATTTTGAGGCAAGGGTATAAACACAGATTAAGTGATGGATTGATCAAGGCACAAATCTGAAAGGCACGAACACACTTCATCTCAGAACCTGTTAATTATCCGTTAACCTAGACAGCATTAAATGTTGATGAAGGACATTGATACCAAAACGAGATTTGGAAGAACTCTACTAGTTACAATGAACATGAAGGCAGGGGCTATAAAACCTGACATAAACAAAGCTGTGGAGAACTAGTCACTAGATGTCAGTATTTCTGAATACAAACCTCTAATGAACTACTTGGAATTTCCTATTACTGCATTCCAGCAGATCCATAAACATTGTTGTGAATGACATGGACAATTTGCAACCCCTTCAAAGTGATTAAAAGCAAGGCAGTTAGGGTTCTGAACCAAGAAGGACTAAGATGTTCTTTTACAAAACCAAGCTTTTAAAGGATCGTGTGATGGTATTGGGTTTACTGACTGAAAAATTCGAAGTTCAAATGAAGACCTTAAGCCCTATTGGATATAAATAGCCTCAAGTGCTCTCACTAAAGGGAGGTTATACCGTATCTACCCAATCTTCAAAGACCCAATCATCTGAAGAAGATGGTGCCAGCGAACAACTCAACCAAAGGCAATGCCCTTCAGACAGTTCCATTCATGAAACTACTCCATTAACTTCATCTTTCAAATATGATTCTGCTACAATGGAACCTGCAGTTTACATTTTGATGGTGTGCTTTGGGGCCGACTGAGCAATCTGACAGTTTGCTGTCTCCGAGGGAGTTTGGTGAGCTTTTGAGCAGAGCCTGCGGCCTGCAGACCAAGAAACCCGGAGCTGGGGCTGCGAGCCCATGATCGACTCAACTTCTCACTGATTAAATCATCGAGAAAAATTAAAACTAACAAAGACAAGAGTAGAAGGCGAGCGGGTATTCAGCACCATCTGCCTGCATTTGGCTGGTCTCTCTCTCCCCCCTCACTCACTGCTGCCAGAGAAAGGTGATATCTATCTCTCTCTCCCCCTCTCCCTCTCTCTCTCTCACAATTCAAAGTAAAGAAGGAGGTAGTGTTGGGTCTCTTAAAGAGCATTAAGATGGATATTTCCCCAGGATATACCTCAGGTTATTGAGAGAGGCGAGGCGACAGATTGCTGGGGCCTTGACCAGTATCTTCATGTCCCCTCTAGCCATAGGCGAGGTTCAGGAAGACTGCCAAGTAGCCTTTGTTCCATTATTCAGGAATAGCGGGGATAATCCTGGAAACTAGAGACCGGTGAGTATCACATCAATGGTAGGGAAGTTACTGGAGAGAATTCATAAGGATAGGATTTACGAACACTTGGAAAACCATGGCCTAACTAGGGAGAGTCAACATGGCTTTGTGCAGGGCAAGTTACGTCTTACTAACTTGATTTAGTTTTTTGACGAGGTTACCAGGGTGATTGATGAAGGTAGAGCTGTAGATGTTGTTTACATGGATTTTAGTAAGGCATTTGTTAAGTTCCCTAATAGGAGGCTCATCAAAAAGATTAAGGTGTTGGAATCCATGGAGAATTGGTTCATTTGGATTGAGAAATAGCTTGACAATAGAAGATAGTGGGTAGTGGTCAAAGAGACTTATTCTAGCTGGAGACCTATGATTAGTGGTGTTCCACAGGGATCTGTATTAGAACCACTGCTGTTTGTGATGTATATAAATTACCTGAATTAAAATGTAGATGGGGTAAGTTTGCAGTTGATACAAAGATTGATGGTGCTGTGGATAGTGTAGAAGACTGGCAAAGAATACAGCAGGATATAAATCAGTTGCAGATATGGGCAGAGAAATGGCAAATGGAGTTTAACCCAGATAAATGTGAGGGGTTGCACCCTGATAGGGCAAATGCAAAGAGACAGTGTACTGTTAAGGGCAAGATCTTTTACAATGTTGATATGCACAGGGATCTTGGGGTCCAGGTGCATAGCTCCTTGAAAGTGGCCGAACGTTTTGATAGGATTGTTAAGAAGGCATATGCCATGCTTGCCTTTATTATTTGAGGGATTGAGTTCAAAAGTCAGGAAGTTATGTTACAGCTTTATAAAACTCTAGTTAGACCATATCTGGAGTATTCCATACAGTTCTGGTCATCCCATCATAGGAAGGATGTCAAGGCTTTGGAGAGGGTGTACAAACGTAGAAGCAGTTTACTAGGATGCTGCTTTGATTAGAGGACATGAGCTAAATTGAAAGGTTGGATAAGATTGGGTTGTTTTCTCTGGAGCAGCAGAGACTGAGGGGAGGTTTATAAGATTGTGAGAGGCATAGATAGAGTAGGCAGACAAAATCTTTCTTCCATTGGTTGAAATGCCTTAATATCAGAGGGCATGCATTTAAGGTGAAAACGGGTCATTTCAAAGGAAATGTGAGGGACAATTTTTTTTTTCTTACGCAGAATGGTGGGTGTCTGAGGTGGCGATAGAGGCAGATTAGAGACTTTTAAATAGGTACATGAATGTGAAAATATGGAAGGATATGGATGTTGCATAGGCAGAAGAGATTAGTTTAGTTAGCCATTTGATTACTCATTTCATTGCTTTGGCACAACATGAAGGGCCTGTTCCTCTACTGCACTGTTCTAAATTTTATAATTTTCTAGCATTGGATTTTCATGGAGCAAATATAAATGCTCAAAAATTGGTTTACTAAAACATTAACATTTGGCAGTCTGATCCATATCTGGAAGAGGGGGAGAGGGAAGGATTTGTTGTTATTTTGGAATGAGGAGTTTCTGTATTCAGCTTTTGCAGGGCTTCAATCTGAAGCTTTGGCAATTTCAATAGCAAAGGAACAAAGTACTACTTCACTTTTCTTTACCATCCAACTTCAAGTGGGGGTTAAGTCTTGAATACATGGTGTAAATGCTGCAAGCTTGAATCTTTTCATTGCTAGTTTTGATTCAAGAGCAAAGGTTGATTTGCATGAGTAATTGAGGCTGAGAAAATGGGTAACAGAAGGTCAATTGATCTCAGGAATAAAATATTAACTCGTAACATTTCTTCCAAAGAAAAGAACAATACCACATCCTCAAAAGGATATACTTCAGCAGAAATGTACAGCATACTCAGGACACAGCCAAGTTTGAAACCAAAAGTGGAGAAATAGCAGCTAATCACCAAAAAACTCACAAGAAGAGGTGCATTCTGCATGATAGAGTTCTTATACTGAATCTCTGATGGAATCAGAAATGAGAAGACAGGATATTGGGTACAGTTGTAAAAAAAAAACTGTCTTGAGAAGGTTAGCAAGATCTTCAGAAAAAATTCCAGGAACCTCGCATGATTATAGTGCACGATACCTTGCGGAACAGTCAAGACAGCTGTAAAACAGCAGATGTTCCTGAAGTAAAACCAACCATTTCAAGAATGATTGGCACTTAAAACTTCTGATGAGGGTCACGATAAGATAACATTACCATTATCTGGCATGAGAGATACTCTACCAATATCTGGTGATCTTAGTTAAATAGATATAACACAAGAACTACTCAAAAATCAGAGGGTGGAAATCTGTAACAGCTAAATCCATTTACATTCTTTTTAAAAATAGTGGACTGGATGGGTGGGGAATAAGATGGAGAGAGGAGCACCATATTGAACCCATGTTGCTTTAGAACCATCATTTTTTTAAAAATTGTGTCACATCAACAAATCCTCTCTGAACTGCAACGATGTGTAGAGAGAGCTCCAGAGCACACACTGTAAAGAGCTCTTGAATAAACCTGGCTTGAGTTCCTTGGGTCTCATGTGGTTGTACATTCTGCAAAAAGACTTTTAGAGATTAAGAACTCATTGAACACAAACAATACTGGTTTTATTGGGGTTGTATTAGGGTCAGCAAAGTCATGTTTGTCAAAAATACATCAGCAAAGAGATGCATCAACTTTCAATCTTCATTAAACTCAACTAAAATTAAATCAGTATTAATAAAGATACACACATTCAAAGTCATTTTAACATTAAAATTTATGACACTACTTGATCATCAATGCCACAGTAGCATCTGCACCTGCTACTATCAACCAGGAGCTGCAAGGCTGCCCAGTCACTTGGTGGTACCTGGATGACATTGTTGTTACCAGTAAGGATGACAAGAAACATCTCAAAATCTCAAGACAGTGTTATAAAGATTACAATATTATGGGCCCAGAGCATGAATCAACAAGTGTGAACTCTTTAAACCAAGCATCGCTTACTGTGATCTCACCATTGACGCACAAGAATTACACAAATGCGCTGAGAAAATTCAAGGAGGGGTGGATGCTCCGAGGTCAACCACAGTTGCATTCCTTTTTTTTTAAAAAAAAGTGTTTGTCAATTTCTGTAACAGGTTCTGGCCAAACCTGACTACTGTGCTCCACCCTTGAACTCAGATTGGAAGAAATAGCAATAGACAAAGCGGTGTGAGGTGGCTTTCCAAAAGGTAATAAAAAATGATGGCATCGTACTCTGTCCTCACACATTAAGATCCACAATGTCCAGTGAAGCTTGCCTGTGACATTTCAGCTAATGATATGGGTGCAGTTATGTCACACGTTATGAGTGAGAGGAGTGAATGCCCCAGAGCCTTTGCATCACGTTCCCCTACTGCTGCAGAGAAAAATTATGCACAGATTGACAGAGAGGCCTTGAGTCTGGTTTGGGCTGTGAAATTTTTCTATCAGTACCTGTATAGGAGAGAGTTTACCCTCATTATTGATCGTCGACCACTGGTGTCCACTTTCAGTTCACAGAACTAACAGCAGCAACGCAAACGCAAAGATGAGCTCTGTTTCTTAGAGGACACAATTACAAGGTCGAATTAAAGAGGAAAACTAATCATGGAATTGGTCCTGATTATCCTTGGAAAAGGAGATACTAGAAATATTTACAAAAAAAGACACTCCTTCTGACATATTCTCCCTAATGCAAACCAATGGCAGAAATAATCCAAAGGGAAAGCAGAAAAGATCCTGCACTGTCTCAAGTCTACAGGGTCACATAAAATTGCTGGAATGTGCAGCAGAAATTCCAGTTTCCCCATTTTTATTAGCACTGGGATGAACTTGCCCTTGACAGAGGTTGCCTTATGTGGGGATTGAGAGTTGTTGTACCATCCAAGCTGAGAGCTAAATTGCTGGAGGAGCTACTTGCTGGTCACCTATGTGTGGTCAGAATGAAAGCATTGGCTTGAAGCTTTGCCTGGTGGCTTGGGATAGATCAGTAGATTGTCATGCACTGTTCGGAATGCCAACACATCCAGAAGAAGTCGTCAGAGCTGTCAGAACCACTTCCTGCAGTGCCAGAGTCAACTCCTACAACCACCATGAAGGAAGGCCCCAGAACCTGAGATTCTTTCACAGTCACAAGTCTCACCACTTGTCAGGAAAGACGTTGTCCCACAGGAACAAGAAATCCCCGACAGCAATGAAATCTTTAGGCTTGAATGGGACAATTTAAAATTTACTCTGCTGTGGATGCTCTATGTGTCTATACATAGAAGTTGTACTATATAGTATACTGTGTATATAGTTGAGATACATTCTACATTGAGTTGGAGTTTATAGCCAAGGAGGGAGGAGTTTTGTGTATTTAATATACTGGTAATATAGTAAACATATTGTTTGATTAAGGATTCTTTGTTTATATAATTCATTACAAGTTACAGTACATGGAAAAGTACATGAATAACATGTCATTACACCACTATGTCATAAGTGCACACCTCACTACAAGTTAAACTAAAAGTAGACATGTTATTCCCAGCTCCATGTTTTTCTTTCAGTTTGGACTTACAAAACATAACAAAGTTAACCTTTCTTGAAGCCATTTGTTTTTACTTTTGTAGTGATTGTTTCAGATTTCTTTTTTCAGCTATATTCCACCTTAACACAGAAACATGGAAAACCTACAGCACAATACAGGCCCTTCAGCCCACAATGCTGTGCCAAACATGTACTTACTTTAGAAATTACCTAGGGTTACCCATAGCTCTCTATTTTTCCAAGCTCCATGTACCTATCCAGGAGTCTCTTAAAAAGACCCTATCATTTCCGCCTCCACCACCATTGCCGGCAACCCATTCCACACACTGGCCACTCTCTGCATAAAATACTTACCCCTGATATCCCGTCTGCACCTGCTTCCAAGCACCTTAAAACTGTGCCCTCTCATGCTAGCCATTTCAGCCCTGGGAAAAAGCCTCTAACTATCCACACGATCAATGTCTTTCATCATCTTATACACCTCTATCAGGTCACCTCTCACCCTCCATCTCTCCAAAGAAAAAAGGCCGAGTTCACTCAACCTATTCTCATAAGGCATGCTCCCCAATCCAGGCAACATCCTTGTAAATCTCCTCTGCCCCCTTTCTATAGTTTCTACATCCTTCTTAATGTCTACATGCTCAAGCTTTTCAATCTGCTGTAAGTCATCCCTACAATCATGAAGATCCTTTTCCGTGGTGAATACTGAAGCAAAGTTTTCATTAAGCACCTCTGCTACCTCCCCCGGTTCCATACACTTTTTTCCAAAACCGAATTGGTCCTATTCTCTCACGTCTGATCCTCTTGCTCTTCACATACTTGTAGAATTCCTTGGAGTTTTCCTTAATCCTGCTCGCCAAGGCCTTCTCCAGGCCCCTTCTGCTCATCTGTTCTGTTCATGATGTTTCTTGCGTTAAAGAGGACACATCTCAAACCATCAGTCTGAGTGTATCCCTACTGTATCACCTACCCATCTTCCCTCTTGCACCTTCTCTAAGTTTTCTCTATTTGTGAGCCAACCACCCCTTCCTCTGTCTCTTCAGTTCAGTTCCCACCCCCCAGCAATTCTAGTTTAAACTCTCCCCAATAGCCTTAGCAAACCTCCCTGCCAGGATATTGGTCCCCCTCGGATTCAAGTGCAACCCGTCCTTTTTGTACAGATCATGCCTGTCCCAAAAGAGTTCCCAATGATTCAGAAATCTGAATCCCTGACCCCTGCTCCAATCCCTCAGCCACACATTTATCCTCCACTTCACTCTATTCCTATACTCACTGTTGGGTGGCACAGGCAGTAATCCTGAGATTACTACCTTTGAGGTCCTGCTTCTCAACTTCCTTCCCAACTCCCTGTAGTCTGTTTTCCTTAAGGTACACATATTTTCAGAAAGCTGGAAATGTTATGAAGGTATCAACCAAAATCACTGATTAAAATGACAGAACATAAAAGGGAAAGATTTGGCTCAGTTCTGCATGACTGCAGTTCATTCATTATGTTCTGAATGAAGTTAACTTTTTGCTTTGCAAAAATAGAAAGATGAAACAGAAAACAGACTGTCAATTGAAAAAATATTAGATAATATCTTTTCAAGAATATAATACAGCAAACACAATTAGTGTCACTTATAATCTGTAGAACTTGGAAGCCTGTGCAGGTAACTATAGTTCTTTATATTGCTGTAAGTTTACAGCTGAGCCTCCCTCATAGACAGCTTTGAAATATTGAATGTTTGTTAAAATATTTACTATAAAGTAAATAGCAGATAATCAACATACAAAGTACAAATTCAGAATTAAGTAAAGATTTTAAAAAAGTCTCCCTGTTCAAAAGTTTGATGTATTTATCCTAATTAGAAATACTCTTTTTGAAAATTCCTGAGATCAAAACTGGACTTCCTGCTTTTCATGAACCAGAGGTTTGACCAGTTCTGGCACTTTAGCAGGGTCTGGTTGAAATTCATTAAGTTCACCACAGAATGGGAATGAAACCTTGAGTCATGCAGCTTGCTTGATGTTGAGCTACTCAGACTTGTGGAGGTGAATTCACTGCCTACATCAAAGTGGAATATGCTGTACAACTCAATACAAGAGTAAGGAACAAGGAAAACTGATTCATAAATGGAACTATTTTTACTTTCACTAATCCTTTGTAATCTTCTGGAAATGTAAAGGAAGGCATCCTTGAAATATAACCACACTTCTACCATAAAGCCCCATCTGGGAACAGTCCCTGTTAACATGGGTGGCAAAGTAAAAAAGGTTGGAAAATATGCTGATTTTATTTTCGATCAGCATAATTTTTTTTAAAAAAGTGTTTAATTACTGTTCCTGTGGACCACATACAATTACTTGAAAAGTTGTAACAGTAATAGCAACATTTCCTCATGGGTAGGGCTGATTGACTAATATTAGGCAAATAATCCAGTAGTTAATGGGCGGGTAATGTTTAACTGCATGACTGATCTTATTGTTTAGCTGAGGCATGCTAGCCCTCTGAGAGGTTTATAATATGACATTTAATCAAATTCAGATGCCTTTGTAGTTAGGTTAAAGGCTGGAATGTAACAGCAAATGGGAGGCTAATACACCCTTCAACGACCGGGCATGTAGCAAAATGAATAGGCTGCACAGCTTAACAGGTACTGCTGGGAATTAATCATATTTCCTTACAATGCATTGTACATATTCCAATAACTACTTGTATATATTTTCCTTTTTACAGTTTGTTTCTGATTTTAAAAAGAGACTTATAACCTTACAATTCAATAGTATGTTGTTAGGAATGAGAAGCGTTCCAATCAACAAAATTAAAAATCTTTGGGAAAGAGATTTACAGCCTTCAATTTCTGAGGAAACTTGGAATGAAGTTTTTAAATTGGTTATGGGCCCGTCATTCCCTTTTACAATTCAAAGTGGTTCATAGGGCTCACATGTCTAAAGATAAGCTATCTCGTTTTTATTCAGATATATCCCCTATCTGTGATAGATGTAATAATGGAGAAGCCTTATTAATTGACATGTTTTGGACCTGTCCGAGCCTTGAAAGATACTAGAAGGAAATATTCCAAACTTTCTCAGTACTTTTCAAAGTAAATTTTAAGCTTAACCCTTTGATCGCATTATTTGGTTTTGTTTGGAGGAAATGACTTTATTTTGGAGAAAACTGATTTGCATATTTTGGCTTTTATTTCTCTTATAGCTAGGAGGGTTCTCTTGCTTAAATGGAAGAATACTGTTCCACCTGCTCATGCTCAATGGTTACGGGCTGTTATGTCATGCTTAAATTTAGAGAAGATCCGATGTTCAGTTTTTCAATCTAGTCAAGACTTCTATACATTATGGGGACCATTTTTGAGTTATTTTCAAAACCTTTGATTTGTTGTAAAAGTACAGATGGTGACTAATAATATATTTTATTATATGGTAAGGGTTTTCCCCTTTTTTTCTTGCTTTTCCTAACAGCTCTGGCTTTGGTAGTGGGTTTAGATATTTTTTCTGTATAACAAATTATTATATTTCAATATTACAATTTAATTTAATTTTTATGAATACAGGGTTTTGTGATTGTAACTGTATTTTTAATACAATATATTTGGTACTTTTTTTAAAAACTTATAATATATATCTTCTTGTACTCTGTATTCCTTTATGCAGAAACTAATAAAAATATTGAAAGAGAGACAATTCAGACAGCCAGACCTATCCTATCACATTATCTCATTTGGAATAAATGGGAAAAATTAAATTGGAAAGGACTTTTGAACAAACAGTAGAGTGTTGTTCATGTCTTATGACCAAAAGCTGAAATGATCACTGATTCACACAGTAATTGGCTTTATGTCACTGCAAACCCCTCTGTCCTTCAGATAATATTGTCTCCTTCTTCCAGGAAGCAGGACAAAATATACATAGCCATCACTTCATATCATGGAAGCCCGTAAAATCTAATCTGTTTCTGTATAATATTGGGGTACAGTAACGATGGACACATCTCTCTCAGTGTAACACTGGGGTGTAGGTCTGGCAGATACAGATATGCTTCTGTACAAGACTGGGTTACAAAATGGTTCAATGCATGTATAACACTGGCGTACGGAACAAGCCTGCCCCAGTAGAACGCTGAGTGGGTGCAGAGCTATCCATGTTTAACGCTTGGGTAAAGTGCAATATTATGCGTGGTGATGTGGTGCAGAAGTCTTGCTCCAAGAATCCAATGTTTTATTCTGACTTCATGCACCGAGTGGGTTTACGCATCTTCCCTAAATCCATGCAGATTTCTTCTGCTTGGGCTGGTTTCAGCACACATACAAAAGAAATGTGTTGAGGCTATACGGACTCTGGAAAATTCCCCTCCTCTTAATGGGTGTCAGGAGAACTGGGGGAGTTGATGGAAAAGCCAGAGAAAACAGAGAAATAAGACTGATGGGATTGCCCTGAAAGACCTAATAGGCTGAATGGTCTCCTTCTGTGTTGTATGAAATGTCACATTTTCTTGTAGTTCTCAAGTGTTAATCTAAGGTGATCATCATCTGATTTCTGGGAAGAATATTACTGTCCTATTTGAAATTATAACTTATTCACAAATCTTACATATCATGTTCTATTTACTCAGCAACAGCCAATGATTTCATGATATTGGAATTAGGATTTATTTGACCAATCTGGCGACATTCCCTTCAAGGGAAAAAATTGAAAGAGCTCTGTATAATGATGGCAATCTCCACCCTTCTGTGAGGTACTAAACACACAAAGGCTTGAACCTCAAGGCAAAGGTTAAGAATGTTGTGGTGCAACCTTTTTACAGCTCCATGTCGGTGGATATTGTTTACCTGGATTTTCAGAAGGCCTTTGACAAAGTGCTGCCCACGAGGCTGCTAAACAAGAAAAGGGCTATATAGAAATAATACCAGCATGGATAGACGATTGGCTGACCAGCAGCAGGCAAAGAGTGGGAATAGAAGGGGCCTATTCTGGTTTGCCACTGGGTGAGTAGTGGTGTTCCACAGGGGTCAGTGTTGAAACCGCTTCTTTTCACTTATATATCAATGATCTGGATGATGGAATTGATGGCTTTGAGGCCAAATTTGTAGATGAATCAAAGACAGATGGAAAGGCAGGTGGTACTGAGGAAGCAGGGAGTCCACAGAAGGATTTAGACAGATCAGGAGAATGGGCAAAAATGTGCAGATGGAATACAGTGCAGGTAAGTGTACAGTCATGCACCTTGGCAGAAGGAATAAAGGCATAGACAATTTTCTAAGCAGGAAGAAAGTTCAGAAATCAGAGGTGCAAAAAGACTTGGGAGTCTTAGTGTAGGATTCCTAAGGGTGAACTTGTAGACTGATGTGATATTAAGAAAGGAAAATGCAATGTTGACTTTCATTTCGAGAGGACTAGAGTATAAAAGCAAGAGTGTAACGCTGAGCCTATAAGGTATTGGTCAACCCACATTTGAGGTACTGCAAAAGCCGTTTTGGGCCCCTTATTGGACAGGGTCCAGCGTAGGTTCACAAGGATGATCCCAAAAATAAAAGGGTTAACGTGTGAGAAGTATTTGAAGGCCCTAGGCCTGTATTTACTAGAGAATAAGGGGGAGGGGATCTCATTGAACCCATCAAATATTGACGGCCTTGATAAAATGGACGTGAAGAGGATGCATCCTACATTGAGGAGGTCTAGCCTTAGAATAGGGGGATGCACCTTTAGAATAGAGATGAGGAGAAATTTTATTGTTTAGAGCATGGTGTATCTGTGGAATTAATTGCCACAGACAGCTGTAGCAGCCAAGACATTGGGTATATTTAAAGTGGAGCTAGATAGGTTCTTGTTTAATAAAGGTTACGGGAATGGGGTTGAGAAGGATAATAAGTCAGCCATGATAGAATGGCAGAGCAGACCTGATGGGCAGAATGGCCTAATTCTGCTCTTATATCTTATGGCCTTCATTTGTTGGGAAAGTTTCTACATTGACAATTGCAGATAAATGGTTTAAAGTCAAATTACTACCTTTTCATCTCCTTAGCCCGTTACATAGCTCTGCTGTTTCCCTGCATAGCTACAATTTCTTTCAGGCATGGGATTCAGAAATTATTATTTTATTTTAAGAGAATCTCATCCAATTTCAAGCTTATTGAGGACCATCTCAAACGCTATTCTAGTCACAGAACGGTACCTGGAATTTTCCACACAAAGAAGTTCAGATTTTATCTTCTTTTTAAATAACAGAGAATTATCCAGGAAAGGCCAACTATCCATCCAATTAAACCCAGAAAGAGAATAGTTTATTCAGAAAGAGAAATCAGAAATAGTTTATTCTCTTTCTTAGTTTATTTTGACATTATGCTTTCACCTACAAATAAGGTGCATATATAGTGCTAGAACATTCCATCAATTTCTTTTGATGAAAAATGTAAGGATCATCCCACATTCTAAATAAGGCTACATCATAGGCTGGACAGTTAGTAACACTTCAGGAAGAATCAGGCCACATACAGATCCCAGTAATATAAGAATACCTTAGGTTGGCTGAACTTCACAACCACCAACCTATCACAAGATTAACAACTACATGACTATTAGAACATCTTGATGCAAAATCTATTCAAAGGCTGACTGAACCAAAATTAGTTCCTGAGGACAAGCTCTTAGCCAGCAATTTGAGAGATTAATTATGTTCTAGAAATGGCAGCCAACCTGGTGAACTGGAGACAAATCATCTGTGGTTTAGCTGAGACTAGCTCCATCTCAGAATCAGTAGGTTGCGCAACTGTGCCATGTGTAAACTGGGTGCTAGGCTTCCTATATTAGCAACTCCACTTCAAAAGATATTCTTTCTTGCCTACAAATTACTTTGGGATAACATTCCCACTGGCCAGTTTAATATACTTGTAATTTAAACTCAGCAAAAGCCATTACCAAGTTAGGCTGTTAGGTTTCACTGCTAGATGGAGGTCAGCAAATTGATCTCCAAAGTTGGAGTAAGGAAAAGGAGGGATGGCAAGGAGGAGATTTTACCAGGATCTAAAGACCCAAGCACAAACTGTTATTCTGCCAAGCATATTACAGGGAAGCATGGTGTTTTCAATATTAAATGCAGATAAATAATATTGATTGAATGTGCTCTATTCTTTCAAATGACCTTAATAAGCTGCATCAAGCCACACATCAGCCATGTTTATTCAGTCCACCCTGGTAGATGTCGAAGATTTTGAACAAAGGTATAGTTCAGATCTTATGAAAGCAGCATTGTTACATCCACAGATCATAAAATCCTTCAAAATGTTCAACTGTTTCAGGAGGTATAAGGTAATAAACATCACGATTCACATAAATAATCTATAATACCAAGAGAAATTACTCTAAGCAGATGTTAAATTACAATCAGTACTGGGTTGCCTTCACAGGCAATTTTTTTTTTAAGGTAAGCATGTTCCCCCCATCACACTTCCAACCTTCATTGGCCAGTCTAAATACCAATCAGAACAGGGAATCATACCTAGATTTGTCACCTGAAATAACTTTGCTTCTGAACCAAATGAGCTTTAGTATATTTATTTTTTCGCTTGATTTAAAAAAAATTGCTTTAATATGTAATTCTTTATTGTTGATCTTCATAAATTTCTCAGCCACAGATGCTCCTGGGGCCTCTGAACAAGCACCACGCACATCAATGGCACTCTGATCAGTGCCACCACCACCTCTTGACCACTCATCTGTCCATCTCTTTATTTAACATCAAATACTGGTTGTGTGAAAAATTTCTCTAACTGAACACAGAAAAGGACAAAGCCATTGTCGTCAATCTCCACTACAGATTTTCTCCTAGTCAGCATCTTTATCTTCCTTCCTGATCACTGTGTGAAGACAAACCAGACTTGATGAAATCCTGGTGGTTCACTGAAATTAAACAGGGTTTAATGACTAAATAAAACTACAAACTTCCAGCTCCATAAAGTGTACATTTCTGCACCTAAACCCTTTGTAAATGTAAATCATATCCTTTGCTTTATTAGTTAACTTGAATACTCCTGCATCCTTCTGTTTACCCCCACATCTTTCACCCTCCATGAGCTTCATTTCATACAAAACAGTGACCCTGTGTTATAACTGACACCAAGTCATATTCACCCAAGTGCAGACCAATGTAAGGTAGCTTCCAATTATCAGGCCTCCATTTTCAATTTCTTATCCTTCATTTCAAATTCTTTATACCTCCATAAATTAATCTAGCCTAACAGGCTTGCAAATTGTTAATTATATCCTCCACAGCTCATCAACTTTAATTGCTCCACTGCTGATGGCTGAATCTTTAACTGCTTAGGTCCAGGCTCTGAGATGTCCTCCAAGACATAATGTGCATCTTTCTCATTTTTTATTTTCCATTTGCTCCTTAACCCTAACTCATTAGTCAAGCACTTGATCATCTGATTTTTCATTTTCTCCCTTGGTTTCAAGCGTTGTTATAATATACCTTGAACGAAGTGCCTTCAGGCACATTAATACCAGGTGTGTATGTGATGATGTTACAATACAAATAAGGCAGAACACATCAAATGAAATATGAGCAGAGCATGGAATGTCCTCTCACGAAACAATTTAGCTAAGTAATACATTCAGATAAAGATTAAATGCTACTCACTTTGAATGGAGCTTAGCCAAAGCATCTTCAAATCTGTTGCTTAGAAACAAGTCCAGAGCCGCCACACATTCATCCAGTGATGTTTTTAAGTCCGGTTGAGGTGACCTGCCCCAAAGATTTTAAAGATTCATTAAAATAACCAATGACCCAATTTGCATTGATAATGGTATTTCTTTGAAAATCCTGTTTTGATTAAAATGTTGTGAAATATCATATTTTGCACTTCTATTGAGGATTCCTATTAAATTATAATTCATACCAATCATAGATATCCGATGCCAATGATCATATGATGAAATATTTTAAATAAATTGCTCAACTCATTTGAGATCCTGAGAAACTGAGTTAGCATTTATGTTTTTTATGGAACTTTAAAAGTAATGAAGACTACCTATTGGAGATCATTTACTGCAGCATAAGTAATGCAAAATTTCCATGACTTAAAAACTCATCATCCTCATCATAATGAGCCATGTCATATTATGTGGGCAATCATGATCTATCCATGACCATGACTGTTCTTGGCAAATTTTTCTACAGAAATGGTTTGCCATTGCCTTCTTCCAGATTGTGCCTTTACAAGGTGGGTGGCTCCAACTATTATCAATACTCTTTAGGGATTGTCTAACTGGCATCAGTGGTCACATAACCAGGACTTGTGATGTGCACCAGCTGCTCATATGACCACCAACTGTTCTCATGGCTTCATGTGACCCTGAATTGGGGGGGGGGGGGGGGCACTAAGCAGCTGTTACTCCTTGCTCAAGGGTGACCTGCAGGCTAGCATAGGGAAGGATGCCTTACACCTCCTTTGGTAGAGACGCATCTCCACCCCACCACCCAGCGTGAAATACTTCCTGAGTGTTTAAGGCAGAGTGTTTAATTTCCATATAAACAATATGGTCACTGCTGGCAAGTTGTTGTTTTTTTTTAAAGCTTGTGCTTGGGACAGTAATAACACTGTCAGAACAGCCCAAAGTCAACCACACGATAGACATCTTATGTCAGTATAGGTTAGATAAAGTGGATTCTCCTCTATGAAGATGACAATTGAATTTCTAAGAAACAGCATCTTTCACATTGACTCCACTGACTTGGAACCAGCATCTATTGGCTGCTCAGAGGCAGGAAACTGTGATCAGTGCCGATGCCAGGAACGTTGGCAGGGAGAGGATGCTGATATTGGAGAATTGTGTGGCCAGAGCATTTCAGAACTTTGACATGCCTGCTGTCGGCTCTCTCCATGTCAGAAAGATACGGGAGAATGGGGATTACTGCTGTCCAGTACATCACCAGCTCAGTGATGGACTGGAGGTTTCAGTCTACTAACACTCTTCCACTCAGATGGAATCTATACCTGTGCTGTGAATTTCATCAAACATCTGTTTCAGCATCTGAAGTGATCCACATACTCCAGGCTGTTATTTTGGGTCTTAATTGGCCATGTGTGGCAAGATGCAATAATCACAGATTGGTCGATCCTTTATGCAAAGTCAATTCATGTATATGCCTCAGAATGTATCAACGATAACTCTTATGGAAAACCCCAAAAGCCACTGCTCTGAATACCTACAGAGGCTCTGCCCAAAATGCAAACTCTCCCTTTGCCACCATAGATACTTCCTGACACACAATGCTCCTCCAGTAGTAGTTTTTATTTACTCTGAATGTATTGCTGTCACAAAAGTTTCTGAAAGTATAATCCAAACTTGCTTTGCAAACAAGATATTAGTAACCTTCTGCCTGAAATTGCTTCAGAACCAACTTCTGTGAGGTGTGAAGTCATTTCCTCATTGCAACAGTCCACCGAACAGTCCTTGGGATTTAGAGGAACAAGTTTGTACAGAGGTTGCAAGAAACAAACGGTTGTTAGAGTAGGTGATTTTACAGTATGGGACTCCCATACTGCAAAAGAAGTAGATGGGATAAAAGCTATCAAATGTGTTCAGGGAAGTTTCCTTAATCAGTGAAGAGGTCCTGTTGAGAGTGTGATACTTGATCTGAATGAGACAGGGCAGATGACAGGCATTTGTGTAGGGGAACACATTCCTTCTAGTGATCATAATGTCATTAGTTTCAAAGTAAATATGGAAAAAGATAGGTTTGGTCTGCGTGTTGAGATTCTAAATTGGAGAAAGGCTAACTTTGACTGTATGAGAAAGGATCTCGCAAATGTAGATTGGGATAGGCTGTTTTCTGGCAAAGGTATACTTGGTAAGTGGGAGGTCTTCAAAAGTGAAATTTTGAGAGTACATAGCTTCTATGTGCCTGTCAGAATAAAAGGTCAAGATAACAGGTTTAGGGAACCTGGGTTTTCAAGAGATATTGACACCCTGGTTGAGAGATAAAAGGAGATGCATAGCAGTTACAGGCAGGTAGGAACAAATGAGGTACTTATGGAGTACAAGATATGTAAGAGAACACTTAAAAAAGAAATCAGGAGGGCTAACAGGCATCATTAGATTGCCCTAGCAGACAAGGTGAAGGAGAATCCTAAGGAATTATACAGATTTGTAAAGAGCAAAAGGATTGCAAGGGACAGAATTGGTCCTCTGGAAGAACAGAATGGTAATCCATGTGTGGAGCCAAAAGAGATGGGGGAGATCATAAATGGATTTTTTTTTGTATCTGTATTTACTTGGGAGACAAAACGCAGAATCTATTAGTGAGGAAAATCAGCAGTGAGAATCTGCAGATTACAGAAGAGGAAGTTTTTGCTGTCTTGAGGCAAATTAGGTGGACAAATCCCTAGGGCCTGACCAGGTGCTCTCTCTGACCCTGTGGGAGACGTGCAGAAATTCCAGGGGCTCCAGCAGAGATATTTAATTCACCTTTAGAGGCAGGTGAGGTACCAGAGGATTGATAATCTTGTTCTGCTGTTTAAGCAAGGCTCTAAAAATAAACCAGGAAATTATGGACCAGTGAGCCCGACATCAGTAGTGGGAAAGTTATTGAAAGGTGTTCTAAGGATGTGATATATGTGTATTTGAATAGACAGGGACTGATTAGGGAGAGTCAACATGGCTTTGTGCATGGTAGGTTGTGTTTAACCAATGTTGAGTTTTCTGAGAAAGTTACCAGGAAAGTGGATGAAGGCAAAGCAGTGGATGTTATCTGCATGGACTTTGGCAAGGCCTTTGACAAGGTCCCACATGGGAGATTGATCAAGAAAGTTCAGTTGCCTGGCATTCAAGATGAGGTAGTAAATTGGATTAGGTGTTGGCTTTGTGGGAGTAGCCAGAGAGCGGTACTAGATGCTGGGTCAGTTGTTGTTCGTCATCTATATCATAGATCTGGGTGATAATGTGGTTAACTAGATCAGCAAGTTTGCAGATGACACCCTGAAAGGGGCTCTACAGCAAGAAAGACTATCAGGGTTTGCAGCGGGATCCGGAAAAGCTGTAAAAATGGGATGAAATTGCCAGATGGAATTTAACACAGAGTGTTAAATCACATTAAATCACACATCGCAGGGTGATTCATTTCAATAGGACCAACCAGAATAGGTCTTACACAGTGAATGGTAGGGCACAGAGGAGTGTATTCGAACAAAGAGATCTGGGAATACTGGTCCATAATTCATTGAAAGTGTCAGCACAGGTAGATAGAGTTGTACAGAATACTTTTGGCACATTGGCCTTTCTAAATCCAAGTACTGAAACAGAAAACAATACACACAAAATGTTGGAGGAATTCAGCAGGCCAGAAGTAAATAGTCAATGTTTTGGGCCGAGACCCTTCATCAGGACTGGAGTAAAACAGATGAGGAGTCAGTGTAAGAAGACAGAGAGAGGGGAGAAAGAAACACAAGGTGATAGGTGAAACGGGAGGGGAGGGGAGAAGGGGGAATCTGATAGGAGAGGACAAAAATACCATGGAAGAAAGAAAAGGGGCAGGAGCACCAGAGGGAGGTGATGGGAGGTAAGGAGACAAGGTAAGAGAGGGTAATGGTGAAGGGTGGGGGGCAATACCGGAAGTTCAAGAAATTGAAGTTTATGCCATCAGGCTGGAGGCTACCCAGACAGAATATAACGTGCTGCTCCTCCAACCTGAGTGTGGCTTCATCACAATGTAGAGGGGCCATGGACTGACATGTCCAAATGTGAATGGGAAGTGAAACTTAAATGGGTGACCACTGGGAGATCCCACTTTTTCTGGTGGACCGAGTATAGGTGCTCAGCGAAGCAGTCTACCAATCTACATCGGGTTGAGCACAGCAGATGGAATGTTATGTTGAAGTTGTACAAGATGTTGATGAGGCCAAATATGGAGTATTGTGTGCAGTTTTGAACACCTGCCTACAGGGAAGATGGAAATAAGATTGAAAGAGTGCAGAAAAAATTTACAAGGATGTTGCTGGGACTAGAGGACATGAGTTATAAGGAAAGATTGAATAGGTCATGACTTTGTTCTTGGAATGTAGAAGGTTGAGGGGGGATTTGACAGAGATATACAAATTTATGTGATGTATAGATAGGGTAAATGCAAGCAGGCTTTTTTACTAAGTTAGTTGGGACTACAACCAGAGGTCATGGGTTAAGGGTGAAAGATGATGCATGCAAGCTCAATTGCAATGTTTAAGAGAAGTTTGGGGATAGGTACATGGATGTTCGTGGTATAGAGGGCTATGGTTCCAGTGCAGGTCAATAGGAGCAGGCAGTTAATGGTTCACCACGGACTAGATGGGCCTGTTTCTGTGCTGTATTTTTCTATGTATTTTAAGAGATGTTTAGATAGGCACATGGATGCAAGGAAGATGGACAAACATGGACATAGCATAGGCAAGTGGGATTAATGTTTGGGTGTGTTTGATTTGCCTTCTAACTGGTTTGGAACAACACAGTGCCAGATAGCCTGTTTCTGTGCTGTACTGTTCCATGTTCCATGACTCTATAACATTAACTGTTGCACGTTCTTAGCTGTCTTCTACCTTAACACTATTTGAAATACATCTCTATTCTCCCATACACATAATGCTGGAGGAACTCAGGTCAGGTAGCACTTATGGAGAGTGAAAAAGAATAGTTGATATTTCAAATCAAGATCCTTCATCTATTCTGATGAAGAATCTCAGCCTGAAACATTGACTGTTCGTTCTCCATAGATGGAGCCTGATGATGGCCTCTTGTACATTTTCACTATACCTACTGCATTGGTACAAATGACATAGATAGAAAAAGGGAGGAGGTCCTGAAGAGAGAATTCAGGGAGTTAGGTAGGAAGCTGAAAGGCAGGACCTCCAGGGTAGTAATCTCAGGATTGCTGCCTGTGCCACGTGCTAACGAGCGCAAGAAAAGCATGATCAGGCATATTAACGTATGGTTGAGAGACTTGTGTAGGGGGCAGGGCTTCAGATTCCTGGATCACTAGGGCCTCTTCTGGGGCAGGTATGACGTGTACAAAAAGGACAGGTTACACCTGAACCCAAAAGGGGTCCAATATCCTAGCAGGTACATTTAACAGAGTTGTTAGGGAAGGTTTAAACTAATTTGGCGGGGGGATGGGAACCAGAGAGATAGGGCTGAGGATGGGGGAAACAGAAATAAATCAAAGATAATGTGCAACATTGATTACAGAAAGAACAGGCAGGAGGTGAAGCTTAATCCAAGCCAGTGACATGAGTTACAGGGCAATAGAGGTGTGGTGCAGATAAAACAGAAAGCAACAAATACTGGACTGAGAGTGTTGTATTTGAATGCACACAGCATAAGGAATAAAATGGATGATCTTGAAATTCAGCTACAGTTTGGCAAATATGACATTGTGGCTATCTTTGAAACTTGGGTAAAGGATGGTTGTCATTGGGAGCTGAACATCCAAGGATATACGGTGTATCGGAAAGATAGGTTAGTAGGCAGACGGGGTGGGGTGTGGTTCTGTGTATAAGAAATAATATTAAATCATTGGAAAGAGATGACATAGAATTGGAAGATGTAGGGTCTCTATCAGTTGAGTTAAGAAATGGCAAGAGTAAAAGGACCCTAATGGCAGTTGTATACAGGCCTCCAAACAGCAGCCGGGATGTGGATTACAAATTACAGCAGGAGGTAGAAAGGACGTGTCAGAAGGGCAATGTCATGATAATCGGGGATTTTAAGATGAAAGTGGATTGGGAAAACCATGCCAGTACTGGACCTCAAGAGAGAGAATTTGTAGAATGTCTACGAGATGGCTTTTTAGAACAGCTTGTTGTTGAGCCCACCAGGGGATCGGCTGTGCTGGATTGGGTGTTGTGCAATGATCCAGAGGTGATAAGAGAGCTCAGGGTTCCCTAAGGGAACAGTGATCACAATATGATCGAATTCACATTGGAATTTCTCTTTCTCAAATTTCAATGTGTCGGTATTTCAGTGGAATAAAGGAAATTACAATGGCATGAGAGGGGAACTGGCCAAAGTTGACTGGAAAGGGACATTTGCAGGAAGGACATCAGAGCAGCAATGGCTGGAGTTTCTGCAAAAAATGAGGGAAGTGCAAGACAGATATATTCCAATTAAGAAGAAATTTTCAAAGGGAAGAAGGACACTACTGTAGCTGACAAGTGAAGTCAGAGCCAAAGTAAAAGCAAAAGAGAGGGCATACAAGGAATCCAGAGCTAGTGGGAGATAGAGGATTGGGGAGATTTTAAAAACTTGCAGAAGGAAACTAAGAAGGTCAGTCAGAAGGAAAAGATGAATTATGAGAGGAAGCTGGCAACTAATATCAAAGAAGATACTAAAAGCTTGTTTAAGTATATAAAGGGTAAAAAAGAGTGGAGGGTAGATATAGGGCCAATACAAAATGACACTGGAGATATTGTAATGAGAGATGCAGAGATGGCAGAGGAATTGAATGCGTATTTTGCATCAGTCTTCACAGTGGAAGATGTTTGCAGTATACCGGACATTCAAGAGTGTCAGGGAAGTGAAGTATGTGCATTGAAAATTACGACTGAGAAGCTGCTCAGGAAGCTTAATGGTCTGAGGGTGGATAAATCTCCTGGACCTGATGGAATGCACCCTCAGGTTCTGAAGGAAGTTGCAGAGGCATTAACAATGATCTTTCAAGAATCAATAGATCCAGGCATTGTACCAGATGACTGGAAAATTGCAAATATTACTCCGCTATTTAAGAAGGATGGGAGGCAACAGAAAGGTAACTATGGATCTGTTAGCCTGACATCAGTGGTTGTGATGTTGTTGGAATGATTGTTAGGGATCAGATTACGGAGTACCTGGAGGCATATAACAAGATAGGCCAAAGCCAGCACGGTTTCCTGAAAGGAAAATCCTGCCTGACTAACCTACTGCAATTCTTTGAGGAAATTACAAGCAGGATAGACAAAGGAGATGCAGTGGATGTGGTGTACTTGGATTTTCAGAAGGCCTTTGGCAAGGCTGTTTAGCAAGATAAGAACCCATGGAATTACAGGGGAGTTACTAGCATGGGTGGAACATTGACTGATCGGCAGAAAACAGAGAGTGGGAATAAAGGGATCCTATTCTGGCTGGCTGCCAATTACCAGTGGAGTTCCACAGGGGTTGGTGTTGGGACCACTGCTTTTTACGATGCATGTCAATGATTTGGACTATGGTATTAATACATTTGTGGCTAAATTTGCTGATGATACAAAGACAGGTGGAGGAGCGGGTAGTGTTGAGGAAATGGAGAGCCTGCAGAGAGACTCAGATAGGTTTGGGAAATGAAATACAATGTTGCATGGCCACGCACTTTGATGGAAGAAATAAACGGGCAGACTATTATTTAGATAGGGAGAAAATTCAAAATGCAGAGATGCAAAGAGACTTGGGGGTCCTTGTGCAAGATACCTTAAAGGTTAACCTCCAGTTTGAGTCGGTTGTGAAGAAGGCGAATGCAATGTTGGCATTCATTTCTAGAGGTATAGAACATAAGAGCAGGGATGTGATGTTGAGGCTCTATAAGGCACTCGTGAGACCACACTTGGAGTACTGTATGCAGTTTTGGGCTCCTTATTTTAGAAAGGATATACAGATATTGGAGAGGGTTCAGAGAAGATTCAAAAGAATGATTCCAGGAATGAAAGGGTTACTGTATGAACAACATCTAACAGCTCTTGGGCTGTATTCCCTGGAGTTCAGGAGAATTAGGGGAGATCTCATAGAAACATTCTGAATGTTAAAAGGCCTGAACAGATTAGATATGGAAAGTTATTTCCCATGGTAGGGGAGTCTAGAAAAAGAAGGCTCAACTTCAGGACTGAAGGATGTCCATTTAGAACAGAGATTTGGAGAAATTACTTTAGTCAGAGGGTGGTAAATCTGGGGAATTTGTTACCACGAGCGGCTGTGGAGGCCAAGTCATTGGGTGTATTGAAGACAGAGATAGATAGGTTCTTGATTAGCCAGGGCATCAAAGGGTATGGGGTGAAAGCAGGGGAGTGGGAATGACTGGAAGAATTGGATCAGCCCATGATTGAATGGCGGTGCAGACTCGATGGGCTGAATGGCCTACTTCTGATCCTGTATCTATGGTCTTATAGTCTATGCATCCTGGAGCATTGCAGGCTGATGCTAACCGTTTTATTTCCACAAGACCATAAAACCATAAGACAGAGGAGCAGAATTAGGCCATTCAGCCCATCAAGTCTGCTCCACCATTTTATCATGGCTAATCCTGGAACCTTCTCAACCCCTTTTACCTGCCTTCTTGCTATAACCTTTGATGCCCTGACCAATCAGGAAACAATCAACTTTCACTTTAGATATACACACGGACTTGGCCTCCACCGTCTGTGGCAGAGCATACCACAGATTTACTACTCTCTGGCTAAAGTAATTCCTCCTAACCTCTGTTCTAAAAGGTCACCCCTCAATTTTGAGGCCATGCCCTCTAGTTCTGGATACCCTCTTAACCACTCTATCTAGTCAATTCAACATTCAGTAGGTTTCAATGAGATATTCCACCCCCCTCCACATTCTTCTACATTCCAGTGAGTACAGGCCCAAAGCTGCCAAATACTCCTCATATGTTAACCCCTTCATTCCTGGAATCATCCTTATGAAACTCCTCTGGACTCTCCATTGACAACGCATCCTTTCTGAGATATGGGGCCAAAACTGCTGACAATACTCCAAGTGCTGCCTGACTAGTGTCTTATAAAGGCTCAACATTATCTCCTTGCTTTTATATTCTGTTCTCTTTGAAATAAATACCAACATTGCATTTGCCTTTTTTACCACAGACTCAACCTGTAAATTAACCTTCTGGGAGTCTTGCAAGAGGACTCCTACGTCCCTCTGCACCTCTAGGTAATAGTCTGCACTATTGTTCAAAATGCATTATCATACATTTCCCAACACCGTATACTGTCTACCACTTTTTTGCCCATTCTTCCAATTTGTCTCAGTTGTTATTTGGAAATCATTTGAGGTAGATTTAAAAGTGACAGGTCCTTTTGCAGCTCTCTGCCTCTCCCTCTGAGCCGATTGATCATCATCAGGCAACGGCACTCACTGAGACTGTACTTGGCAATTCAGGGCCATTGTTTCTGCTTTTACCTCACAATCACGGATTTGTTCCTCTGCATGCCTCTGTGAGCATAGTCCACAAGCAATCCTTTGAGGCACAATGATCGGAATCAGAATACGTCGTGAAATTTGTTGTTTTGCGGCAGCAATACGTAATAAAAATACACACACATTCAGAAATATGACGGTGGAGGGGAAGAAGCTTTCCTTAAAATGTTGAGTGTGGAGCCAGCTGACTTTGAAACTTTCTTCAGCTTTTTCCAGCCCTGTACAGTGCCCCCTCCATATCAGATGGTCTTTCACCCACAACTTCACAGCAGCCCCTCACCCCACCAATCAGCTTTACTCTCCACTTCTGATCCACTCTGCTATGAGTGCCGATAGGCTTCAATCACAAGAATATCTGCAGTGTGCCAGGAGCATCTAAATAAGGGTGTGTACTTCATTCTTGTCTAACAACGAAGCACAACAATACGTGGCCTTTATGCCTTGTATACCGTATGTTTTAGAATCATTTGTAATACTTGTGTTGCCATAACTTGTTTCTCCATCAAAATTCACAACTGGCTTATTATCATAAGTAAAACCATGAAAAACTGTTTTTTTGCTTGCCAACTATACAAATGTTTTCAAAATTATAAACTTATTGAGGTAGTGCAAGAGGAAGACTATGAATGAATGCAGAACATAGTGTACTGTTACAAAAAAAGTGAGGTGCAAATAGACTATGGGTAGGGAAGGGCCACATCATAGTCGATGCACTGTGAAAAATTGATTTTTATCATTCAAAAGTTCCATTCAATGACCTTACTAATGTAGGATAAAAGCTTTTCTTGAGGCTGGTGGTGTGTGCTTTCAATATTCTGTAGCTTCTGCCCAATGTACATGTTTCATCCACCAAACTATCACTGAGAAGCAGACATCTTCCATTATGCTTCCCAGGTGCAGCTCACTCCACGGACAGAGTTCATTGATCATGTGAATTGTCACAAACAAATAAACTGGTTTTATAACCCCACTATGCATTCTGGGCTTTTCTTCTGTGGTTTAAAGTTAATATTTAGGTCAATTTGCTTTACAGACACAGTTTAGTACAAGTTGCCACAAGCATCAATGCTTCCAGTGACAGATCTGTGGAGAAGTACCAGAACGTACCATAGGCAGCAGGAGCTAAGCTAGTGTCTGTAAAATCCATGTTTCTACATGTTAGTATAATCACAGCTAATTTCAGCACCACCCAACAATGCAGCTTTTACAGCAACAATGTTTTATTCAGAACACAGCTCAAACTACTAATTGAGTTAACGTTGAATGTAAATATTTCATATCCTTGTCATTTACCACTCCAAAATAATTGCTACATTCTACTGGGCAATTCGATACTTTGGTTCATTTTTTGATTTACCTGCTTTTTAATTAAGCAGATTTACATTTACAGCCAAAGCCACTTTGTATAATAGTCCATGTCATGTAAACAAAGAGACTTCAAGAACTAATTTTCACAAATCCTACTCAACTGGTATAATTTTAAGAGGTCTAGAGTACAAGAGCAAGGATGTGATGCTGAGGCTTTATTAGGCACTGGCGAGCCCTCACCTTGAATATTGTGAACAGATTTGGGCTCCGCATCTAAGAAAAGGTGTGCTGGCATTGGAGGGATTCCAGAGGCAGTGCACAAGGAAAAGTCCAGGAATGAAAGGGTTATCATACGAGGAGCTTTTGATGGCTCTGGGTCTGTACTCACTGGAATTTAGAAGGATGAGGTGGGGAGATCTCATCGAAACCTTTCAAATGTTGAAAGGCCTAGACAAAGTAGATGTGGAAAGGATGTATCCCATGGTGGGGGAGTCTAGGACAAGAGGGCACAGCCTCAGGATAGAGGGGCGTCCATTTAAAACAGAGGTGTGGAGAAATTTCTTTAGCCAAAGGTGGTGAATTAGTGGAATTTATTACCACAGGCAGCTATAGAGGCCCGGTCGTTGGAGGTATTTAAGGCAGAGCTCACAAGGCTCTTGATTGGACATGGCATCAAAGGTAACGGGAAGAAGGCCGAGGAGTGGGGTTGAGCTACACACTCTCTAACCTTATTGTTTTTTAATGTCTTAATGAAATTGTCACGGCTCACTAACGTTGTTATCTTTCTCCTTATTCCTTCAGTTTGATTCAGTCTCCATTTTGTTTCATCTCTGTAACACCGTCTATCCATTTTATTTTCTCTCCTTGTGCTCACTGCCTCTGTCATCACAGCATTTCATATTTCTATTTGGCTTTGCATGAACTTAATTCTTTTTACCTTTGACATACTCTCCAGAAATATTTCTTCCATTTTATCATTGCAAATGCCCACTCTCCCCTTTTTTGTTGATCACAACCACTCTAACAATAATCAACTAAACAACTTCACTAAATGGTTGCATGAGACATTTTTAACTTATCAAACCATCTAGAGGAATAGTTCAGCCAATGCTTTACGTGTGATAGGGAGGTTTCTGAAACACCAAGTGGGATATGAATGAAGATTGAGCAGAAAGAGCACTGGAAATGAGAAATAAGTGGGGTTCCTTCATTAAGATGAATCAATCCAAGGACACGTCACCACTGTGGTGACCAGACAGACATCAATGGCTCAGGGTGGCAGCATATCGTCATCTCATCAAGGACAATTAGGCAATAATCATCAGTGAATCATTAAACAATAAATTGACAGTGAGGAAACTAGTGGGAGTGATTGAAAGTGAACTGGGCAACTGGAGACACAGTTAATAAAGGTATGAATCAAAGAAAGCAAAAAGGTCAAGGCAGAAAGCGTAGAGAAAGTTTTGGATAATTAGCAATGTTGGGTTGTGGTGAAGGAAGGTAAAGTTATTAAGAAAAAGGAGTAGGAAAACAGTTTCAGTGAGCAAGTGATAAGTTATGGAGAGCTCTGGATACAAGCACATGATATTAATTCAATAAAATAAAAATTAGATCTATTTATTTCAGGAAATGAGTATTTGGTATTCAAGTAATTTCTGATATGCAAGACAGTGACTGTACTTTACTGGAGAGCAAATATTGATTTTGTACCCTTGTTTCCCCTGGGGTTTCAGCTCCTTATTTCCAAGCCCGTTGTTGATTAAATGATACCGATTTTCATTAGCAAAATGTCTGTTATTGTTGTACTGAGAATGCTGGAGAGTTTACCAGATGAACTTTGCCCTTACATGTTATTAACTTGAGTGAATCTGCGCCTTTATTTGAAAAAGCCAAGTTTGTCAACAATTTTAGGTCCTGAATCCCACACCCTTAGATAGAAATCCTTGCAAAATACATAATGTTGGAACATGCACGAAGATTAACAAACAAGGAAAAATCTGTAGATGCTGGAAATTCAAGCAACGATCACAAAATGCTGAAGGAACTCAGCAGGCCAGGCAGCATGTGTGGAAAAAAAGTACAGTTGACATTTCGGGCTGAAACCCTTTAGTAGGACACTGAAGAATAATGTATAGTTTACCCACAGCAACACACGTATCAAATTAAAGATAAATTCCAATATGCGGCCTGGGCAAAAGATATACCTCCTTATTTTCAGAGCGATCAAACAATGACTAAGTGCAATATCAATATCACAATTTTTAGCTCATCTGATTGTGAAACAGACAGCCAAAGGCCATTGGACTAATCAATGACAACAGCCAAATAACCCAAACTTCCTTCAGCTTGAAGAACACTTTACAATAATCTCCCAAAACAGTAGCCTGTAGCTTTAATGAGCAGCTAAATAATTTGAATATTATCACTAGCATGTGAAAACTGATGCTTCAGTCAGCTGAAACTTATTAGTTTTAAAATTTCTGTGTAACTAATTTAATTTATTGAAAATTAGCTCTGAATCAGGTTTAAGAAAATGAAGAGGAACAAAAATTAAATAGAAGAACAGAGAAACTTCTGTGAAAGAGTAAGTTATGGTTGGCTTCAAAGCAAACATTAAAAACAAGAAGTGAAGTAAAGATACTTCCGCAGTAGCGGCTTGACTAACTCACACAGGTAAAACAGGAAGACAATGGGATACTTTTCATTAGAATATAAAATAAAACAATTCCCAAGTTACGGAACGCAACAAAACAGGAAATTCTGGGATGAGTAAGGCAATAGAAGTGTTGTTAAGATTTTTAAAAATCTGAATAGAAAAGTAAAGAATAAATCGCGTCTAAAACACCAGCGGATTGGCAAGTCAATTTGCCACTGTAAAACGACCCCAGTGCGTCGGTGAGCCGAGATGATGGGAATGGCAGAAAACGTGGGAATTCGTGTAAATGGGTAGTTGGTAGTCAGCGCAAACCCGCTGGGCCGAAGGGCCTGTTTTCTGCTGTGCATCTCCGCAAATCATGCTATGCCGATAATGTAAAAGGAAATAATAAAAAATAAAACGTATATAAGATAAGCGTAGTTAAAGTAAGGACAAGTTGGAGACAGGAAAGAAATTCTTAGGGAGTGCATTCAATTTCAGTGAAACTCCATGCTAGATATTAAAGAAGTAACTACTACTTTGCACCCTGGACTACTAATCAAGTTTAAAGGGAACCAGAAGTTTAAAAACTTGGTTTTACACTTGGCATCGGCTAATCTGCATACGTAAGGACAGAGAAAATGTTTAATCCAAGGACTTTCATAAAAATAACAACGGCGAGTCCCAGGTGAAGAGAAACCGGGGGCGAGACCCAGGTGAAGAGAAACCGGGGGCGAGTCCCAGGTGAAGAGAAGCCGGGGGCGAGACCCAGGTGAAGAGAAATCGGGGGCCAGTCCCAGGTGAAGAGAAATCGGGGGCCAGTCCCAGGTGAAGAGAAGCCGGGGGCGAGACCCAGGTGAAGAGAAACCGGGGGCCAGTCCCAGGTGAAGAGAAACCGGGGGCCAGTCCCAGGTGAAGAGAAACCGGGGGCCAGTCCCAGGTGAAGAGAAACCGGGGGCCAGTCACTGTCTGCGCTCACCTCCGCTCAGACTTGCTCTTCTGCTTCCAGAACGATGTGAGGTTCGTAGATGCTGACATGGATTTGGAAGACCTGTCCTGTTCCTGAGAGCGAATCACGGGAATGAACTGGCGTTGTCCTACAGTTTGCAATAATTTCTTTCGCCCTGTGACGTGAGGAACTCCCACTTCATTGCGTACATTGCCACTCCCAGAAAACGCCTTCACGTTAGATACCACGGTCCTCACCAATCATGGTGGTGGTTTAGTTCCCGGACCGAACATAATCGTTAAGCAAAAATCTCAGAGGTTCTGAATAAATGCTTATATTTCAAATGATAAATGTTTTATCGGAAAATGGGCACCTTAATTTAAAATGTACGTTTCCCCGAGACTGCACTCAGTAGAGATTTGGAACTCATATTGTCTTTGCTTCCTCGTAACACACAAACCCTGCTGAGATTAAGGAATGTTTTCCACCAGGTAACGGTTAGAAGCTGCAATCACATGAGATGTTGAGGTTAACAACTCAGAGAAAGTACGAGGAAGTGAAGGAGGTGGAAGGCTGCATGTGCAGTTAACCGAAAGTAGGTGGGTGAAAGTAAATGTGGAGAATGCAGTCTTCCTGTCTGCACGGTGCACGTAATGTTTCAGCAGCATCAGCCGAGCCGCTCTCCACTGGGGAACTCTGGGCCGCGCCACCTCAGCGTCAGGGTGGGAAACTAATCATGCAGGCATTCCGATGTTCAACTGGAAACGTGGACATCTCCTTTCCTCCCACAGATGTTGCTCTCTCCGCTGAACAGATTGCTTCTTCCTTCACATTCCGGCATCCGCAGTCTCTTCCGTCTACTGAGTGATTGTAGTACAGTAGTTTGTTTTGGATTGATGGGACATTGGTTTCATTAAACACACACACACACGGTAATTCTTTTATGAAAATGATCAACTTTCAGACAGGAATAGAAATGTTTCTCAAAAAGCTGGAAAGCAAACGAAGATCCAGTCGTGTTCATTGTGAAATGCGCTGGTATTTATTTCAACTGTTGCACCCTGAGAATATTTACCCACTATACTTGAAGAGAACGTCTACAGGACACAATAGTAATGACATTAATCCCACGCCGGAGACTAGACAGAAAAATGCAGATCAGCGCCTTAGTATTGGAGGAGATATTAACCCCCGGTGAAATCTCTCGGAATGGGCGTCACAAGTGAAAAGATTGTCTTGCAGACAGTTTGTACTTTATCCACCACTATTACTGTGGGTCCTTGTTCGATCCCAATGCACTGTGTAATAATCAAGACGACGTGCCGTGCAGGTAAACAAGGTGCAAAGTCGCAAAGAGGCAGACTGGGAGGGCAAAAGTCCATTTTATCTAATAGCCTTATAACGGTGGGATAGAAGCAGTCCTTGAACCTAGTTTTACAGGCTTTCAGGCTTTTGTATCTTCTGCCCGATGGAATAGCGGAAAAGAGAGAACGTCCGGGGTTGTTGGGTTTGATTACACCGGCTGCTTTACTGAGGCAGCGAGAAGTATCGATAGAGTTTATGGAGGGGAAGCTGGACCCTGTCATTTAATTTGCGTGATTCTTGATGGATGTAAAAAAAATCTCAAGATATTATTTCAGAAGGAGCTAACATGGCATCGTGGAAAATGTTTATTCTTCAAATGATTTAGACTATCTGACCATCTTCATCCTGCCCTTTATGGGTGCTTGCTGTTCAAAAATTGACCACCACTTTTTCCACACTACATCAGTAACCACACTCCATTGGCTGAAAAGTAATTTGGGATATCATGAAAGGTACCAATGGTTGCAACATTTTATTTTCCCGCAAATGTCATAAGATCATATTAGCTAAAATGCTTTTGGCCATTTTAACCTCTCTTTCTTTCCTCCAATAACTAATACTCCTGGAAGACAGGTTACAACTGAGGCTATTTCGTCATAAGGCACGAAACTGCAGGTATCTCCACCCTTACCCGTTGCCTTGTAGATACTTGTTATTATTTCGACGCCTATCATGGCAGGACTGATTTAATTCCAGCTTGTAGGCTAACTGGTTTTGTTAGTTTAAGAAGGTTATTGCACAAGGTAGAAAGGCTATTTATAGTTGATGAATTTTGATTGGGCAATTCATTTGTCAATCGGCCTGGCGACCATATAGACGTAAGTGAGAGAATGGCGGTATTTTTCGGAGTTAAAGATAATCCCTCTTGTTAATAGGAGAAGCTGCGTGATTTCTGGCACATTTAGTTCCTCTGTTCTCGAAATATTTTGTTCCTCAAACTCTTTACTTGAGCCCACGTATACACTCCGCAAATTGGTAACAAGAGCTTGTTAACTAGCCCAGAGTTAATTTTTTAAAAACTTGTCAAGTAGAAAGGGATGGCGAACATATTCATCCACATATAACTATGTAATTTATGAAACGTCGGTCTACAATGAAACAGGCTTTCAGGAAATCCGACTGACCCTGATTGCCTCAGTCACCTTATCCTGGTTAGCACGTGACTTTCGGGATGCCCTTAATCAATTAGCGAATTGTCACTCGTGCGAGTAATTCGTTACGTTTTGTTGTTTGCATCATATATATCTGTCACTAACTAAAGTGGATTCAACTTTTGGCCCCTGTTCCTTTTCGATTAACTCATGCTAGGAGTCGCACACTTGGTTATTTTTCAATCTTGACACAGCAAGGAATGAAAATTTACTGGTCCATGACAGAGGGTGTGGTGCGATGTGGAGCAATAGCTACAAGATTAACGCTGCAGGTTAGTGCGCTGCCACTATCTGGTTTTATATGTGAAATAATTTTTTTTAAAGCATTGTGGCGTTAACTAGATGATGGCCCAGCCCGAAATCGTCATTACTTACAAGAGAAAGTCAGCAGATGCCGGAAATCCAAGTGAAACACACGCAAGATGCTGGAGAAACTCAGCAGGCCAGGCAGCATCTATGGAAAAGAAGTACAGTCGACGTCTCCTGAGTCCTGCCGAAGGGTCTCGGCCCGAAACGCGAACAGTACACTTTTCCATAGAGGCTGCCTGGCCTACTGAACTTCTCCAGCATCTTGTGTGTGTTGCTCATTATTATTCAATCCACTTACTGCACAGATTCTTCACCTTTACCACCAGAAGCAAAGCTGACAGCTAATATTGTATATTGCAGTGACATTTTACAAATTGCAACAGAAGTTAACTCCTCGCTTGTACAGATCGTTTTATTTACATTGTCTTTAAATGGACTAAAATAGTTTTTTGATGCTATACACAGTGCTTTGATTGCAGTTCGCATTTTATTCACTTAAAATTGTGTTAAAACAAAATAAGCAATTTCAGGAAAATAAATATGTAACAGCAAAATAATTCCTTTAAAACAGGCTTCAAGATTGATGAATGGTTTGTCTGGGAGGAAAGAGCTGACTTGATCAAATGTATCTGATTACATCAAATGTATTACGCAAGCAAGCGCATTCTGACTTTGCCACAATCGAGAGCAATGCCAAAACAAAACAAATCATTACTGTATTCAGAATAAACTCTTGTTGGGCTTCCAGCTGGGAGCAGGTATTGATTATAACCAATGTTTCAATGACAAACTCTATCTTCATCAAGGATGATGCCTGGGTTTGGTGGTATTTATATCCCCAGAGTCTCTCCATTCTGACTGGTTAGTCCTCATCCAATCAGGTTCCCCTCTCCCCCCCACCCCCCCATGAGTACTAACCAAACAGGAGGGATGGACTATAGGTGAATAAATACCACCCAACTAGACATGCCTTAGTGAAGGTGGCAAAGATTGTCATTGTAACATCGGTTATAATCAATACCTGTATCCAGATGGAAGCCCAAGAAGAGTTTATTCATCATATATGCCAGAAGAGCATTAGATCCTTTTTCTACTGTGTTTTGTTGTAATACATTACTACAAAGTATTGGCTGAACAAAGAAACTAACCATAAAGAGGTGCCGCCATCTCCAGATCACACACTATTCCAGTGTGCAGATATTCAAAAGGTGGCTTTGCCTCACATGATAGGACTGTGCTGGTATCTTCAATACACAGAATTCAAATACAAATGGAAAACAAATGCTGCCCTCATCTAACATACAAAAAAACCTAGTAAATACATAGTTTCTGGAGTTCACAAAGAGTCCCACATCCACAAAAACAATCTGAGATATTTGCCAAGAGCACTGCATATGCAAGGCTCTTAGCATTGTCAATGATCCCTCTTATCCGTCCAACAATCTTTGACCACACCCCCCCCCCCCCCCCCACCTAACATTAGGTAGTTGATACTGTAGCATTAGGACAAGCACTGTTAGGATTGAAACCAGCCTCTTTCCCCTTCCCTGCCTCCCCCTCGGGCAAGAGGCTACCAAACTCCCTGCCACCACCCAGTTCTCACCACGTATGAAGCACCAGTACCATTATACTGTTTACTTTTTAAACTTGAGTCATAAATGCAGCTTATTATCTGTGGTATTGCTGCTTTATGTGTTCTGCAGGTACTGTGTTGTGCACCTTGATCTGGAGGAATGTTGTTTCATTTGTTGGAATATATGGATACACTGAAAGAAAATAACCTCAAACTTGACCAACTTCTATTTAATATCCAGAAAGTAAACAGTATATGGTTCTTAATTTCAAATAGCATAATCTTTGCATAATAATTAACCTGAACATTGTTGGACAGTTTGGAGAACGCAGAAGTTGAGGTGATGCAAGTTGGAGTCAGATTTTGCTTGCCCCCAGTGATGTGGTAGGAAAGGCAACAGGCCTTTCTGCAGCGTATCAAAGATATCCTGTCGACAAATTGCCTTGAAAATTGTGACAACCAACAAAGTCTCGCCCCTCAGAGCTGCGAAGGTAACAATAGTTTCTAAAGTGTCACAGAAATTCAGAAACATTGACATTGGAATAAAGAATTGAAAAACATTAAAAATGAGCTATTAATGTAGTTATTTACTCTTACTATAGTTTCCCACTTATTCACTTTATGCTCTGAACCAGATAAATAGAAATCTATTCTAAAGATGAGAACTAGAGCCTGTCTTATGATAACTGCACTAGTGACAAAAGCAAATTCCTAAATGACTGCAATAAATGAACCTTGTGACTCTTGCTTGGGATTTTGAACAAAGCTGCCATCATCATTAAGTGCCATGTCATATGGCATGGACGATTGAAATCTTTGACCATGATTGTTCTTGGCAAATTTTTCTACGTAAGTGATTTGCCATTGTCTTATTCTGTATCTCATCAAAAATAATGTACTGAATGCAATGCCCAGCCCGAGATGCAGGATAGCTTTATTCAGTCTCCAAGGATATTCTTGATTTGTCTATTCATTAATTCTCATTCCATTTTTGATCATCTGCTTTAGGACTCTTTCCAAAGATGTCCAATGAAAGCTGTAGCAAAGAATCTTATTTTCTAACTTGGCACAATATAGCCTTCAGCATCTTACAACAAATTCAATAATTTCAGATAAACAACCTTCCTAGTTTATATCAGAACTGGCTAATTTATAAAGAAAGATTGAGCAGATAGAGGAATGGAGACATACAGCATAAAAACAGGCCCTTTGGGCTCAATTTGTCCATGCCAACTGTATTGCTTAGTGAGCCGGTCCCATCTGCCTACATTTGGCCCATAGCCCTCTAAAACTCTCCTATCCATGTACTTATCTCAATAGCTTTTAATGTTGCTAATGTTATATCCCATTAAGATAAGTGCATGGATAGAAGAGCTTCACCTCAACTATTATTTCGGACTGCTCGTTCCAAATAAGCAGCACTTTGTGTGTGGAGAACTCACCTCTGATTTCCCTTTTAAATCTTTTGTCATTGATCCTAAACCTATGCCTTTCTATGGAAAAAGACTGTGATTTCACCCTGTCTATGCCCCTTATGACCTTGTATACCTCCATCAGTTCAATCCTCAATATTCTACGTTCCAGGGAAGTAAGTCCTAGTCCACACAACCTCTCAGGCTCCCAGTCTAAGCAACATTCTGATAAATCTATTTTTTCTGTATTCTTTTCAGTGTAATAAAGGATGGCAAAACCAGGCCCGGTAATACGAGACAGTGCGTCTGACATTGCTGGTTGGGATTCTGAGGGACTATTGAATTTTGGACGGACAGCTCAGCTTTGTGCAGAGGAAATTGTATCTGACAAAGTTCTTTAAGGAGGTAACCAAAAGGGTAGATGAAAGTGGGGCAGTAGATGTTGTCTCTATGGGCTTTAGCAAAGCCTTGACCAGGTCCCTCATAGCAGACGAGTCTGGAATCACATGAGATCCCGAGGCAAATCAGTTACTGGATTCATAATTGCCTCAGTAGTAGGAAGGAGAGGGCAATAGTCTAGGGTCATTTCCAATAACTAAACTACAGTATTCCAAATGCGGCCTCACCATCATCTTAAACAACTGCAACACTGCTTCTTAACTCCTATGGCAACACGAGTGAATCTGCAGATGCTGGAAATAAGTAAAAACACAAAATGCTGGCAGAACTCAGCAGGCCAGACAGCATCTATGGGAGGAGGTAATGACAACGTTTCGAAACCTCCTGATGAAGGGTTTCAGCCTGAAACGTTGTCACTACCTCCTCCCATAGATGCTGTCTGGCCTGCTGAGTTCTGCCAGCATTTTGTGTTTTTCCTAACTCCTATACTCAGTGCCCTGACAGATGAGGATTATTCACCACTCTATCCACCAGTGACACCACTTTCAGTGAACTGCACTCTTGGGTGCTTCAATTCCATAACAATCCCCGTGACTCTACCGTCCGGTGTATGTCCTACCCTGGTTTAAGCCCAGAATGCAATACTTCACATTTACCTGGATTGAAAGCCATTTGCTAGTCCTTAGCCCACATCCCTAGCTTATCAATTTTATGTAATTTTTCATAATCCATAACACTTAATTATTTTAGTATCATCCAAAATCTTACCAATGATGTCTTGTACAGTCACATCCAAATTGTTTGTATAAATTACAAACAACTAAGGTCCCAGCACCCCGTGGAACACGATTAGACATGTGCCTCCAGTTCAATACACAGCCTTCAACCATCACCCTCTGCTTTCTATCACTGAGCCAATTATGAATCCAGTTAGCTATCTCTCCCTGAATCCCAAGTGATCTACCCACCCAAACAATAAACACAAGAAATCCCGCAGATACTAGAAATCCAAAGTAACACACACAAAATGCTAGAGGAACTCAACAGCCAGGCAGCATCTGTGGAAATGAATAAACATGGTATAACTGTCATAGCAAAATGCAGCACAGTAACAGGCCCTTCAGCCCATCCAGACCATTTAAACTGCCCACTCCTATTGTCCTGCAGCCAGACCTTAGCCCCTCAATACCCCCACCAACCTATCCAAATCTCTCTCAAACATTCACATTGAGCTTGCATGCCACACATGCACAGGCAGCTTGTTCTACACTCTCACGGCCCTCTGTGTGAAGAGGCTTCCCCCACATGGTCCCCTTGAACGTTTCACATTTCACCCTAAATCCATGACCTCCAGTTGTTGTCCCACCCAACCTCAGCGGAAAAAGCCTGAGTGCATTTACCCTATCTATGCCCCTCATAAGTTTGTATACCACTATCAAATCTCCCCTCAATCTTCTATGCTCCAAGGAATAAAGTCCTAACCTATTCAATCTTTTCTTATATCTTTGGTCCTCCAGACCCAGCAACATCCTTGTAAATTTTCTCTGTACTCTTTCAACCTTATTTACATCTTTCCTGTAGGTAAGTGACCAAAACTACATTCAATACTCCAAATTAGACTTCACCAATGTCTTATATAACTTCAACATAACATCCTATTCCCTGTACTCAATCCTTCAATTTATGAAAGCCAAATGTACCAAAAGCTTTCTCTTTGACCCTACCCACCTGTCCTGCATGTTTCAGTGAATTGTGGACCTGTACTCCCAGATCCCTTTGTTCCACCACACACCTCAGTGCCCTACCGTTCACTGTGTAAGACCTACCCTAGTTCGTCCAGCTGAAGTGCAACACCTTACATTTGTCTGCATTAAATTCAAACTGGCATTTTTCAGCCCATTTTCCCAGCTGGTCCAGATCCTGCTGCAACCCCGATAGTCTGCCTCGCTGTCCTCTACACCCCCAATCTTGAGGTCATCTGCAAATTTGTTGATCCAGTTAACCACATTATCATAGAGATCATTGATAAAAATGACAAACAACAACTGACTCAGCACCGATCCCTGTGGCACTCCACTAGTCATAGGCCTCCAGTCAGAGAGGCAGCTATCTACCACCATTCTCTGGCTTCTCCCACAAAGCCAATGTCTAATCCATTTTACTATCTCATCTTGAATGCTGAGCGACTGATCCTTCATCCTTATTGACCAGCCTCCCATGCAGTATCTTCTTGAATGTCTTGCTGAAGTCCACGAAGACAACACTGTCTTTCTGTCAACAACTTTTCTGGTAACTTCCTCAAAAAAAACCTCTTAAGAATGGTTAGGCACAAAGTCATGTTGATTATTCCTAATCAGTCCCTGTCTATCCAAGTACTCATATATATCATGTCCCTTAGAATACCTTTCAATAACTTTCCTACTACTGATGTATGGCTCACTGGCCTATAATTTCCTGATTTATTTTTAGAGCCTTTCTTAAACAGCATAACAGTCAACACTTGGGGCCAAGACCCTTCTTCAGGACTTGAAAAGGAAGGGGGTAGACACCAGAATAAAAAGGTAGGAGGTGAGGGGAGGAAAGGGAGTTAGAAGGTATCAGGTGAAGCCTGGTGGAATGGAAAGGTGAGAAAAGAATCTGATAGGAGAGGAGAGTAGACCATAGGACAAAAGGAAAGAGGAGGAGACCCAGGGAGAGGTGACAGGCAGGTGAAAAGAGTTAAGAAGCTAGAGAGGGGAATAGAAGAGTGGAGGGGGAGTGTATTGCTTTTTACCATTAAGAGAAATTGATTTTCGTACAACCGGGCTGGAAGGTGTTGCTCCTGCACCCTCAGAGTGGACTCATCATGGCACAAGAGGAGGACATTGACCGACATACTGGAACAGGAATGGGAATCAGAATTCAAAGGTTTGGCCACTGGGAAGTTCTGTTTTTAGCGGATGGAATGGAGGTGCTTGATGAAGCGGTCACCAATGTAGAGGCTGGTGCATCAGGAGCACCAAACACAACAGACAACCCCAACAGCCTCACCTCGGACTCCTTGGGGCCCTGGGGAAATGAGGGAGGAGTTGAATGGGGAAGTGTAGCACTTTGGTCACTTGCACGGGTAAGTGCTGGGAGGGAAATTAGTGGAGAGGGACAAATGGACAAGGGAAGGATGGAGGGAGCAATCCCTACAGAAAGCAGAGAGAGGAGGAAAAATAATATGTTTGGTGGTAGGAGATGGTGGAAGTTGCAGAGAATGATGTGTTGCATGTAGAGGCTCATGGGGTGGTAGGTAAAGACAAGAGGAACTTGTCACTGATAAGGCGGTGGGAAGATATTTGGGAAATGGAGGAGATACGGGTGAGGGCAGCATCTATGGTAGAGGAAGGAAAACCCTGTTCTTCGGAGGAGGACACCTCTGATGTCCTGAATCGGAAGGCTGAATCCTGAGAACAGATGCGGCCGAGACAAAGGATCTGAAAAGAAAGGAATAGCATTTTTAATTGAAACAGGATGGGATGAGATATAGTCAGGATAACTGTTGACAATTTGTCTCCAGAGAGATTGAGAAAGGGAGAGAGGTGTCAGAGATGTGAATTTGAAGGCAGGGTGGAAGTTGGATGCAAAGTTGATTAAGTTGACGAGCTCAGCATGGGTGCATGAAGCAGCACCAAGCAGTCATCAGTCAAATGGAGAAAGAGTTGGGGGCATTATCTGGGTAAGTTTGAATGTGGTTCTACATAGACCTCCCCATCCCCTCGTCCTCTGTTCCCCACTCTAGTCTTCTACCTCTCCTCACCTGCCTGCCCCTCCCCTGGGCTCCTTCCTCCTTCCCACTCTCCTCTCCTATCAGATTCCTTCCTCTCCAGCCCTTTAACCGTTCTTCCCCACCAGGCTTCTCCCGTCACCTTCTAACTAGCCTCCTTACCCACCTTCCACCAAACTTTTTATTCTGGCATCTTCCCCCTTCCTCTCCAATCCTGAAGAAGAGTCTCAGTTCAAACATTGATTTGTTTATCCTCTTCCATAGATTCTGCCTGACCTGCTGAGTTCCTCCAGTATTTTGGGTTTCTCATGCACAAGGTACTCTCTTCTCACTGTTGACATCAGATAGAAAGTACAAGGACTTGCACTACCAGATTCAAGAACAGTTAAGAACCCTCAACCATCAGGCTCTTGAACAAAAGAAGGTAACTACACTCATTCTACTTCTGGTGTCGCTTTAAGGACTCTTTACCTTGTTATTTCATGCTTTCATTATTTATTGCTATTTATTTATATTTGCATTTGCAGAGTTTGTTGACCATTGATCCTGTTTACAGTTGCTGTTCTGTAGATTTGCTAAGTATGCCCGCAGAAAAAGAATCTCAGGGCTGTATGTGGTGACATAAATGTACTCTGACAAGTTTTACTTTGAACAAAGCTGTGCTGACTGTCTTGAATCACATCTTGCCCCTAGGATTTCCCTCCAGCAACTTACTCACCACTAATGTTGGGCACACTGTCCTGTAGTTTCCTCACTTGTTTTTTACTACCCATTTCAAACAATGGTGCAAATCAGTTACTCTCCAATCTCTTTTCCAGCTTCCCACAAGAAGAGTGCACCAGGTCATGAGGTATGGCCTTATGTAAAACACAAGATGCAAGGCCATAAAATATAGTAACAAATTCAGGCCATTCAACTTATCAGGTCTGTTCTATATAAGATTCAGGGGGAAATCAACAGGATGAAAGCTGATACGTTTCCCTTAATAGAGGATACAAAAGTAACTCAGAATTAGATGGAGATGAGGTATTTCTTCTTTCAGAGGGTCTTGGCATCTAGGAATTTGCTACCCTTTAGAGCTGTGGAAGCAGAGTCATTGAGGTAGAAAGTAATGGAAATTTGAACCATCAAAGACTGTGCAAGTGGTGTTGAGGCCAAGTCTGCATCAGCCATGAGCTTATTGAATGGAGGAGCAGGTTCAAGGGCTTCACCAGACTATTCATGCTCCTGTTTCTTACATTCTTAAGATGGAAGTAAACTCCAGTAACTACCATTAACTGCATTACTGTACTGACTGCACTTGTCTCCTTTGCATAAGATCATATGAAAATTAGAAATTGATAAACAATTCTGCTCAGTCTGCAAGGATAACTGAGATTCTGGTGATGCTCCATTTCAATTCTCACTTCAGATCCATTCTGACCTTCCTTTCCTTGTGCAACATTTGCTGCTTCAGTATATTACAACTTTAAACATTATCCATTGTTTTTTCCACAGACAGCTAATAGCCGAGGGCAACTTTACCAGAGCAAAACTGAATGGCTACCATGTGGTACGAGAATTCTCAAGTGTAGAACACACATGGCCCAGCTGCACTATAATCACAGCTCTTAACCTCAGCCTTTCTCTGACTCCCAGCTCCTGGCCACACACCAGACCGTGTTGCACATCTAAAAGGCCATTTAATTTGAGGCAATGCCTGTTTTCATTACGCCACCAAAGGAAACCGTTTCGTTACAACTAAAAATGTTGATCATTTATACATTTACATTAATATATTCATTAAGACTTGTATTTAACCATTTATAATTCATTGCTCTGTGGAGATTGATTTACCCAAAATAATTCAAGACAAAATTGAATTTTGAAGGCTGTAAAATGCCCAGAGGAAGGATGAGGTGCTGTTCATCAAGATTATTTTGGATCTTGTTAGAAGAATGCAGGCCACAGACAGATGGAGCCAGAATGCCAATGTTCCATCAGTCTTTTTTGTCCTTCCCACCCCACCATCCACAGACCTAAATAATCCCTTCAGCAGCGATTCACTTAGACCTAGTGCAGACTAGCATACTCCAGTTGGTATTCACAATGTGGTCTTCCATACAACACAGAAACCAAATACAGATTGTGAGACTGCTTCCTGAAATTGAAAATAGAGACAGGGAGGGGGAAGACATTTCCTATGAGAAGAGATTAAACAATTTTGGCTAACGTTTAGAAAACAAGGGGTGATCATATTGAAAATACACATTTCTTTTTAAGGTGGCAAGGTGGATGCTGTGTTGTTGTTTCCTACTGCTTGGATGTTTGAAAACTAGGGGAGATAATGTCAAAATAAGGGAGTCAACTATTCAGAGATGGAAAAGAAAATTTTCCCTCCATAGCAAAGGGAATCTTGGTAATCCCAGTAAGTTACTGAATGTAATACTGATGAAGAGTATTTTTCTTTGAGGTATGATGGAAGCAGAGGGAGTAAACAGTTAAGTTGCATAAAGGTAAAAGATCACCCATAATCTTACTGAATGGCTGAACAAAGCTGAGGGGATGAGTGACCTACTCCTACTTTAATTTCTTCTGCAAAATCAGAAAACGTTGGAAATGCTCAGGAGGTCTGGCAGCTTCTACGGATGAAAAACAAAACAAAAAGAAATGAGCTGGGAAAACAAGTTAGTTTGCAGTGGCAGATATGATGGGGAGGGATGACCACATCAAACACAATGTCTTTGGTGGGACCATATGGGATACCGAACGTTTTGAGTGTTTCAAGCTTTTTCTGTTTTGTTTTCCATATTTCCAGCATCTGTGGATGTTATTTTTAAATTTTTGGTGCTTTTGTTGATTTGATGGCTATAAAGTTCTAAGATAAAGTTGCAAGGTGCTCTCCAGTATGCAGCATTAACCACCAGAAACACGCAAACATATAAAATAAACAGAGTGAAAAAACAAAAATATGATCACAATGGCAAAATACTAATAAAATACAGATGAATTTATAAAATAGGGAACCAAATTAAGGGGAACAATTAGAAGCCCAAAACCAAGAAAGTAGTATTTAAAAAAAAGGATGTCAAAGCAAATAAAAGAAAATGTTTGAAATGAAAAGATGCAATCAGAGAAAAATAGGCTAAAATACTGAATAGCTGTTTAATTGAGGTAGAGGGTATAAAAATTTGCAATGGGATATTTACAAAGATAGCAGGTACAATAGGGTTATAATGTCAAAACTGTTAATCAATAAACTTGGAAGTAGCATTAGATATCAAAACCCAGGACAACGGCTGTTGGTGTTAAAATAGACGATCTTTCACTGAAGAAAGTGAAAGGTCAAATAGACAGCATTTATAAAAATAGGGAGTTAGTTGTCTGTTAAAGGAAGAACAATAACTATTGATAAAAAGTTCTTAATAAAGAATGGGATAAGCATGATTTCAGTGGTTGTCCTCATGAAATTAATTTGAGACTAGAAAATACAAACTCCTTCGGATGTATTTCTATTACATGGGAAATTATATTTGCAAGTTCAACAAAAAAGTGAACAGGTAGCAAACAAGACTATGACATGAGAAAATGCCTTCATGTTCAGAATAATGATAAAAATGAAAATAAGCTGCACAAATATGGAAGAAGAAACACATTGAGATCATAGAAAAGTGAGAGTGCAAAAAAGGTGGCATAATATGCTATTTAAAAAAATCGACCCTGCAAAATGAAATAGTTGAACACCTTCAATGCAAAAAATATTGCAAGTTAGCACAAGGGAATATGTAATATGGGGAGATGTAGTATAGGCCACAAAGTACAAGGAATAGGGCTGAAAAGTGTATGAACAAAAGTTATTTCAAACAAAGACTTCTGTCAGATGGACAAAAAAGGGAAACCAATTTGTGGATTTCTTGACTAACCGTGTTTGAGAACCTGCACCATTGAGGCAGACCAGTTGAATGAATTCAAGATACCGTATTGCAATGGATTCAACAGAATAACTTTATATAAGCTTACAATTTATTTTTTTTATTTATTCATCCAGTCAGCATGAACATAAAAGGAATGTCACTTAAAATTTATAAATGGATAAGTTTAAAAAAATAAAGCCAGTAAAAAGTTCAGCAGTGCATGTTTAACTTACAGCAGCAGTTTCAGCAGGTAACCTGAAACATATGCTATATACAGTTACATATTGCCCGCAACTGGTGGTTACAGAAACAGTTAATGTGCTACACTCAAAGTTTATGATTATTTAACTCTACTTTGTAACTAAGTAGGTGTAATATATACAGCTGTTCAATGACATATTCTATTGAACAATATTATTTAAACAAGAAGCTGCTGAGATGAGAGGCTCCATTACCCAATAAAGCAAAATAGTATTATTAGAATTGAATTGACTGCACTTAACAGATTTGCTTCAGTACTTAGTTTGTATTTTGCTTTTGTTTAATATACAGGATAAAGAATATTTAATAGTTCTGAATTAATAGGTTTCATCACACTGATCTCTCATTAACAAACAATTTCATGTCAAGAAGTCAGTCTTCAGTATTTTCAAATTTATTTTAGGTAGCTTTTATGGAAAACATTAGTAAGAACAGTATTGGTTAGGTGAGTTAAGAAGACCAATAATAGTGAGGGAGCACGTCATGCTTCAGATATTTCAGATTTACTAAGTGCTATAGCCAGTTCCAAGTCCTCTTGTTCTTGTTGGTTTAATCTAGCTAGTCGCTCTTCCTCTGCTCGCTCACTTTCCCTTTTGGCCCATTCTATCTGGTCTTCTTCACTGGGATACTGAAACATTAAGAACAGAGCTGAACAGGAAACTACAAACTGTTCTTACAGAAAACAGAAAAAAAATTGTCAATATAGTTTGTACTTACAGCAGGAACAATATCAATATGTTAATAACATTCTTTGGTTGCCTTTAGGGAATCTGAATATCAATTCAATTTACCCCTTAAAAATAGATATTATTTACTGGTAACAAATACATTCTGCAGACACCATCTTGAGGCTAATATATAAGAAACAGTCACCTTTCTCTATTTAGTTGATGGTTTTTTAAGATTGAATGGCTACTGGAGTTTACAGCTTTTCAAAATTACAAATTCAAATACTTCTGATGGAATTACTTAGTGGTTAAATATTCAGCAACAGGGAACAAGACCTAACTAGAGTCTCATCTCACCTCTTCCAAAGATGTCAATATTTTCTTTAGTATTTTCCTTAAAAATAGGAAAATACTCAATGAAAAGTCCTCCCTTTAGAGCCACTGACAAATTTTTTGCCAATTTCATTGGGAGTTATAATGAAATATACAACCTTTCTTGATTTTCCCTGCAGCCTACCCCAAAATTTCTCCTTTACTCCAGGATAGTCCTTTGAAAATACATTTCATGGGTTCAAAAGAAAGATTTTCAAATGTGGCCTGAGCTGATCAGCTCTCCAGTTTGCACTTTACTCTGTCCACCAGGCTTCTGAACAATTTTTGTTCTCTGGCAGTACTGACAAGATAAATAATGTACACTTTGACTGCTATGGATAATAATTTACGCTGTGACACTAAATTTAGATTTAAAAACGATTGCAGAACTGCATGCTGCCATATATGCAAAACAAAATATATTAACAACCCAGATCAACACGAACAAACAAGCTGGATGAACTCAGCAGGTCGAAGTAGAGCAGGCCATGTATGGACATATCCGAATGGGAATGTGAAGCAGAGTTGAAGTGAGTGGCAACCGGGAGATCCTGTCTGTTGTGGCGGACGGAGCGGAGGTGCTCGACAAAGCGGTCCCCCAATCTGTGTCGGATCTCGCCGATGTAGAGGAGGGCACCAAACAGTCCTTCCAGGTGAGGCAACACTTCACTTGCGAGTCTGTTGGGGTAATCTGTTGCATCCAGTGTTTCCGGTGCGGCCTCCTCTACATCGGCGAGACCCGACGCAGATTGGGGGACCGCTTCATCGAGCACCTCTGCTCCGTCCGCCACAACATACAGGATCAACTCTGTCAACTTCAACTCTGCTTCACATTCCCAATCGGATACGTCCATACATGGCCTCCTCTACTGCCACAATGAGGCCAAACTCAGGTTGGAGGAGCAACACCTCATATACCGTCTGGGTAGTCTCCAGCCCCTTGGTATGAACATCGAATTCTCCAACTTCCGGTAATTCCCTCCCTCTCCCTTCCCCCATCCCACTTTCACTGTCTCTTCTTCTAGCTGCCTATCACCTCTCTCATGATTCTGCCTTCTACTACTACCCATAGTGCTTTCCCCTTAGATTCCTTCTTCACCTCTCCTGCCTATCCCCTCCCTGCTTCCCCTCCCCCACCCCTTGATCTTTCCTCTGATTGGTTTTTCACCTGGCACCTTCCACCCTCCCCCCACCTTCTTTATAGGGCCCCTGCCCCCTCCTTCTTCAGTCCTGGCAAAGGGTCTCGGCCCGAAACATTGACTGCTAATTTCAACGGATGCTGCCCGACCTGCTGAGTTCATCCAGCTTGTTTGTACGTGTTGATTTGACCACAGCATCTGTAGTGTACTTTGTGTTAACAATCCACATGTTTTTTTTTGTCCACATTAAGGAAATTAACAACTCAAACAAACCATACTTACAGTGTTGAAGTTTGCAAAATTTGGATTGTCTCCAGCAACTTTACTTGGAGAGGTAGGAGCAAATGGATCAAGCTGTTTCTCTTTATGGAATGAATCACCTGAGTTAAATGGATGGAAAGGATCATTTGACTTGAAGGAGTCGGATGATTCTGACTTTACAAGGGAGAGTCTTTTACCTACATTTAAAAACACAAATATTAAACATTTTTCCTATTAGAATTTTCAATATCTTAAGTTGAAATGGTTAACTTATAAACAAGATAAAATTCAAACCTAAATTTGAACTAAAACTTCCTTTGGTCATAATGAGATCCTTCTTCAATGTAAATTAAAGGAATTTAATGAGCAATGAGCAAAGGATGTCTGATTAACTCTTATGTTCATAATGAAAGGAAGAAAAAGTAGTCCTTGAAACAAAACTGTACTACTTTTGAAGCACTTGTATTCACATACCAGGTGGTGGAGGAGGGGGTCTTGTTGGTGTACCGACTTTTGGCGGTAATGCTGGAGGCAGTTCTTCATTTTTTGAGGGATCATCTGTGAATATATTTTTTCCAAAGGCTTCCTTTTCAGAATCTGCTCCCGGAGCAGAAATGAAGGGATCTGCATGATCGGACTAAAGGCAGAAATACAAATTGAAAATAGAAGGAAAAAAAATGAACAGTGATGCAAAAATTATGTCTAAACAAGCTTTGGATGTAATGTACCAGAAAACTCAATGACCAAAGAATTTGATGATCACAACATACCTTCATGCTACCATGCAAAAAAATGTTCATCTGTAATTGATGCTAACTACTTGAAGCAATACTTTTAACTACTGGCCAGAGGCGGTGTATGTCAACCTTTCATTTACATCAACCCAACTCTCTTATACTGCTTTTTTAATTGCCACAGACAGGAAAATGCATCTAATGAACTTTACATTCTTTGGAAAGCTTTGAAGCTTGTCACTTTCCTTCTCCTGGCTGAGTTTTAAAATTCATTCTATGATTATGGGTTTGTAGCATATCTGTAGCTTAGCTCTTAACTGAAATAGGGCAATGTTATGATAGTCACGGGGGTAGATTGGGAAAATCAGATTGGTGCTGGATCCCAAAAGGGAATTTGTAAGATGCCTACAAGATGGCTTTTTAGAGCAGCTTGTGGTTGAGTTCACTAGGGGAAAGGCAATTCTGGATTGGGGGTTGCATAATGAACCAGATTTGATTAGGTAAAGAAACCCTGGGGAGACAGTGATCATAATATGATAGAATTCACCCTGCAGTTTGAGAGGGAAAGATAACATTAGGCGTATCAGCCTTACAGTGGAGTAAAAGGGGATTACAGAGGCACGAGAGAAGAGCTGGCCAAAATTGATCGGAAAGGAACACTAGAAAGGAACATGACAGAACGGCAATGGCTGGAGTTTCTGGGGTAATTCGTGAGGCACAGGATAGATACACCCCAAAGATGTAGTATTCTAAAGGGAGGATGAGGCAACCATAGCTTACAAAGAAAGTCAAAGAAAGCATAAAAACAAGAGGGGGCAATAGGAGAGAAAAGATGAAATATGAAAGTAAGCTAGCCACGAATATCAAAGATGATACATAGTATACAAGAAGGTGAGAGTGCATATTGGACCGCTGGAAAATGACTCTGGAGGGGTAGTAATGGGGTACAAAGAAATGGCAAATGAACTGAAGGATGTTGCATCAGTCTTCACTGTGGAAGGCACCAGCAGTATGCCAGAATTTCAAGAATGTCAGGGGGCAGAAGTCAGTGCAGTTGCTATTACTAAGGAGAAGGTGCTTGGGAACCTGAAAGGTCTGAAGGTAGATAAACCTAGACCAGATGGACTATACCCCAGGGTTCTGAAACAGGTAGCTGAAGAGACTTTGGCAGCATTTGTAATGATCTTTCAAGAGTCACTAGATTCTGGAATGGTTCGAAGGACTGGAAGATCACAAATGTCACTTCACTCCAAGAAGAGAGGGTGGCAGAAGAAAGGAAATAATAGGCTAGTTAGCCTGACTTCAGTGGTTCGGAAGGTTGAGTCCATTATTAAGGATAAGGTTTCAGGATACTTGAAGTCACATGATAAAGTAGGACAAAGTCAGCATGGTTTCCTTAAGGGGAAATCGCCTCACAAATCTGTTGGAATTCTTTGAGGAAATAACAGGCAGAATAGACAAATGAAGAGTTAGTGAATGTCATTTAAGTCCTTCTGCAGATTCCCTGCTTTCTCAACACCACCTACCCTTCCTCATGTCTTTGTATCATCTGCAAACTCAGCTACAAAGCCAACAATTCCGTCATCCAAATCATTGAAGTGGTCCTCATATCATCCTCTGCGGAACACCATTTGTCACTGGCAGCTAACCAGAATAAGCCCCTTTTTTTCAACTCTTTGTTTCCTGCCAATCAGTAAATTTTCTATCCATGTTAGCAACTTTCCTGTAATACCATCGGCTCTTACCTTGTTAAGCAGTCTCGTGTGCGGCACCTTATAAAAGTAAATGATATTCACTGACTCCTTTGTCTATCCTGCCTGTTACTTCAAAGAATTCCAAATGACTTGTCAGGCAAGGTTTCCTCTTTACTTTAAACTTCCTAATCAAATATGATTAATTACACAACACCCAAATTACCCAATTCCAAATCACCTTTCTCCTAGTGGCTCAACCACAAGCTGCTCTAAAAGCCATCTTGTGGGCATTTTACAAATTCCCTCTCTTGGGTTTCACACCAAAGTGATCTTCCCAATCTACCTACACATTGAAGTTCCACATGACAATTTCAACATTATCCTTATTATATGCTTTTTCTATTTCTCATTGAAATTTATATCCTGTGTGCTGTTGGGAGGCCTGTATATAATTCCCAACAGAATCTTTTTACCCTTCTAGTGTCTTAACTCTACCCACAAGGACTCTACATCTTCTAATCTTGTGTCACCTCTAAGGAATTAGTGTTTTTTTTTACCATCTGAGCTACGTTACACACTCTGCCACCTGCCTTTCCTTTCAATACAAGGTTTACCCTCAGATGTTAGGCTCTCAACTATCTTTTATCAGCCACATCTCAGCCCATAACGTCTTACCTGCCGATCTCTAACTGCGCTACAAGAACAGTTACCTTATTCTGTATACTGCGTACATTCAAATATAATCCTGTATTCATCACCCTTTTTGATTTTGCCCCCATATTACACTTCAACTCATCCCACTAGTTTCGCCCTATCACTCTGGTTCCCATTCCCCTGCCAAATGAGTTTAAACCCTCCCCAACAACTCTAGCAATCCTGCCCGCAAGGATTTTGGTCCTACTCAGGTTCAGGTGTAATCTGTCCCGTGTACAGGTAATGCCTTCTCCCGAAGAGATCCCAATGATACAGAATTCTGAAATCCTGCCCCTTGCACCACTTCCTCAGCCACGCATACATCAGTACCTTCATCGTATTCCTGCCTTGACTAGCACGTGGCACCGGGAGTAATTCAGAGTCTATGACTTTGGAGCATTCAAGTTGAAGTGAATGGACACCATGGATGTCTAAAGTGTCTTTCCCCGTCTACTCGAACGCTTTGACATGTACGGTATCATGCATATTGCATACAGAAAGGTTGATGTTGTGTTCTTGGATTTTCAGAAGGCCTTTGACAAGGTACCACACATGAAGCTGTGAGCTATGAGCCCATGGTATTTCAGAAAGACTCTAGCATGGATAAAGCAGTGGCTGATTGGCAGGAGGCAAAGACTGGGAACACAGGGAGCCTCTTCTGGCGAGCTGCTGATGAATAGTGGTGTTCCACAGGGGTCTGTGTTGGGACCATTACTTTTTACGATATATGTCAATGATTTGGATGATTGAATTGATGGCTTTATTGCAAAGTTTGCAGACAATATGAAGATAGATAGAGGGGTCACACCCTTCGGTAGAAGAAGCAAAAGGGTTGTCAGTGTTTTTAGATGGAGAGAAAATACAAAAAAACTGAGGTACAAAGGGAGTTGGGAGCCCTTGTGCAGGATTCCCTAAAGGTTAATTTGTAGGTTGAGTTTGTGGTGAGGAGGGCAAATGCAATGCTCGTATTCATTTCAAGAGGACTAGAATATAAAAGCAAGGATGTAATATTGAGACTTTATAAAGCACTGGTGAAGCCTCACTTGGGAGTATTGTGAGCAGGGCTGTGCCCTTCATCTTAGAAAAGATATGCCGAAAAAGGCGAGGATTCAAAGGAGGTTCACAAAAATGATTCCAGAAATGAATGGCTTGACATTTGAAGTGTGTTTGATGGCTTTGGGTCTGTATTGACTGGAATTCAGAAGAATGAGGGGTACCCTCATTGAAACCTATCGAATGATGAAAGGCCTTAATAGAGTGGGTATGGAGAGGATGTTTCCTATGGTGGGAGAGTCCAATACCAGAGGACACGGCCTCAAAATAGAGGGGCGCGCTTTTAGAATGGAGATGAGGAGGAATTTCTTTAGACAGAGAGTGGTGAATCTGTGGAATTCTTTGGCAAATGAAGCTGTGGAGGACGTCTTTATGTATATTTAAGGCTGAGGTTCATAGATTCTTAATTGGTCTGGGCATAAGGGGATACGGGGTGAAGGCAGGGAATTAGGACTGAAAGGAAAATTGGATCAGCCATGATGGTATGGCAGAGCAGACACCATGGGCCAGATGGCCTAATTCTGCTCCTATATCTTATTGTCTTCATAATGGTCTTAATGAGATTCCCTTTACTGTACTACTGATACATCAGACTTTAGCTTCTTCTTCTCAAAGTTCAGGGCAAATTTGATCATGTTATGATCACTTTCCCCTAAGGGATCTTTTACCTTAAGCTCTCTGAATCAATTCTGGTTCATTGCACAACACCCAGTACAGAATAGCTGATCCTCTGAAAAACCATCTCATAGGCACTCTAGAAATTCCCCAACCTGATCTTCCTGTGTATTGAAGTCCCCCCATTACTACTGTAACACTGCCCTTTTGGCATGAATTTTCTATCTCCTATTGTAATTTGTAGGCCACATCCTTACTACTGTTTGAGGGTCTGTATGCAACTCCCATCAGGATCTTTCTACCCTTGCAGTTCCTTGGCTCTATCCACAATGATTCCACACCTTCCACCCCTATGTCACCTCTTACTAACCATTTTTTACCAGCAGAGCCACACCACCCTACATCATCATACCTGTCAATCTGCAACTGTGCTGCAAGTTCATCCACCTTATTCCGTATACTGTGGGCACCTTCAGTCCTGTTCATCCTTTTTGATTCTGTCCACCTTTTGTGTTGCAACTCATCCTGTTGACTTCAATTATGCCCTATCAACAGTCTCCTCACTACACATTGCCTCTGTTTGTAAATTAGTAACCTCATCTTAGCACAATGCTAAACCTTTTGATTCCTAACCTGGTCTGCGATCTTACCAAGATCTGCCTCCACAACCTCTCCACAAACTGTTCTGGCACTCTGGTTCCAAGGAGAGAGAGGGAAATGGGAATGGGGAATGGTGAAGGTGAAGGAGAAGGTGGGGGGGGGGGGGGGGCAATTACCAGAAGTTCGAGAGTACCCACAGTATTGGTGGCCATGGATTGAGGCCACACTCAAGTTGGGGGAACAACACCTTGTATTCCAGCTGGGTTGCCTCCACTGAACACTGATTTAGTCGAACTTCCGGTAATTGCTCCTCTGCCTCTCCTCCACCATTCCCCATTCCCCTATTCCCATTTCCCTCTCTCACTTTAAGTCCTTACCTGCCCATCACTTCCCTCTGGTGCTCCCCCCCTTCCCTTTCTTCCATGGCTTTCCATCCTCTCCTATCAGATTCCACCTTCTCTAGCCCTTTATCTCTTTCACAAATTGACTTCCCAGCTCTTTATTTCCCCTTCCCCTCTCCCGGTTTCACTGATCACCTAGCATTTCTTGTTCTCCTCCCCCTACCGTTTTACTCTAACTTCCAAACTTCTTCCCCCCCCCGCCCCCCAGTCCTGATGAAAGGACTTGCACCGAAATGACGACTGTTTACTCTTTCGCTATAGATGCCGCTTGGCCTGCTGAGTCCCTCTAGCATTTTGTGTGAATTGCTCGGATTTCCAGATTCTGCAGATTTTCTCATTTGCAACTTCTTGTGTAGTTATAACTCCAGCTACCAAATCCAACTGTTTTCTTTTTAATTACCAATCAACAGTATTAATACAGCTTTTGTAAACAATGTTGATTTTGAGGATCTTCTGTGAGCAAAATAATTATAAGGAATCAATGTGTTTCAAAAGAATTAGTTTGCGAAATTTCTGAGGCACATGATAAAGTGCACACGCAGCTTGCAATCTATGTATGTAAAAGAAAAGCTAAACCTATATTACTCTCATATCGTTACAGTCACTGTTCAGCCTCTATAACAGCAAAATCTCTAGGGTGTACAGGAGTTAAGAGGCAGAAGCAACTGAGGAATGTAAATAAGAGTGATCAAGGATAAAAGAAGCCAATTTTAAATTTATATTCTACATTTTTGACTTATCCTATTCTGTATTCAGCACTTATAAGACCTTTAGTGTTGTTATTTTCACAAATTATTCAAAAGGATACATTCATTCCTAACAAAGCACAGCTAGAACTCTTTCAGAATGCTGTATTAGAATGAGTCTCTAACTTGGTATAACTTTAATTTGAGAGTTTTGTCTAAATATAAATTATTTCATGATTATTAATGCTGTAGTTCTTAAATAAGATAGGCTACTCAAAGTGTAATTAATTAAAAATACTTCAAATGTGAACAGAAAGGGAATTTACTACTCTCTGTTAAACTTATTCAACATTCTATCTAGCCAATTTTCTGAATCTTACAAGATTTAAAATAAGTACTAAAATGTTCCAATGATATATTCATAATTACCTGTGATAGTGTATTAAAATTTGCAAATCCACTTCCAAATGAATCGTTTCCAAACACTGAGACAAAAGGATCAGTAACTGAAACATAGAAAGAATGCAATATCAATATCATTACAAAAACAATTATTTTGATGCCTGTTTCAGATAATCATAGCAGCTACACTGAACTGCAATCATGTTAGCAAACATAATCTAGAACACAGTACAAACTCTTCTCAAAAGATTTCTGACAGGAGCCTCAAATGTGGGAAAATATTGGATATGTGCTCACTGATAAAATATAAAAAGGCAAATGGGCCTCAGTTGTACTTAATTCACAGATAATCACATACTCTCATGAGCATAAGTTGTGGCACTATTATACATTTAAATGTACATGGGGGCAAGTACACAAGATATTTTTTACAGTCAAAGTATACTTGGAAGCATAATCTCTTAAGGTGCATTTACTTTAATATAGGTTAATTGTTTTGCAATGTTGTTACAGCTACAGTAAAGACTATTTGCTAAGAATTTCACTGGTTACAAAATGTTTTCAGATGTCCAAAGGGTGCTAAAACTGCAATGTATATGTTTAAGTGTTCAAATTCTATGAGATCATTTTGCACTTAGACTAGGAAATTGGAAGCATGGCAAAGGAGGAGGGAAGGCCTGCTTGCCAGGAACAACAATGGATGAGATTTTGTGTAGCTTATTTCAGACGGCTATCATTAACACTATTTAGCCACGTACTATAACCTTTATAGAAAGTAACTTCTACACAATAAAGATAAACGCAATTAATTTGGTTGTGGTTAATGAAAGATCTACCATCATGTTGTGAAACTCTCCTCTGTTTTTAAATCAGTAAGAGTGACAGAAGGAAAATCCATTGGTCCAGTTAGTTTATCTCATGTAGATGTGATGACCCATGCATCACAGAACAGACATTCCCCGTTCTGCTGAGAGATAAAAAAGATGAAAACCAGGTAGAGAACTTGCAATCTGGAAAACTCATCTCCAACCCTAACAGGTGATTAAGAACAGCTCAAGATGTCTCACCTACCTCATTTTCAAGACATCTTGAGCTTCTACCAGCAGCAATGAACAAGTTGAGTCTTCACTTGAATTCTGGCCTCTTGAACATCTTTTATATTTTTAAAAGCCATACCCAAGTGCCGAGGCTCAAACCTTGAAACACTCTACAAACTTCGCACTGTTTAACCTCTTCAATTCAAAATCTCACTCTTTGGCCAATTTTTTGGCTATCTGACTTCTAGCAGAAGCCCTTCATCTTGTACTACAGGTGTAGAGTTAAAACTCTCCATTAATATACAACTTCGTTTTAATCTTGCATAAGCTGTAAGTATGACAGAGGACCAGGGGGCATGAGCTAAGATAACTTCCCCATACATCTAGAAACTAGCTTTTCAAAAACTTCACAAACAATTTTCTAAGGTTCTTGCTTTTTAAACCACAGAGAAGTCCCCACCCATACATATGAGTTCCAGTTTGAGAAATATCTGTGTATCATACTTTGCCCACTTTTCGAAATCTCGATATCCTCATATGCAAGGACTACAGTTTAGTAACTTGGGGTTATTTAATGTCCTGCACGAGGACAAAATAGTCAGTTTTATTTTGCAGTGGATTGTTCCTTTGAACAAAACCAAGAACTTTATTGCTGCTACTGTGCGATCGGAAAAATCTCCGGGAGGAAGGCCCCGAATCCTCAGCTTTGCCTGTTGCTTGGCGGCCGGTGCTGGGGTCAAAGCGCTCGGCAGAGATGGTACTCGGTGTTGGAGGCTCGAAGTTTTCGGACAGTCTCGGAGTTGGCTGTGGTCGGAGCTCCCAAAGTGCTGTATCGGCAAGCTGCGGCGCTGGAGGTTCATGGCAGGAAGAGTTTTTCTTCCTTCTACCGTCTGCGTGAGATGATGGGCTGTCGGGACTTTGAGACTTTCTTTTAAACCGTGCATGGACTGCTCTTTATCAGATTATGGTATTGCTTTGCACTGTTGAAACTATATGTTAACTATAACTATATGTAACTATGTGGTTTTGTGTAGGTCTTGTAGCTTTAGGTTTGTCTGATGGGTCTGTAGTTCCTTTCCGGGGAACGTGCTAAGATGGTAGTGCGATATCAATACGCAGCAGCCTCTCCAGACTCTGGATTGGGGATTACCAAACGTTATGTGGTTTTTCTTGTGTGGTCTGTTTTGTGTTTTTTCAGGATATCATTCCGGAGAACGTTGTCTCATTTTTTAACTGCATTGTATTTGAGGTTTATAAATGACAATAAACTGAATCTGAATCTGAGATAGCAACCACATGGCAGTACCTCATCTTCTGGCAGCTCATTCCACTCGTCTGCCACTCTCTAATGAGTAATATCACCTCACAGGTTCTCTTTAAATCTTTCCCCTCTCACCTTAAACCCTCTAATTTTAAACTTCCTCTATCTGTGCCCCTCAGGATTTTACATACCTCTATAAGATCACCCCTCAGCCTCCTACACTCTAGGAAAAATAACGCTTGCCCACCCAATCTCTCCTTTTAACTCAATCCCTCCAGTTCCAACTATATGCATATTCAGTTTTTGTGTGAAACATCTTGTAATTATTTTTAAATTCCTTAATAAAATTCAATTCACTAGATGTGGGGTGCTAATTAGTTACATATGGCTAACAGTCAATATAATAGACAACAGTGCATTAAGGGAAGAGACTGGGCAGGCACATTGCTCACATGCCCAACACCAGACTCCCAAAACCAACACTCTAGTCTAACTCTACCTGAGAAGAGTTTGCCAGGTAGACAAGGATTTTCTCAAAATCTCCTTGGAAAAATTGCAATATTTCTCCCCAATTCCTGGGAAAACCTTGTCAAGAATATCTAAAGAGGAACATTCGGGAGTGGAACCTCAAATCCATGCATTAGGAGACCAAGAAAGCCCAAGAAAGGAGTACACCATTTCATAAACTATCCACCCCATCACCCTTGCATCTGCTGCTCTGAGGAAGATAACATAATTTTCACATTAGCATCATCAGAACCCACAGAACATGAGTGGAAGCAGGCATCCTTGGTCCTGAGCGACTGCTTATGAAAGACAACGGGGACTGGTAAACAGAAGATTTGGTACAACTCACGGAAAGGCTAGAAATACAGATAAACTGGATAGGTGGAGCACTAAAAAGGGCAACAACAGAGAGTGCAAATGCACTCAAGAATATGCTCACGGCAATGTGAATGATGACATGAATACCTAATTAGCCAATTTCTGTAAACAACAGAAGGCCGACATTACAGTGCCTACAGTATTAATAATTGTTAATCTAAATTTCTCACCTGTATCAGCAGTGGATGAGACTGTACCACCACCAGGAACAAATGGATCATTGGCATTTATTGCTTCTGTCTAAAGTCAAATGTATATAAACATAACTATAAACTTTGTTTTACATGCAGTGAAAATTCAGAAAACTGAGAAATCAAATATTTTATATCGATGTGTATTTTACTACGTAAAAGAAATCTCAATTTGTTCTGGATACACAGAATCAAGGCATTGGAACTTAGTCCACAAAAATATTTAACAGCCATGGGCAGGGGGAGGGTGCCATGGAACACCCAGCCCTGAGACACAAGGCAAGATCATTTGATTGCAATGGTTTATTGATCATTATAGAATGTCTCTCTGATTCTATTTATTATAAATTGCTATGATTGTACATTTAGACAGAGTCATAACGTAAAGATTTTTACTCCTCATGTATGTGAAGGTTGTAAGAAATAAAGTCAATTCAATTAAATTCCACCTCTTCCCCTTTTTCCAATCATGATTTCTCTCTCTCTGCCCCATTGCCACTCTCAGTCCACAATAGAGACCCATATCAGAATCAGGTTTATGATCACTCAAATATGTCATGAAATCTTTTTATTTGAGGCAGCAGTACAGTGCAATACATAAAATTACTACAATACTGTGCAGAACTATTAGGAACCCTAGCTATATACATGTGCCCAAGACTTTTGCACAGTACTGTACTAATTATCACAACGCAGCCAAAAAGGGATTTCAGTTATCTCCCAAAAATAAGGAAGTATTACAATCAAAGGAAAGCAGAAGTTCCCCCTGGATTCTTGGATGCCACTGAGTTGAACTGATTATCTTATAATTTATCTTGCTGTTGCATGTAGGAGGGCCCTGCCTGTGATGAATTAGCGGAAATCCGGGAAAATCAAAGACACTATATCAATTCTAGTTCTTTTTTCTAAATATAATGAACACTAGATTTGTGGACTAAATTTCCAGGAAAAAGATTACTCCATTAAAGATCTTGCCATTCAAAAACATGTATCCAAAAGATTTCAGTGATCTTTTAATTTTGGCTCAAATCAAGAGGTCATGGCTCATGCAACTCAAAGTAGCTTAAATTTCAGTTAATTTCCTTATCAGTAACACACAGAATTGCATAATTTCCTGAACAACACCCTCACTGAGCACTGTCCCAAAAAAAACTGTCATATTATTCTGAGATGTCTATGGTTTCTTTCCACAGAACAACCATGTATTATTAGAATTGCTGTGTCAGGGAGTATTCAGGATTTATGTGAATGTTGCAGATATTAATTCAAGCAAGAGCCAGTCTTCAGTTTTAACGAACCAATCTCCAGTTGCAATGAGATACTGCAAGCAGTAAATTGAAGATGAGATGTTTGTGTATGCACCAGCCAAAGATGGGTTTAAGGAATTTGCACCATTGTAAAATCGTGCAAGTTCAGGGACAATTGCAATTAGTTTATCTCAGCAAGCGTATTTGAACATTCAGAGGTGTCTCTCACTGTCGATATGCAATTCACAGGAAACATTGTCAAGCTAAAGTATTGAAGTAAATGATACCTTTTTAATTGTATTGAATCACCTATTGATCTCAAGGATATAAGATGTGATGTACTTTTGAGCTTATTTTGATGAATGAAGACTTCTATGTCACCAGGTTCAGTGTTTCAATGGTGACTCTGACCACAGACACAACAGCTCCAAGCAGACCTCAGCCTGGGATTGGGAACCTTGCTCACCCCTTTGCAGTGGACTTCCATGTATCAGTCTAATTTCCTGCCTCCCTCATTCCAATTGGACTTTGGCTGAGGTTCTGAATTAACCATCACTTTCTTAGACCTGACCCCAAGTCCCAGACTTGCATTTGTCTGCTTGGTAACAGTCAGCATGCAAAAGGTGGTGTGCGAGGGCCACTGTTTGTCCACTGATGCTGCGTGCCCCAAGCCTCACTGAATTTTGCAACAACACTCTGAAAATGAACACTATTCCTGAAACACATATCTAGGCCATGTTCTCCAGAACAGTTTCAAAATGTGTTCATTTTCAGGATGTGGTATTTGTTGTTAAAAACAACAATTAATGCCCATCGCTAATTGACCTTGAATAAAACGGTTTGCTCTGTTAGGTCTGCTTTGAAGTCACAAAGATCAGTTTTGGTAAGAACAGCAGTTTTCCTTCCCTAAGGAACATTGATCAACCAGTTAGTTTTTAAAATGGAGGGCGAAGTTCCAGTGGCGCTAATCAGCAACTTCCTTGAGCTCTCTGCAGAAACAGTTCAATTTCTATCTTTAATGTCTCTCTTTTTCCTTTTCAAGGTGGATAGGGTTCTGTCAAAGACCCTGACCTGGAGCTGAACTCAATCTTAGGTTTTTTGTTATGTTGGTTCCCGTTCTCGGCTGTTTATGATATCGCAAGGACACGGCCTAGAAGATGAGAGTGCCTTCAGGGTTCTGAGGCTTTATGGCCCTGGGAATAAGCTGATTATAAGCCAGTACCACCAACTGAAATCTTACGGGATTTAACAGAATATCAGGAAGAGTAGGGACTCTGAACTTGCATCTCTGTCTCTCTTTCCTTCGTTGTTGGGGAAGAGTTTGCTGCTGGGTCTGAGTACTTGGGGAAATAAACAACATGGCAGACTTAAACACCCTAAATCAGCGAGTTGCTTTGTTTCTGTCTCCTCCTCGCTGTGTACCTGTGGTATGTTGAATTGTCGGGTGAACAATTAGTTTTTGTTGTATTGCAGATCATGGTCTCTCTTGGGGGCTTTGCTATTTGCTTCTTGGTGGGCAGAGGGTGCTGCTGCTTTTTTTGCTGAATTAAGTGGGGGAGGGGAAGGGTCGATGCCTTGCTGCTGCTTGTACATGGGGAGGAGGAGTGGGGGGGCTTTGGGGCTTTTTGTGGATGTCTGCGAAGAACAAGACAATAGACAATAGGTGCAGAAGTAGACCATTCGGCCCTTCGAGCCTGCACCGCCATTTTGAGATCATGGCTGATCATCTACTATCAATACCCTGTTCCTGCCTTGTCCCCATATCCCTTGATTCCCCTATCCATGATACCTATCTAGCTCCTTCCTGAAAGCATCCAGAGAATTAGCCTCCACTGCCTTTCGAGGCAGTGCATTCCAGACCCCCACAACTCTCTGGGAGAATAAGTTTTTCCTTAACTCTGTCCTAAATGACCTACCCCTTATTCTCAAACCATGCCCTCTGGTACTGGACTCTCCCAGCATCTGGAACATATTTCCTGCCTCTATCTTGTCCAATCCCTTAATAATCTTATATGTTGCAATCAGATCCCCTCTCAATCTCCTTAACTTCAGCGTGTACAAGCTCAGTCTCTCTAACCTCTCTGCGTAAGACAGTCCTGACATCCCAGGAATTAACCTTGTGAATCTACGCTGCACTTCTTCTACAGCCAGGATGTCCTTCCTTAACCCTGGAGACCAAAACTGTACACAATACTCCAGGTGTGGTCTCACCAGGGCCCTGTACAAATGCAAGAGGATTTCCTTGCTCTTGTACTCAATTCCCTTTGTAATAAAGGCCAACATTCCATTAGCCTTCTTCACTGCCTGCTGCACTTGCTCATTCACCTTCAGTGACTGATGAACAAGGACTCCTAGATCTCTTTGTATTTCTCCCTTACCTAACTTTACACCGTTCAGATAATAATCTGCCTTCCTGTTCTTACTCCCAAAGTTGATAACCTCACATTTATTCACATTAAACGTCATCTGCCAAGTATCTGCCCACTCACCCAGCCTATCCAAGTCACCCTGAATTCTCCTAACATCCTCATCACATGTCACACTGCCACCCAGCTTAGTATCATCAGCAAACTTGCTGATGTTATTCTCAATGCCTTCATCTAAATCGTTGACGTAAATCGTAAACAGCTGTGGTCCCAATACCGAGCCCTTTGGCACTCCACTAGTCACCACCTGCCATTCCGAGAAACACCCATTCACCGCTACCCTTTGCTTTCTATCTGCCAACCAGTTTTCTATCCATGTCAATGTCTTCCCCCCAATGCCATGAGCTTTGATTTTACCCACCAATCTCCTATGTGGGACCTTATCAAATGCCTTCTGAAAATCGAGGTACACTACATCCACTGGATCTCCCTTGTCTAACTTCCTGGTTACATCCTCGAAAAACTCCAATAGATTAGTCAAGCATGATTTACCCTTGGTAAATCCATGCTGGCTCGGCCCAATCCTATCACTGCTATCTAGATATGCCACTATTTCATCTTTAATAATGGACTCTAGCATCTTTCCCACCACCGATGTCAAGCTGACAGGTCGATAGTTCTCTGTTTTCTCCCTCCCTCCTTTCTTAAAAAGTGGGATAACATTAGCCATTCTCCAATCCTCAGGAACTGATCCTGAATCTAAGGAACATTGGAAAATGATTACCAATGCATCCGCAATTTCCAGGGCCACCTCCTTTAGTACCCTAGGATGCAGACCATCTGGACCTGGGGATTTGTCAGCCTTCAGTCCCATCAGTCTACTCATCACCGTTTCCTTCCTAATGTCAATCTGTTTCATTTCCTCTGTTACCCTATGTCCTCGGCCCATCCATACATCTGGGAGATTGCTTGTGTCTTCCTTAGTGAAGACAGATCTAAAGTACTTATTAAATTCTTCTGCCATTTCTCTGTTTCCCATAACAATTTCACCCAATTCATTCTTCAAGGGCCCAACATTGTTCTTAACTATCTTCTTTCTCTTCACATACCTAAAAAAGCTTTTGCTATCCTCCTTTATATTCCTGGCTAGCTTGCCTTTGTACCTCATTTTTTTCTCCCAGTATTGCCTTTTTAGTTAAGTTCTGTTGTTCCTTAAAAATTTCCCAATCATCTGTCCTCCCACTCACCTCAGCTCTGTCATACTTCCTTTTTTTTAATGCTATGCAATCTCTGACTTCCTTTGTCAACCACTGTGGCCCCTTTCCCCCCTTTGAATCCTTCCTTCTCCGGGGGATGAACTGATTTTGCACCTTGTGCATTACTTCCAAGAATACCTGCCATTGCTGTTCCACTGTCTTTTCTGCTAGGATATCCGTACAGTTAACTTTGGCCAGCTCCTCCCTCATGGCTCCATAGTCTCCTTTGTTCAAATGCAACACTGACACCTCCGAGCTGCCCTTAGCCGTCTCAAATTGCAGATAAAAACTTACCATATTATGATCACTACCTCCTAATGGCTCCTTTACTTCAAGAATTTCAGGTTGTATGTTGTATATATTCTCTGATATTAAAGGGAACGATTGAACTACCGATCCAGTGGCTTTTGGGCCAATATTATTGACTCAAGGTTAGATTAACTAAATTCAAATGCCCCAGTTTTGACAACAACATCTAAACTCTCAGTTCTTCCAGCAATTGATAGTCCTGTAATATAATCAATAAGTAACCCTTTGGATCCAAGACTTAGATCCAGCTTTTTTTTTAAAGACACCGTATTATGGGTGGAACACACTAAAATGCACCCTGATAAATACTCTTCTGCTCTTCCATTTCATTATTAACTGGAACTTGCAGCCCAACAAGGTTTGCAATGGTAATCACTTCATTCCATATCATTATGCTGCTGCCTTATCAGTTTTAGATTGGTTTCTTTGTATTTTGTTTAACGATAATGGCAACTGAATACATAATTTTTCCCATACTTACTGATTCCACATTAGTATTGGTTAATGTATTATTGAAAAGATCACCCTCTGTGGCTGTAAATGGGTCATTTGCAGACTGCTGAAAGAAGTTATCAGACGCATCAGCAAAAGGGTCTGTGCCTTTAAAAGGATCACCTCCAAAAGGATCTGCAAAACACCATAACAAAAATGATAGCACAATCAAAAAACTTATAGTAGAGATGATGCCTACCATCAGTTAAGTCTGAGCTCACTAGAAATAACTATTAAGCCCAGATACGCAAGACCAAATTCCTCCAAATGTAGGCTAAATGTATTCAAACAAATAGCTTCATGGCATTCTGGTTCAGGATCTATGATCAGAAATATTTTCTCAGCTTCTCTTTAAACAGGTGCTACCTGACCTACTGAGTGTTCCTAGCAGTTTCTGTTTTTAATTTCACATTTTCAGTATGACAGTTTTTGAATTTTCAAGCTTCATGTTGTAAGTAAGAGTTTTTGAGAGGATCAGGGGCTGTTTATACTGCAAAAAATCCACCACAGAATGAATGAAGTTTCACAAACAAGAGAAAGTAGTTCTTAAAAATTTAGTCTGAACAATTTTATCCACCTCTGAGAACATCACCTTTTAAAGTAACGAAAGCTAGTAAATATTTTTTTAAGATTTCCAGATTATATGAAATTACTAGCATAACATTTCATAGCTAGATTTACAGATGAACTGGTAGGTTCTTAAACTGGCAAGCTGTTAAACAACTAGAATGATTACTCTCCCATCCTTATCTCTTGCATTTTTGCTCTCCCTCCTTAGTGTAATCAACGCTGTTACAGTAAACATCATTTACTTGCGCAGCACATGCACAATTCTTTCCACAGCAGATGTGGCCATTGTATGATGCATAAATGAGACACACAGGGAATACAATGAATCACTTTTACTATAAGGTTAAAAATATGAATATGAATTGACAGCCAATATTTCTAACACAAATTTCCAATACTGGCTACAGAATGAGACTTAAAAAATGGTGGAGATAGAGCAGGGGATTCCTCACTGTTCTCTCTCAATTTTTTTTATTAGTTCATGATATGTGAAGTTTGATATGATGTTTTTGTATACAGCGAGTACCTGATTCGCTCACTCCAATGGAGATCTAAGCTAATATCAGGTTTTTCCTTCTAAGTAATGTAGATGACACATACCTAACCTTTCATTCCCCTGAGTGTAGAAGAGTGCTGATAGCATTTGCATTATTTCTTCGAAATGCTAATTCAGGCTGGCCTTCACATGTCTACGCTCATCCTGTTCAACAGTCACTGAATATCTGGGAATCTATAACCGTTTCTCTGCAGTAATTCAGTTTTAAAATTGTTATGCTCACATTCCACTTTCTCTGTGGTGTCATTTCTTCTCGCCTTTGTATTCTCCTCCTGTCCCACAAGCTTTGTGGTATCTGTGCAGTTCAAATACTGGCATCATTTGCAGCTTAATTTTAATTACTCCACCATATGTGCTGGTACCTTCAGTTGCCAGGGCCCCATGATCTGGAGTCCCTACCCTAAATCACTCCACCAGTCTACCCATTTCTCATCATTTAAGGTGCTCCTTAAAACCTAGCCCATGACCAGGTTTTGGTCACCTGTCCTGATGTTTTGTGTGAGGCTTGTGAAGATATATTCTTCTGTAAAGTGCCCTAGGAGCTTCAACTCCATCAAAAATGTGTATAGGACTGGTGTAACAGAAATTTAAAATACAAATTTTCCTGACAAATGTATCATGACTGTAAACAATAAAAATCAGAATATTATATGCTTGAACTGATCTTATTGTAAGAATAGATAAGTAGTTTGCCAATAAACATGACGTTAAGCATTAAATAAAATTGCCATGCTTCAGCTAAGACAGTTTATCTCGTTACACCAGGCATGACCCCACAACAAAAACTCTTGCTACCTTTTAAAAACAGCCTCACCTTATTTAGAGTTGAGAGAAAGAATCAACTTTGTATTCAGTCCCATTCCATCCCTATTATTTTCTTGCAAGAGACTGTACTGTATTACTTCTCATACATCTATCAATTACCCTTTGATTCTTTTTGGCACTTTAGACTAACGAGAAATTTATGGTAGCCTACAGCAAATCTTTGGGAAGTGGTGGAAAACCAGAGCAACTACCGGAAACCTTGGCATCTCAGGGAGAAAATGAGAACTGCACACAAGAACAAAACACCTGAGATCAGGATCGAACCTGGGAGCTCCAGGGCAGCAGTGCTAACTGCGATGTCACGTTGTCTGTCCTAGTGCACATTTGGTGAAACAGCTTCAGGTGGAAGTAACTTGCAAATTTTTTTCCTTACCTGCAATGTCAACCTTCCCAAATAGATCATCCTTAAAGGGATCATCTGGGGAAAAATAATTGAATTAAATGATGTTTAAAGAATAACTTTTTCAAGAATAGATCAACAGCAATTACACAGGTACATGTGTGTTTTATTGTGCAACCATGTTCCCTATCTGAAAACTATTGCTGCTTTATGTGTATTATATAGTTAATATTTAATATTTTCTTTACTTTAGCAAAGGGTGTGAAATGAGTTTGATTCTGAATTGGGGAGGGGGTGGAAAAGGAAAGATGAGGCAAAGTGGAAGGGTAGGGCTTGTGGGGAGGGGTAAAGGAAGAGAAAGGAGGAAGTGAAAAATGGAGGGGATGGAGACAATTTTTGGAAGGAAAGAGAGAGAGATTAAGGGGAGCGGATACAAAGCAAGGCAAATTAGCAGAAATATTGGATACTGGTAATGAGATCGTGAGTTGAATTTTGTTTTGAGAGAGTGAACTGTTGTGCACTCAGTGTTCTGCACTCTGACTGGGTTCCGGTTTCTCATCATCTTTGACACTTGCAATCAGCTTTAGTGCCAAAAGATCGCTCATAGCGGGTAAATTGTACCTTCTGAAAGGAGGTTACAGCAGCGTTGCCATAGGTGCTAATTTGAAATACACATTGTGGAAGTACTAACAGAGCTTAGAAGCTTAGTTGATTGCTCAACAGCTCCTTATGAACAATGGTTCATTGTCATATGTATTGAGTTAGTGTGATTATCAAATATGATACACCTTTTATTCAGAGTGGCCTTCTGAAAGGGGAGTACTACACTGCTATGTACATACGAACATTCACAAAAAGCTGTTTCATTCAGTCAATTTATTAGTCACATTATAGAAGATTTATCTATCTTATTTTTCTGGCAACTTCTAACTTATTGTTCTATAATTTCTACACTATCATTGCCTTGCAGTACCGTAGAGCTATTTTGCAAGTCATGTTTTCTTATCATGTGCCAAAACAGTGACCACTATATTACAAGGGTGGTGGGGGAAGGGTTATTGGATTCCTCAATATCAGTCTGTGTTGTTATTTCCATAATACACAGTAGCAGCATCAATGCGTGGGTCAAGTGTGTGCAGGGAAAAATAATTTTGTATTGATTTATAACATATATTCAGTGAGAGTGAGTTTTATTCCATATGTCAAATTCTTGGGGTATCTTTTGTGAATTCTGTGTGGAAAAGTTTCATAACCCAAATGTGATGCACAGGCCAACTATGATTGGGGATTTTGAATTACAAGAGAAAATCAAAATGGTAGAACTGCATAATTTAAGGTATAGTCCTCCAGAGCAAACTCCATGTGACAGCAATAAAGACTGGGGCTTACGGCTGTCTATTAACTGCCTCTTAACTCTAAGAAGATGTTCAGTATCAAATGTCAAATTGAGTGGTGGGGGGGGGGGGGAGTGTCAGGTCCTTGCAGCAAGAGAATCCACCACACTCATTGGGTAAAATACAAGTTTTTTTCCACCAAATTGTTATAAATCTTAAAGGTAGGCTTGAAATAGATTGGAATTACTTCTAATACATGAATTGAATTTCAATATTGAACTGAAAAATTTAAATTCAAGTAATCAATTAAGCCTAATCTGTTACATTGGCCATGAAACTACCAGACTGTTATGACTATTTGGTTTAATAATGTCCTTCAGAGGAAGAGATATGCCAGAATTCCCAATTGACATCCATACATGAAACCAGATCTACACAATGTACTTAACTCTAATTGTCTTTTGAAGTGGTTCAGTGGGCCATTAGTAATGTTCAATAAACACTGGTCTTGCCTATATCATAAACAGCCAATGAACAAATTATAAAAATCATTCAGTTAGGATGGTCTCAAGTGCTTTGAAACTAATTGATTGATGCAATATAATTGCATCCCAAGTCAATAAAGAAATGATTATTAACCATCTCAAGCACCAATTATTTTGGAATCTGCAGTAGTATGTTTAATTAGAAACTCAAACTGCAAGTTTAAGAAACATAGAAAACCTACAGCATAATACAGGCCTTTCGGCCCACAAAGCTGTGTCAAACATGTCCTTACCTTAGAAGTTACCTAGGGTTACCCAAGGTCCCCTATTTTTCTAAGCTCCATGCACATATCCAGGAGTCTCTTAAAAGACCCTATCATATCTGCCTCCATCACCATCGCTGGCAGCCCATTCCACGCACTCACCACTCCCTGTGTAAAAAAACTTACCCCTGACATCTCCTTTGTACCTGCTTCCAAGCATCTTAAAACTGTGCCCTCTCATGCTAACCATTTCAGCCCTGGGGAAAAGCCTCTGACTATCCACACGATCAATGCCTCTCATCATCATGTACACTAGTGGTGGCCAACCTATCGATCGCGATCGATCTTTGAGACTTTTCCAGTAGATCCCGAAAAAAAAGAAAAATAAATACATAAATACTGTTGAGAGATTGTTTCCGGGTTGCGGGGTTTTAGTTCCGTTCTTTCTGCCCAGTGTGTATGCGTGTAGCTCCCCCGCCACGCACTACACAGTGTACTTCAGTGGTCCCCAACCATCGGGCTGCGAGGAAACGATATGAGTCAACTTCACCTTTCCTCATTCCCTGTCACGCCCACTGTTGAACCTGAACCCACACGCAGTCATCGGTTACCTAAATGCAGTGACACCCTCGTGCCAGGGATCACTGGTTGGCCTCGCATGGCCAGTGGGAAGCGCTGTAGCTACTGGCCTGGAGCTTGGACAGATGGGCGCCACCTCTAAACCTGTTTACCACACCGAATGTTCGTGGGGAACCTGGTGCTAAAATATTCACAGATGACCTAATTCGGGCTCAGGGTTTTGTAAGAAGCAGAGCAGCTACCGTGCTGCAATCTACTGAAACAAACTTTTGTCAGCCAATAGATCCCACAAGGGGGGCAGGCACGGACCCTGTCACACTCCCCAATCGGTCGGCCGCGCTCTCCGGACTCTGACCACCACAGCCCCGGCACGGGGACCTCCGGCCCTGACCTTGTCCTCTCAACCCACCCACGACCAGCCGTACCTAGCCAAGGCAGCTGGCGGTGGGCGGGCGGGAGGCTGCAGTTTGGGCCCGGAGGCTGTCTATGAGGCAATGAAGCCCTCAAAACTGCTTTGGCACCTTGAGTCCAAGCACCTTGCACTTAAAGACAAACCCGTTGAGTTTTGTGAGTGGAAAAAACGTGAGCAGCACAGGACAGAAGCTAAGTGCCAAGAGCCACGAAAACTGAACCGTGGAACAGACTGGACAATATTAAACCGGTCCGCGGTGCAAAAAAGGCTGGGTACCCCTGGTGTACACACATTATTTCTACTTCTGGGTTGTGGGGTTTTACTTCCGGTTTTTTCTGTCCCGGTGCGCATGTGTGTAACTAATCGATCTGGGGTCGATCTTGCCTTTCAACTAAGGCCGAGTTAGGGGATCTTGGACTTTAAAAGGTTGGTGACCACGAATGTACACCTCTATCAGGTCACCTCTCATTCTCTGTCGCTCCAAGGAAAAAAGGCCGAGTTCATTCAACCTATTCTCATAAGGCACGCTTCCCAACATAGGCTACATCCTTGTAAATCTCCTCTGCACCCTTTCTATGGTTTCCACATACTTCCAGTAGAGAGGTGATCAGAACTGAGCACAGTACTCTAAGTGGGGTCTGACCAGGGTCCTATACAGCTGCTACATTACCTCTCGGCTCTTAAACTCAATCCCACAGTTGATGAAGGCCAATGTACCATATGCCTTCTTAACCACAGAGTCCACCTGTGCAGCAGCTTTGAGTGTCCTATGGACTTGGACCCCAAGATCCCTCTGATCCTCCACATTGCCAAGCATCTTACCATTAATACTATATTCTGCCATCATATTTGACCTCTATATCACTGGTTTATTTTGCAGCATTTTGTACTACAACAAATGAAATTCTATTTTAATTTCTCCTTCATTAGAAGTTTGATTTGGCCATGGTCAGGAAGCTCAGGTGTATTTATTTCATACATCTGCTGAAAAATGTCCCAGTTTTATAAAACTATGTAAAGAAAATATTAAGTTTCAAAAGGAGATCAAAAAAATGAACTTACTTCCAGTGAACGGATCTGTTTGAAAGAAGTCTAGGTTGGGGTCTGTGATATTGTTGGGGTATTCACTAGCTTTCATATCAAAAGGATCTTCCTACAAGAATTAAAAATATATATTTATGTATAAGAGTACATACTGGTTAAATTTTGGATATTTCTTTCATAATATATATGCTTTTGATTGCAAAGGCACCTTCTTCAGATGACTATTATCAAACATTTAAGCCAAATATGCTCTCAGTAGAAAACAGCAATATTCAAACAATTTTAAAAGCAATTTTGATGAACAAAAAATACTTCAAAATTAAAAACCAAATTGCATCAACTATATTAAAGCTAAGCAATAAAAAATTCTGAGAATATTCGTATTCCAACATAATTTCAGCTAAATAACATGCCTTGACCATCTGAAACACATTTGAAAAGTATAAAAGGAAACAAACCTTCCTAAAATTGTTGGTGTTTAACTATATATCAATGCATGGCACTGCAGTGTTTAACTGACAATAAAGTGTTGGCTTGCATCTCAATTTCAAATCCCTTTTAAATTCAACCAGTACTTCCAAACTGTATAAAATTTAACAAAATTGCAAATCAGAATATTTCAAATGATTATATAGGAATATGAGTGAGAGCTAAATTAAGATCTAAACTGATACTTCTGTCCGAAAGCAAAACTTCCATTTAATAATTGAATCAAGCCTGGAGAGAGATCCAATTCCAACAATCACACCCCAGCCCAAAAACCTAAACAGTAATTTTAATCAACATTCATGATCTACGTGAGAAAATGTCCATGACCAAACTCACATTTTCTGCAAGACTGGGTTGCTGAATTTCAGTCTGTTCCGTCTTCATCATCGGTGTTGTGCTGAGGGTGGGTTCAGCAATGCTGTTGTTGACCTAGAAACAATATTCACACAAATGCATTACTGAAAACTGAAAAGGCTCAATGAAAATAAATGGATAAACACCCATCATATAAAGAGTGTTAAGTGCTTATGTACTACTATCATCAACAATTACTTGATTGCAAAGGGGGAAGTTTAACCAGGCATGATAAAAAAAGATCTACAAATAAACAAGGCACAAATAACTCATTGTAAACACCAAATTGAAATGCATTACAGCTCCAACTTCCTGAATTATAACATTAATAGCTAGGATGAACAAACACAGCCAATAGATTTCAACTGAATTGATTTTAATCATTTGATTTTCAATTATTGCTCAAGTCAGTGCCACTTGTCTTCGAGAATCCTCTCTCCAGTGGGATTTCTATCAGTATCTTTTACTTGGCTGACCCTCAATGGTTCCAATTTCCTTTCTTGTTTTCAATAAGGTGTTGATCAAAACATGCTTCCATTGCCACATCTCTTTCTTTAGCTGATGTCATAACTATTAAATAGATGGCTCTGAAAGCATTTGTGACATACACATTTTGCTCTTTACAATTACAAAGATACTTTTTTTGTTCCCTCCACCCCTCCCTCTCTCTGGAACTTAAACACACACTTTTCCAGTTCTGATGAAGGGTCACTTTCCTGAAATGTTAATGCTGTTTCTCTCTCCACAGAATGTACCAAATTTGCAAATAAATTGCAGCACCTTTTTATTTTATATGGGAAATGGAGAGATGGGACAAGGATATTTTGTTCCCATTTCTGTTAAACACTGCTTATAGAATTCTGAAGCATTAATCAAGTTGGGATTCTGGCAAATTAGAGGCAAATCTCAAAATCCGAAAATAATCAAGTGTCCCACCTGGGATATGTGGTTCAGTTCCTAGATCCCCTGTACCTAGGACAACCAGCTAGAAGTTGATCAGCCCATCAACATTATTTTGTGTGACAAGTACAGTTGCAAGATAAAGTTTGTGAACCCTTTGGAATTACCCGGTTCTCTGCATTAATTATTCAAAATGTCTGACCTTCATTTAAGTCACAATAATAGACAAACACAATTTGCTTAAACTAATAACACACAAACAATTGTACTTCTTGTTACTACTGAGTACACTATTTAAGCAATCACAGTCTAGGTTCAAAAAAGTATGTGAAAAAGTATGTAAAAAGGTATGTCTGGGGTAATGCCTTCTACAAAAGCTATTTGGAGTCAGGTATTCAAATCAATGAGATAAGATTGGAGGTGTGGGTTGTAGAGGTTCCCTACCCTATAAATAAAAACACACGCAAAGTCAGAGTACTGACAGAACCTGCTCTTCTCAAGAAAGATCTGTTTACGTGCACCATGTCTCGATCAAAGCAACTTTCAGAGGACCCTAGGAGAACTGTAGAAATGCATGTAGCTGGAAAAGGCTACAAAAACATACCTAAAGGACCTGAGTATTCATTAGTACACAGTAACAGAAATTGTCTACAAATGGAAGAAATTCAGTACTACTCTCCTTAGAAGTGGGGATCCTGCAAAAAACACACCCAAGAGCACAATGTGCAATGCTGAAGGAGGAGAAAAAGAATCCAAAGGCAAAAGCAAGGGACCTGCAGAAGTCTTGAGAACTTGCTAAAGTCTCTGTCCATGTGTCCACTATAAGAAAAACATTGAATAAGAATGGTGTTCATGGAAGGACAGCATGGAGGAAACCACCCCTCTCCAAAAAAAAACATTGCTTGCATGTCTCAAGTTTGCAAAAGACTACCTGGATGTTCAACCATGCTTCTGGGTGAATGCTCTGTGGATAGATGAAACAAAAGTTGAACTTCTTGGCAGAAATGCATACCACTATGTTTGGAGAAAAAAGGGCACTGCGCACCAACACCAAAACTTCATTCCAACTGTGAAGCATGGTGGAAGAAGCATCATGGTTGGGGGCTGCTTTGCTGCCTCAGGGCCTGGACAGCTTGCAAACGTTGAGGGAACAATTAATTTAATATTGTATCAAGACATTTTACAGTAAAATATCGGGGTAGCGGTCAGTCATGTGATGCTTAATAGAAATTGGATAATGCAACAAATCGATGATCCAATCAATAACAGGATGGTTTAAAAAGAAGAAAATGTGTTTTTTGGAATGGCCAAATCAGAATCCATACCTTGACCCAATTGAGATGCTGTGGCATGATCTGATGATTCATGCAAGGTATCCCACAAATACTGATGAACTGAAACAGTTCAATATGAAAGAATGGTCTAAAATTCCTCCTTGTCATTGTGCAAGTCTGATCAGCAGCTACAGGAAACGTTTGTGGAGGTTCTACCAGCTATTAAATACAAGGATTCACATATTTTTTTCCAGCCTACACTGTGAATGATTAAACAATGTGTTAAATAAAGACATGACAAATTTGCGTGTTATTAGTTTAGGCAGATTGCGTTTGTCTGTTATTGTGACTTAGATGAAGATCAGACCACATTTTGAGTGTTTAATGCAGAAAACCAAGTAATTGCAAAAGGTTGCAAACCTGTTCTTGCAACTGCACATTGTGTAGACTATCATTTGCAACCATGTGATTTCTTTCAAAGTTAAATTTTCCACTCCAGTTTTTAAACTCCTCGATGTAGAGTGCAGAAAATAAACATGATTAACCTTTGACATGTCATTTATTGGTTGTACTAACTGCTTGAAACTGAAGGCCAGGGAATTCACGAAATAGTGCAGTTTATATTTATGAACAAAATTATTTCAAATACAGCTGATTTGAAGTGATTGAAAATGTCTTACCACGGGCTCAATAATGGCCTCTTCTTTCTCCAATGGACTTTGCCTCTCTGTATCTTCCTTCTGCTCAGTGGACTCACCAACACCGTTGTTGAGATCACAGTGCTCAACACTGCCATTGACAATAGGTTGCAGATGATTCTGCCACCTGAGCTGGTTGTTTGTGCTTTCCTCGTTGTGCAACTCAGACAACTTGAACTTCGCCTTTCAATACAAAACGCAAGGAATTACTCAACATGTTTAAAATACCTGGGTGACAGGTGGACAATCTGAAATGCTTATAAATAATAAGACAATGAGTTTTCAACCTGGAAATGACATTGATGTGGCATGGGGAAAATGGAGCTTAGAGCCCCACCCCTTCATCACATTCCACCTATAACCCTCATCTCATCCTTTCCTCTCACATTTATTCAGTCTGATAGCATTGACCCAAAATCTTGACAGCCCCTTTGCCTTCACAGATCCTGGTTGACCCATCAGTTCTTTCAGTACATTTTTATTCCTCCAGCTTCCATTATCTGCAGTCTCTTGTATTTCCAATAACCAAAAGCAGTTCAAACATGTATGCACATAATCCCTTAACAAGCTTTTCTTATTTTAGAGCATAGCTAGTTATTTTCAGCAAGGCACACATAATATGTTCGGGCTTCTTTGGCTGCCAGTTGCTAAGGTGCCATTCTATTTCATTTGCATAGCCTATGAATGTAGACGATTAAGCCAGCTGATGTCTACACAAGTTGACAGCTAGGATGCCTCTGAGCTAACTTGCACCACAATCCTGGTTAACATCACGTCTAATTTAAAATTATAACACTCATTTTCAAACCTTTTCATGGTCTCACTGTTCCACCTTTCTGTAATCACTTCTAGCTTTTGCAGCCCAGATATCTGCACTCTCCGACTCTCCATTTCTTGCAAATTTGATAGGTTTATCTTCAAGGGCCTTGCAATCTGGCACTCCGAACAAAAAGCTCCCTCTTTTTACTCTTTTGAAATCTAGCTTTGCTGATACTTTCTTATGGTCATGGACCTCCAGGCAGAATACGCTCCATCTACTACCATTCTCTGTTCTATGAGTAGGCGAATGGTGCTCTTTAGTAACTCATTGAGTTCATCTATGAAAACAGCTTATTTTCTACCTTTGATGTCCTCCTTTTTCCTTTTCATGGTAAATAGGGTTCTGTTGAAGACCCTGGCCTGGAGATACACTCAGACCAGTTCTTTGCAGTGGTGGGACCTGCTCCTGGGGCCTCACAACCAGATACTTTTCATGGTCTAGAAGGACATGGTCTAGAAAATAAGTGCACATTAGAGATTCCAAGGCTTTGCGGCCCTGTGGATGGGCTGATTCTAAGCTGGTGCCGCCAAATGAAATGTCGCAGGAGAGAACAGAACATTGGGAACAGCAGATCAGCTGTCAGATGCTCTGAACTCGGCAAACTGCATGCTCTCTCTCGTTGGTGGGGAGAGTTTGTTGCCAATTCTCTGGTTGGAGAACTGGAAAGAAAAAAACGGCATAACAGACTTTTAACACTGTAAATCAGTGAGTTGTTTTGTAATGTCTCCCCTCTCGCTGTTGTTAGAGAGAGCCTGTGGTATGTTGAATTGTCGGGTGATCGATTGATTTTTGTTTTACTGCAGACCATGGTCTTTATTGGGGGTTTGCTATTGCTTGCTTGGTGGGTGGAGGGTGCTGATGCTTTTTTGCAGGAGTGGGGGAGAGTCGTTGCTTTGCTGCTGCTTGTGTGTGGGAGAAGGAAGTGGGGGGGCTTTGGGGTTCTAATGTTTAACTGTCACTTATTCTTTAGGGCACTCTTCTGTTTTCGTGGACGCCTGTGAAGAACAAGAGTTTCAGGATGTATATTGTATATATTTCCCTGATATTGAATAGAACAACTGAGCTCTTGTAGGCCATTTCTGAAGCCACATAGCCAAGTTTCCCTGAATCGCATGTCTCCAAACTTTCTGAATGTGCCTACCATGGGAAACCTCATCTAACACCTCACTAAAATCCACATACATTACCTCCACTGCTCTGCTTTCATCAGTTTGTTTTGTCACTTCCTTCCTCAAAGAGTTCAGTCAGGATTGTGAGACAAAGCCTGCCCCTACAAAGCCCTATCCCTAAGTTTTACGTTAATGGAAAATCTCCCAATTTACTGATGCAATAATCATAAATTGCTAATTCAAGCAACATCAGTAATCTAGTCCGTAAGCAATGGTCAATTTACCTGATTAATATCATGATGGGATGACCAAAGAGATTGCTGTATAGGTTCCAGCTGGGCTTGACTTGTGTCCATTCGCTCTTCCAGCTCGGCTGTCTCCTGATGCAGTCGTTCTAGTTCCTCCTGTGCTCGCATCAGCTCCTCCTTATAAGATGATATCTGGGTTTCCTGATTTGAAATCTCAGTCCTTAGTGATGAGATCTGAAACCAAGGTGAGTAATGAGTAATACTTATTTGGACAATTCCAAATATTTAATGTGGTAGAATGATTACCAAGCCTGATTTTTATGTGAAAGAAAAATGAGATAATAGTATATGATGTATTCCAGGAATTGCAGTAAGAGTTTTGACAGTATAGCTGATATGTTACTATAAATATTTCAAAGAACTTTTGCAAAGGCACAAATTCAATCATGTGGGAACTTTAATTCATATAATTGAATGCATTTTTATTTTCATTATCTATTCACAGTATGTGGATACAACTGGTAATGCCATCATTTATTATCCTTCATTAATTATTCTTAAACCAAGGAGGGAGTCCTTGGGGGGGGGGAGTCACGTAGGGAGTGATCCCTGCCGAAAGCAGAAAGGGAGGGGGAGGGTTTCTGCAGGGATCACTCCCTAAGCGACTCCTTTGTCCACTCGCCCCCCCCCCCCCCCCCCATCCCTTCCCACCGATCTCCCTCCTGGCACTTATCCTTGTAAACGGAACAAGTGCTACACCTGCCCTTACACTTCCTCCCTCACCACCATTCAGGGCCCCAGACAGTCCTTCCAGGTGAGGCGACACTTCACCTGTGAGTTGGCTGCTGTGGTATACTGCGTCCGGTGCTCCCGGTGTGGGCTTTTATATATTGGTGAGACCCGATGCAGACTGGGAAACCGTTTCGCTGAACACCTACACTCTGTCCGCTAGAGAAAGCAGGATCTCCCAGTGGCCACACCTTTTAATTCCACGTCCCATTCCCATTCTGATATGTCTATCCATGGCCGCCTCTACTGTCAAGATGAAGCCACACTCAGGTTGGAGGAACAACACCTTATATACCGGCTGGGTAGCCTCCAACCTGATGGCATGAACATTGACTTCTCTAACTTCTGTTAATGCCCCTCCTCCCCTTCTTACCCCATCCCTAACATATTTAGTTGTTTGTTTTTTTTCTCTCTCTCTGCCCATCCTCCATCTCCTTCTGGTGCTCCCCCTCCCTTTCTTTCTCCCTAGGTCTCCTTTCCCTTCTCCAGCTCTGTATCTCTTTTGCCAATCACCTTTCCAGCTCTTACCTTCATCCCACCCCCTCCGGTCTTCTCCTATCAGTTCGCATTTCCCCCTCCCCCCACTACTTTCAAATCTCTTACTATCTTTCCTTTCGGTTAGTCCTGACGAAGGGTTTCGGCCCGAAACGTCGACAGTGCTTCTCATTACAGATGTTGCCTGGCCTGCTGTGTTCCACCAGAATTAACTAGAACTTACCAACTGTGTCTCCTCTGTGCATTTCTGCCTGATGTCGTTTAACTGCTCCTCCAGTTTGTTCTTCTGTTGATCCAAGTCATTGAGAACATCCTGTACTTCTTGCCTCTGTTCCTGTAATTTCTGTAGGTTTGTGCTTTCCTTATTGACTTCATCTTGGAGATCCTGCAATCAAGACAGTCACTTAAATATAAGAACACACTTGATCAACTGAAGTGTTAAAATATACATACTTCCCGTAATATCCTCAAAAGCAAACGAAGCCACTGCCCAGAGCACTATCTACAAGATATAATACAACTACTGACTGAGTGGATTACTTCTGTGGTGCTTGATATACAGATTACATTTCTCAGCCTCAGAACTGCTGCTGGCATACTTATAATTAGAATATATAAATCAGTACAGTTTTATTTAACTAAGCATTGCTTCAATTTCATTTAATACCAATTAATTTAATTGAACCATTTATGACTCATACTCAAGGACCAAGTAGGTCCTTGTCATGTTTTAAATATAAAGTATCACATTATTCTGGCTATTTGTGCTCAATCTACAACCTTCAATGTAGTGAAATTACAAACATTACCTTCTTGGGAATCATTACAGACAAAACATCCAGGCCACTCAGTCACCTCACAACCTCTGTTTCCCACGCACACTGTATTGCCAAGGTGGGAGGGGGCAGCGATGCTGCGCATGCCCATTCACCTCCTCCCTGCTGCAATTACAAATCTTCCCTCCAACTGCACCCTGTGCAAATGGTTTGATAATTTTGCTGACCATAAGCATGATCCTGCGCAACCATATACCTGCTACTTTTATTACCGCTCCCACTCCTATTATGCTCAATTCTCAACACTGTTCCCTGAAAACTCATTGTCAGCCTGGGAAAAAGGCATTGCCTTCCATCGTCAAGTTTAATTTTGGATCATAAACACTGCTCAACACTGGAAACAACACTGGTCCCTATGGTTGCCCTTTCGCCCCACCAGTGACCAGCACCAGCAGCAGGTGCTACCCCAAGGCGGTGGCATCTATTATCAAGAATCCCCACCACCCAGTTTATTATCATTGACATGTTGTAAAATTTGTTGTTTTGCAGTAGTAAAGTGCCATAAATATACGTTACTAGAATTTGCAATAAGAATATATAAAGATAAATAAATAGTGCAAAAACACATCTACAGTGATGAAATGCTTTGAGAGGTTGGTCATGACTAGACTGACCTCCTGCATCAGCAAGGACCTGGACCCATTGCAATTTGCCCATCGCCATAATAGGTCAATGGCAGACGCAATCTCAATGGCTCTCCATGTGACTTTAGACCACCTGGACAACACAAACACCTATGTCAGGATGCTGTTCATTGACTATAGCTCAGCATTTAATATCATCATTCCTACAATCCTGATTGAGAAGTTGCAGAACCTGGGCCTCTGTACCTCCCTCTGCAATTGGATCCTCGACTTTCTAACCAGAAGATCACAGTCTGTGTAGATTGGTGATAACATCTCCTCCTCGCTGACGATCAAAACTGTCATACCTCAGGTGTGTGTGCTTAGCCCACTGCTCTACTCTCCACAGACCCATGACTGTGTGGCTAGACATAGCTCAAATAAATTTGCTAATGATACCACCATAGTTGGTGGTATCTCAGATGGTGTTGAGAGGGCATACAGGAGCAAGATATGCCAACTAGTGGAGTGGTGTTGCAGCAGTAACCTGGTACTCAATGTCAGTAAGACAAAAGAGCTGATTGTGGACTTCAGGAAGGGTAAGACGAAGGAACACATACCAATCCTCATAGAAATGGAGAGAGGGAGCAGTTTCAGGTTCTTGGGTGTCAAGATCTCTGAGGATCTAACCTGGTTCCAACATATCAATGTAGTTATAAAGAAGGCAAGACAGCGACAACATTTTATTAGGAGTTTGAAGAGATTTGATATGTCAACAAATATTCTCAAAAACTTCTATAGATGTACCGTGGAGAAAGTTCTGACAGGCTGCATCACTGTCTGGTATGGGGGGAGGGGGGGTGGCTATTGCACAGGACAAAAAGAAGCTGCAGAAGGTTGTAAATTTAGTTGCCTCCATCTTGAGTACGAGTCTACAAAGTAGCCAGGACATCTTCAAGGAGCGGTGTCTCAGAAAGGCAGCGTCCATTATTAAGGACCCCCAGCACCCAGGGCATGCCCTTTTCTCACTATTACCATCAGGTAGGAGGCATAGAAACCTAAAGGCACACACTCAGCGATTCAGGAACAGCTTCTTCCCCTCTGCCATCTGATCCCTAAATAGACATTGAACCCTTGAACACTACCTCACTTTTTTAATATATATTATTTTTGTTTTTACACAATTTTTAATCTATTCAATATACGTATTATACTGTAATTTATTAATTATTTTTTCCTCTTCTATATTACGTATTGCATTGAACTGCGGCTGTTAAGTTAACAAATTCCACAACATGTGCCAGTGATAATAAACCTGATTCTGAAAAAGAGAATAAAGTAGTGAGAGGTGTTCATGGACCATTTAGAAATCTGATGGCAGAGGGGAAGAAGCTGTTCCTAAAATGTTAAGTATGCATCTTCAGGCTCTTGCACTTCCTCATTGATGGTAGTAATAATCGGGGCAGGTGCTGGATGGTGATGGTTACCATTGTGCTTTGCCTTTTGAAGGTGTTCTTGCTGGTGGGGAGGTTAGTGCCCATGATGAAGCTGACTGGGTTTACAACCTTCTGCATCTTTTTCTGATCCTGTGCATTGGCCCCTCCACATCAGATGGCGAATCAACCAGATGGAATGCTCTCCATGGCACACCTGTAGAAATTTGCTAGAGTTTTTGGTGACATAGCAAATCTCCTCAAGCTTGAAATATAACTGCAGGCATGTTATGCCCTCTTCTCGTTACTACCTTCAGGCTGAAGGTACAAGTGGTACAACATCGGCAGGCTCAGGAACAGCTGACTTCCAACTACCATCAGAACTTGAACCTATCTGCACAAGCCTAACCCTGATTCAGCAAAGAACATTACAGACAAGCTCTTGCACTACCATGGACTTGCCTTGCTTTTGCAGTCTTTTTCCGCCCATTGTAAGATATAATTTTGTGTATAATTTATATTCTGTGTTGACTGCAAGCTTTTCACTCTATCTATACTTCACTGTACTTATGTACACGACATTAAACTTTACTGTACTCATATTTCTTCCCCTTAATTCCTTTCATCCGCTCCCCATTTCCCTGCCTTTTATCTGATAAATCACATTAAAATTCTAAACAGTTTGCAGCAAAGGTCAATGAACTGAAATATTAACTCCAATTCTCCACAGATGCTGCCATAACTACTAAATACTACATCTTCTACTTTTATTGCAGCTTTCCAGTAACAGTAGAACATGGCTTTAATTGGACTGCTAATAAATGTTATCCATTTTAAAAGAATGAACATCCAGTTAAATTATTGTACTGCTGCGTGTTTTTCTTCACCAGCATTGTAATTATAAGTGTGTTTCTTGCTTCCAGCTCCCCAAAGGCACATAAAAGCTATTTTTACACAAGTTTATGTACACTACTCTGTGCTGACTTTACTGCAATATAACCCAAGGACTGCAGTATCTTCAGAAACTGAGGTACAATTCAGTTAATTAACCAATGTTTTTCTCTCCCTTTTGCCAATTGTTTATCTTAAAGTCACTTTTAACAAGATAATAGGAAAACATTTTATGTGAATTGGATCAGGCTGTGCTGAATTAGTCCTTTACCATTAACTGCAAGGAACACTGCCAACATCCAAACTGAACCCAGCCGAATGCAGAAGGTTAGATTGTTGGCCCTTCACATTCCTTCAGCTCAGGACATGATCTGTACAGCAGCAATACTTTGTGACATGCAAGAGAGGACCTTGTGATTTTGGCTCAGCCTTTCTCACTCTCTCTACTGGTATAACCTGACCTGCTGGGCATATCCCACAACCTTGTCATTGACAAAGAAGCATCATCTGCCACATTTGCTCATTCCTGACAGCTCGCAAGGCTAAGGGCAGGGCCTTGCTAGCAGTGAAAACTTGCATGGATGGGAACAATCTTTATGTTTCGAGCATTTGAATTTTAAAAATCCGAAAATGTAAAGAAAATTAAAATCAGATAACTAGTTAAACATGTCAAAGCAAAATACGATATACTTTTCTAAGATGGTAATATTCAATCCCCCTTTCCTCCTAAACATTCATCCTACAATCAGTATTGAAATCTATGGGGTCTTGGGATGGCAGTGCCACCTACTGCAGTCCATTTGTCAAAACTATCCCAGATAGCAGCGTTTCACAGAGCACACGTTAAATATCAGTATCTCAGCTGCAATGGCTGAATTCCATTCATTCTGCCTGAAAAGCTCAGCATATTCCAGCCCATCCTTAAATTTCAGAGACTTAGACCAAAGATACAAGAACCTTGAAATACAATTATGTTCCAAATTCAGACTGATAGATAATTAATGTTAAATCATTTTTTAAAAAAAACTTATATGCTGTTAAAAAACAAACTCCCAGGATCCAAACAGTGCAACTTATTTGAAACTAGTATCTTGCCTTCGGTGTTCATGATGTTCTCCTTTGCACAGGAGAAATCAAATGTGGTAGGTTTAGGGGGAACCTGCATTCATCTGCAGATGTGACCCTAAGCTTGCCTGCTACTTCAATTATGGAGTCACAAAAGGCCCTCTGTGCTGGCCATCAATTACCAATTTATACTAAATAATTTCCTCCTTATTAATTTAATTTTTCCCACATTCTCATCTACCACACACCTACACAATCTAAATAGCAAATTAACCTAATAGCCTATGTCTTTGGGGTGTGAGAGGAAATGGGAAAACCAGAACACACTGAAGTGACATGAGAAAATGGAAACTGCAGAGACAATACCTGGCGCCAGAAATGAACCCAGATCTCTGGCATTGAGGGAGAGATTCAATAAGCTGAGAACTGTAATCCCCAGATTTATCCCACCCTGACCTGTGACAATAAAGCATGCTGTTAGCCACAGAGAAATCATAGAGATACAAAGAATCATAACAGAGTCAGGAGAAGTACAGCACAGAAACAGGTCCTTCATTACAAAACCACTTAAAGTGCCTACTCCCAACTACCTGTACTAGGACCATAACCCTCCATATCCCTACTATCCATGTACCTATCCAAACTTATTTTTATTGTTGAAATCAAGCTCACATGGACCACTTGTGCTGGCAGTTCATTCCACACTCTCACGATCCTCTGAATGAAGAAATTTCCCATGTTCCCCTTAAACTTCTCTGCATTTTTCCACATTTGATCATTTGGTTTCACCTCATCAGTTATATATCATTTTTCTACCAATTCATTTTTCACAAGAAATTCTGCAGATGCTGGAAATCCAAAGTAACACACACAAGATGCTGGAGGAACTCAGCAGGTCACACAGCATCAATGGAGAGGAAATAAAGAGTAGGCGTTTGGGCCCGAGGCCCTTCATTGGGACAGTTTCTCAGCTTCTCTACAACTGAAACTAACTTGTTTTCTATGCTTCCCTTTTCTGATGAAGATGTATTAATTAATTTGGTTTCTCTTTCCACAGAGACTGTCTAACCTGCTGAAAGTTTCCAACAATTGCCAGTTTTATTCCAGATTTCCAGCAGTGGTTATTTTGACTTTCAAATTAAATGTTGGCCTTTCCAAAGAGGGAATTTGATACACAATTATGAAAGTCCATTGTGAAACCTGACTTGCCATGTTGTGAATTTACTGGAAGGATAAGAGAATGAACGTCAATGTCCTTGGATAAGTGATCCATAAGACAGTGAACTCCCCAAGGTCACAGTGTACACTGAGCAGTGAGGTCTCAAATATATGGCATTCACTTGCCTGACACCAGAATCCCTAATACACACTCTATTCCAAGCTCTGTCATGGGAAGAGATCACCAAATGGGCAGAGGAAAAGTCTTCTGTTTGTGTTCAAAGCTTTCTTGACCAACACTATTAACTTTTCAGAATACCTGGCCAATGAGTACTCAAAATGTTGAGAAAGTATCTAGGATCGTATTGAGAATCTTAAGGATATACAGTCAGGAGCAGACAAAGGACCTGGACAAGCAATAAAAATCATGGCTGAAGCCACAAGCTGCTCATCCACCTGATCTCTCACCTTGCCGTTTATATGCAAGATACGTCATTCTTACACAGCTCTCATCCACCACTACAGAACCTACAAAACTGAAGTAAGTATCCCCCACACCAACCCTGAGGGGCTGCCTATAACATGTCAGGTGCAATTCTCATTTCCATACCATAAATAACATACGTTTTCAAGAAAGTGATGCAGCAAAGATTCATCAAGTTGCTTCCTGTCAAACAAGGAGAGACTGAGTGGGCTAAACCTCTATTCTTTAGGAGGCCCAAGACTATTCAGCACCTCAAATCCCACCAAGGTAGTCTACAATCCAATAACATGAACACTGGATTCCTGGATTTCAGCTAAACCGCTTCCTATCTTTGTTTCTCTCTCATTTTCAAGATCTACCTAGTTCCTCATACACTCACCACACCCCCTCCCCAGACCCCATCACCATTTCTTTCTCCTTCTTTCCCTCTTCTACTCACTCCATCTGCCATCACCTACTGAGCCCTTCCCCCCACTGGCCCACTCTACCTCTTTTATTTGCTTCTGTATTCCACCTTCCTTTCCTATCAGATTCCATCATCCGCAGAAAAGAAATAATCAACTAGACAAACTAAATACATTTTTATTTGTCTAACCATTGCCGACTGAACTCCAACGGAATAAACAGTTTGCTGCAAGACTCACAAAGATAATGAAAAGTAATTGTTCCATCCTTCCATCTTCATATAACAGTTGTTTATTTTTGCTTTAATGTTTTCCACTGATCTGGCAGACTTGAACTCACTATTAAATTAGTCTTTGAACTTGTCAGACTATACTTCCCCTTGCCCATATTAATAAGCTATGATTATTGGCTGTCCTGAGTTACTCTTAAGATCTACATTCTGAAAAAGAAAACTAATTTTAATTTGTGCTGTACACAACTACATTACCACACAGAAGGAACTATTGATATTAATTAGTGAAAATTGTACAAGGTACAGGGTTTCTGACCACCTGTACACCTTACACCTCGTCACATTCTTGAGCCAACATTTCCGTTATAGATTGTGATGTTTATTTATAACAGAACGACCCTCAAGTCCATTATGGCATGAACTTTACAGGCAGCATAAGATCTTCGCAGAAGACTATTACAGTGTGCTCAGACCAATTATACAATGGTGACTTGGGACAGATGAGAGGTTCTTAAGCATTTTAGAAGTCAATGTCTCGGTATTCAGCGGGAGACGCTCATGGAGTGAGTACTGTTTTAGATTCGCTCCATAACCTTTACTTTTTTTAACCTTTGATCACCCTTATTCAACTTATTTTTACCTACACCAAAAGATTCTTGCTATTTTTTTGGACTTATCGTTAAGAGTTTATTGTGAATTTTTGAAGATATGTACTCAGAAATGGCTCTTAGATCTAAAGGACGAGAACCTGGGCGGAACCCGAATGGTAATGGAAAGAAGCAAGCTCATCCGCAACGCACTGAGTTAACTTACGAATTGTTATTGGAGGTTTTGGATAAAAAATTTGATGAACAACAACAAATTTTTAAACAAGATATAAAGGCTTTTCAAGATTATATGGATAAGACGGATTCAGTAATTAACCAGCAGCAAGTTCTTATCGCATCTCTGCAAGAAGACGCTCGGAAACGAGATTTGATCATTGAAAAATTGCAACAGGACTTACTTTCGACCACTAAACTGGTGGAAACACTTAAAGCCAAGAGTGTCGACTTTGGGAATCGGTCCAGAAGACAGAACCTACGTATACTTGGTCTCCCAGAAGGTATCGAACAAGACGACCCTAGGGGGTACTTTGCTCAACTTTTAAAGGATGCGTTCCTGTCTGTTTTTCCAGACAGTCCGCCATTACTTGATCGCGCTCATAGAATTATGCGTCGATCACCGAGTGCTTCAGCTAAACCTTCGGTTGTAATTGTCCGGTTTCATTACGTACATGTTAAAGAGCAACTTATTCGTGTGGCTCGGCGTGTAGGAATGGTTAAATTTCAAGATCACAATTTCCGTTTAGTAGAAGATTTTAGTCCTGAGGTAATGAAGGCAAGGCTTCTTTTTAAACCGCTGATGTCTGAATGTTATGAGAAAAATTTAAAACCAGCGCTCTTATACCCTGCGAAGCTCAGAATCTCCCCGCCGAACGCTCCTCGCCTGGTTTTTCTTTCTATATTTGAAGCGAGAAGTTTTCTGAATGAGAATTTCCCTACTGCTACGGGCTCTCAGGCCGAATGAATGAGTGATTTCGATCGTGTAAGATGGTTTTTGATCCTCCAAACCAGATTTTGTTTCTGGTTGTTGGTGTAGGTTTACTCTATACTTTATACTCAAGTTAAAGTGTTCTTTCGACATATTAATCGTTTTGTTTTACACACTTTAACCATTATACTGTATCGCTGGCTATTTTCTGTTCCTTCGAAGGTGTATTTTTAATCCTTCGAAGGTGAATACTTTTTTACTAAGATGGTGGTTTTTTGAAAAAACATTTTTGGTGTTTTTTTAAGATGGCGCTATTTTTTTCTCTTGTCTTCTTCCTACAATGCATCGCTTATCACAGTTTAAATATTTTTTGGTTTGTTTGGGTTTTAACCCGATTTATAAGTTTTTAGTGATTATATTTTCTTCGTTTTTTTTTCTACTACCAATTATATTAAGAAGTCTGGTTTTAGTATAGTGATTATAATTTTTAAAGTTTGGGTGGATTTTTTTTAATATATATCCTTTATATATGGAGTGGTCTTCCGCTGATATGGGGGTAGTGTTAGTTTCATTTTTTCTTTTTCCCAGCCTTTTTTTAGCTCTGGTTTTTTTTCTCTTTCTTGAGTGGGAGGTGGGTGGTCTTTTTTCTAATTCTATATTTCTTCTACCAGCTTTTTTTAGTTTTTTCATTTGGGCTGATTTTGAACTACAAATATGTCCGCGATGTCGTCACTTCCGGGTCCGCTTTTTATTTTTGTTCCTCTTCCGGGGGCATGAGTTTATAATTTGGTTAACCCTTTTTATACCAAAGGGTTGATTTTAGAAATATGGCTCAGACCATTAATTTTGTTTCTTGGAATACCAATGGTTTAAACCATCCGATTAAACGAAAGAAGATTTTCAAAGTATTCCAAAGACTTAATGCTCATATCATTTTTGTACAAGAAACTCATGTGAGGAAGGAGGACAACTATCGCTTTTTTAGGTTTTGGTGGGGTCAACAGTATCATTTGAATTCGAATGCCAAAGTAAAGGGAGTTTCAGTTTTTATTGACTCCTCTATTGCATTTGTCCAACATGATATCTTTTCGGATCCGAATGGTAGATTTTTGTTAATTACGGGTTTACTTTTTAATAAAAAGGTTGCTATGGTTAATGTTTATGCTCCAAATGTAGATTGTCCTGATTTTTTTAAGTCCTTATTTACTTCTTTACCTAATCTAAATGAATAGAAGTTAATAATGGGTGGTGATTTTAATTGTTGTTTAAATCCTTTGATGGACAAATCTATATCTACTCAGACTGTACCCAATAAGTCGGCCACTTGTATCAACTCTTTCTTGACTGATAATGGAATTTTTGATATCTGGAGATTTCGGCATCCTAAGGACAAAGAGTTTTCTTTTTTCTCACATGTTTATCATTCTTATTCGAGAATTGATTATTTTTGTATTGACTCTTGTTTGATTCCTTCGGTAAATGGTTGTTATTATGATATTATAGCTATTTCTGACCATGCTCCATTAAAACTTTCTATTAAATTTACGGACACAGTTCCTAATGCTAGACAATGGCGATTTGATTCTACCTTATTGCAAGATCCGGACTTTATTAAATTTATGAATGAACAGATTGATTTCTTCTTCTCAACCAACTCCACGGAAGATATTTCTTACGGAACACTTTGGGACACTTTTAAAGCATATATATGTGGACAGATTATTTCTTACTCTGTTGGTCTGAGAAAACGCATAAAGAAGGGAGCTCTTTTATTGGTTGATAAAATTAAAGAGATTGACAAGAAATATTTGATTATTCCTAGTAAGGAGCTTTACAAACAAAGGGTTGAACTTCAAACAGAATATAGTTTATTACTTACATCTTCGATTGAAAATCAACTGATGAAGTCCAGATCTGATTTTTATATACATAGTGATAAATCGGGTAAACTGTTAGCTAGTCAATTGAAGAATGCTTTGGTTAAACGTCAAATTACTAAGATCCGTCAGCAAAATGGGGATTTGACAATTAACCATGATGAGATAAATAAATCATTTCAAGATTTTTATACTTCCCTGTATCATTCTGAATTTCCTCAGGATTGCAGTGCCATGTGTGATTTTCTTGGGAAATTGAATTTCCCAAGATTATCACCAGATGATCTTTCAATATTGGAAACTCCTATGACTGATGCAGAAATCAAAGGGGTTATTTCCTCCATGAATTCAGGGAAAGCACCTGGTCCGGATGGGTATACAGCAGAATTTTTTTAATGTTTTTCCGCTACTCTCTCTCCTTGGTTATACAGGGTTTTTGAAGAAGCAATTAGATTGGGCAATTTGCCACAATCTTTTTATAGAGCTTCTATTTCTTTAATATTGAAGAAAGATAAAGACCCTACTGATTGTGCATCCTATAGACCAATATCCTTACTGAATGTAGATTCCAAGATTTTTTCCAAGTTACTTGCATCCAGATTGGAGAAGGTATTACCCCAAATTATTTTGGAGGATCAAACCGGTTTTATTAAAAATCGTTATTCTTTTTTTAATGTTAGGAGGTTATTGAATATTGTGTATACTCCTTCACATAATATTTCAGAATGTGTTATTTCATTAGATGCGGAGAAAGCATTTGATAGAGTTGAATGGCCATACTTATTTAATGTGTTGGAGAAGTTTAATTTTAGTCCGACATTCATTTCCTGGATTAAACTGATTTATCATACCCCAGTAGCCTCGGTGTTTACTAATAATCAAAGATCTCCCTTTTTTCGTTTATTTCGGGGCACTAGACAAGGCTGTCCTCTTAGTCCACTATTATTTGATATTGCTTTAGAACCCTTGGCAATTGCTATCAGAGAATCACAGGATATTCTTGGTATTAATCGTGGGACAGATATTCATAAGTTATCTTTGTATGCAGATGATTTATTATTATTTATTTCCAATCCTGAGAAATCTATTCCTGTAGTTTTATCATTGTTGGCTCAATTTAGTGATTTTTCTGGATATAAGTTAAATCTTAATAAGAGTGAATTGTTTCCTTTAAATAGACAGGTCCCAATTTATGGAAACTTACCTTTTAAATTAGTTAATGACTCTTTTATTTACTTAGGGATTAAAATCACAAAAAACCACAAAGACTTATTTAAGGTTAATTTTGTACCCTTAATTGATCAGATTAAATGCTTGTTTACTAAGTGGTCACCATTATCTTTATCTCTGATAGGTCGAATTAACACTATTAAGATGGTTATTTTACCTAAGTTCTTATATATTTTTCAAGCGGTACCAATTTTTATTCCGAAATCTTTTTTTACTAATGTTGATTCAAAAATTTCCTCATATATTTGGCAGAATAAAAATCCTAGGTTAGGTAAAATATACTTACAGAAGGCAAAGAAGGAAGGTGGATTAGCATTGCCTAATTTTAGATTTTATTATTGGGCTGTTAATATCAGATATTTGATATGTTGGTTGAAAGATTGGGATGGATCTTTTAGCCCTCATTGGGTGAGCCTGGAAATTAAATCGGTACCAGGTTTTGCACTGGGTTCTATTTTGGGGACTTCTCTCCCTTTTGCTCTTTCTAAATTGCCGAAATGAATTGACAACCCGATAGTTAAACATACTTTACGTATATGGTTTCAATTTCGGAAATTTTTTGGGTTGACTCAGTTTGTTTTAAATATTCCTATTGTGTCCAATTGTTTTTTCCACCCTTCAATTATAGACCAAGCTTATTTGGCTTGGAAGACTAAAGGATTACTATGATTTTCTGATTTATTTTTGGATAATTGTTTTATGTCTTTTGAGCAGTTATCTAATAAATATAATTTGCCTAGATTTCATTTTTTTAGATATTTACAGATTAGGAATTTTTTAAATACTGTACTTCCTACTTTTCCAAACTTTGTGTCTTCAGGCATTTTGGAGAATTTGTTTGAATTAAACCCCTTTCAGAAAGGGCTTATATCAAAACTTTATAATATAATTATGAAGATACGTTCAGAGCCCCTTTATAAGACAAAAAATGATTGGGAAAGAGAGCTCAACATTATTATTCCTATTGAGAATTGGGATAAAATTCTTCGATTAGTTAATACATCATCTATATGTGCTAAACATTCATTAATACAGTTTAAGGTTGTACACAGGGCTCATATGTCCAAGGATAAATTGGCTCATTTTTATTCCTATATAAATCCTATTTGTGATAGATGTCAATCTGAAATAGCGTCTTTAACTCATATGTTCTGGTCGTGTCCGCTTTTGAAAAAATATTGGAAAGATATTTTTGATATTATCTCTGCGGTATTGAACATTGATTTACAAACCCATCCTATTACCGCAATTTTTGGTTTACCAATGATGGACTCACTTCATTTATCTTCTTCCACTTGTCGAATGATTGCATTTCTTACACTAATGGCTAGAAGATCTATTTTGTTGAATTGGAAGGAAATTAATCCTCCTACTGTATTTCATTGGTTTTCTCAAACTATGTTATGTTCAAATTTAGAAAAAATTAGAAGTGGTGTATTTGACACTTCTACTAAATTTGAAAAGATATGGAGAACATTTATTCAATATTTTCATATGATGTAATAGGACCCTGTTCCAGGCCTATTTGATTTTTCAGTTTTGATTTCATATTTCATATATATGACGACACTGATGATTTTGTATTTTTGTGAGATATTATAAACAGCCCTTTTTCTCTTTTTTGTTTTTTTTTCTTCTATTAGTTATTAGATTTTTTAGATTAGTTTTTTTTGCATAATGATTTTTTTCTTTTTTCCTTTTTCTTATTTCTTTTTGTTTTATATTATGATACACCTAGGTTTGCCTTGTTTGTTTGTATATTGTATCATTTACGATGTGGGAATACTTATTTATACTGTAATCATTGTTCTTGTAATCTTTTATAGTTAGTTGAAATATGTACGTTTGTAATCCCATTATTTATGTACCAATTTTAGTTTGTTGTTATTAATAATGATAATAAAAAGATGGAAAAAGAAAGAAGTCAATGTCTCAAGTGATATACTGTGAAAATTAGGTGTTAAAAGCTGTGGCATTTCCAGTTTGACACTCTCTAGGTAGTGGAGCTCCAAAAGAAAAGGACTACTTCCATTTCAACCTCACAAGGACTGAATGCACAACTGTTTCAAGTCTCCAAAGAATAATGTATTTTTACTGTTATGCTGTTCTGTACAAGTGCTTGTTTTCCACTTATGTTTGGGTTACTGTTGAAGATAAGAGATAGGAGAATTGTCTGCCATCCAGTTAGGATGGTCAGATTAAGGGGAGGTTTCTCAGGTGAGGGACACTAAGGTTGGGCTTGAGGCTTTTGTTAGAGAGAGATGAAGAGAGAGAAGATGCCAGAGAGAAGAGGTCGTAGGATTCGACCCAGAGCGGGGCTGTGATTTGACGAAGTCCAGGGTAATCGATGGAGGATCGGAGACAGGAAAACAGTGAGCTCCAATCTGTGACCATTAGACTGTTTCATTAAAATGGGTCTTTTCTTTATTTTTGTTCTTTTCTTACTAACCCTTTAGTCAAATTATGAATTATAAAGCTAAAATCTTTTAATTGTATGCAGTGGACTGTGTTATTTCACAGCACTCATTTGTAACAGGGTAACGAATTACACAGCATCCACACAAATAGGGAGTTTTGGGGTGGGGGGGCTCACTCACACGTGCGGCAGGGCCGGAGATGGTCCTCCCCAGGATTACACAGCATCCACACAAATAGGGAGTTTTAGGGTGGGGGGGCTCACTCACACGTGCTGCAGGGCCGGAGATGGTCCTCCCCAGGATTACACAGCATCCACACAAATAGGGAGTTTTGGGGTGGGGGGGGCTCACTCACACGTGCAGCAGGGCTGGAGATGGTCCTCCCCAGGATTACTCAGCATCCACACAAATAGGGAGTTTTGGGGTGGGGGTGGGGGGCTCACTCACACGTGCGGCAGGGCCGGAGATGGTCCTCCCCAGGATTACACAGCCGAGGAAACCAGTGTTCCATTGTGGGTGTATCGCCCGGGATATATTTCGTTGGATGCCGTGTGATTGCCCTGAGCATGGATCCAGTGGGCTGTGTGTTTAAATCTGTGCTAAACTATTGTCCGGTAAAGTGATTACAATACGTGGTTATGGATGCTCCCGGGGTTGAGCGGTGGTGCAAATCCATGTGGTTAGTGGCAATGAATGCGTGCGTGTTGAGTGGGGTAGACATTCGTATCCATAATGAATTGTTAATTCGAACTTTAAATACTGTTAAAGCAGTAGGAACAGTTATGATTGTGGAGCGGAAGTTTGATAAAATGGCGGACAAAGACATTGTTTTAGTCCAGACTAGCGCTGACGTAATGGCAATGGAACTGCCTGGTACTATTGGGGCCCTGGAAGGGGGGGGGGGGGGGGCATGGACTGTCCATACTTTCCGGGAGGAGTAGAGTGCAGCAGAGTGGGCCAAATTGCAAGCCGAGTCTCCCATAGCTGGGGGCGGAAACTTCAAAGACTGGTTGCTCTCGTTTCTGCGGAGCAAAGGGAAGGAGTGGTCTGATTTGGAATGTCTAATGAGTCCCCAATTTATTCACCAGGGAGGTGAAGAGTGGGACTTTGAGTTGGTATTCACCCTTACCTCCCTGGTGAATAAATGGCCCAGTGCCCAGGCAGAGGATCCTAGCTATCGAAAACTGAGAATGCTCTCAGGGGTGAAGCCCACCCCTGAGGGGGAAGAAGAGTATGAGATCTGGGCAGAGCAGACATCTCATTTGTTAGATGAGTGGCAGTGATCTCATGATGTAAAAAGACAGCAATTGAGCGATTGGTTGAGTGTTTGAGAAGCCGGGCTGCTGACGTAGTGAGAGCTGTAAAGACACAGAACCCCTTTGCCACTCTGCGGCCTACATCCAAGCACTAGAAAAGATGTTTGGCATGACGGGAAGCCCAATGGAGCTCATGACAGGGTTTCAGAACATGTGTCAGGAGAAGGGGTAGAAGCTTTCTGCCTACATTTTTCAGCTAGAGAGGCAGCTAAATTGCTTACAGCCTAGAGGGGTTATTCCGATGGCTGAGGTGGATCAGTTAAGAATGGACCAAATAGCGAAAGGCACCCAGACCCAGGATCTGATCACTCAGGGTCTTCGACTGTCTCATAAGATGCACCCCTCTCCCTTGCGGAAGAAAGGGAGGAGGACAAAAGGAGAGGATGGTAAAGATGATCTTAGCCCTTCAGACTAAGCCCTTCACTTTTAGCCCTTCACTTTTGGAGTGAGATGGGATGTGAAATGTGAAGAAGCCTTTCAATCGCTGAAGGAGCTGCTGACGAAAGTGCCTGTGCTAGCTTTTGCAGACCCCCAATTGCCATATGTACTGTATACAGATGCCAGCAGAGGGGGTGTCCTGTATCTGGTGTGTATGGATTTCCTGTCAATACAGCCTGATACTAGCAACATGGCAAATGTCTTGGTCATTATGGATCACTACACCAGATACGCGCAAGCCTTCTCTACCAAGGACCAGAGGGCGTCCACGGTGGTTGAAGCATTATAGGAGAAGTATTTCATTTATTATGGCCTCCCCAGGATAGTGATAGGGACAGGATTTTGAGAGTAGTCTCATACACGAGTTATTGAGCATGCTTGGAGTAGAGAAGTCCAGGACTACGCCTTATCACCCACAGGGTGATCCCCGGCCGAAAAGATTTAATCAGACCTTGCTAGACATGCTCGGAACCTTGGAGATCAGCAAAAAGAACAAGTGGAGTCAACATACTGGACATCTGGTCCACTGCTACATGAAATGAAGCCACCGGGTACTCACCATATTATCTGATGTTTGGTTGTAAGGTGAGGTTGCCCACTGTTTTGTGACTGACGAGGATGACCTACCACTGAAGATTCATCAGAAGAGTGTGTCTGATATGAGAAGGGAGCTGAAAAAAGCTTATGAATTAGCTGAGGTCGCAGCTGCCAAGCAGAATCAAGGAAATAAGAGGAGGTATGATCAAAAGGTTGGTGTTGGCGCGTGGCCTAGTGGATAAGGCATTGGTCTAGTGATGTGAAGGTCACTGGTTCGAGCCTCAGCTGAGGCAGCGTGTTGTGTCCTTGAGCAAGGCACTTAACAACACATTGCTCTGCGACGACACTGGTGCCCAGCTGCTTGGTCCTAGTGCCCTTCCCTTGGACAACATCAGTGGCGTGGAGAGGGGAAGGCTTGCAGCTTGGGCAACTGCCATACAACCCTGCCCAGGCCTGCCCCCTGGAAACCTTCCAAGGCGCAAATTCATGGTCTCACGAGACTAACAGATGCCTATATTGATCAAAAGGTCAGGTTCTCCCTACTTATGCCAGGAGACCAAGTCCTCATAAGGAATTTGGGGCTACCTGGGAAGCATAAATTGGCACTGGGCGCCACCCTATGTAGCAGAGAGTCAGATGCCAAGCATACCAGTTATCCGGGTGAAACCAGAGGATGGGAATGGGCCTGTCAAGATTCTCCATCAGAACCACCTTCTACATCTGGGACAAGTGGTGTGTGTTGACCCAGATCCTGACCTGGACCGTACACCTAGTAAGAGGACTCTGCAGTGATGCGGAGAGACTGAAGGACCAGCAGCGATGAAAGAGTAGACTGACCCTGCCACTGAATGGGATATGGAGGATCAGGAAATGGGGGTGTAAAAGCTAGTAAAAGCTGCCTTTTGCTAACTGCCCACTGATTGAGGAAGAGACTCCTAACCCTTCTCACACTGAGGCAGATGAAATCTGTGGACAGGCCGGGTTTCAGTGGGACCATGAAGGGGATGAAGCGGAGCTCAGCAAGTGGCAGAGGAATCTGAGTTGCAGTACGGCATGAATGATAGACCAAGGGAGGCCTCAGACAGACCAGCAGTATCCCATGGAGTGTCGGAACCTGCAGAATAGGTATTGGAGTAAGGAGGTCTCAAAGAATCAGGAGACCCCCAGCTACACTGGCCTACGTAGCAGTGGGCAAACAGAGTGCTACGGATATCTCCTTAGTGAGATATGTCATTACCTAATAGATTGGAGGTTCTGACATCACGAAATTCCTTTGAAAACAGTGTTATTAGTGACAGCATAAATTATTTTCGTCATGAGGACATGACTATTTTGGTGGGGGGAGAATGTAATGCCCTGGTACATACATTTTACTGTTATGCTGCTCTGTATTTCATTTTGTGCTGTTCTGTGCGAGCTGCTTGTTTTTCGCTTATGCTCGGGTTACTGTTGAAGATTAGAGATAGCAGAATTATCTGCCATCCAATTAGTATGGTTGAATTAAGGGGAGCTTTCTCAGGTGAGGGACACTAAGGTTGGGCTTGAGGCTTTTGTGAGAGAGAGATGAAAAGAGAAGATGCCAGAGAGAAGAGGTCGTAGGATTCAACCCAGAGTGGGGCTGTGATTCGACAAAGCTCGAGGTAATCGATGGAGGGTCGGAGACAGGGAAACCATGAGCTCCAATTTGTGAACATTAGACCGTTACATTAAAATGGGCCCTTTCCTTTTTTAGTTCTATCTTTACTGGTTAGTCAAATTACGAATTATAAAGCTAAATCTTTTAAGTGTATGTGGTGAACTGTCTTGTTATTTTGTGGCACTCATTTGTAACAGGGTAACGAATTACACAGCATCCACATAAACAGGGGGTTTGGGGGTAGGTTTACACCTCAATCTCACACGTTTGGCGGGGCCAGAGATTGTCTTCCCCAGACTTACGCAGTCGAGGAAACCAGAGTGTTTCAATAAGGACAATTGATAAACAGTCACCAAGTCACTACCTACACAGAAATAACAAGGGATTGAGTTTAAGAGCCATAAGATAATGTTACAGCTCTACAAGACCTTAGTTAGACCCCACTTGGAGCACTGTGCTCAGTTCTGGTCACCTCACTACAGGAAGGATGTCCATACTATAGAGAGAGTGCACAGGAGATTTACAAGGATGTTGCTTGGATTGGGGAGCATGCCCTATGAGAGTAGGTTGAGTGAACTTGGCCTTTTCTCCTTGGAACGGCAGAGGATGAGAGGTGACCTGATAGAGGTGTATAAGATGATGAGAGGCATTGATCGTGTGGATAGCCAGAGGCTTTTTCCCAGGGCTTAAGTGGCTAACATGAGGGGGCATAGTTTTAAGGTGCTTGAAAATGTACAGAGTGGTGGGTGCGTGCCAGTGACAGTGTTAGAGGCAGATACAATAGGGTCTTTTAATTGACTCTTAGATAGGCACATGGAGCTTAGAAAAATAGAGAGCTATGCAGTAGGGAAATTCTAGGCAGCTTCTAGAGTAGGTTGCATGGTCGGCCTAACATTGTGGGCCAAAGGGCCTGTAATGTGCTGTAGATTTCTATGTTGACCCTAATCCTACATGAAAATGCAAACCTCAAGAAATCCAGAGTATGAAGAGCTGGCAAAAAAAAAGAACTGAAGCTAGAAAGATGGGCATAGGGAATCCTAGCAATGATTGGATTGTACATCATAGAATTATAGAGTCATACAGCACAGCACTGAAGCAATCTCTTTAGCTGAGTCCATGTCAGCCATCAAGCACTCACAGGGTGAATGTACAAACTGAACAATTCTGACAATATCAGAAGTCTGGATGAAAACTGTTGTGAACCACCAAGCTGGTTTTGCTCAGTACTCAACAAGAGCTCTGCAGTTTGAATTACAAATAGACTACTGTAAACTTGAGAAGATTTCAACTAAAATTTGGAGCCAGATTTGTTGATGCTACCAAGAAAGATGGGTAATCAAGTCGTGAGGATAGAGGAAGCCTGCATGAGAACATAGGTGGATTAAGGAGTAGGCATGAAGTTGAGAGATGTAGCATAATATAGGAAAATACAACATCTTTATGGCAAGTAGTCTGAAAAGCTAGTACTTAGAAATTCTGGACAAGTGATAATGGGTATAAAACTAGGGAGCGCCTGACCAAGAAGTAATATATGTAGTTTTGGCCTCTATAGTTAATGCACTCACAGACACAATTTAAACAGCCAATTAACCTAACCAACCCTGTCTTTGGGGTGTCAGAGGAAACAAAAGCACACGGAGGTCACAGGAGAAAATGGAAACAAATTGAGACAGATCACTAGCATCGTGAGGCAGAGATTCGACAAATGTTTATCATATGCTTACATTGGTAGCAATGCAGTTGGAAGTTAGAACTAAGAGGTTGATCAACAATGAAGGATAGGCCTAAACTCACTGGAGTTTAACTGAATGCAAGGTAATTTTATTAAAACAAAAACTCTGAAGAGAAATGACAGGGTGGACACTTCCTGTAGAGATGGTAACTAGAAGCATAAGGAATAGTTTCAGAGTAAGAGGTCACCCATTTCGGATAATGGATATCCTCCTACTCTGTGAATCTCTTTCCTCACGTTCATGACTCTTTGGAATTCTCCACCTTAGACAGCTGTGGAGGCAGAATAACTATCAACTGCCACATTGACTATTCATACATTTATTGTAGAAGGGAGTCGTGGCATGGGGAGAACATTAAGAAATAGGAACAGCAGTAGGCCATTTGGCCTTTCAAACCTGCTCAATAAGATCATGGTTGATCTGGCCATCCTTTACCATTTAAATAATCATCTGAACTTCCATTTTTCCTTCCAAAGTGGATGACCTCACATTTACCAACATTGTACTCCACCTGTCAGAACCTTGCCACTCACTTAATCCATCTATATCTCTCTGCAGGATCTCCGTATCTTCTACATAATTTGCTTTTCCACTCAATAAAGTGTCATCAGCAAACTTATAGACACACTACACTCGGTCCCCTCTTCCAGATCGTTAATGTATATTGTGAACAGTTGCAGGCCCAGCACTGACCCCTGCATCACCCCCGACTCCATGCATCCATATCTAATGGATATCTTTTATGTGGCACCTTATCGAATGTCTTCAGGAAAGCACAGGAAACGTGTTGAGGCAAGGGTGGCTCAGGCATAATGTTAGTGAATGGTAGAACAGGCTTGAGGGCCTAAATAGTTTACTCCCGCCCTGTTTCAAATGTTTCCATGTACAGTGCCTATAAAAAGTATTCATCACCCTTGGAAGTTTTCATGTTTTACTGTTTTTTCAACACTGATCAACAGAAAAAGTCTCTTTCGTGTCAAAGTGAAAACAGATCTCTACAAAGTGATCCAAATTAAATTACAAACATAAAACATAAAATAATTGATTGCATAAGTATTCACCCCCTTTAATATGACACACCAAATTATCACTGGTGCAGCCAATTGGCATTAGAAGTCACATAATTAGTTAAATGGAGATCACCTCTGTGCAGTCAAGGCATTTTAATTGATTGTAGTAAAAATACATCTGTATCTGGAAGGTTCAGTGGGTGGTGAGTCAGTATCCTGGCAAAAACTACTCCATTAAATAACACTCCAAGCAACTCTCCAAAAAGGTTATTGAAAAGCATGTCAGGAGATGGATACAAGAAAATTTTGAAGTCACTGAATATCCCTTGGAGTACAGTTAAGTTAATCATCAAGAAATGGAAAGAATTTGGCACAGCTGTAAATCTGCCCAGAGCCGACTGTCCTCAAACACTGAGTCACCGTGGAAGAAGGGGACCAGTGAGGGAGGCCACCAAGAAACCTATGATGAGTCTGGAGGAGTTACAAGCTTCAGTGGCTGAGATGGGAGAGACAGCGCATTCAACAAATGTTGCCTGGGTGCTTCACCAGTTGCAGGTTTATGGGAGAGTGGCAAAGAGAAAGCTAGTATTGAAAAAAACACTCACATGAAATCTCAGCTAGAGTTTGCCAGAAGGTGTCTGGGAGACTCTGAAATCAGATGGAAGAAGGTTCTATGGTCTCATGAAACCAAAATTGAGCTATTTGGCCTTCAGACTAAATGCTCTGTTTGGCGTAACCAAACGCTGCATATCATCAAAAACACAACATCCCTACTGTGAAGCCTGGTGATGGCTGCATCATGCTGTGGGGACGCTTCACTGCAGCAGGCCCTGGAAGGTTTTTGAAGGTAGAGGGTAAAATGAATGCAGCAAAATACAGTACAGGGAAATCCTGGAAGAAAACTGGATGCAATCTGCAACTAGGGAGATTTGTTTTACTGTAAAACAATGACTCCAAGCATAAAGCCAAAGCTACACAGGAATGGCTTAAAAACAACAAAGTTAATGTCCTGGTGTGGCCAAGTCAGAGCCCAGTCCTCAATCCAATTGAGACTTTGTAGCTGGACTTGAAAAGGGCTGTTCACTCACAATCTCCATGCAATCTTAAGAACTTTTTAAAAGCTATTATTAATGCTTTTTGAGATAGTGATTTAGATGCATATCATATTTTTTACTGAGTTAAGTATTGTATGTAATTAGTTTTGCTACAACAAGTGTATGGGACATTGGAAAAAAGTTGAATTTCCCCATGGGGATGAATAAAGTATCTATCTATCTATCTATCTGACAGAGCTTGAGCAGTTTTGTAAAGAGGAATGGAGAAAAATTGCAGTGTTCAGATGTGCAAAGCTGATAGAGACCTATCCACACAGACTCAAGGCTGTAATTGCTGCCAAAGGTGCATCTAAATACTAACTTGAAGGGTGTGAATACTTACCCAATCAATTATTTGGTGTTTTATGGTTGTAACTAATTTAGATCACTTTGTAGAGATGTTTTCACTTTGACACGAAAGAGTCTTTTTCTGTTTATCAGCATCAAAAAAGCCAAATTAAATCTACTGCGATTCAATGTTGTAAAATAAACCATGAAAACTTCTGGTGGGGGGGAGGGATATTTCTATAGGCACGGCAAGATAAGCTTGTGAAAGTGTGAATTTCAATGTACAACTGCTTCTTAAATCCTGTTATTCAATGCTCAATTTAAAATGGTTTATTAACCACCCTTTTATCTCCCTTGGTAACTCTTCTTCTACTCCTTCTCCTTGATATCCTCAATATTCTATCAATATGACAGCCAAGAATGCCCCAGCACACAGTAATGATACTGCTGGATTTGTTACCAAGGTATCTGGATTAATGATCCAGAAACAAGAGTTCAAATCGTGGATGCAATTATTTGGAATAGAAGACTGTCATCAGTGACTATGAACCTTCCCACTTGATCTTAAAATTCCATCTAGCTCTTTAATGCCCTGTAGGATAACAAATTTGTTAACCACACCTGATTTGGCTTATGAGATTCCAGGCAATGTAATTAATCCTTAAATGCATTGTGGGAAGGCTGGTAAAATATTTAATTCAAGGGTAATTAAGAATGGGCAATAAATGAGATATTAATTTCTTGTGAAAGGATAAAAATATAATAGTATTTGCACCATACTGCAAATTACCTTTCTAATTAATTATTAAAGTAGCCAGCATTTTTAACACAGAGACATCTCTAGCAGCCTGCTCCAAACTACACAGTTTCATAACATTTGAAGAAAACCAGATATTTCTCAAAGTAAGCAAGATGCTTTTTAGTCTTATGTTTCTCCCCTCTTTCCAGTGTCCAACCACAACATTCAGATTTCGTCAAAGTTTAACTTGAAGCTTATGGAAGATCTGCATCTAAAGGTGCTGGACTTCCTTTACAGTCATAGAAGCATTACAGGACATGTTACATTAGGCTTCTTAAAATTTATCTGTTTTCTCAGGTACACACATCATCCTAACCACATTGTATCATAAATGCTTCAGAATCCAGTTTGATATCACTTGCAAATGTTGTGAAATTTGTTATGTGGCAGCAGTACATTGCAATAATAATTGTAAATTACAGTAAATATATATTTAAAAAGTTAAATTAAATTAGTGCAATAAGAGGAGAAAAAAAGAGTGAGTTAGTGTTCATGGGTTCAATGTCCATTTAAAAATCCAATGGCAAAGGGGAAAAATTATCCATTCCAAAATTGTTGAGTGTACGCTTTCAGACTCCTGTACTCCCCCCGATGGTAACAATGAGAAGAGACCATGAGCTTTAATTGCTTATTCAACTCTCTGCTTTTTTTTCCCCACACTAAAAACTGAATACAGTGGATTCTGGTTAATTGGGCCATTGGTTAATTCAGCAACCTTCTTATTGGGAAACTCTTAAAGAACAAAAACTAATCAAGAAAATAGGCAGGATTCCTTTCGTTTATTTAGGACTCTATCTCACGTAATTGTGGCAGGGGACTGTTGCCAAGAAGTTTCTAACTTGTGTCAGATGTGTACAGTTGTGTGGTGTTAAGACACTACACTGTGCTTAAATTGAACAGTTTTTAAATAGCGCCAATTGTGTGTGCTTCTTAAAAAACAGTAATTTTGTCACTGATAGTTGGCAAGAAATAAGCAGTAAGACAATTCTGAACTGTTTTTCTCACTGCAGTTTCAAGCATTCAGGCTTGGAGATGTTAGAAATGGGAATGAAAATGAAACTATTTCATTACTTCAGTAAGTTAGGAACTTTTGAAAAATTTTAAGATACCTTGAATGTTGCAATGTAAGTATAGATTTGGAGGATGCAATCTTCGGAAAATTGTATGAAGACAGTCCATTATCTACACTAGGTGTCTGTGCTGACTTTGTTCATTTACAGTAAATCTAAAGAACACAGCAGCATACACTCAGCTCTCACGTGTACTGCAAGGACCTGTTGCATACAACCAGCAGGCACACCGCAACACATCACTTCGACAGGTGGGCTAAACCAGGTGAGGATAGCTGGCAGGCTTTATACTCTGGTGAGATAGGGACATTGCCTATCCTATCATGCAAAGTCAGCTCTGGCAGACTGGGCAGATGAAACCTATCAATGGCCAGGAAGGGGGTTCTGCAAAGCTTTGTAGAGAGTGAAGGGCATAACAAGGCACAGTCATAGTCAACCACTGCAACCAAGGAAGAGCAGTTGTGACAACATTCGTACGATTGAACCTGGACTTCCAAGGTTGAGAAGTGGAAATGCCCCACAATGGCATTTCCCCACTTTAAAAACTCTCCTACACAGGCTCCCTGTCATCATCAGGTACAACAGACAACCACCAAACCAATTATTAGGAACTAAAGCACAGTTTTATAGTACTGTATAGTATTAATAATGTTCAAATTTGTTCTGTATTTCATTTAAATACATAATCTGTTACTCAGTTAAATGGTAGTTAGTGTTTTCTTTTCATACCTTTTTAACTACTTCCATGAAATTTCAGCTAGTTGGGGCAGTCGCTTAAATGGGCTAAAATGTACTGATCCTGATGTGTCCCAATTAACCGGAATCCACTGTATGCAGAGTGCTGAATATATTGTATATAGAAGCATCTCTTCCTTTTGAGGAAGATACAACTAACCCAAGGTGACAGAGCTTCACAGGATGTGACAACCTTAAGCACTAGAGTCTGCTATCATGTGTTGTGGTGGTGGCATTGCTCTCACCCTACACTAAAGCTGTATTCAACATATTGATACAACCTGTGAACCACATTTATGAATGAAATCCCTGGGTACTCAATAGTCAACTAGTGAGCTGAGTGGAATAAAGTCCATGAAGGAGTAGTGAAAAGTCAATGAATCAAGGCTGTTACCTGCAATAAAGTAAAGAAATTCAGGAGGTAGTGACCTAGCATTACAAAACAGCCCGATGCTGAGGAGATGGAATCCCTCTCAACTGGGAAAGATGCTCATCTGGTAATGCAGGCAATGTCAGTGCAGTCTGGAGTATCTAACCTGAAACTGATGTGCAGGGAAAGCATGGTTTATTGCGTTTCTTGTCCATTTGGGAAAGTAATTTGGCAGTTCCCCCTGGGCAGAGAATTTCAGAAATCTCCACAATGCAATGCTTGCAACTGTGAGAAGTTGCTCATATCGAAGCTGAAGTCTGAAATGAGTACATCTCACTCAAGATATCATTTAATCAATGTCGTCATCCAGTAAAGAGTAAATTATATTGGAAAGGCAGTTCTTTCTCAGAAAGATAGTAGAGAAACACAGAGGCTGCACAAGGATCCTATGCTTTCACTATTAATGAAAATAGCCATATTTTAAAATTCCATTTTTATTTAATTACTTGAATTTAAATTCCCTGCTGATATAGTGGGATTCAAATACATGTCTTAGGATTAAGAGCTTAGACCCCCTGATTGTTACCACTCTGCTACTGGAAAGAGTTCTCCTGATCATCAACTTCCATCCCACCAGATTCCATATTCAATTGATCATCCTTTCACTACTTCCATCACCTCCATAGAGATCCCACCATCAGATGTTTTTCTCATTCATCCTCTTTCAAAACTCCTAAGGGGCCATCCATTTGTAATTCCCTGATCCGCTCATCAACCATTCCCTCGCTCATGCCGCTTTCCATGCAACCTGATGTTTTGGCCCTCTACTTTCCACCATCCAGACACCCATACAGAGAAGATGTAATTCACTTGCAATCCTTCCAATCAAGTGTACAGCTTTTCATGATGTACTCTCCTCTACATTGCAGACAAAAAAGTCTAGGTGCAGTATACACAGGTGAACTTGATCTTCTAGTTGCCAACACTTGAATTTTCCACCCCACTCGTACTCTAACCTGTTGTACTGCAGATCACCAATCTGTCGTATTAACTCAGTTTTACCCTCCACACACTTACTGAGCACTTCCTAAGCTTTGTATTATACATTTTTTAATACATGTCACTTAGCTTGTGTCATTCTCTAACTGATCTCAATAAACAGCAACCAGGTTTCTTCAACAGCTTATGATCACGCCCAACCTGACCTTCCCTATCAGATAAAAAAACACAAAATGCTGGCAGAACTCAGCAGGCCAGACAGCATCTATGGGAGGAGGTAGTGACGACGTTTCGGCCCGAAACCCTTACTCAGGGTTTCGGGCCGAAACGTCGTCACTACCTCCTCCCATAGATGCTGTCTGGCCTGCTGAGTTCTGCCAGCATTTTGTGTTTTTATTTATTTCCAGCATCTGCAGATTCACTTGTGTTGCCTTCACTATCAGATATTCCATTTACTCCATCTCTTCCCCATTCTCAAAGTAACTTAAGAGTTACTTCCATCTTTCCTTGTCCTGATGGAAGTCTTCAGCTTGAAAGGTTATTTTTATTTCTCAGCTGTCTGACTTGCTGAGAGTTTCCAGCATTTTTTGTTTTTAATAATGGTGCTACTTTTTATAACTATATTTATATCAAAGCTAGGTACACATTAATAAATTTAGATCTGAAAATTATTCCATACTTGTGAATCCCCCTTTTACTGGGCATCTCGGACCCTCACTAACAGCCGCGGACTCCGCGGTGAGAAACCCACCTGTCTCAGGCTTCGTATGTCTAGGGTGAACACAACTTTGGTTCAGCCAAATCCCTGAGGTTGGGATGCCTCGCCCACCCAGACCCCAGTTTGTGTGACTGCTGTGTGATTTTCTACCCCTGCAACAGCCCGTCAGCAAAAAAATAACAGCTTGTACACTTCATACAATTATAAAGTAGTATACTTAAAAATGTTAACTTAAGCAAACAGTTAATGGAAAGAAAGAAAAAACCAAAAAGGGCCCATTATTCTTGTCTGTCACTCGTGTGCTGGACCCACAGTCTGTGTGAAAGCACACACAACCTTCTGAATGTTGCTCGAAATCCATCTTGAACAAACAGATCTCCCACGGGAGTATTGCTCCTTCCTCCTTGAAGCAATTCATCTGCACAAAGTACCTTGTGCAACAGGGATGGCATCCTCAGCCATCTTCCCCCCTGTGTCCTCCCAGCTCCCGCCCAAAAAAAAACCTCCTAACACCACTGTTCACCAGAACCTTCTCCCATTTCCACCATCCTGACTGGCTGACACCACATTCCTAAGGTGCACAACAAAGCCTCTTACCTCAGCTCAAACCCAAATAGGGTGAAAGCAGAACAGACTGCTATTACAGAACTGCTAAAATGATACCCACAGTAAAAATCTTAATCAGGGCGATGCATTTGCTTTACCTTGATGATTCATCCATTCAGCAGAAATGGAGATATCTGTCAGGTCTTCATCAGGGGATCAGCGGTATTATCATCTCAGTGACCTGTCCTGGGCCCAACATGCAAGTGCAATTACAAAGAAAGAATGGCAGCACCTCAACTTCCTGAGTAGTTTGTGAATGCCCTTGAACAGAAAATCCTACAAAAATAATGGTTTCAGCCCACTCCATCAAAGGTAGAGTCCTCCCCACCATTGAGCACATCTACATGGAGCGTTATACATGAATTCCCGCTGCTACCTGTAAGGAGTTAGCATATTCTCCTTATGACTGCATGGGTTTCCTCCCACAGTCCAAAGATATACATTTTGGTAGTTTATTGGTCATTGTAAATTGCCCCGTGATTAGGCTAGGATTAAATTGGGGAACTGTTGAGTGGCGCAGCTCAAAGGGCTGGAAGGGCCTTTTCGATGCTGTATCTCAACAAAATTAAAAAAAATATAAAGCAGCATCCATCATCAGGGGCCCTCACCACCCAGGTCTTGCTTTCCTCTCGCTGCTGCCATCAGGGAGGTGGTACAGGAGCCTTAGACCTCACACCACCAGGTTCAGGAACAGTTCTTACCCCTCAACCAACAGGTGCCTGATCCAGAGGGGGTAACTTCACTTACCCTATCACTGAACTTTCCACAACCTATGGATTCACTTTGAAGGACACTTCATCTCACGTTCTCAATAATTAATACTTATTTACTATTATTATTCTTTTTTTCATTTTTGTATTTGCACTTTGTTACCTTTTGCACACTGGTTGTCCACCCCTATTGGTGAGGTCTTTCACTGATTCTATTATGGCTACTGGATTTATTGAGTATGCCCACAAGTAAATGAATCTCCGGGTTGTACAGTATATGGTGACATTTATTTACTTTGAACATAACATGATTACTTCTTTGTTAGCTGCAATTCTGAACTGTTTGTCTCATCACCCCAACCAAGGGAGCTGGAAAACTCCAAATACAGAAAGCATCCAAACCCAACATAGCCAACATTATTTAATGGTCACATTAGCACTGCCACAAAGTAACACTGCCTAGAAATTCTTTAGAATGTGCAGTTCTTTGCCTAAACTGTCAAAGCCAATTATTCATGACAACATGATTAAAGTGGCTATCAATAAATCCTCCACCCATGAACTTAATACAAGACATATGTGCTTCAATGCAAAGAAATCCTGAATTCCAACAAACATATTCATCCACTTCCACACTATTTGTGGCTTACAAGTCTGATTACCAGGCAATAGGGATCAATCACAGGGATTACCAGGTTTTTATAGAGAGTGATGCTGCTGCAAAGACTTTATCATTGTCCATGTGCATACATGTAATTGCACACAGGATAATAAAGTTGATTTTTTGATTTCTGATGTTATTGGTTTCAACAGCCACATTCTCTCAAATTAACCAATTTTCAAAAAAGGAAACGCAGGGAGAAGAGCATGCAATTAGGCTGTGAATTAGAACCATGGTGCCAGTGCACATCATCACTGCAGTTAAATGACTAATAACTTTGATTTACAATAAACTTGACTCAGTATAGATGCATTGCCTCATTTACATTACATTTCTCTCCAGTTCTCGTCAGACATGAAAGTTTAACCAATCTAAAGCCAACAGAATGAAAAAAATCACACAAATAAAGAGTGTTAACAAATGAATTGCATCAATCATACCTGATTTGATTGTGTCAAAACCTGGCTAGCCAGAAACAAGGGATGTTTTAAAGATGGACAAGGGCCAAAGTGTTACAGATGTTGGGCTCAAAGATCTGAATTCATAGAAAAGGATCAACAATTAAATAGTTCACCAGGCTAAGTCAGATTTAATTAGATTTCTACTTTTTAGTATAACTGAGGGAGGTGATTGCATTCCCAGAAAATGATCTGTACTATAATTTCCTGTAACATGAAGCCAAATCATCAGTGCATGGGTCAAGAATTAGGAGTTAAAAAAAAGTGTTGATTTGATCAGACATAAGCATTGTACCAAACTCAGGCCATCAAGAAACAAGAGATGTTTTAAACATGGACAAGAACCAGGTGGATCTGATGCCTTGAGAAGTTGGGAAGATTATAGCCAATTCCTCAAATCCCCTTACTTCTCTCAGCAACAAAACAGTTTGAATTCTCCTCTCAAGGCTTGAATGTACTAGGATTGTGAATAGCCAGTCACTGAGTATATTAAAGGCTAAAACTGTTAAGATTTATGGACACTGTAATCAAGGGATATGACCAAAGGCATAATGTCAGCCATGACATTACTAAATAGTGGAGGAACCTTGAAGTGCCATGTGGCTCATTATCCTTTCAATTTCTTTTGTTATCATGAGAAGTTTTAGCTGCTCCTCTTTGAGTGCTTAGAACATTAGTTTAACCTTTCTGCATCTTTCTTGTCGTCGGCAGTCACTACATCCATTGTTGTCTCAAGCGCAATTGTGTGAAGAAATTAGAATCTCAAGCCAACTTGCTAGCTTTTGGAATGAAACGTTCAATAGGATTTAGTCTTAGCTCAGTTATCACTTTGGAATAAATAGGTAGTAGATGGCCATTCAAAAGCTTGTTACACGTTTTTGTTTAAATTCAGTGCCACACAGGAAATACTATACTACCACAAATTTTATCAGAACCATTCATTTAAAGTGTCATTGATGCTTTCAGGTGAACACAAGTATCACACATTACCACTTAAAAACAAGCTGCTTTTCCAGTGCCTCGACCATGTTATCCTTCAACCACTATCATTAGCACAAATAATTCTTACAGTCATGACAATGTACATGACACTTCACTCTGTGCAAACTGGTGCTGAATTTCATTACATTACATCAATGAGCAGCTCATTGACTGCAAATTACTTTGAGATGATGTTGGTAAATTTTTTAAAAAATGGTACATGGAACAATGTCCACAACTGATGGACAGTGCACAGCATTTCCCTCTTGCATTACTTATAAATTATATTGTAATGTACGTCCATCAGAGTAAAGGCCACAATATAAAGTTCACATGGAAAGCAAACTTTATTGCAAGAAAAACAATGCTGGTCAGCTTAAAATGTATGAACAATTTAAGTGAACTCAGTTATCATCATAAATAGCTGCATCTATCTGGATTCCCAAGAAGAATAATTCAGCAGTTACCTCAAAAGGTGACAATTTAGTTCAGTGACTAAACGTCAAAACTATTATCTGGAGCCCAAATTATTCAACAGCAACACAGCTCTGTATGAGAATCTCTCGCCTTCCACGTGACTCTGCATTATACACCTCCTCCACTAAGACGATGGTTAAGCAACATATTGGCAGCCCTTTTCTCAATCCATTTTGAAATCTGGCATCAAATGCACAAATGTAATCTAGGACTATTTTTTTCCCACCCACATTGTGTGAAAACCTCTAGACTCTTGTTTCACAACTCTCCATTATAGTGTGATGAAAACAGTAGTGTTAAATGCATTCAGACAACCTGGTATCTGACTATCAAAATGCATTTACTTTCTGAAGTAACCAAATATTATTCAAAACCAAACAAATTTAATCATTTCGCTAAATCACACAGTATCTTGAAAATCTGCAGTATCCACTCAAGAAAAACAGACCCTGTAGTACTGGCAAATGGTGTTTTTACTGCCTGCTGTACTCAGCAATTCTGTTTTTAAAAACTGAAGCAAAATTTATATACATCAGAATTGCAATAATTTACAGTATTTAAAGGTATTAGAGTAGACATTCTAAAGCTGGTATGATGATGCTGCTAAATATAACCAAACAGAAACAGAAGAATGAGTGGGAGGGCTCATGAAAGAATAATAAATTGCACAGATTATAATATTTTGCTGAAAACCTCAAAAGACATATTAAGCAAAAATATTAGATTTGCTCTTATAGCTCTCTTAGGAAGCTTTCATAAATGTAATACAATCATTCATTTTGAATTGAATTCTACCACACAATAACAATGCAGCTACATTTCTTTGAGCTATCTTAGCTGCGTCATGCAACTGAAATCCGGTATGATGCTTAATGAAAGAATTTCACTTTGGAGCTGGTCATGATTTGGAAATTTAATGATGTTTTATCAGTCATAACCAACAATAAAAAGGGTAATGTTTGCCCCTTACTATTCCCTCTTCAACTATGCTACCATCTCTATTAATGACATCATAGTAGCTGGGGTAAACAGAACTTAATTTTAAGAAACGGACACCTAAACTGTTTATTGATTAATTAATGATGATTGCTGCAAGTATCCTTGGAGCTGAGAATAATTCGATGCTCACAGGGAATCTGACAAACTGTATTAGACACTTAAATATCAATGTGCTTGTTGATGCCTCAGGCAAAAATATTAAGCAAAAAGCTCTTGTACAAATTTTGTTCAAGCTAAAAAGTCACTGTACTTGAACAATTAGAAAATATTCATTAGATACAACAGATTCACTATTTTAATAGTTAATTTTTCAAATGGCTTAATCTGTCTTAATAGATGTATTTGAAAATTGTAAAACCAATTTTTCACCAACAGTAATCCATATTTTTCATCTTGAAAAACAGCTACTGCTTGGCTTCAGTAAAAATTCTGCATGACATACCTGACAGTTATCCTAACTAAAACCCTTCACGGACAGTAAAATCGGCAAAATCTCAGCATCTGATAAACAGTCTGAAAATTCAGCAAGGACAGCATGACTTTGCAGATGCTGATCACTTAACTTAAACAACTGGTGCAATTAATACTTGCCTGCACCTCACTCGTTCGCTGCTTGACCGCTTCTTCCTTTTCTTTGATTTCCACTTCAACAGTGCTTTTCTCCCTGGAAGACCAGCAAACAAGGCAAGTATACTTAAGGACATCAGCTACAGCAGGAACAGCTAACCAGCTCCCAAAACCTGACTCGCCCTTCAAATGCATCGTCTTACAATGAGCTGGTGCTTGAAAGGAAACAGGGAAGGTTATCAGTAACCTTTTAAACTACGAATGAAATGTCTAATTTCAGTGAGGAATGAAAATGCCTGATATCTGAAAGGGTTCTGTGAAATACAGTGTCGAAAATCAATGAGACTATTTTTCATCACAAATGTCACTGTTGCTATGGAGCTGTTGGCTAATCAAAGCTAGAGTTTATAGGAAGAGGAGGAGCTAAAAGCATCATCCCACCATTAAACTATATTTTATACAAAACTAAATTTTAAACTACCAATACACAAACATTTTGATTAGTATCAAAACAACAGACATTCAAAACATTTTTGTAAAAATATTGTCCTTTAATTAACAAATTACATTTTTAAAAGAAGAGAATTTTTAGAATATGACAGAAATATTATTATTTTCTGTTTATTTAAAGATTTTGTCTGCAAAACAGGAATGCTGGTATGCTTCTAAATCTTACAACATACATGAATTGTGGCTTTCTTACATGATATTTTAATTATTTCATTTGCATTCTAAATTTAACATAGCATCACATTAATGGCATGAAAATGTTTGCAAAATTTTACTCGGGTATGAAGTCACCACTAATGAGAATCTGACAGTGCACAGATATGGCTGACAATTTTATTTTGATCTGTCAATTGTCTTTTGAACCTCATAACACATACCTCTCTTCTCCCCACCCCCCAACCCCTGATAATTTTCAGACTCACCGGTCATCGGGTGAAGAGCGGTGCCGTGCAGATTTTAAACAATCTCTTACCACTCGCATCATCTTTGCGGTGCATTCTAACTTGGCACTCAGCTCAGCTTCAGAAATGAGGAGTTTAAGATCAAATGCATATCAATTGAATGTCATGAGTGAATCCTATGACTGCATACCTGCATGATATAATCAGCAGAGGCTGATGTTCTCCAACAACTGTAAGCCTGCCCTCTCTCACCACATACGCAGACAAGGGTTTCAGATTCTACAGAATCTCTTCAGAAACCAGGAAATAATAGTCACGTGGAAAGCAACCTAGCCCGGGAGACATACCACTCTGCATAGTCATTCATTTAATTTCATGTGGCGAGCTTTGTGGAAAGGTGGTGGGGGGGGGAAGAATAATGAAGAGGATACAAAATAGGTTTCCTGAATTGCCCTAATGATATTTGATTGTGATTTTTTTTAAAGAGTTGCCAGGTATGTACAATTGTTTAACTACACTGCAGCAGCAGCAGCTTGCTAAGGGAATCGTTATATAAATAGAAGGTGGTTACCAAGCCTGTGAGCCAGTGTGATGAAGTAATTTACAGTGGTGAAGACAGCAGTGGCAGGGAGGTAAACAGGTCATCTGAAGTAAGCTGGCAGTCAATAACGATAAATCAAAAGGTAGTTTATTAAGAAAAGGCTATGATATAATAGCACAAATATTAAATTATGGCTTTTTAAATACAAAACTAATATATCATTTGCAAATTTGTAAAGCACATCATGCACCTGCAAATAGTGAACTAGAAATCATTCATTTCTTCAAATAAAGCTCTTGAGAATTATTTCCAAGTTTTATACAGCTGCTGGATTAGGTTTTAACTGAGGTTCTGAATATTATTGATGGTGGCAACCCAAGCATTTTTAAAGACAAATTGCTTGCTAGTTCTCACCAAAATGTGGAAGATATATATTATGCAATTGTTTCAAATTAATTTATCATTGAAAAAGACAACCAGGATCTGATTTAAAAAAAACAGAATGACACCAAATGTATCCAAGATAAAACATTTAAGTTGCTACATACACCAGAGAGAACTAGCTCAAATCTACAAAACCAAATCAACAAAAAAACCTGCTGCTTGGACCGCATGTCAAATAGGAGTGTGATACACACTCAAAGTAATACAACAGGCCTTTTTTTACTCTACCTTCTCCAAGTCCTCAAGGAGCTTACACCATTACATGTCATTGTTTATGCCTTCATTAAGGGACACTGCAGCCCATCTTTAATATTTCTACAGTAAATAACTCCTCGGTATTTTTCACCTATAGGCAAAAATGCATGCTAACTTAAGATTTCTGGAGTAAGTATGTGTGCAGATGCATGATTTTTGTTTAAACTGGATAATTGGAACTGCGTTTTTAGAGTACTGATGGCAAGGTTAGAAAGAGATTGGAGAAGCACACCTGACTGCATTCCATACAAAATTCCATTTGATACTAAATTAAAGAAAAAACAATAATGTTGGTAAAGTGTGACAAAAAAACAATTTTTGATTTTGATAATTTCCCCCCACTTCTTTCAATGTATTACTTAGCTACAATTCACTCTGGATATTGTCAAGAGATTTTCCTCACACAAAATGTAATTGCAGTTGTTGTATGAACATCTTTTCAGCCCTAGGATACCACTATGGGAGTCCCCAAAGTTTGTCTCTTGTGTCAGCCATCTTCTGAAGGCGAAAGCAAGGTTGAATACCAAAGATTTTCATAATGGTCAATTACATTTGTGATTTATTAGCAAGTGTCAAACTCATGAATGACTAGAGGCCAGAGTCCTGGGGCTGGATGCCTGTGTGGGTGGGAGGGATGGGAGGAGAGTTTATTTTGCTGCTGCTGTTTGTGTGTTCTGCAGAACACTGTGGGCATGCTGTTTTCACCAGAATGTGCAGCATCACTTGCAGCCGCTGCCCTCACTGGTGCACTGGTTGTAATTGCAAATGATGCATTTCTATGTTTTGATCCATATGTGATAATGAAATGTGGGTCTGAATCAGAATTAATATCATCGGTATATGTCATGAAATTTGTTAACTTTGCGGCAGCAGTACAACGCAATACAGTATCAATATAGAAAAAAAAGAGAATTACAGTAATTATACAGTCGGCCCTCCTTATCTGTGGGGGATTGGTTCCGGGACCCCTCGCGGATACCAAAATTCGCAGATGCTCAAGTTCCTTATTCAACCTGTCTTAATGCGGTGGACATTAGGACCCAGCAGCCGAGCTCTGAATCCGCAGTGTTTCTGTTCACGACAATAATCATGATCATGATTGAAAATGAAGTGGAAATAATAAAGCCATTGGAAAGAGGTGAAACGCCATCGGTCATTGGAAAAGCGTTAGGCTACGTCGATCAATGATCAGAACAATTTTAAAGGATAAAGTGAGAAAGGCTCTGCCCCGATGAAAGCTACAATTATTACTAGGCAACGCAGTGGTCTAATTATTGGGTTTTGGAGTTTTGATCGTCCACATCAAGCTGGCACGGTGAAGAGCGCACTTGGGAGCAATCTGTCCCAAGTCCCGAGAACTTCCATTCCCGAGCCCGGCACTGAAACATACGTTAAATGTTTTATATGCATAGAAAGGTCAAATATATACTATATACTAAGACAAACGTTTGACTAACTGACAATAAATAATACCGGATGTACCTGCTCCGACTTAATAAGTAAGAGAACTTCCAATTTTTTTCAATCCTGATGCACGACAAGAAAAGAAATCTGTACATGCTCAAACAAGTGCTGGAAGAGCACTTCCGGGTTTTCGCGATTCGTGGTTGGTTGAATTCGCGCATGCGGAATCCACGGATAAGAAGAGCCGACTGTATGTATATTAAATAGTTAAGTTAAAATAAGCAGTGCAAAAACAGAAATTTAAAAGAAAGTATGAGGTGGTGTTCATGGGTTCAATGTCCATTTAGAAATCAGATGGCAGAGGGGAAGAAGTTGTTCCTGAATCGCTGTGTGTGCACCTTCAGGCTTCTGTACCTCCTTTCCTGATGGTAACAGTGAGAAAAGGGCATGTCCTGGGTAGTGGGGGTCCTTAATGATGGACACTGGCTTCCTGAGGCACCGCTCCTTGAAGACGTCTGCATAGAGCAAGTAACATGTGTGCCTCAAAAATAAATGTTAACACATCCCAACATTTTAATGTTGCCGAGTCCCACTATAAGTGGACAGTTCACGTTGACCAGGAATTCAACTGGACCAGCCACATAGCAACACTGTGCCCACAAGCTTAGAAAAATAGAGGGCTATGGTAACCCTAGGTAATTTCTAAAGTACATGCTCAGCACAGCATCATGGGCCGAAGGGCCTGTATTGTGCTGTAGGCTTTCTATGCTTTTAAGTGGAGACCAGAAGATGGGTATCCCACAGCTAGAAATTCATCTCCTGACAGCCCCAGGCTTTTCTACCAACTACAAGGTACATGTCAGGAATGTAATGGAACAGCTTCTACTTGGCTGGATAACTCCAATAACACTCAAGAAGCTCAATACTATCCAGGAACAGGCACACGTCAGCTGTAGCTTACCAATGAAGAAATAAATAACAGTGCCTCATGTGAGCGACCCCAACGACAGGTCCCCAATTCATGAACACCAAGACCAGCGGAGCATTTGAATACCATGCCCTACCTTGTAAGTACTGTACATGACTGGCCTGTCGTCAGTGCTAGGTCTGCCTCCTGGAACTCACTACTATGAGATTTGTTTCAACACAATGAATGCAGCTGTTCAAAAAAGCTGTTTTCTCAATGCCTATTAGGAATGAGCAATAAATGGTGGCCTTGCCAGTAAAGCACAGATCTCAAAACTATTATTATTTTGCAAGCCAGTTTTATTGTCAGCTATATCCATGAGTATTTCTATGCTATCTGACCTAAGGAGACATCAGGTCTTATCTGACAGTTCTGCACACATACACATTAATAAGTGAGCCAAGGCTAATGACCCAAAATAGGAACCATGGCGCCTATTTGAAACATAATTAAATTTACATTATGCCATTTTCAGATCATCAGTAGATAGAGGGAATTGAATCCATTGGTGACCTTGTTCATTAGACAAAGCTACAGTTGTGGCCTCCTCTTTAAAGAAAGTTTTGCCAGTTAGCATAAATATTTCCCTTGAATCTTTCCTTCTGCTGAATACAACCTGCACTGAAGAGATCAAGTTGGTGATCAACTGTTCAGGAGTCAAAAGTGTTGCTTAGAGAGAGAAACCGATTGTTACAAACCCTGCATTCCACATCTAACAAAGCATGATATTCCAATACAAATTATAATGGGAACTGACAACAGAAGTCAGGGCAATTTCAAACAGTTTTGAAAGTAGGATAAAGTAGGAAGTAGAAAAGATTTGGGGGAAGAAGCCCAGAGTATAGATACACTTAAAGTGAACGCTCTGCTCCCTAGAGAAATGTGAGCGCACAATGAACTCAAATCAGCAGAGCAGAGATGGGACTGAAGACTGGTGTGATCAGCAAAGTGTGTTTGGCAGAGGGATTCATGATTAAAGGGAAGATTCTGATTTATAAATGAAGGTACTAGAAAACAGGGTAAGTGAAGATTACTTTGTCATAAATAAACATGCACAGCAGAATCTCGGTTGGAATTTGTGCGGGATGCATCTAGGTGTTGAATACGTAATTTCTGTTTAATAAAAAATTCAGGTGGTGTTGAGAGAAAGACTTCCAAGGTAACAAAAGTATAAAGGAGTCAATTTACCAATATCCTAAGACAAATAATTTGGATACCAGGTCTGCATTCATAAATGATACTAATAGCTTCAGAACACCACATTAATAACTAGGCTACTATCATCATGTAAAACAAACTATCAATCTGGAAAACAAGATGCTTCATTGTTATTTTTTGGGAGGTTTGCTTGCTACCGTGTCCTCCCTAGCTTTGCCCCTCTTTGAGAATTGCCTTTCCAACTAGGCATTGCACCTAGATTGCCTATAGCAGAGGCCATCCACCAGCACAAAGACCAGGGGATTAGAGCTCCATGAAAGCTTTGTGATGCAGTGAGGACAGATTGAATGGCATACACACCAATTGGAAAGTTGAAGGATTGGCATTCCCCTCCAATGTAGAGCCATTGCACACTACTCCTCATCCACTGATCCATATAGGAAATTAAACTAAATGTCTTATCAATTATTCTCACTATGATGCAGAGTTTCAACCCAAACCATCGACAGTTCCTTCCCACCCACAGATGCTGCTTAATTGCCAAGTTCCTCCAGCAGACTATATTTCTCCAGATTACAACATGTGCAGTCACTTATGTCTCCCATGAGCATGTGTTCAATGACATAAAATATTTGCTGCACAATAGTACAGTGAGTTCAGGGTCTGCAAAATGAGTTCAAGGAGTTAGGTACTAAGCTTGAGGGCAGGACCTTCAAGGTTGTGATCCCAGGATTGCCACCAGTACCACATGCTAGTGAGGCCAGAAAGAAAAAATAGTAGTTTAACACGCAGCTATGGAGTTGGTGAAGGAGAGAAATTACAGGCCGGTGAGTCTGACATCAGTAGTGGGAAAGTTATTGGAAGGTATTCTAAAGGACCAGATGTATGAATATTTGAACAGGCATGGACTACAGTCAGTATGGCTTTGTGCATGGTAAGTATTGTCTAACCAATCTTATAGAGTTTTTCAAGGAAGTTACCAGGAAAGTTGATGAAGGCAAGGCAGTGGATGTAGTCTACATGGCTGTAGGTGGTTGCCTCTCTGACTGGAGGCCTGTGGCTAGTGGAGCGCCACAGGGTCAGTGCTAGGTCTGCCGTTGTTGGTTATCTATACCAATTTTCGGGGTGATAATGTAGTTAACTGGATCAGCAAATTTGCAAACGGCACTGAGATTGGGGGTGTAGTGGATAGCAAAGAAGACCATCAGAGCTTGCAGCAAGATCTGGACCAGCTGGAAAAACAGCAGACAGAACTTAATGCAGACAAGTGCAAGGTATTACATCTGGATAGGACCAATCAGGGTAGGTGTTACACAGTGAACGGTAGGGCACTGAGGAGTGTGATAGAACTAAGAGATCTGGCCATACAGGCCCATAATTCATTGAAAGTGGCATCACAAGAAGATAGGGCCATAAGGATAGCTTTTGGTGTGTTGGCCTTCATGGATCAAAGTACTGAGTACAGGAGATAGGATGTTATGTTCAAGCTGTATAAGACATTGGCAAGGCCTACTTCGGAGCACTGTGTGTAGTTTTAGCCACCTACCTATGGGAAAGATGCAAGTCTTTTTCCACTGAGGCTGGCTGAGACTACAACAGAGGTCATAGGTTAAGGGTGAAAAGTGAAATGTTTCAGGGGAACATGACGGGAATTTCTTCACTCAGATGGTGACGAGAGTGTGGAGCAAGCAGCCAGTACAAGGTGTGGATGTGACTTTGATTTTAATGTTTAAGAGAAGTTTGGATAGGTCGGGTATGGAGGCCTATGGTCTGAGCGCAGGTTGATGAGACCAGGTTTCACACGGACTAAGTGGGCTGAAAGGCCTGTTTCTGTGTTGTAGTTTTGTATGAATATGTCTCTATTATACTTTTACTGAAATGGGAGCACATTCTCAACCTTTTGAGCAATGCAAACAAAGGTGGAACAATGCAAGCATTCACAGAGTTCCTGCAGTACCTCACTTGGTTAGTAAAGCATAAACGGAATTTTCAAATAGAGTGAATAAGCAAATCTGGAGAAGCAGTTCAATCCTGATTTTAGTCACATAGTATTCTGACTTGGTTGTGACACAACTTGGGCATCAAAACTCAGAGAATCTGCAAACAAAGCACAGATATAAAGCTACATGGAGCTTTTCTGCAATATGAACTGCAGAGTCATAACATTCGATATTAAGGCATTAGAGACAGAGGGGAAACCTGAGAGAATAGAGAGGATAATCAGTCTTCCCCTGCCTCTCCCAGGGTAGAAATGTCAAATATAGATAACATAGCTTTAAGTTGAGAGGGGGGAAGTTTAAAGAAGATGGAGGGGGAGAGTGGGGGCAAGGTGTTTTTTTAAAAATACAGAGCGGTAGGTGCCTTCAGAGCTGGTGGTTGATAGTGGCATTTAAGAGGCATTTAGAAACTCTCATGAACATACAAGGGAATGGAGGGATATGAATTACGTGCAGGCAGATGAGTTTGATTTGATTTGCCAACATGTTTGTCACAGACTTGTGGACCGAAGGGCCTGTTCCTGTGCTGTACTGTCCTATGTACAGCACTATCACTCAGCATGGAATGCAATTACACCATTTCTATACAGAAATACAGAGAGAGAAATGAGTAGCAAGTTAGCAAGATAACATGACTACATATTATCAAATAATTTGTAAATATATCTTCAATATTTTTATTGAGTACACCTTCCTTTTTTTGAGATATCACCTGGTACGTTAGGGAAAGAAGCTGTTAAACAAAATGCTGGGAATAACCAAATGAGACAGTACCTACTGAGAAAGAAACAGAGCTATGTTTCAAATCAATGGTTTTTGTCAGAACAGAAAAAACTAAAAATAATTTAAGCTTCAAGCAGCAGAAAACAGAGGAAAGGCAGACCTACTCTTTTCTTCTTTCTATGAGAGAGAGGCCAGAAGGATTCTGTGACACGACTAATGGTGATGCTGGATGAAAGAGTGTTACAGGCTGGTGAACAGCAGGAATTTGGCTGGTGGGTAGGTGGGAGGGAAAGAAAAATACAACACTGCAAAATGCAAGGCAAGGGGCTAGAATGCCTGATACTGCAGAATACAACATCCAGAAAGCTATCACTTTCCAATTCTGAAGACAAGCTATGTGCTTTATCATAACAATGTTGGAGGCCAAAAGCAGAGTTAAATGGGACTGGAGTGTCGAAATAAAGTGACAACACCTAAAAACTCAGAGCCATTCTTGTGAAATGAACAGAGATGTTCTGGAAAGCAGTCACCCATTTTGCATTTGTCCTTCCCAGTGTAAAAGAGACCACATCACGAGCACCAGAAGAATTATACTAAAATGGTAGTAAAGCAGATAAAACGCCGCTTCACCCAAAATGTATGTTTGGGGCCAAGGATGGCAAGAAGAGAAGTAAAGAACAAGTCGTTGAGATTACACAGGGAAGTGCCATGAGAAGGGGTTTGGATATTCGTGGAGACGTAACAATGAACCCAAGCATCACAGAGGGAGCAGTCCCTTTGGATTGCAGCCAGGGAAAGAAAAGGGATGATATATCTGGTGGTGGCTTGTACTGGAACTCTTGGAAATTATGAAGGATCATTCGGAAAGGCTGGAAGAAAGAGAAGGTGAACCCTGCATTGTTCTGGAGAGAAGCAGTGACAGCAGAAATACAGGAAATAAGAACCTTGTCTGCTATGGGGGAGGGAGGGGAACGGGGAAAACCATTTCTGCCCTCCTCTCTTCCATAAGAATCGTCAAACCTCTCCCTTCTATCAAATTACACTACCTCCACATTTTCAATATTAAATGCTGTCACCTCTCTACCCTTTCTGCTTACCTATCTGTGTCCCACTGCAGCCACCCAGCTGTTTGCTATGCCTCTGAAACTGGTGTCCGAGGCAAACTTGACGTTTTATTCTACATTCAGATTTCCATGTCATATATAAAAGGAAGAATTTTGGTCAAAATGTGGAACAGCATCATCGACATCTTCTGGTCTGGGAAAAAAGTCTTCTAAAACTTGCTGTTATTTTTGTCCTTAAATCAGATTTTGTTCAAATTGACACAAACCCTCCAAATATGACAAGACACAACCTTGTTAACAAGCCTTTTATGAAGGACTTTAGAATCCACACTACTGCATTCCTTTTATCAGCTTTCTCTATTACTCCATTAAAAAATTCTATTAGTTTAGTCAAACATGATATTCCTTTTATAGATCCATGTTGGATCTTTAATTAACTCAGATTCCTTCAAGTACCTGTTAACTCACACTCCACCCATCCAATTATATCTTTTACTACTTTATCCACCTTCAATTTTTAACTGTCCAGGCTACAAATAATATAGCCATAAAGTAATCAATCACCTTTTCCACTTTCTAAACCTTGCATTCCTTCATGTATCCAGGGAAGATTAGATCATGGCAAGTGTGTCAACAACCTCTGTTTCTCTCAACAACTAGGAATACACGCCACCTGGCACAACAGCCTCTCCATTAAGAGCAAAGCAAGTCTTTCTAGAACCATTTTCTTATCAATTTTTATCCATTCATCACTTCTACCATCTGCAGTTGCTCCAACAGAATATTCCTCCTTAGTAAACATTAATACTTTCACTGCATTACTGAACTTTTATCCTTTCTTTAGATCCAGAAGATCCAAACCTGCCCTTTTTACTATTTTGTTTACATGTTGTTAAATGCATTCATGCTAAATGACAGTCTATTGTCAGATGCTTGCCTTACCGACTGCAGTTTGCCTCTTAAAACGGTATTTAAGTTGCTGGATCCATCCTCAGTGATGCCCTCACCACCACCATCAAGGTCATGCTCTCTCCTCACTGCTGCCATCAGGAAGGAACAGGAGCCTCAGGATTCACATTACCAGATTCAGGAATAGTTATATTCCTGAACCATCAGGCTCTTGAACCAAATGGGCTAACTTCACTTTCCCCATCACTGAAATGTTCCCACTTTCAAGGACTCCTCATATAATTTTCTCGATATTCACTTATTCATTGTTGTTATTATTTACTTATTTTTGTATTTGCACAGTTTGTTGTCTTTTGCACACTGATTGAACACCCAAGAAAATGAATCTCGGGGTTGTATATGAGGAAATATATGCACTTTGATAATAAATTTACTCTGAACCTTGAAATTTGGCTTTCACTGAATGAATTCAATTGACAAATATTATATAACCTTCTTTAAATATCATGGTAATCTCAATTTCCCTCATCATTCAAGGAGTTCTGGTTTCGATTTCCCTGCCTTTCCCTCTTGTGGGAATGTATTTGGCTTGTTTCAGCTCCTCATGAATGGCCTATTGCTCTGTCAAACTTTAATTTTATATTATGAAAATCATAAAATTGCAGATACTAACAATCTGAAATAAAACAGAAAATGCTGCAAACATCTGTTAATTTAGTTGGCATCTGTGTAAAGAAAAACAGAATTAACTTTTTAAGAAGCAAGATTCTTCATTCCAGACCTGAAATACTGACTCTCATCCAAAGTTGTTTTGTATGAGTGCAAAAGCAAGCCTTTCATCTCAAAAGTTTGCAAACCCTTGTGTAACACCCTGGTTAAGTTTTTACTACTATGCTGCAGATATTTCATTTTAGCAGTTCTGTAAGAGCAGTCTGTTCTGCTTTTAGCATGTTTGGGTTTGAGCTAAAGGGGCTATATTGTTCAATTAAGGAACGTTGTGTCAGCCAATCATGATGGAATTGGAAGTAGGTTCTAAAGAATGCTGGGTGGAGAGATTTTTGTGACAGACACTGATGTGGGTCGAGGTGTTTTTGGCGGGAGCTGGGAGAAGACAGAAGGGACGGTGGCTGAGGATGACATCCCTGTTGCACGTGTTGGTGCAGATGAATGGCTTTAAGGAGGAAGAACCAATACCCCCATGGGGGAGCCCACTTGTTTGAGATGGATTTCGAGTGACATTTGGAAGGAGGTATCTGCTTTCACACAGACCGTGAGTCCAGCGTGTGAGTTAAAGACAACTTCAAGATGAGCTCCAACTTGTGTGCACATTTGGACTGGGTTAACTGTAATGAGCCCTTTTATTTTTTTTTCTTTTCTTCTTCCTACTATCTGTTCGATAAAACTGAAATTTGTAAATATGCTTTATAATTGTACGCAGTGCATTGTTATTTCTTGCTGATGTTTAATTGTATGGGAACAATATTCGCAAAGATCGAGGTTCAGGTGGTTGAGACATCCCAACTTCCTGGCTTTGGTGGGACCCAAGGTATGAAGTTTGAGAAAGGTGGTTTTCTCAACACTAAGTCCAGTGACCGTTAGTGAGGGACTAACGAATCATGTCTCTACACACACCTGGTAAAAAGGGGTTTCACTTGCTTTAGAAAACAAATTCAATTTTTAATAATTTCCATTGTCAAAAACCATCAAATCCCTTGTGAAAACACACTGGCTTTAACTATTGTAGGGACTTGAGAAAAAGAATGTGCTATTTGGTTTATAAAGATATTTTGCATTGATACTATCACCTCTTGCTGACATTTTCAGACAAACAGATAATTAAACTAATATTTCTAAAACAATTTACAGCAGATAATTATCAATTAGAACATTTACCTCAAGTATATTTACCCAGTAATTGTTATTTTTGTAATTACCCTTTACGGCAAGACATAGTATAATATTGAATTTCCATAATGTTTGATATCATCCTGCATAGTTCTATATCTTTTATACTCAAAAGATGTGCATACAGTATCAAAAATGTGTTTACCTGTGAAGATCGGCTATTTCGTTGTGTATAGAATCAAGTTCTTTGATGGCTGAAAAATCAGCTACAGTGCTCAGAGTGGCTCCATTCTGTGGAAAGCATGCGTTGGGTTATTTAAGCCTTTAGACATATTATCATGTGATTTCAAATCAGTTAAAAATTCACAGCATTACTCTATTTCACAGTTTAAATCGCGTTTTCCAGATTAAACAGAGCACACGAGTTTTACTGGAGCATAATTCTCATCCTCAACTTGTCCATCATATTTTTTGCTTCAACAATATTAAAACCCAATCTAAATTGATTGATCTACAGTATGTATGAAATCTGAAGCCCTGACCTAATGAATGCCATGTTAAAATTTAATTCTGAGCACCAGATTACAATGCAAGAATATTTTCCTCTGTCACACACAGTAACCTGGTTTAGATGTCCCTTAACTTTACAATGTTAATTAGCAGTACAAGAAATTAATTGGCCAAAACATACTGATTAATAATTTATTAATGTTGTCAAATCTACCCCCCCAACTTCTTTTAGATTATCTATTAACTCAAAAGAACATATTATTTTGTTTAGTAGTCAAATGCGGCGAAATACTACAAAGCCCGATTTTAATCTTGATGGATTACATAATTTTTGAAACCTGTGCTTGGTCAAAAAACTGCAAATAAAAGATTAAAAATCTAGAAGGATTTGTTCACCATAAGCGAAGGAAAATGAACAAAGGACAGATTACAGAGTAAATAATTATGCTAACCTTGCATTTTAAACGAAGAAGTGCTACGTTAGGCTTCCAGCATTATTCACATATTAGGGACATCAAAGCAGTGCAGCAAGGATGACTGGCACAGTGAGAAAGGCATAGAGCCTGTAGCAAAGCAAAGGCAAGTAGAATGCAAGAAAGAAAGGTTCAAAGAGAATTAGTAAAGGTACAAAAAAACTAAACTGGATTATTTCTGAGGCCTGCAATTTCCTTGAATGTCTGTTTTGCATCAAGGAGCACCCAAACAAGAAAACTAGCAACTTCAGAGTTGAGTGTTCGGAAGAATTAATACCACTGACAGAAAATTTAAATTTCTAATTGCAATTACATTGACATACTCATAGCATACTGACCTATAACTCAGGAAGAGGAAGACAATCAGACAGAGACAGAGAGAGAGAGAGAGAGAGAGAAAATAAGTATTAGACAGCCACCAACCCAAATTTATGAAACCTTTTATTTAATGGCAAAAGTGAAAGATTAGGTTGCTTTTCTACCATACTGATGTGCAATGATTTAAAAATGCTGTTACAAGCTAAAGTTACAAGATTATTTTACTGCAAAATCCCAACTAATAGTACATTAAAACAGTAAAATTATTCCCAAATAAAGACATATTTTAAAATGGAAACTATGAAAAGACTCTAGCAGAAAATCTAGCAATACACAAATAATCCCACAATAAGTCATGATTAATATTCAGGACATTATTCTGGATCACTTAAATTACATAAATAACACAAAATGATAGCAGAGAAAAATTATAGAAAGGAAGCAGAAGAAAATGATACTAAAACCACAAACGTTGACATTAACAAAAACAGCAATTAGACAATGCATGTACATCTATTTATGCTATAAATACACAACAAAGCAGAAAATGGTACTAATTATAACAACAATGGAAAATGAAAGGAGTGGAAATTTGAATGGAGAATTTCAGTTACTAATACGCTGCATACAAGACCAAAAAAACCAAAAATGGAATGTAAAGTTCATGTTCAGGACAATCTATTTGAAGCAAAATTTTTTTAAAAATGCAATCTAGGGTCTACGTATTGCTCTGGCCAAAATCTTACTCAAGCTTCCAGAACAGAATCAAACATTTCAAGTGGGTGTGGACACTGATTTTAATAAATTCAAACAGAAACTCAACAGCTGACTGCTGGCATTTCCATTATAATTTCACACTTACCTTCCTCCTCCTGTTTAAAAGAAAAAGCAGATCTGCTTTCTTAGATGACTGGCACATTTCCTAAGTGTGGTTCATTCTGTCTATTAATATCCATTTCCTTCACATATGAAAGTGTCTGTTTTTATTTAAATATTCATCCTATTAACTGTTACCTTGTCCCTTTTCTCCTGCTCCATTCATCTTGACTTCCGACTCTATTAAAATACCTGGTTGTCTCAAAGTAATCAATTTCAAAGAGGGTTGCAGTACTAAATAACAACCTGCCTTGTTTTCTCTACAGATGCTAACTTGATTGTACACCCCCAGCCCTTTCTGTTTCTTACTATCAAAATAAACTTAACTTTTCCACCTGTGGTGCCCAATAAGATTTTATCCAATTATTTCTAAAGGCACCGAAAGAATTTCATTGAAAAAAAATCAAATCCATTCAGAAACAATGTACAAATGGAACCAAAAACTCAAAATTTTGAATGGCTTATAAGGTCACCAAAATCCAGAAGATCTACTACTATTCTCAAAAGTGTACAATCAATTTGAAGTTCTTATATTCAGAATGCATTATCACTGGAATCAAACTTATCATGCAGATCACCCTATGTTTCATGTGCACACTGATGGATTTTGAATGAAGCTTGGTTATTCCACTTCCATAGACAACATATTTCCTGTTTTGGGTCCCAATCTGACATCTTTAGCTTTGTAACAGATGGCAAAAAGGAAGTGACAAAGGCGGAGAATGTACATGAATAATGTGTGAAACCATGTGACAGGAAAGGGTGATTTAAATAAAACCAACAAATATTACAATCATTATCCTCCTGCTCTCCAGAAATAATTGTATGAGTTGTTTACAAACAAGTCTGAATCATTAGTCAGATCACTTCAGATATTCCTTCAGAAACTGAATGACTGTTGTTGAGATCATGAGTAGAGGCCACAACATACAAAACCATGCCAATGCTGTCTCTTTCCATCATGTAGCACTAATTTCATGCAAAAACAAAAGTTTACCTTTTGCGCAATATCAGAAGGAGGCATCATTTCTGCAGTAAGAACCTGAGGTGGATCAATGCCTTTAGTTAGCTTCTGGTTTATTAAATGTAGAGCCAAGGCAAACTGTTCTTTAGTCAGCTTCCCACAATCATTTGTATCACAGAGTGCCCTGTGAAGGCAGAAAATTAAGAGATCTCAAAACCTGCATGTAATAGCACTGAATAGGTAGAATTATCTTGTATCTTAAATTCATACGAAGACTAAAATGACTATAACATTTTGTCATATGCTCAGATTTATAGGTTAAATACAAAAATGTGTATTCCTTCGAAATATTTTTCAAAAATTCTCTTCTCAAGTTCTTGTGTCACAAATTACAGCGCACTGCCAATAATCACAAAGCTGTGAAAATCTACTTGAACTGTAAAGGTATGTTTAATTATTGATTAAAAATTAGATCATGTTTTGAGAAAGAATGGCAAAAATGATTCGATGATTAAAATATCTAACCCTTTTAAGGAAGTACTACCTGCTATGGTAGAAATCACATTAAAGTCAGATATTGCAATCTAAATTAGCTAGGAGGCCATCTGTGGCCAAAGCATCACAATAAGAAGACCTCGAAACTCAATTTCCTTTCAAACCTCTCTTAATCAAGTTAACTATTTAATACCACCAGAAGTTAAGTAGGGGGGAAAAAAAACTCTATTTTCCCCCACCAAAAGCTGTGGCAGAAGCAATCTTATCTTTCTACTGAAGACAGGGAACACATCCCTATATAGCCCCAAACTGTTTAGGCCATTTCTTTTGGTCAGGAAATGTCCAATGTCCATTATGTACCAACCTCTCATCACAGTTAATCCACTAAATTGAAGTTTTGCATCTGTTAGTTGTCCAGTGCTAGCCAATTCCAATATGGACTTTTAGGGCTTATTAGGAAGCATGCCATCATCAACAGGGTCATTCTCTACGTCACCTGAATAAGCTTGGTATGCAAGTCAAACATGAAAATTCCTCACTATTATTATTATTTCAGAGAGCCTCGCATGTGGAATTGCAAAGAAAGCACAGCAGTACCTCTACTTTCTTTGAGAGTTTGCAAAAATTTGAACTAACGTCTAGACAAACTTTTATAGATGTATCGTGAAGAGTATGTTGACTGGCTGCGTCACAGCCTGGTATGGAAACACCAATGCCCTTGAACGGAAAATCCTACAAGTAGTAGATACAGCGCAGTGCATCACAGATAAAGACATCCCTGTGAAACGCTGTCACAGGAGAGCAGCATCGATCATCAGGGACACCCCCCCCCCCCCCCCCCCCACCACCACCCGGAACATGCTCTCTTCTCACTGCTGCCATCAGTGCACTCACATGACCATGTTCAGGATCAGTTATTATCCCTCAACCATCAGGCTCTTGAACCAAAGAGGATAGCTTCACTCAACTTCACTTGACCCCAACTTTGAAATATTCCCACGACCAATGGACTCACTTTCAAGGACTTTTCATCTCACGTTCTCAATACCTATTGTTTATTTATTTATTATTATTTCTTTCTTTTTGTATTTGCACAGTTTGTTGTCTTTTGCACACTGGTTGAATGCCCAAGTCTTTCACTGATTCTGTTATGATTATTGTTCTATAAACTTATTGAGTACACCCGCAAGAAAATGAATCTCAGGGTTGTATATGGTGACATAAATGCACTTCAATACTAAGTTTACTTTGAATTTGAAACTATCAAATAGATAGGCATGGTTCAATTATTGTTTGACCAAGTCTTCCACAGATGGATTAGTTCGACACAATCTTTAAATCACATGCTTAAATTCAGAATTCAGAAAAAATAAATGCAGAGGCACAGCACTTCCTTTCTTTGTTCCCACCATTAGTGACACCAGCTGAGAAATCTATATAGCAGGAGAGTTTTTAATATCCTATAATCCATACTGAACAGAGGCTACAATCACTGGAGACAAACATGTTAGTAGATATTAACCCAGACTTCAGACCCAGTATTTTTCTGCTGGACTGTCTCGAGTACGATTCAAAGCTATCAGCTTTCTGTATGGAGTTGGATATGAAGCATAATAAGCTAGACCAGAGTTCATTGTAGCCCTCACATTTCACATGGACATAAAAATTACATGAAAGTGCTCATGAAAGAATTCTCCAGCATTCCTCCCAGAAACAAAAAGAGCACCTGAACCTGTTTTCCTTGTAATTAATTTACAATCCAAAGGACTTTGTAATTTGCAAACTTCCTGGTATACACAAGAGACTGCAGATACTGGAAATCCGGGGGGGGGGGGGAGAGGGGGGAGAACAAACTGCTGGAGAAAACACAGCAGGACAAAGGGCACCTGTGGTAGTAAATGAATGGTCGCTGTTTCAGGTCAAAACTCTGCTCTCTCTCAGTACTGAGAGTGTAGAGGGAATATAAGCATTATAAAGAAGTGAAGGGGAATGAAGACATAAGTTGCTACATAATTGATGGAAACAAACAAGGTGGGGGATAATGGGCAGATATAGCCATGTGGGGGAGGTAAAGAAGACAAGTTTTGAGACTAAATTTGGGAGGTGATATTTAGGACAGACAAGGAAAAGATGATAGACAGATGAAACTAGATGGGACAGGGAATAAGAAAGATAGAGCAGGAGAACATATCCAAGTAGATAATTGAAGAGCAAATGGAACTGCATTGGGGAAGGTACAGAACAACAACGAAGGGATGTATTAGAATTTCTTGCAGGCATGCAAGGTACTATATGAAGAAAAAGTTTTGTTCACAAAAATGGCTTAATTATTGCATATCAATCTACAACTGGCAATCATCAAAATCTTTGGTCAGATTTTCACCTACAAAAACAAGCTTCACAATTTTCTCAAAAATATTAAGAATTAACTCTTCCAGAATGATTCACTGTGATTTCACATAGCACTTTATTGTTAAGAACATCAAAGTTGTCAGGCATTATTGGTGCACTGCTCTTTTCATTGACTGCTAAGTACTCAGTGTGTCTCCCCTACAGTCTTTACACAGATCGAAAATATTTTCATTGTTTGACAAATTTCCAGCTGAAGAATAATGACAAGTAACTGTACTGAATAAGACGTTTAGTGCTTTGAAAAAGTATTCAGCCCCCAACCTTAACCTGATCAAGCATCTCCAGCAAGACCTCAAGATTGCTGTCCACTGCCACTCCCCAACTAACCTGGCACAGCTTTTTTGCAAGGAGGAATGGGCAAATCTTACTCTACCACATTGTGCAAAACTAGTAGACGTGTCCATAAAGACTACTGATGGTATTAGCTGTGAGAGGTGGTTCAATTAAGTACTAAGGAAAGGGGGATGAGTACTTTTCAAGCTGCTTACACTTCTGTTTCTGAATTTTTACTTTATCATGCTTCACAATTTTCCATGTTTTGAGATCCACTGTGAAAAAAGGAGCATGTGATTCACAAAAAAAAAATCTCAGTTAAATTGATCAAAATCCCTGGTTGTAAGACTCATTTAAGTGAACAAAGGATTGGGGTTGAATAATTTTTCAAGGCACTGTAACAGCTAACTCAGACTGTCTTTGCCTAACGCACGTTGCAATTAATTAATTTAAATCAATTATAGTACTGTGCGTAATTTGAAAAGATGAGATAATGTGAATAGAATACAACTGTGCTGAACAGTAATTAAAAGTATTTCCCCTCCTGTGTTCAAGAATTGCCAGTCTAATTGCAGTACTAGAAGACTAAAATAATTTCAACAGAAATAACCAAAATCTGTGGTAACACAAGGACATTAAGGTCACTTTCTAAATAGTGAACGAAAGTAGAGTTATGGTTACTATTAAACCCATGGTGTCTACTTACCAGATACGAGCCAGTGTTGCTGGACCCAAACCCGTGGTGAGAAAGAAATCTTTTACTTCCACTCCAGAGACAAACCCATCCTGGTCTTTGTCAGTTTTCATGAAGATTTCATCATATTTTGTTTTGTCAGCTGGTGTTACAACCCATTTAACAGACTGTAAAATAAATTGCTTCTTAAACGACAGAAATGCAGGATTATTCCCCAAGTTTAAAACTCTCAAGATATACTTTACCCAAAATATTACATTGTAGATATATCCCCTCCATCATGCTTGTTTGCAGAGCATCTTACTCCACCTTTCTGATCTGAAGCATGCCCTGTACGACCCGTTTTAGTTTATTGTGGTCATGAATTGTAATCTTTTAGCAACACACCATGATCAGCCAACAGAATTTGCCAAGCAGGTTGTCACTAACTGCCATAACAATTACAATAAAATTTAACTGATTTTGAAATGCAGCTTTACAGAACTCTGGTAAGGCCACATCCGGAGAATTGCATTCAATTCTGGTTGCCTCATTTTAGGAAGAATGTGAAGACTATGTTCAGAAGACGTTTACCAGGAAGTTGCCTGGATTAGAGGGCGTGTGCTATAAGAAATTAGACAAACTGTGGTTGATTTCTCTTCAATGGTAAAGGCAGACTGCAGACCTGAATGAAGCTTATAAAATTATAAGAGGCACAGAGAACTAGAATCTGCTTCCTACAGTCAAAATGTCTAGTACTAGCATGCACTTAAGGTGAAAGACAGCAAATTTAAAGCAGATATGTGGGAAAAGTTTTTTTAAAAAAAACACAGAATAGTGGGTGCTTGCGGTACAGTGCCTGGGGTGGTAGTGGAAGTCTGTTTCTGGGCAGTACTGTTCTATGTCCCATGAAAATGCAGATGCACAAGATAAAAGTGAGTTGAGATAGTGATGTTACTGAAAATGACTTCAAAGCCATACCAAGATTGCTCTATGGGTTGCACCGCTATAGAGAGGTACAACATGGAAATTGGCTCTTTGGTCAATCCAGCCTACTTCAGAACCAACCATTTACACTTATTCAACATTAATCCCAGTTTACATCTTCTCATCAGTTCCCCCTAGATTCTAACACTCATCTACATGAGGGGCAACTTGCAGTGGCTAGCTAACCCAACAGCCACACACATGCTGTATGCATTGTGGAAGGAAGCAGGAGCACTGAGGGAAAAGCCCCACTGTCACAGACAGAATGCGCAAATCACAAAGTTTGCATCCAAAGTCAGGACTGAACCCGAGATGCTAGCATAGTGAGGCAGCAACTGTCTCTGGCTCACTGGTTGGCAGAATTCCCACAGGATGCAAGGCTTGATACGGTATCATCCCTTCTGTATGAAGGTTCAGAAGAGATGGAACTGACAGTTAGGATTCGAGTCAGGGTCGTGGGTTCAGGTGCCTCATAAGTATCAAAGTTAGTGAGTTCAGATCAGTGACTTAGAGGAGTTGGGGTTGTATCTGGCAAATACAAAAGTTTGTAGGGGGTCAGATCCAGGGTCATACGATAATAGAGGGAGCAAGAAATAAGATAGTTAAAATCTAGTTCACATGCCAGAATCTCCTGAAAAATATTTTACTGAAATCAATAAAGCAATGATATTAAAGAGCTAACGCTACTATTACGTGTATTACCTGTGCCGCCGCTGTTTTGGTAGGTAGAATTCCCACAGGAGGTAGGGATTGTCGGCTTTCCTTGGCAGAAGGTGGAGATGGAATAAGTGGCACTGCAGAAGGAACATTAGCTTTTTTCCTCTTTGATGGAGGTATTAAGGCAGGTGGCAGTGAAAACGGCACAGGCTCCTTCTCGAGGGCACGGTAAACCAAGTACATGGCCTTGTGAAAGAAAGCAATACTAAATAATTAATCTTCACAAAATTCTAATGATAAATAAATCACAGAACCATTAAGTAACTAGCTTTTCCATAACTATGTGCCTACCCAAAACTGGGGGGAAAGGTTAACACTAAATATCAGCAATTGGATTGCTGTAAAATCTTATCAGGTTCACTAATGTTCTTCAGGAAATGAAACATGTTGTTCTTACCTGGTGGGCACTGTAAAACACTGTCAGTATGTTTGACCAATATCAAGTAGTAGCAATGGACAGATAGAACTCATCATCAGTCCCCAAATTGACCTCTTCTCTCACTACTGACTCTATTCCTCTCCATAACAATTGTCCGAGACTGAATCAGACTGTTTGCAACCTCGTTTGCATGCAATCCCAAAATGAACTTCAGACCTCAGCACCTTCACTATGAACATTAGCTTCATAACATCTGAAATAAAAACAGAAAATGTCGAACGCTCAGCTGGTCAGGCACCACCTGTAGGGACAGAAACATTTCAGGTCTAATGCTTTTTTCCAGAACACAAAATGATTTGGAACACAGGCATATTCAAACTTAGAGAAAGCAAAGGAATGGAGAGATCAAACAGAATGTTTTTGACAGGGTGAAGACTAAGAGATGATAGATGAGATAGATTAGTGTTGAGAGTGCTGAAGGCATGTTACCAACATCTTCTCTGCATGGAACAGGTGAAAACAGAGGAAACATCAAGGAGAGAGAAAATAACTTTCCAGGGCTGAGAGATTCAAGACAAAGCAGTTACTGAAAAGGAAACATAAAAATTATAGCAAATGCTGAGAAAGTATGGATATTTCCTCCCCCCCCCCAACTTCTCTACAAGATCAAACATGCCTGTTTTCTAAGTTACCCCACTTCTGAAGAAAGGTCTTTGACCATGGATCATTACTTCTATTTCTCTCTCCAAAAGTGCAGCCTGACCTGATGAGCATTTCTCAGATTTTCTGTTTTAAATTCATAACTTCAAGATTTCCATGATACTGTCCAACTTGGCCTCCATCTTAACTTCTTGTTGCTAAGACTGCCACATACACTATTTTAAACATTAGACTACATACATTCCTCATGTTATATCAATTGTAGATATTATTCATTACAGCTACAACAATGACAAGGCCTCTGTCTTAATTAATTGGATGAATTTCAAGATCTTTTTTAGATGTTATAGCAATGCACATCCTTTGTCTAGGTCTGTTTTCCATTATTTTTCTGTTCGGTCTCCCATATTCAACTTCAGTAAAACTGAGACCATTCAAAATTCTGGTTCTTCCATCCTAATCTGCAACATCCTATTTAGCCATTGATGGCTAGGTGCTCATTTGTACAGAGTAAACCCTGATTACACAAAGCCTCAATTTTAAAACTGTTTCCTGAGCATTGCTTCTAGCTATAAAGTCTCCTTCCGTCTTGCAAGTTTCTGAAGATTTGTGTGCCTTCGATTCTATCAATTTTAATTGCTCCACCGATAGTAGCTGCACATTTGGCTATAAATGCAGTAAACTTCAGTAGTCTCTTTGGCTGTCCCACCTCTTTCTTCACTTTAAGGTTCTGAGTTATTAAATTTTGTTAATTTTCTGAAGAGTTGCAAATAAAATGTAACATTGTGCAATCAGCAGTTAACTTCCCACTTTTGGCCTTGTGTAGGAAGGTCATGGATGAAGCAGCTTAAGATAATTGGACTGAGGATGCTACCATGAAAAAGTCCTGCAGCACAGCCATGGGCATGCGATATTTTATCTCCAAGAATCTCAGCATATTCCTTCATGCAAAGTATGATTCCAATAATCAGAGCATTTACCTTGATACCCATTCATCAGAGTTCCTTCATGCAACATTTTATCACAAGCTGCCTTAATATTAAGAGCAACCTCTCTCATCTCCAGTTATTCAATTCATTGGTCAAAGTTTGGATAATTCTGATGAGTTCTGGAAAGTGGCACTAGTGAAATTGGGCATCAGTGAGGAAGCTATTGAGCAGTGCATGATTAAGGGCCTTCCATTTGAAACATTATCTCTGCTTCTTTTTGCCACAGCTGTTGTTTGACCTAAGTGCTGTTATCAGTTCTGCTATTATTCTGTCTAGTGGTCTCTTCCTGCGGCAGCTCAGAGTAATGTCTGCTTGGGAGTCTGGAATCAGACTTACAAAGGACATGGGCTACTCAATGTAGCCAGCTGAATGTAACCAATGATTCAGTACGGGGGGGAGAAAGGCAAACATTGGCTCACCTATCCTTGCAGTGAATTTGAAAGATTTTGTGGACATGGCATTGGTAGGGTTTTTCTCTTAGCTCTAGGACTCAGGAGGACATGGATCATTGCTGAGAGTGGGCCAAGAGTTTTGTGCCTGGTGATTAAGTGACACTGTCGTAAGTTACTTGGCAAATAATTGGGAAGAAAATAACCAGATTGGATGTGCCCCTTTATTGTAGCTAAGACATACAGGGACAATTTTCTACATTACACTGCAACTGCTTGGCTTCATGATGGTGGTGCTCTCAAAGGTAGGCAAGATGAACCATCGACTCGGTATTTTTTAAGTAAATATAGTAGAAAACATTTCTGCCTTGGCTTGAGCACAAACTCTTTCGTTGGCTTTGAGGTTATAAATGTTCTTGGAGTTTCGTCCTCCATGCAGCTGGTTAACTGTCCACCACAATACCACATTAGGTATATGAAGACTAATGATCTGAACAATTAGTTGTGGGATTGCTTAGTTCTATCATATTCTGTTTAGTAAGCCTGTAATTTAACACTGCAGCTTTGCTAGGTTAACAACCCTTTTATAGGCATCTTTTGTTCGGTCCCAGTGTGTCCTCTTGCATTCTTCAATGATTCATAGTTGAATCCCTGGTTTGGTGGTAATGGCAGAGTGAAGGATATACTGAGCTCAGCAAATACAGATTGTGATGGTGTACAATTTTGTTGTTTCTAATGATCTGCAGGCTAGAATTCAGTTGCTAAATCGGCTCTGAGTCCATCCCATTAGCAGAGACCAGAACACCAATAACACACATTGCAATGGTACTCAAGAACAGTCTTTATTTAGAAATCCCACAAATATGGCTGCACCATCATAGAAATTCACTGAAACATTCATCAGAAAGCATGCAAATCGTAGATTACAGCATTTATTTCACAGCTTTTAGCAGGCCATGCAATTGAGACTGTTTGGTTATGTGAATCTTGCCTGCATTTTGTTTTCATTTTTACACAACAGAATACAAGAAATAAACTGAAACCAACTAGTCCAGCAAAAACCAAAAGGGGGTGGGGGGAGGGGGAGGGGGAGATATTTTCTCAACATTTATAAACAGTATGGGTACATGAAAACTGGTAGCTTCAATAAACTAACCTAGTGAACAGCTACACTGGAAGCCTGATACTATATATCAGAGCTTTATATTTAATCTATGTAACAATCTTCATGATTTCATCTCTACTGTGAAGCTTTTAGGAACGGGGACTTCTCACAATCACCAACACAGTGGTTGGCACAATAGTACAGACCTGTGGCCTTCATATAGGTACGTACAACACGATTTAGAATGTCCCTGGTGAAATACATGGAAGAGACACTTACTAGATGGAATATTAGGCTAAAAACTACAGAGCATCAATAAATTGTATTCCATGCCTCAGGGTATTATCGGCACTACATTTGAGCAGATCTTTAGTCATGCAATGTTAGTCAAGAAATAGTAGAGTTAATTTTAGTTCCAGTAGGGAAAGTACAATGTTGTTCCCATCAGGTTACTTGCTGTAACTGGAATCACAGCACTCGCCCTGGTGTCATTTTTTGATTATTGCTGCAGGGAAGCATCAAGCTTCCAAGGAGCACAGCTTGATTCTGGAATTCTTTATGTGCTGCCAACAGCACAAACAAATATGTAGCCTACAATAGATTTTGTATTATAGATGCAGCTTCAGCAGTCATTGACAAGGAGGTCCTGAAATATGTAACATCTAAGCGTGTAGCCCATTGCTTAATGGCCCATTTGAAACTCATCAAACTAGTGAGTAAATATATTGGTAAAGAAATATTTCAGGCTCAACAGTGGAAAGGCACAATTTAATTGACATTATGGCTGCTGCATTTCCTGTGTAACAACGAAGCCAGCATTCCACAAGGTATTAAACTGGTTCTAACAAGGCCTTGGGAGATGCATTATAAATAGGAGTTTGTTTTTAATTTTTTTAATAATTAAAATATAGCAAATGTCTCCTTGGACTTTTGAAATGTGCATTTATTTAGCAGTTTTAATAGCAAGTTTCAAAGGACACTTCATAAAAAGAAATAAAACACTCATATGTAGGAGTTAGAGGATGGTCGGAGAGACCTGGACAGCTGAGTGAATGATTAATGAAAGCAAAGTATTTTGAGAAAGTTTTCCTTCAAACAAAAAAAGGATTAATAATGCTTCACAGAAAACTTACAAAACTGGAAGAAAAAAATCTAATTTTAGCCATGAGATGCAAAAGATGAGTGATGTGGAACTAACATCGGGCTGAAGAAAGCTGCAGAATGCATGAGAAGGAATGAAGAGGAACTTGAAAATTAAAACTGAGCTGAGGAAGAAAGATTCAAAGTTGATCAGCAAGAATGCCAGAATTTATGAATGATAGACAGAATCCTATTAACATGTTGATCCTTAAGAGATGAAGGTTTAGAAAACAAAAATTAGTAACAACTGAGTTTTTTTAAAAATGAAGTTAATATCTCAATAGCAAATCTGGAAAAGAGGGGAAATGTAGGGCCAGGTGAAGAGGATACAGCAAGAAAGGATGAGCCACTCAATCAGGCAACAAAATCCCTAAGGAAAGCTGTAGTAGGAGATGAGAAGATGGGGTGAGAGCAAACAGTAAAATTTTCAGAACCTGAAGCACAATAGACACTTACAAATCTCAGCCATGGCTGAGATTCTATACAACTAATAGGAAGGCAAGCCTCAACTCCCTACTTAGATCTGCTTTGGCACAAAAGACACACAGACCAGTTCTGTGAAAGTTACCTCAAAAAGTCTATGGCATGGCTGGGAGACTTCAGACAGGCAAAATGTCTAGGTGACCCTATTCACGGGCAGAGGGAATTTAGTGAGTACGACAAAAGCATCTTGCTCAGGATGAAGCAACCAGCCCTGGAAACTGGTTCAACAACCTGCAGGAGACCCAGTGGCCATCAATTTCAATTTCATGTAGTCCACTCCGCCTGTTCTCTTTTTACTTCCTTCTGATCCCCACAGGTTCCATCAACTGCACTCCTCACCCCACCCCCACCATCCTGACTGAGTTTCATTCTCCTCCTCCTCCTGGTTCCAACTATCTACAAACTGTATCTATCACCCGCACTCTTTACCCCGTGCACCCACCCCCCAATCTGGCTCCATTTGCCCTGTTTTCTCTCTCTCATCTGTTCGTTGATATCATCCACCTGCCCCCTATATTCTCCTCCCCCACAGCTCCCAGCTATTCATCATCCCCTTCTTCATCTGATTCCATCATCACCTACCAACCCCTGCCTCAACCAACCCCTCTCAACTCTTATACAGCCCATCTCTCCTCTACACTCAATCCTGATGCAGGGTCTCAACCTGAAACACTGGCCATCCCCTCGCCTCCACAGATACAGATTGATCCACTCAGTTCCTCCAGCAGTTTGTTTTATTTTGCTCCAAATTATATCATCCGGTACCCCTCATCTCTCTAGAGTTGTAACAGGATAAGGAACTACAACCAGGCAAGAATCAGACATCAAGCAGCCTGTGGCTTTACAGCTGATACAAATAAAATTAATTTGCAACTTACAACAGCAAATTCATCACGGTCTAATAAACCATCACGATCTGTGTCGCTGAGGTCCCAGACCTGTAAAGTAATAGAAAAACGAGTTCAGAATTCAACTTGTTCAACATAGAATATCTATTTAAAAAAACTATTATTCAGACAAGTATACACTTGAGGCAGCAAACACATTGAAATCACCAGGACTTCACTGACTTTTCTCCGGAACCTTTCTGTAACTGATTAGATATTACAGTATAGTCACTGGCAAAAGTGATCTGAACTACACATCACTCGCAACTTTATCTACCGAAAACAATTGGTTTGTATCTTAGCAAATAGCCGGCTTAACCTTCTGATGTAGCAAACCAGCCCGATCAGCATAATGGACATCTAGACGTCACTGCATATCTGCAGCTACTGTTACCTTCAATGATATTTCTAAAACAAAATCCAGCTCTAATGTTTGTAAGCTTCATCAAATAGGGCAACATATGTTAAATATTGTTAAACTAAAGAGGACAGTCAAGAAAATCTTATCCTTCAGTCAAATTTCATGACAACACAGAAGGCCATCAAATCTAAACATGGTTTTAAAACAATTAGCTCTCACTTCCCCACTTTCTGGTAATCTTGTCCATTTTACATGTCCATCAGATATTCCCATCTGATTCTGCTACCATTTGTTAACCTAGGGACAACTTATCATATTCCATTAACCTAACAGATGTGCCTTTAGTAAATGAGAGATTATTAGATAACCTGAAAGAAATTTACAAATTCAAAGAGAGGAGATACAGACAGCAGCAGAGGTCAGAACTAAACCTGGCTCACTCAGCTATGAGGCAGCAGATCCACCTGCTGTGCCACTGTGAAGCCTTATCAATCACAATATTACACATTCTTAGTTTAATAAAATGTTACCGCAAAGATGCATTAAGTAAATAATTATACACATTTGCACTTACTTATCCAAATTTTCACAAAATTACACATCACAGCAGCATTTTATTAAACTATTGTAAATAGATATTACTGGATATTCCAATGTCAATCACAGCAGATGATTTCACTGCTATGAAGTGACTGAACTGGGGCACATAATTCATTTCTAACTGTCCACTGTTCCCTGAATTTTTAATGAGAATATGTTGTGAGCCCAGACATACATCCTGCACGTCATGTGACTAAATGGCTGACACAGAATTACCAAAGAAGTCTGTATTTCGTTAAAATATGCTTAAATACAGTAAGATGCAAATACATCACATCATAACAGCACAGAAATTTCTGGCTGAAATCCCATGACCTACTGCTATTTCCATACTTGGGTTCAGAGGATGTGACAATAACTTTCTCAAAAAGGCCAACTTCCAGCTGACTGGCAAGAACCTAAGGAAAAACCTTACGACAGCTAGTAAAGCACAACCTCTTTGTTTAGCCAGCTAACAGACTTCCCAAAGACACCTACTATTTGAGAATAACTGACAGATTATCAAACAATCAAAAAATCAGAAATGATCAAATATTTTAAATATTCTTAATATAACAAGGAAACAATTAAACATATTCTGGAATGGCACAGGTAGTTAATTCCCTGCTGCTCATATACAGTTAGCAAATAGTTAGCAGGCTTCTGTTAGTGCTTTTGAAATTTATTTGGGAGACTCAAGTTCATGGCATTTTCCAGGGGAAACTGTTGGCAATATCATGTAGATTTGCTGACATTCCCCAGAAAAATCTGAGTCAATATACATCTCATGGTATTTTTAAACATAGTATCATATTTCCTGTGGTGATCCTCAATTTAGTTCTATATCTTTAGCTGTAAGACTCAGATCACCTTAAACAATCACTGCATATCATACATAAAAACCTCAAACACAAAATGTTAAGCATAAAGATTGATGGAAAAAAGTTTCATCTTGAACAAGAAATCCGTTTAGATGGGAAAAAAACACAAAATATATTCTCTTGTAACAGTCAGAGTTGGACAGCATGTTAACAGGCCTTCAGACTAACTCGTCCATGCAACCGGAGTGCCTACCTGCACTAGAAGATATTCCACACACAAAGCATTAAAACCTTGCAACTGGAATCTGGCCTTACAGCCTGTTGATGTTCGACTGTACCTTGTATATAATTAAACTAGTATAAAATATAGCCGCAAAAGGAAACTAAAATTTGATATCCAATTTACATGATCACTTTTATACATCCAAACTGTTCTTACCTAGAAGATGCATTGTAACTGTCACCAAAATTTGTTCCTTTATTCCATGCTTTCCTTTTAGCACACACACGTTAAAAGGTGGAGAGAGACTAAGAGAATAAAGCATTGAAGCCGATGTAGATAGATTGAAATATACCACAATAGAACATGTGGAAAAACTTTCTAAATGAAGATCATCTTCCAGCGCACTGTACTGTAACAAGTGCCTTGTTTTGTCTTTTCAATATCACGAAGTATTCATTTTTAAGTTTAAGATTTTACTTACCCTTCCCAGGACATCCACAGGTAGTTTAGAGTTGAGAAGCACGGGTTTTACTTTATCACCAGACAGGAAACCATTCACAGGATTAAGGCTGTCAAAAATTACATCATACTTCGACTTTTCGTCAAGCTGTAAGTTATATCAATAAAGATATAATCAAATAATCTTCTAAATTCCCTTAACTTGCACTTTTGTTATAATTGAATTGTTTGGTTGTAACTGAAGGCTATTAAATGAAAATAATCAATTCATAAGCTTTAAAATTTCATGAATTGCTCACACAAATTGTATTGAATTTTATATACGTAAAACCCTAAGGATCGGAAAAAAATCAAAAGCTATCTTGAAAGTTTCTAGACATGGAAGAACAAACATTGCTGGACTATCTGGACAATATAATTACCATATTTAATCAATACTTATTTATAAACTTTAGCTTTCCATTGATACTAACCTCTTTACTTAAAACTTTGAAACTACCGGTAGTTGGGAGCACAAAGAACCAGATTTGATGCACATCCACATCTCTGGTGAGCAGTGGGGAGCAGGTTCTACCGTAATATACTGTATGTGTCCAATACATTTCATAAATTACAAAAGACGCCTGGTAAGATCCACAAGTTCACAGATACAAACTCAGATCCCTAACTTCTGATAATTTCTCCCCCTCCCTTTTCTCTCTTTTACCATCCCCCATTCTGGATGCCCTCTTGCCCCTTCTCTTTTCACCTGCCTATCACCTCCCTCTGGTACCCCTCCTCCTTCACTTTCCTCACTTCTCCAATCAGATTCCTTTTTCTTTAGCCCTTCACCTTTTCCACCTATCACCTCCTAGTTTTGCACTCATTCCCCCTCCCCACCACCTACCTTCACATTCACCTGGCTTCACCTACTACCTGCTCCTTCCCCTCCCCACATTCTGGCTTCTTCCCCGCCCCCAGCTTCCTTTCCGGTCCTGATGAAGGGTCTCTGCCCAAAGCATCAACTCTTTATTCCTCTTCATAGATGCCTCCTGACCTACTGAGTTCCTCCAGCATTTTGTGTGCCTTCCTCTGGATTTCCAACATCTGCAGAATCTCATGTTTCTCATTTAAGAACATAAGGAATAGGAGCATGAGTAGGCCGTCTGGCCCATCGAGCCTGCTCCGCCATTCAATCAGATCATGACTGATCTGACCATGGACTCACCTCCAACTACCTGCCTTTTCCCCATAACCCTTAAATCCCCTACAATGCAAAAATCTATCCAACCTTATCTTAAATATATTTACTGAGGTAGCTTCCACTGCTTCATTGGGCAGAGAATTCCACAGATTCACCACCCTCTGGGAAAAGTAGTTCCTCTTCATCTCCATTCTAAATTTACTCTCCTGAATCTTGAGGCTTTGTCCCCTAGTTCTAGTCTCACCTCCCAGTGGAAACAACTTTCCTGCCTCTATCTTATCAATCCCTTTCATAATTTTATATGTTTCCATAAGAGCTCCTCTCTTTCTTCGGTATTCCAGCGAGTACAGTCCCAGCTGATGCAATCTCTGCACATAGTCTAACCCCCTCATCTGTGGAATCAACCTGGTAAACCCCCTTTGCACCACCTCCAAAGCCAGTATATTCTTTCCTCAAGTAAGGAGACCAGAATTGCACACAGTACTCCAGGTGCAGCCTCACCAGTATCCTGTACAGTTGCAGCATTATCTCCCTGCTCTTAAATTCAATCCCTCGAGCAATGAAAGCCAACATTCCATTTGCCTTCTTGATAGCCTGCTGCACCTGCAAACCAACCTCTTGCGATTCATGCACAATCACTCCCAAGTTCCTCTGCACAGCAGCATGCTGCAATTTTTTACCATTTAAATAACGTGCTCTTTCATTTTTCCTTCCAAAGTGGATGACCTCACATTTACCAGCATTGTACTCCAGACCCCTGACCACTCATTTAACCTATCTATATCTTTCTGCAGACTCTTCATATCTTCTGCACAGTTTGCTTTTCCACTCAATTTAGTATCATCAGCAAACTTAAATACACTACACTCGGTCCCCTCTTCCAGATCGTTAATGTATATCGTGAACAGCTGCGGGCCCAGCACCGACCCCTGCAGCACAGCACTCACCAATGATTGCCAACCAGAGTAATACCCATATATCACAACTCTCTGCTTTCTATTGGGTTAACCAATCCTCTATCCATGCTAACATACCACCCCCAACTCTATGCATCATTGTCTTACGGATAAGTCTTTTATGTGGCACCTTATCAACGCCTTCTGGAAATCCAAGTAAATAATGTCTACCTGTTCCCCTCTATCCACTGCGCTCATTATAACCTCAAAAAACTCCAGTGCTTCTCAAACAGGACCTGCCTTTGCTGAATCCATGCTGCGTCTGCCTGATGAATCTATTTCTTTCCAAATGCCTTGTTATTTCTTCTATAATGATAGCTTCAAGCATTTTCCCAACTACAGATATTAAACTAACTGGCCTATAGTTGCCTGCCTTTTGCCTATATCCTTCTTTGAACAGTGGCGTCACATTCACTATCTTCCAATCTGCCGGGACCTGCTCAGAGTCCAGAGAATTTTGCCAAAGCCTCTACTATAACTTCTGCCATTTCTTTCAGTACCCTGGGATGCATTCCATCAGAACCAGGGGACTTATCTATCTTCAGGCTCATAAGTTTGCTCAGCACTACTTCTTTAGTAATAGCTATTGTATCAAGGTCCTCACCTCCCATTACATCCATAACATCTCTCTTTGCCATGTTAGATGTGTCCTCCACCATGAAGACTTACAAAAAATCATTCAAAGCCTCTGCCATTTCCTCATTTCCCAATATCAATTCCCCTTCTCGTTCTCCAAGGGACCTAAATTCACTTTAGCCACCCTTTTCCGCTTTACAACTATAAAAACTTTTAATATCTGTTTTTATATTTTGTGCTAATTTATTTTCATAATCTAGCTTCCCTTTCTTTATTCCTAGTTTAGTGGCTCTTTTTTGCTTTTTAAAGTTTCCTCAAACTTCCAGTTTCCCACTATTCTTGGTAACTTTGTATGCATGATCTTTTAGTTTGATGCCTTCCTTTATTTCATTAATTGCTGGCTCCCCCCACCCTTACTGTCCGTGCTTTTAACTGGAATATACTTTTGTTGAGTACGATGAAAAATCTCTTTGAAAATCTTCCACTGTTCCTCAACTGTCGCACATTTAAGTAGTATTTGTTACAATATGGAACTTTTTAAAAATTATATTTTCTGTAAATTCCCTCTTTCAGTCTTTCATTGAATAGTTTTAAAACATCTCAAAAAATCACAGTTAAACACTGTACCTTCACAGCCCAAGGAGCATCAACAGGTGCTGATCCACTATTGGGTAATGGACTGCTTCTATCATTCTAAAAGGAAGAGGAAACATAGGATGACAGAAGTATATACATATACAAAATACAGCATTCAAAGTATTATATCTCACTGCACAGAATATAAGAAATAAGGTGGATGATCTTGTTGCAGTTTTACAGATTGTTGAGTATGATGTTGTGGCCATCACTGAATCATGGCTGAAGGATGGCTGTCATTGGGAGCTGAATGTTATACTGGAGGGATAGGAAGGTAGGAAGAAGGGATGTTTTGGCTCTGCTGGTAAGGAATGGCATCAAATCAGTAGGAAGATGTGACATTGGATCAGAAGATGTTGAATTAAGAAATTTCAAGGGTAAAAGGACCCTGTTGGCAATTATATACAGGCCTCCCAGTAGTAGCTGGGATGTGGACCACAGATGATAGTCATGGGAGATTTTAACATGCAGGTCGATTGGGAAAATCAGGTTGGTAATGGATCCCAAGAGAGAGAGTTTGTTGAATGCCTACAAGATGGCTTTTTAGAGCAGTTTGTCATTGAGCCTACTAGGCGATCAGCTGTTCTGGATTGGGTGTAATGTGATGTACTGGAGGCGATAAGGAAGCTTAAGGTAAAAGAGCCATTAGGAGCCAGTGATCACAACATGATTTGAGTTCAACAAGTCTGACATAGCAGTATTAAAGTGGAGTAAAGGAAGTTACAGTGATATGAGAAAGGAGGTGGCACTGCACATACCAACATTTATTGAATAAAACTACTCCTGGTCAACAAGCACAGAAAAATGACGGATTAAATACAACACCATGTTGGTTAAAGTGCCTGTACTTGGATACTAGTATAATACAGTATACATTATTGAGATACCCTAGACATCCATAAAGAGTTCTGGGGACTCTGAAACATTTTGTGATATAAAACAGCCAGAAAATTAATTGTTTGAAATCATTCTTATAGTTTTAGGATTTATAATACTGTACCAAGAGAGGGAAAGGGAAGAAATTAGACAGAAAATAGAACAAAAGCATAAAATGGGAGGAAACTGGGAGAAAGGAGTGTGGGAGAATAAAATATATAGGCAGCATGGCATGTGAATGGAAGGTTGGAGAGATATCACAGGGAACAAACAAGTTCACTACAATGCACTGAGATGACTGGGAAGGAGCAAGTAAAGGGGAAGAGAAGGAAGCAGAGAAAATGAAAGATAACACAATGCTGTCTACTCTACTTACATGCAGAACTAAGATTTAAAAAGGTATCAACTGAGAAATAGATTAATAGCATTGACTGAAAAAATGTAAACATCAGACCCAATTCCTCAACAGGAATTACAAAATAATATTCTACTGCTATTTCAAATAATTTAAGATAAAAAATTAATTTACTGGACTTCCGGTAAGATGGCGATTGTTTAGTTGCTCCGAACTTCTGCTCCGTTATTCTTCTTATCCTTGCACTATGTGTCTCCCTTTTTAAACCTTAGTTAGGTAATTTATTAGTTCTCTTTTACCTGCCTGCGAACACATCTATCTTATAATGGCTACCAAAAGTACTAAAACCGGGAAAAAGGAAACTTCTACGGCTTTGCCGGCTGACATTCTCGCTGTTCTGGAACAACATCGACAAGATACTTTAATGGATTTTAGAACTGAATTTAGAACTTCTTTCAACCAGCTGAATGTCAAACTGGATCAGATTAATGCTAGAGTGGATGATCATGCTGAACATTTATCTCACATTGACATAACTTCTGAAGATTTAAAACGCCGTGTTCAATATCTTGAAACTCTCTGCTCCAACCTAGAGGAGAAGAATAAACTTTTTTCCAAAATGGTGGATCTTGAAAATCGGAGCAGACGTTGCAATCTACGAATTCTTGGTTTGCCAGAGGCCACCGAAAAGGTCTTTCCCGTTGAATTTTTTTCCAAGTTTCTCTGTGAGATTTTCGGAAAAGAATTTTTTCCGACTCCACCTGAGCTTGAAAGGGCACACAGGATCTATGTTCCTCGAGCAATTCTGGGTTCCCGCCCACGGCCGATTATTTTACGTTTTCATCAATACCAGGTGAAATACCGTTTGATGATGGAGGCACGCCGCAGAGGTACTTTTGCCTTTCAAAATACGGTCATTCGTTTTGTGGAGGATTTTGCCCCCCAGGTTCTGAAGATGCGTGCTGAGTTTAAAGGTGTAATGAAAGTGCTTTTTGATCGTGGTTTCAGACCCTCTCTCCGAAATCCAGCCGACCTTCGAATTACGCTTACTACTGGAGATTATAAGTGGTTTAAGTCAGTGAAGGAGGCTGAGGCGTTTGTTGGAAGTCTTCCAGCCACCTCGTCTTCTTCGGAACCGGCCTGACCTTCTAAAATGGTTGATAAGTACTTCTCGAAGTAAAACTATTTTTTCCAAACTCAGACTTTACTTGAATAATTCAGTCATTATCTATTGAAACTCTAAGGGCTGTAGTCAATCTCTCCCTGGACTTGGTGCGTTTTTTCTAAATAGATAATTTAAGTTTAATGTTTCCCTGCGAACTTTTAGATTTTACCTGTGTAATCTATTTTATTTTTGTATAACCTTATCTATAGAGAACTACAATTGTCTTTAACTTGTTTTGGAGGTTTGGAGTTTTTATTGAAGGCCTCCCTGTTGGTTGATTCATAGTTTAAGTTTTGCTTCTTTTTTTTCTGTAAAGGGTTGATAAGGCCTCTCTTTGAATTTTATAATTTCCCCCTTTTCTTCCTCCTTTTTTTTCTTTTAATCTTTTATAATTTGTTGTGATCACAAAACTAAATTTGACCTCGGCCAAAGTTTTATCTCTTGGATCAAATTGCTGTATTTGTGTCCTACTGCCTCTGTTTTGACCAATTTTCAGAAATCCCAGTTATTTAACCTCAAACATGGCACCCGCCAGGGATGCCCTTTAAGTCCCTTTCTCTTTGATTTCGCAATAGAACCTTTGGCGATAGCATTTCGAAATTGTCCTGAATTGACCGGGATTTGGAGAGGGGGTGTTGAGCATAGAGCTTCTCTTTATGCTGATGACTTATTACTTTTTCTTTCAAATCCGTCTACATCCTTACCTCCAATGTTTTCACTTCTTGATCAGTTTAGCCAGTTCTCTGGCTATAAACTTAATTTACATAAGAGCGAACTTTTCCCAATTAATAAAGAAGCACAAGAATTAAGATTTCATGATCTCCCTTTTAAAGTAGTTCATAATCAATTTACTTATCTTGGGATTACAGTCACAAGGAAGTTTAAAGATCGCTTTCGTGAAAATGTTGCCAATCTTTCATATACTATAAAACAGAGTCTGTTACAATGGTCACCTCTATCTATGTCTTTGGTAGGTCATATCAATGTTGTTAAAATGTATGTTCTCCCTAAACTTTTATATTTATTTCAATCAATCCCGATTTTTATTCCTGAATCTTTTTTTGATTCCTTAGACTCTATTATTTTGTCATATCTGTGGAAGAATAAGTGCTCTAGAATTAATAAAGTTTATCTCCAAAAATCTAAAAAAGAGGGTGGCATGGCTTTACCTAACTTTCGTTTATATTATTGGGCAGCCAATATACGTTGTGCTACCTTTTGGTCTTTTTTCCATGGCCAACCCGAGTGCCCTAATTGGGTGGCAATGGAGTTGAGTTCCACTAAAGATTTATCTATCTCTGCACTTCTTGGCTCTGTACTCCCTAGTAGTTTGTCCAGATTAATTGTTAATCCTCTTGTTAGACACACTTTGCGTATATGGGCTCAGTTTAGGAAGTTTTATGGTTTCCATGGTTTTTCCCTTTCTAGCCCTATCTTACATAATCACCTTTTTTTACCTACTACGTATGATTCAGCATTCCATGATTGGTATAGGAAGGGCATTAGACATTTTGAAGATCTTTTTATTGATAATCGCTTCGCATCTTTTCAACAGCTCTCTGCCAAGTTCAATCTGCCCAATACTCATTTTTTTTTAAGATATCTCCAAATTAGACACTTTATTAATCCTTTAATTCCTAACTTGCCTGAAATGCCTGAGAAAAATGTTATGGATTTCTTTCTTTCTATTAATCCACTAGGTAAAGGTTTAATATCATTTATTCGTGATAAATTGGCATCCTTACGGCGTGCCCTTGTGGATAAAATTAGATTGGCTTGGGAGCATGATTTAAATATCTCCTTATCTGATGAGACTTGGGATTCGATTCTCAAATTGGTTAATTCAACCTCTCTTTGTGCTCGCCATTGCCGTTTACAGTTTAAGATTGTTCATAGAGCCCATATGTCTAAATCTAAACTATCTCGATTTTACCCTAACATTAGTCCTCTCTGTGATAAATGCAAAAGGGGCGAGGCCTCTCTCATTCATATGTACTGGTTTTGTCCTAGCTTGGAGAAATTTTGGAAAGACGTCTTCATAACGTTATCTTGTATTCTGAATCACCACCTAGAACCTAATCCTTTAATTGCTTTGTTCAGTTTTTTGGGTGAGACAGATTTACGTCTGAGTTCGACTAAGTGTCGAATATTATCTTTTGCTTCTCTCCTGGCTAGACGTTTAATCTTCCTTAGATGGAGGGATGTTGCCCCGCCCACGCATGCTCAATGGCTTAATGATATTATGTCCTGCTTAGACCTTGAAAAAATTCATTATTCAGTTCTTAATTCGGATACAAAGTTCCATAAGGTCTGGGGACCTTTTATTGAGTATTTTCATAACCTTCCTCTTAACTAAGGTTTTTTTTTCAATCCCTTGCTTTCAGCTCCTTTTTTGTTGGTAGTAGGCATTAATATCTTCTGTTGCTAAGTGTATTTACAGTTTTGGGGGTTTGAATGTCCTGATGTATACTCTCTAGATTGTGTTGTGGTTGGTCTGGAGTTCTTTTTTGTTGCGGGGCTCGGGGAGGATACTAATTTTACATATCTTCAATTTGGGTGCTTTCTCAATTATCTTCTTTTGTATTATATTATTATTGTATGTTTATTTTTGCTCTGTATTAATGTTCTTCATTTCGATCTGGGTTTTTTTATCTGTAGCGATGTAGAAAATGTATTAAAAAACTAATTAAAAAAAGAAATTAATTTACTTACAATTTTTGGTGCTGGGGCAACAAGGTTTAAACTGTTCAAAGATACCTCAAGTCCATTTTGTGCACATCCTACAAGTTTTAGGGCAACAAAAAATTCCTAAAGGAAAAAAAATGAACAGAAAAATAAATTTAACAAATAAGCACAACTGTTAGCAACTTTAAAACCCCCTCACAGGAGAAAAATTTTCCCAGTCCTGTGAAAAGGACTCGGCCCGAAACGTTGATCGAACTCTTTTCCATAGATGTTGCCAAGCCTGCTGAGATCCTCCAGCACTTTGTGTGTGTTGCCCATGTTTTTTAACTGCCTCAATGGACTATTCCAACACATTCCTGACTAGCCATCCAAATTACATTCTCTTGAGAACTCTTAAAACTCCACTACCTTACCTTGAATTGGCATCATCTAGTTTGTACATGATCACATTCCTGTTGTCCTACACCAGCTTCCTTGGCTTTCAAATTCTCCTGATTTTCAAGTCCATCCTGGGTCTTGCCCTCCCAATTTCTGTCATATCTTTTCCTGCTCTACAATCTTAAAGTCTACATATGCTTCTGTAACTCTGCCTCTTGTGCATGCCTGGTTTAATAGCACCACATCTTCAACTAGCATGTCACAAGTTCTAACTTCCTCTCAAAATCTTTCCACCTCTCAATCTTTCCCCATTTAAGAAAATCTTTAGAAACCAGTTCTTTGATTAAGATTTTAACCAGCTACCCCCAAAATCTCACGTGGCTCAGTATCATTCTTTTCTTTGTGATTCTTAAGCTCCGTTAAAGGCACTACATTAAAGTTACAATTGAAGCTGTCAAAATACAAATTAAAAAATACATAAATCCAGGTTTTTGCAATCTATTCCAATTTTAATGTTTAAATACCTGTTTATTTAAAAAGCCCTTAGCATCAGCATCAGCTAAATCCCATATCTGAAAAACAAACACATTTGATAGATTTAAATAGTTATGTAGCACAGCTTTAACTGTTATTGCAATTTGACTTATATTCACATGCACTTTAGCATCATTCCACAATCCTTGAAAAACAATGACTGTCAGAAAAATAAGGCTAAATCCAGTACCTGAAGAATATTAGTACAGGCATCTCAAATCTAGATGGATGACCAGCCCTATCATTATTTTTCATTTATTTTATTTAGAAATACAACAGAACAGGCCATTCCAGCCCAAAAAGCCACACCACCCAGCAACCTACCTATTTAACCCCAGCCTAAGCACAGGACAATAGGCTGAATGAACTTTATCTCCGCTGCACAATCTGTATTTATTGAGTGCAAGTGGATAGATAATATACTGCAGAATCCAGAGATGATTAACATTTATGAAGATGCTTTCAGGACTTGAGAGCCTAAGTCATAGGAAGAGGTTTAGGCAGGCTAGGACTTTATTCCTTGGAACACAGGAAATCTTGAGATGTACAGATAAGGTGAAATAAGTCTTTTCGTTAGAGAGGGGACCCAAAAACTAGAAGGCACAGGCTTAAGACAATAGATAAATGATTTTAAATGGAACTGAGGAAGAATTTCTTCAAGCGGAAGCTGGTGATTATTTAGGAAATGCAAAAGAAAATAGTTAAGGCAACTAACACGATGAGCACTTGATCCAACCTAAGGAATAAACATACTTTGAAAGTAAATTGAATTAAGTAAAAATATTAGAGCAGTATGGTTTTTGTGTTAAGGTTTACAGCACAGAAAAAGTTTTTTAAAAAAATTCAACTGAAGATTACTCAAAAAATTATAAAATGAAATGAGAATGAGTAGTAGAAGGGAACAAAATCAAGATATTTAAAGTTGATAAGAGTGAACAAGATTAGAAGAGAACTGGATAAGATGTATTTTACATAGAGGATTATTGTTAATTATCAATTTACCAAAAGAATAATTTACTTGCCATATTATTTTAGGAAATACAATGCTTAGTAGGGTTTTTTTGTATTCACAAAAATTTTCAATCTTTAAGATAATTTTTTTGAGGCATTGTAAGTGTTATTACTTTGATGTACCTGTGTATTTTTAATAATAATAATAAAAAGATTTGAAAAGAAAGGAAATACAATGAGACTAAGGCATTTGAGTTCTCCACAAGACACAGAGGGTACACGTACAACTTGAGAAAGCAGTACCTTTCCAAGTACTAGATCAGACAGGCCAGACTTTTTCAGAAACGAGGCAGCTTCTGCAGCTCCAACTCTGCCACTATTTGTTGGATCAATCTGCAGAAGAACAAGATAAGCCCAAAAATTATTAAAAGTGTAGGCATGCAGCTGCTCTGATCTGCAGCACATGAATATTTATAACACAATATCCCACGTTGGCCATCTAATCAATCATTTCATCCTCCTTTGTACTGACAAATCACAAGAAACAATCTTGAATCTTGAAAGATGTGATGGTATGATATTGTACTAATCAGATTGCGATTCGTTTATTTTAACGTTTCTTAAACTTTGGGCTGGAATTCGGGAGAAGGATCAAAATGAAGCTATATATTCATCCCTAGTAAATAAAAACATCAATCAAAATGAAAAACCTAGAAATAAATATATAGCATGGCTTTGCTTCTGAACATTTGCTCCTAGATAAATTCCTTACCCAAGTCATCCATTAAGTGAGGACTTTGACAATGTTTTAATGATAGTCACTAACTAATCTTTCACCAAAGCGAATAAAATTGAAATGCAATATTTTAATCGGAAAAAAAAACAATCCCAAAAGAACAACTGGAAAAACAAATAATCATTCTAATAATCATCCAAAAACAAATAATTAAATAAATCAAGATACTATAAGTAAAAGTGAGCAACACACACAAAGTGCTGGAGGAACTCAGCAAGCCAAGCAGCATCTATGGAAAAGAGTATAGTTGATGTTTCGGGCTGCGGCTCTTCATCATTGAGCCCTGATGAAGTGTCTTGGCCCAAAACATCGACTGTACTCTTTTCCATAAGCGCTGGCTTGGCTTCTGAGTTCCTCCAGCATTTTGTGTGCATTGCTTGGATGTCCAGCGTCTGCAGATTTTCTTGTTTGTGATAAGGTGAATGTTTTCACATTATGCATTCATCACTGACAGGTCTTAGTCTACATCAAGGTGCATTTGTGACGGCTGGGGAGTTAAGGGGTTCACAAATCCTATTTTAAAATATTTGTGTGAGATATGTAGAAAAATCTGATGCATTTAACATTTCATTACCACAAGCATGTAATGATCCTTGATTTCCAAAGCAGTGTGCATATTCAGAGGATATTTGACCTAGGATCTTCTATCAAATTAATCCAATACCTACATGTACATGGCTTTTTCCAGATAGGTCAATGACAATAGTTCAGATTGAAAACTATAACTAAGTTTGTTTGGTCTCACTTGGCCAACCTGTTCCAAAGGAACTGAAACCTATCACAATAAAAATTCTGACAGGTATCATTAAATGACCAGGGACTTCCTGTTTTACCCCAGGTTGGGTGAGCCAACAATACGACCTTAATAAATGAAAACCATCTGTCAATGTTCAAATGCAGTCAGCTTATAAAATGCATAATTAATTGTCCCAATCCTTTCCCTCCAAAATTGAAAGAAAATCATTTTATGTGTGTGGCTATCTAAAAATATCCCTGCATTATTTTCTTATAGGTGACACAGTCATAAGGTGATCAAGCGATAATTTTTCTTTCCAAACAATGAATCTTCTGGTGAAGAACATGGGATCCAGTTAATCTAATATTAAAAAGTTAGTGTCGAATATAATGAGTTCCAAAAAATGCTGCCTTTGTAATACTGGGAGAATACAAGCACTTTGTTTTTCAAAAAGCTGACCTTTGCTTGAACTGATATCATTACTAAGGAAAATGCACTGCTATTTTTAGAATAGTTGAAATATTTCTGCAAGAGAACAGATGGGATCATTGATAATAAGGATGGTTTCTGTATACTGAAATTTATTTCCAGCTGCTTACTATTGGAATATTCAGCAAATTTCGCCTGAGCCGAGTAGTTGTTAAGAGTCAACCACATCAGTGGGTCTGGAATCAGATACAGGGTAGAACGGGTGAAGATGGTAGGCTTTCTTCCCCATATAAAATTTATGAACCTAATAAGCTTCATTTGTAATAACACAAAACAAAAAGCAGAAACAGGACATGCAACTTGCAACCACCAAACTTGATCTGCCATTCAACAGCTCAGCTAAATCTTTGTATCAGCTCTATTTTCCTGCAGTATCCCAATATTCCTCAACACCTTAATGCACAAACGTCTATTGATCTCCCTCTTAAATATACTCATCAGTGTATCAGTGCATAAGGTCATGATGAACAATAAAATTCAACTTTTACGGTGAACATTATTGGATCAAATGAAAAGTCAACAAATTTTAAGTAAATTGTATGAGGCAAAAAGAGCTAATAACAGGTCACGTACAAACTCCAATTCCAGCACTTGACCGTGGACTCAGCAGTCATTTGAGGACCTCAGCCATCTTCAGTGGCCACACCTCAAGGATGGTTCAGTCTGCCAATTTCTTCCTTCTCTTATTTTTGGAGACTAAAATGTGTTTCTGTTTATATACCTTCTTTCAAGGGATAATGAATCCTTATATCTAATATTAAATTACCATAAATTCCAGTGTGTAAGTCGAGAATCTTGCCCTAAATTTTGGTCCTAAAATTAGGGAGTCATCTTATACAGAGGATGCTAACTTTGGAAAAACAAATACATGGAAGACAGGTTGCATTTATTGGCTGTTTTTGAGTCAAATACAAAAGAAAATACAAACGCTTACAAAATTTACACAAACCACCAGGGATGACTGCAATGTCCTTATTTTCAGCTTTCAATGCTGCTTTTGTCTCACCTGACAAGTGCACTTTGAACATGTCCCAGACAGGTAGCGACTTTTCCTTCCTGAAACCTTCGGGACGTTGACACCACACCTCTTTACCCACTTCAAGCAACCCGCTTCGTCCATGCAGCCACGTTCTTGAACGTAAACACCACCCTGTGGGAATTTTTCTTTCTTTGGGAATGGTTTCCGCTTTAAAAAAATCATCATCGGTGGTAGTTTGGTCCCATCAGCCATACACGTTAACATGATGGTAAAATGTTGCTTCTCGTGTCCAGTTGTTTTGACAAGGACTGTTTTCACCCCCCTTCTTATTCTCAAGGTCGCTCAGCAACTTCTGGGCAATCTTTATTTTTAGTCTCAATACAATCGGACCCACCAACTTTGCGTAGCTTTGAAATTTTCGCTGACCTCACAGTATTTTTCAACGCTTGAACTTGAATCATTTCTGTGGTAACAATGTATCCAGTCGATCGCTGGTGATTCACCCACTCTAAAACTTTTTCTTCCAGTTCTGCCCACTGGCATGTTTTGCACATTTCATCTTTGGCATTTCCTTCAGCGTATCCTCTGCCTTTCTCCACTCCCTTACTTGTTTCTCGTTTACACTAAGCAGCTGCAGAATTATTCATTCCTTTAGCAAAATCAACAACCTTCAGCTTGAAGCCAGCATCATATCGCATTCGTTTTAATCTTTTGTACATGGTGGTCGCAAACTCAATACTGAGTACACGTACTGATCCCGCCACTCCGTGTTGTTTTAACGAGATTAAGATGGGCACTAAATGGTTTCACGGGGGTTACATTTCAGAAGATTCTTCACCATTGGGAACCTCATCCAAAACTTCCCTCCCTGATTTATTTACTAAGAATTCACTTATAACGCTCTACAATGTGTAGGCCTGTTTTCTTAGCAGGTACTGGTTCACAAAATTTCCAGGTTCCGGATTCGGCAAAGCTGAGTACCGGCATGTGAGATCTTGTGGTCTTTTCTGGTTAAATCAAAAACCTCTACAAAAGGGGTCGGATTATACAAAGGTAACATGGAAAAGTCACTTTTTAAACCTTGAAAATGGGGGGTCGGTTTATACACCGGAATTTATGGTAATTGCATGCACAATCTCAGCTGCCCCATTCTAAGGATATCACATTCTTGCCACCCATGTGATTTTGCCTCAATTACACAGCATTCCATGTTCCAACAACTGTTTGCTTCAAAAACTCCACTACCAATGCTCCTCAAAGCCCTAACAAGACACAATTTGGTGAACTAATCCTAATCTCCCTATCAAAACACTTATCTACTTCTCAAAGTCCTGTAGTCCTAACTTCATCATGTCCTGTGATCTCACTCACGGATGACACAGTAATGTTGAAAAATATATTAAAAAGCTCCAGAAGCTGTGAAAATTTACCAAAATGCAAATTAGCACTCCTAATTAAAGAGATAAATAAAAGGTCGTAAAGTAAATACAAAACGGATTTCAGATATCTGTATGGAAAATGTGTCGTAAGCTAACAATTTTATACTGTTCGAAATGTATCTTAAAAATTATTCTTATCGATGGAAAAATATGTTTATGCACAGCATGGCCCACAAACCTTTCATGCATATACAGCATCATCATTTGGCAGTCTGTGCAGATCAGTGTCTTCAAACATCTGTAATGGGTTATTGCCACATGGATAAAATTAAAACACAATTTACCTGACGATAATACTTTTCATATAAAGGGTTTCCACTTGAGAGCTGTAAGAAAAAAAATCAAACAGTGAGTATTCTGACCTGAAGAGAGAAATTCACAGTGTATTTTTTTTAAATCTATTTTTTGTGCTGTCTGTTGCCACCAAAAGATACTGTTCTGGATTAACAGAGGGTCTGAACTGCGATTTTTGAATTTGGAGAGCCATCACAGCTAGGTTCAAAAACAGTAAACAGAAAACTATAGATGCATGAACAAACTTCACACAGGTCACTGATCTATGTCAAACCAGCAATTCTGATTGACATGTACCAAGGCCAAATGTATGCAAAACAATCTACAAAGCTACAACCTCATAAATCAACTCAGGCCAAGGAGCATTCCAATCAGAAAATAACCCAAGGCTCACAAGAACAAAAAGTTTCTCTTCTCCTCCTGTCACTTGCTGAGTGATCCCAGCACTTTACACTTTTATTTTCAATGGTGGTGGGTCTTGGTATATTATTCACATTAATGCACCTGCATCCTTTAAATCATTTATTTTTCCCTATGTTACACAGCATTTAGGTCAATGACAAGGTTGGAAGGGAGCTGGAAAGTGTGGTGCTTATGGGGTGGGAGTCTGGGAATTAGGATCCCAGTGAGCTGGAAGAGAGTGAGGGAACCGGGACCTCAGTGAGTTGAGAGTGAGGGAACCAGGACCTCTGAGTTAAAATGGAGTGGCGAACATCGCCTAGAGAGCTGGGTGTTCACTGGGATTTCTGAACAATCGAATACCATTATTGGAGTTTTACTGTACTAAAAGTTCAAGGTGGTGATATCAAAAATAAGGACATACAAGTTTAAAGTGAGAGGATGGGAGTTTTAAAGGGGATTTGAGGAGCAAATTTAACAGAAAGTGGCGATGAATGGAGCTCATTGCCAAATGTGGTGACAGAATGAGATGCAATCACTGCTTAAATAGACGAGGCACGCAAGGATGTGGGCCTGATACAGGGGAATGGGATCAGTGTAGATTGAAAAAGAGGTTAACATGGAGATTATGGACTGAAGGGCTCACTTTGTGGTTAAACTATAACTGTGACTACACAAGGAGGGCACTTGGTCCTTCAAAACACTGTCAACTCATTTAACCCCATGGATCAGATTAAAAGTTCTGCATGCAGTGGATTAAATACATCAATTTGAACTTTGAACTCTGCCGTAATAATCAGAGAGAAGTTACAGAATTTTGAAACTGGTTACTCAATTTAGGAACTCATTTGGAACCAAAGTCACTTGCAGATTTGAAATTTTGATCAACACTGAAAAGAAAGAGAGAGCTGAAACAACAGCTGTAAAGCTGTTCAATTACTTCCACATTGTGAATTTCCTTAAGCACTACATAACCACCTAGAAATCCAGCAAATGACAAACAGCTTGAGAGCTAGACAGCATGCAAACAGTTCACAACCTGGTATGTGAAAACAAGTGGCAGCAGAGGTTTGTAGCTTAATTGGTAGATGCACAGAATATTTATTCCAGAGGAATACTAAACACTCAGAAAGCCCAAGAAATATGTCAAAGTGCTGGTTACAAACATGTCTTCTTGAGGGTTTTAAAAAAAATATTCTGGCTCATGTTAAAACAATATTATCACAACTGGTTGATAACTGTTTGCCAAATTAAATTGCTTTAAGTTATGTCTAGGTCCCATAACAGCCCTGGAGTCCATGGATGGTTCGGAATTTTTTCCAACAAGCACCTCGTCATCAATTCTAAAATATTCATGATTATATAAATTTTAAAAATCTACTCAATTAACATAGAACACAGAACAGGCCCTTCAGTTTACAATCCTGTGCTGATCTTTTAACCTACTCCAAATTCGACCCTTCTCTTCTACATAATGCATAACCCTCCAACATTTCTTTCATCCCTCTGCCTAAAATTCTCTTAAATATCTCCAATGTATCAACTTTGACTACCAGCCCCAGTGGTGCTCCCAGGCACTTACCGTTGTGTAAAACATTTATTACAGACATCTGACCTTGCTCCAATCACACTATACAGATGCCCTCTGGTATTAGCTATTGCTACCCCGGGAATAAAGGTGCTGGTTGTCCACTCTATCCACATTCAGTGGCCACTTAATTAGGTACAGGTGAGTTCAGAGATGCTCTTCTGCACACCACTACTATTACACATGGCTACTTGAGTTACTGTCACCTTTCTGTCAGCTTGAACCAGCCTGGTCATTCCCTCTGAGCTTTCTCATTAACAAAGCGTTTTTGCCCACAGAACTGTTGCTCATTAGATTTTTTTAAATTTTTCACACCATTCTCTGTAAACTCTAAAGACTGTTGTGCACGAAGATCCCAGGACATCAGCGGTTTCTGAAAGACTCAAACCACTCTGTCATTCCACAGTCAAAGTCACTTCGATCACATTTCTTCCCCATTCTGATATTTGGTCTGACCTCTTGATCATGTCCACATGTTTTTATGCATTGAGTTGCAGCCACATGATTGGCTGATTAGATATTTGCATTAATGAGCCTGTGCACCAAATAAGGTGGCCACTTGAGTATGTTTTTCCAATTCAACCCTATTCTCCTGCCTTCTCCTCATAATCTTTGATGCAAGATGCTTTACATCACTAGCTGTAGAACTGGGGTTCAATCTCCGCTGCTATCTGTAAGCAGTTTGTACATTCTCCCACATCAATTTCTCCTGGGTGCTCCAGTTTCTGCCCATGCTCCAAAACATATAGAATGAGTTAGGGTTAGTCAGTTATGGATATACTATGTATGTTGACGTCAGAAGCATGGTGACACTTGCGGGCTGCCCCAGAACAATCCTTAGACTGTGTTGGTTGTTGATGCAAACAATATATTTCACTGTTTGCTTCAATGTACATTTGATACATAAAGCTAATCTAATCTTACTAATAACCTATCAATCTCCCAATGACTTGGCCTCCAAAGCTGCTTGTGAGTGTATTCCACAGATACATCACCCTCTGGCTAAAGAAATTCCTCCTGATCGCTTTTTTTGAAGAAATATCCTTCTATTCTGAGGCTGTGCCCACTGGTCCTAGACTCTCCCACCATTGGAAATATCTCCTCCCTGTCCATTCTACCTAGGACTTTCAATATTCAGTAGATTTCAGTAAGATCTCCCCCTCAATCTTCTAAACTTCAGCAAGTATAGGCTCAGAGCCAAACTAACCTCGTACATTAACCCTTTTATTCCTAGGATCATTCTCGTAAATTTCCTCTGGACACTCTCCAATGCCAGCACATCCTTACTTAGATATGGGGTAACTACAAGCTTATGAATTCCCATGAAAAATGTACACTGCTTCTTTTTCTTATATTTTGAGAGTACAAAAGGTTGACTGGAAAATGATGAGAGCTAAAAATAAAAAATGAAGCATCACAATGCCCCTCTCCAGAAACACCAGACATGTTTCAGACAGACAATGCATTGCGGTACTAAGGTAGATATAAAACTGTCAGATGGGCCGTCTTTCAAAGTCTCCACTTAAATAGGTGAAGGGAGAAGATCCAGTTACAGAGTCCTGTCTAAAATTTTCCTGGAATCAACACCCTAAAAGGCTCATTTGTAATATTGTGTTTATGGAAGCTTGCTGTGCACCAAACAGCTACAACATCTCTCATGTTCAAACAGTAAACACACTTTAAAAGAACTACATTAACTATAGAGTATAATGTAATGATCTGAAGGTACAATGCACAATATAAAGGTAACTTCTTCCCCCAGTGGAGACCAGTCTCTGTATAGGTTACACTGTTAAAGGGAAAGTGATAGCAAAGAAGAGACTGGACTTTGGGAAGTATGGAGCAATCTCAAATATTTCACATTTATGAAATATAAACAGTTTCCAATTTCAAAGCTCTGCTTTCTAACAGATTATTTCAGCCTGATCTACTTAGATGTTAATTCCATTCAAGTTTTCCAGATTTTCAAAACAAAACAGCTCTGGTTCTAAAGGGTTGAGAGTAAAACTTCTTCACATGACACCAATAGAAGAGATTGTGGGATTAACTGAAGATTAAACTATTATGAAAAACAAACACTTGGTGGAAATAATTAACTAGGTCAAAGTAAACTTCTCTGTTCAAATGGTGTCTTCTTTCACAGTCGCTGCAAAGGAGGATGCATCAGAGATCTTCATAATTCTTGAAATACATCAAAGGTGTCTTTAAATCACTAGCCATCTGCACTTGGCACATTGCACACTCAGACAGAGATGTAACATAAAGACTTTTACTCATGTATGTGAAGAATGTAAGAAATAAAGTCAATTCAATTCAATTCAGTGATGAATGAGAAGTATTTCATTGCTGATCCGAATGAAACATACCCACAATGATTGGGACACAGAATTCCTTCTCTCCAATTACATTTGTGGCATCCAGCAACATTGTGGTTATCAAGTAGACATAACATCAAGGATTTCCAGACAGCAAACAAGCAAGAAAGGAGCACCCACTTTATTTAGCTAAACATCTTAAAGAAAGTGAAGTTAACATTGGGACATATGCATGATGATAAAAATAGAAGGCAAAACGTCAAGCATTTTTTATATAAAAGTTGTGAATCATGAAATTATTAGGTGTTACCAGAAGAAATTAAGTTACATTTATCCAAAGACCAACACTGAGTGGATTTTAGACTTGATGTCTTGTTCTAATCTGAAAAAGCTGTATAACACCACGTGGAAGAACAGAGCATCACCAAGAGTATCATTGAGATTTCTATTTTGAAGTTCACATAGAAACATAGAAAACTTACAGCACCATACAGGCCCTTCGGCCCACAAAGCTGTGCCGAACATGTCCTTACCTGAGAAATTACCTACGGTTACCCATAGCCCTCTATTTTTCTAAGCTCCATAGGTCCAGGGGTCTCTTAAAAGACCCTATTGTATCCGTTTACACCACCATCGCTGACAGCCCATTCCACGCACTCACCACTCTCTGCGTAAAAAAACTTAACCCTGACATCTCCTCTGCACCTTAAAACTGTGCCCTCTTGTGCAAGCCATTTAAAGCCCTGGGGAAAAAAACTCTTGACTATCCACGCAATCAATGCCTCTCATCATCTTATACAGCTCTATCAGGTCACCTCTCATCCTCTGTCGCTCAAAGGAAAAAGGCCGAGTTCACTCAACCTGTTTTCATAAGGCATGCTCCCCAACCCAGGCAACATCCTTGTAAATCTCCTCTGCACCCTTTCTATGGTTCCACATCTTTCCTGTAGTGAGGCGATCAGAACTGAGCACAGTACTCCAAGTGGGGTCTGACTAGGGTCCTATACAGCTGCAACATTACCTCTCTGCTCCTAAACTCAATCCCACAATTGTTTAAAGCCAATGCACTTCATGCTTTCTTAACCATAGAGTCAACCTGAGTAGCAGCTTTGAGTGTCCTATGGACTTGGACCCCAAGATCCCTCTGATCCTCCACATTGCCAAGCGTCTAACCATTAATACTATATTCTGCCATCATATTTGACCTACCAAAATGAACCACCTCACACTTATCTGGGTTGAACTCCATCTGCCACTTCTCAGCCCAGTTTTGCATTCTATCAAGGTCCCGCTGTAACCTTTGACAGCCCTCCACACTATCCACAACACCTCCAACCTTCGTGTCATCTGCAAATTTACTAACTCATCCCTTCACTTTTTCATCCAGGTCATTTGATCTGATTGGTAGGCTGGATGATGGTGTCATCACCCCCAGGCAGTCCAGCCACTTCGGATTTTATAATGAGAACAAGATGGCTGTGGAGATGAAGAATCAGCTGATTTAGCTGAAGGTCACATTTGGGATTAAGTCCCTGGATATGAAGGGGGGCCATCACTAAGTTCACAAGGTCCATAATGTACATCACACAGACAGGCACTCTAACTGGACCAGGTTCAACCGGTGCATCGTCAACTGGCTCACTAAACACCTTCCATGACGCAGAGGGAGGGGAGGGTTTGGGAGCTGCACTTCCAGAGCACCTCGCAGACCAAACTCAACTGCACAACCAACTGTGACACCAACTCCTCCCCCCCCCCCCCCCACAGTGGACAGTTAGAAGAGGAAGGGGCACGAGACTAGGAGGATGGAACTATAATTGAGAAGGCAGTTACAGTTTCCTCGTTTAATTATAGAGACAATGACCCTAGAGAGTGACCTCTGTGAAAGAGGAGGATGGCTCCTGGATTTGTGACAGGTGGGAGGGACGAGGGACGGGGTGGAGGTGTGGGGAAGAATGACGTGGTGATGGGGGGGCGGTGTGAAATCCAAGCACAAGGTCCTACTCTAGAGGATGAATTGACAACAGTCACCTAAATTTACTTATTTCATTAATGGCAAATAATTCTAATCTCACTTCTAAATTCTATAATTCCCTTTTCTCCTCGGGGTGCACACATGGGAGACTCTTGTCTCCCTGGCGCAAGGAGGGGGCAGGGAACCTGATCCGATGCCAGGAAGTTCTCACAATCCAACATGTAAAATTATTTTGGGTCCTCTGACCGATGTTGGAGTCACTGGAGTCACCCTCTGATCTTCTCACCAGCGGCTCGTTGCAAACACAACTCCACTGCCTCCCCGATGGGTTAACCTCTCTAAGAGAGCTGCAGTCAGCCCAGTTTCGGTGGGCCGCATTGGCTGGCTGCATTCCTCCTCTCTGGAATCCCCCTCCATCACTCTCACATGGGACCAGTTAGGTTTGGGCTGTTCTTGATATGAGCTGCCTCCCATTTTGTAATACAGTGTTCCATAATTTTGGTGACAATTTTGCGCTTTTGAAGGGAAGGAAAAGATTTTCTATATCTGAAGCTTTTAAAATCATATCCAGAATAATAATTTTGAAGGAATGGATGCTTGTACGCATTAAATATTTCAGATTTTTTGCCTTTTATACATATAAATAGTATTAATGCAGGGGTAAAAAAGTGTGTTGATGATAACCAACCATGATTTGCTGCTTAACCAGTGTCAAATCTGAGACATCAAAATACATCTTTCAGTCTCTTAAGTAAAAATAAAATTCTCAATAACTAACTCTTCTGAAGTGACCCTGAAATTGAAACAATAATATTCTAGTGAAGTATGCAAAGATCAGCAAAAAACAAGGACATGTAAGTAACAAGAATGCATGGTTTATACAACCATGATGTTACTAATAAATCCATATACGTAACCCTCATCTCTTACAAACAAATTCTATGCAGCATCATCCCACTTTTTTTTTAAAACTGTATTTACCGTAGATTCCGGATTTTAAGCCGCTACTTTTTTCCCACATTTTGAACAGCTTTGAACTTTGCGGCCTTTAATCCAGAGCGGCTAATACATGATTTTTTTCATGCCGCCTCGTAAACATTTTGCCTCATAACAGTAGACCAATAAAATTGATGAGTAGTTCACAGAGGTCCAATGAAATTGTACGATAAATCAAGCGCACTTTCACAATTAAATTATTGTAAATCAGTCATTTGTACTCACCCTCATCAACATGGAAAACACTCGAAGCATTGTGCTGCCTTATGGCAGTTATTTAGTTTATAATATTTTCGCTTAGTAATTCATTTTCTAGTTAAAGTTAGAAGAGTTTTAACTATATTTGTTTTCTGTACTACATCGCGGGATGCTATGACGTCACACCCGGTTTCGCGGTGTCTTGTGGGAAAAATGCCAGTTTGCGATAAACGGAAAGGAGGGGGGAGCGCATTACGCGAGCGGCTTTGGATCTGAGCGAACGCTGCTTTTAAGTTAAAGGCGATCAATAACTTTTCCTGGTAGGCTGCAGTATATATATTTTTTACCAGTCGTTAGGAGATATTGGAATGTTGTTCAGTAAAGAAGTATACGCAACGTATATTTAAAAGTAGCCGCGTTACGGGCACGGTTCGAAAAAAAGCATTTGCAATATGTATTTGTTTTTGTTACCATATGGATTTAATTAAAAGTTAAAAAATCCTCACGTGTAATATCTTTCTGTGTAAATATCTCATATTACAACGTGGGACACCTGCGGCCGAAAATCCGGTGCGGCCTTTACAATTAAAACATTGATTTTATTTCTAAAATTAGAGCCAGCGGCTTTTAATCAGGTGCGCTCTGTAGTCCGGAATCTACGGTACATTAGATTTTTTAACTAACCAATTTGGTGACCTTTACTATAGTTCACTTCAGTTGCCCAACTGTGAGCAGCTCATTAAAACCTAAGAAGATAAAATAAATTCAAATTCAAAGTACATTTATTATTGAAGAATGTATAAATTATACAACCTTGAAATTTGTTTGCTTACAGGCAGTCAGAAAGCAAGGAACCCGAAAGAACCCAATTAAAAAAAGACCAACCTCCAAAGCAAGGAGAAAAAAAGCAAATCTTGCAAACAATAGAAGTGAGCAAAAACAGCATTCCAAACCAAATTGAACCCTTAGATCCTAATCCCCAGTTCAGTCCAAAGTAGGCCCAAAGCCTCAGTATTCAGTTCATCAAATTTGTGGGGCATATCACCACACAGTTCGCAGACATGTGGCACAGCAGCCAGGGGCAGTCTCACAGCCTTAACACTGCAGAAAGAGGAGACCCCAGTCTATCTGGGCCGGCATTTAATTTTCTGAACAGCAGATCACACCTTGCACCAGGACCCAGGCCCTACCGTGGCGAATCACTCCAGGCCTAGATTTCAGTGCAGAAGAAGCTGTTCTCGACCACTCCAGAATGGCTTGGCACCCAGAGCAATCCAACCTCCCTTGACTCTCGGCACCCTGCCCTTCAGGCTATACGGGCCAGTGTTTAGATTGTCCAAACAGCAGATTGTACCTCACATTAGGACCTGGGCCTCATTCTAACAAATCATTCCGGGGCTAGAACACACCGCTCAGCGATTCACTTCAGACTTCGATTTCACTGCTGAAGAAGCCATTCTTGACCTCTCCAGATCAGCTCGGCACTTAGAGTGATCTATCCTAGCATCTGGGCCAGCTGGATGGGCATCAGAACTCTTTTGTCCCATCTTTTCCCCTCCGAATCGTCCACTCCAACCAGCATGGCTCCAACAGAACACATCTCATGAATTTGCTTTGCCTTTGCTCACCTCTTTATTGCTTTCAGTGATAGTTGACCACAATTCAGTTACAAAAGTGTTATTGGTAATGTTCTTAAATCGAATTCCTTTGCTTTTGAACTCAGTAAGCCGTTGCATGTCTTTGGTTGCGCCATCTTAAACCAGAAAATAGGGGCAGAGCAGGTCATTCAGCTCCTTACGTCTGTTCTGCCATTCAATATGTTCATGCCTAATCATATTTAGGTCTCCATCTCCTCTTCTATGCAAGTTCCTAAAGCCCTCAATTCCTTGATCTTTCAAAAATCTATCCGTTTTTGAAAAACTGCAATGACATAACCTCTACAAACCTCTCTCTTATGAGGACTTGATTACTTACGTTACTCATACAACTCATGACTGAGTAATTACAGATTTTCCCACAGACAGGTATATTTCATTGGTGTTATCCATAGATATGTCTAAATATCCCCCAACCCGCTTTCCAAATGACCAGATTGCTTAAGGAAATAGGTAAGAGAATAATTTAAGAAATTCAAACCAGACATTAATGCCTGCACTCACTGGAGTTTAGAAGAATGAGGGGGGAATTTCATTAAAACATACCAAATTTTGAAAGATCTAGATAAAGTGATGTGGACAGGATGTTTCCTATAGTAGGAGAGTCAAGGACCAGAGAGCACAGCCTCACGATAAAGAGATGTCCATTTAGAAAAAAGATGAGGAGGAATTTCTTTAGCCAGAGAGTGGTGAATCTGTGGAATTCATAGACAGCCACCAAGGCCAAGTCACTGGGTATATTTAAAATGAAGCTTGATAGGTTCTTGATTAGTAAGGACATTAAAGGTTACTGGGAGAAGGCAGGAGAATGGGATTGAGAGTAAAAGTACATCAGCCATGATCAAATGACAGAGAATACTCAATAGGCCAAATGGCCTAATTCTGCTTCTATGTCTTATGCCAACAGGAGGACATAAACTAAAAGTTTTCCTGCAGTAAACCTGAACCGAAACTCAAGCATACATAAATGGAAAAATCAGCAGGAGAAAATATTCAGCAGTTGGAACCTGACCAATAAGATGGAAATCTGCAACAAAAGTGACACACTCAAATGTTATATTGATATCATATGATGTTACATAACTTACTGTTTTACTTAAGTTTTACGGAAATATTATCGCAGAGCACCATTCAATAACCCCAACTTTTGATTCAACATATTGAATTAGAACAACCTTTTTGAACACTGCCTCTTTGCTGATTTATTCTGAAGCAAATGAGTATTATTTTATATGTAATTAGAAACATATATCGAGTCACAGTGCCGCTTTCCTACAGTCAGCTTATAATCCTCTAAGCCCTACCCAGTATATACTTATTCAAGTACCTCTGAAATGAACTATTGAATCTCTCTCAACCAGTTCCACTGGCAGCTTGCTCCATATAATCACCACTTTCTGAATGACGAAATTGTCCCTCAATTCTCTTCATTTCAAATCTTTCATCTCACTCTAAATCTATGCCTCCAGTTTGGAGTACCCGACCCTGGGGAAAGACCATTACCATCCATCTTATAGATGCTCCTCGGATTTTATAAACCCCTGTAAGATCACCCCCACACTCGCCTATGCTCCAAGGAATAAAAACATAGCCTGGCCCCACTCTCCAAGGCCCTCTATTTATAGCAAAATCCTCAAATCTTTTCTACATTCTTTCCAGTTTAAAGCACATTCTTCCTATAACAGGGTGACCAAAACTGAGGTGCGGCTTCACCAACTATTTATGTAACTGCAACATAACATCCCAACTCCTATACCCAATGCCCTGACTGACGAAGGCCAGCATATTACATACCTATATCACTAACCTGTCTCCCTAGGATACTGCTTTCAATGAATCATGCATTTACAATCCGAGGTTACTCTGCTCCATTACGCTCCCTAGTGCCCTACTATTCATAGTACACCCTGTCCTCGTTATATGCAGGGGATACGTTCCTTGCAGTCGACGCATAATGTGTATAAATATTTAAATGGAGAAAATAGGGATGCATTCCAGAGGGCTTCCTAAATATGTTTTATTTGCAATTCATTCACATTTTCATACCAATACGACACAAAAGCAGTACCACAAGGTACATTCGTATTATATTTCATCAATTTAAGGTAATATTCATGTAATAAATCATAGAAAATTAATATACTAGGGTGTACAGTACACACCAACAGTGGCAGGTGGGTTCGCTCCAGGAGATGAGTGATTGTTGCGGTGTCAGGATCACATCAAGCACAGCAAAGGGTGAAGGAAGACTCACAGAGCTCTTAGAACTGCCGGCAGCAGGAGATGACACCGGTTTGAAGAAAGTGGTGAGGATTGTTTGCTTGGCAGCATTTTGTTTTTCAGCATAAATTTGCTCGTAGGGAAGAAGGGTTGACAGCAGGGAATGACTCAAATGCTGACTCCGTTCTAAACTTGGGTCCATGTCCATCGCTATTTGTGCCAAGTGTTCTGACTTCCACCATTTCCTCACCGTTGGTAAACTCCCGGGATTTTCAAAATTGTCTGTTGCTTACAGCATCTGATAGTTCGCCATAGAAAAAATATGGCTTGAATGTGGATCACACCTTGGTCGAGTGGCTGAATCAGCGATGTTGTGTTAGACGGCAGGAAACGCACTGTTATGTTAGGATGAATGCTGTCCAAATGTTTAGGATGGGCTGGCACATTGTCAATCAACAAAAGAACTTTAAAGGCAAGATTCTGTTCCCAACAGTAGCGTCCCAGAGCTGTGTTACCTTCAGCTGATGCCGCGCTGTTTATAATTTCTAACTTTTTTTTTCCCCAAGTGTTAAAGCAGTTCTCTGCCAATCGGCTGATGGCCCAGGACATGACATCAGACGATTAGGAGGCAGATTTAAATATTTCAAGCACAAGATCAATGTACCATAGGTAAAACCAACAAAAATTTAAGAGCGCAAGATCGCGCATCCATACGTTACCAAAACCAATGTGAGACTGGTGGGACTGAGACTGTGAGACATGTGCACATGACTTGTATTGGCAGGAAAGCGGTGCTCCTCGCATAACTGTGAGTTTTGGACACATATAAGGAGACGTTGGTAGAAATAGGTTCCTCGCATAACTGCGAATACGCATAGTCTGAAGATATATATAACGAGGATAGGGTGTACAAGTCCTACACTTGTTTGACTTTCCAAAATGCATCCTCTACCATGTATCTGCACTGAAATTAATTTGCTACTCCCCAACCAATAAAGATTCACTTGCAACCCATGATAACCTTCATCACTATCCTCTTTGCTGATTTATTCTGAAGCAAATGTACATTATTTTATATGTAATTAAAAACATACATCGAATCTCTATACCTTTACCTAACCTTGGTCAACTGCAAATTTACAGATCAAGCCTTGTGCATTCATATTTAAATCATTTATAAAAATAAGAAATAATAAGGGTCCCAACAGCACATCACAGGTCACTGGCCTCCATTCTGAGAAATAAGCTTCAACCACTTCACTCTGCTTCCTACCTCCAAGCCAATTTTGAATCCATCGAACTAATCACCTTTTATTCTATGGGACCTAACCTTCCAAACCAGCCTACCACATCAAGGACCCCCACCACCCATACCAGGCTCTCTCCTCACTGCTGCCCTCAGGTGGTGGTACAGGAGCTTCAGAACCATCACCACCAGGATCAGGAACAGTCATGACCCTTCAACCATCAGGCTCTTAAACCAGAAGAGATATAATTTCACTCGCCCCATCAATTAACTGTTCCCACAACCCTCCTACTTTCACTTTCTAAGACTCTTCATCTCACGTTCTTGATATTTATCACTTATTTATTTTATTATTATACTTTTGTTTCTTATGTCCTTGCAGTCTATTGCACACTGCTTGTTTGTTCGGACTGTTGGGTATGGACTTTCATTGGCTGTGTTGGGTTTCTTAGATTTACTGTGTTTGCTCACAAGAAAATTAATCTCAGCATTGTACATGGTAAAGTAAATGTACTTTGATAATAAATTTACTTTGAAATTTGAACTTCATTAGTTCATTTTTCTTCCAACACGCTCATTCAATTCACCTCTGTGAGATGCTGCCAGATTCAAGATTCCAGATACCAGATTGTTTAATCTCATTTTCAGTGCACAAGTGTAGAAGGGAACAAAATAATTGTTACTCAGATCCGAACCAGCGCAAAAAAACTCAATAAGGTAAAGAGCACAATAATAACTTAAAAAACACAATAGATATAAATACATAAGATAGCTTATCTACATACAGAGGTTGATTGCATGTCCATAAAGTGACACTAGGCAGAGGAGTGTCTGTACGTAAGGTGACTGGCAGGAAATGTTAAAGTGGATATTGGGGATGTGGAGGGGTGGATTAGTGGGTTGAAGTGTTGATCAGAGTTACGTTCTGGGGAAAGTAACTGTTTTTGAGTCTAGTGGTCCTGACGGATGCAACATGGCCTTCTCCCTGAAGGGAGTGGCACAAGCAGTGTATGAGCAGGGTGGGTGGGATTCTTCATGATGTTACTGGCTCTTTTCCAGCATCTTTCTGTATACACATCCTCTCTGTAAAACACACAAAATGCTGGAGGAATGCAGCAGGCCAGGTAGCATCTATGGTAAAAAGTACAATCGATGTTTCAGGCTGAGACCCTTCAGCAGGAGTTCATTATCAAAGTTACCATATAAAATCCTGAGATTTGTTTTCTTGATGATGGGTAGGCTGATGCCAGTGGTGTGTTGGGCAGTTTTGACTTCCCATTCCTGTCTACCATGGTGCAGCTTCCATACCATGCAGTGACGCAACTTGTTAGGATGTTTTCTACTGTACATCTGAAGAATGATATGAGTATCAATGCACATGGTCCAGCTCTCTGAGCATCCTCAGAAAGTAGCGGGAGCTTTGATGAGCTTTCCTGATTGTGTAGAATGTGTTCAGGGACAATGAGAGATTATGCTGAATGTGCACTCGCAGGAGTATATAACTAGTCACAGTTTCTGCTGATGTAAAGAGGTGTGTGAGTGCTGCAAGTTCTCCTGAAGTTGATAACCATCTTGTTCATCATAACACTGAGGAAGAGGTTACTTGCATGCACCAGGCCTTAAGCTCTTCCATTTCCTCCCTATATTCCGTTTCATTGTTGTTCGTGATGAGCTCCACCACTGTCGTGTCATCACTGAACTTGACAATGTGAGTACTCAAGTGTTTGGCTGGGCAGTCACGTGTGAGCTGAGTGAACAGCAATCGGCTCAGCGCACAGCCCTGTGGGGGGTGGGGGCACACATGTTGAGGACGATGGAGAGGGAGGAGCAGTAGTGCATCTTGACTATCTGAGGTCTGTAGGTAGGAAGTCCAACATCCAGTTGCACGGTGGTGTACTTAGACCGAGGAGTACGAGTTTGCTCAACAAGGTCTGTAGGATAATGGTGTTGAACGCTGAAGTGAAATCCAGAAACAGCATTCTGACATAAGTATCACAGTGTGCACAGTGGTGTATTTAAATTTATATGATAGGTCTAGGACAGGTGCTTTGAGATGGTGATATCCAGGAATTTAGTTACTGACCTTCTCCACCTCTGATCCTTCAATGATTTCCCTCTCCTGGAGTCAACAATCAGTTCCTTGGTCTTATTGACATTGAGAAGATGATATTATTACACCACTCAGCCAGATTTTCAGTCTCCCTCCTGAATGCTGATTCAGCACCACCTTTGATTCAACCGACAATCGTCATGTCATCAACAAACTTGTACATGATGTTGGATCTGTACTTAGCCACACAGTTGTAGGTGTAAAGTGAGTAGAGCAGGGGCTAAGTACACATCCCTGTAGGGCTCCTATGCTGAGGGAGATTGTGGAAATGTTTTTGGCAATCTGAACTGACTGAGGTCTACAAGTGAAGAAATCCAGGATCCAATTGCACAAGGTGGTATTGAGGCCCTGGTCTCGAAGTTTACTGATTAGCTTTGAGGGGACAATGACATTAAATACTGAACTGTAATTGATAAAAGAGCATCCTGATGTATGCATCTTTTCTGTTCCAGGGTTGTGTGAGGAGCCAATGAGATGGCATCTGCTGTGGACCTGTTGTGTCGGTGGACAAATTGGAGTGCATCCAAGCCGCCACTCAAGACAGGAGCTGATATGTTCCAACACCAGCCTCTCAAAACACTTCATCACTGGATGCAAGTGCCAATGGGTGATAGACACTGAGGCAAGTCAGCATGTTTTTCTTGGGTACCAGTATGATTGAAGCTTGCTTGATGCAGTTGGGTACCACACACAGCCGGAGTGAGAAGCTGAAGACATCCATAAACACACCAGATAGTTGGTTATCATAGGTCTTCAGTACTCAGCCAGATACTCTGTGTGGCCCAGATGCTTTCCTTGAATTCACTCTCTTGAAGGCAGCCCGCATGTCATTTTCGGATACTGAGATCAAAGGATCACCAGGAGACATGAGGGGTGCACAATCATTCCACCCTGTTCTGGTGGTCACAACAAAGATAGAAGGCATTGAGCTCATCTGCAAGCAAAGCTCTGCTGTTCCCTATGTCGCAAGATTTAACTTTGTAGGAGATTATGACATTCAAACCCTGTCACAGCTGTCGAGCATCCCTCATTGATTCCAGTCTAGTCCACTTCACCCATGAGATAGCTTTCCAGAGATCACATCTGCACCCTCTGTAACATTCTTGATCTCCAGACTTGAATGCCTCTGACCTGGCTCTCAGCAGATTCTGGATTTCATGGTTCACCCAGGGTTTCTGAATGGGGCAAACCCTGAATGATTTTGTGAGGACACACTCAGCTACAGCTGTTTTAATAAAGACTGTTATGACCCTGGTGTAGTTATTCACATCCTCAGATGAGTGCTTGAACACAGCCCAGTCCACTGACTCAAGGCAGTCCTGTAACTGTTCCCCTGCCGCCCACGACCATTTCCTAGTCGTCTTGATCTCTGGAGCTTTGCTCTTTTGGCTCTGTCTGTATGCAGACAGTAGTACAGCCAAATGATCTGACTTGGCAAAATGCAGTTCCAGTAAGGAATGATAGGCTTTCCTTGTCATAGTGTAGCAGTGGTCTAGTGTGTTGGGTCCTCTGATGCAACAGGTTATGTGTTGGTGATAAATGGGCAGGGTTTTCTTCAAACAGGCCTGGTTAAAGCCACCAACTAGAATTTGAAATGCGTCAGGATGGGCTGGTTCTTGCCTACAGATGACATTGTGCAGTTTCATGAGTGCTTGCATATAATCGGCCGCTGGTGGCATATAAACCACGGACAGGGTCACGGATGAGAACTCCCAAGACAAATACAGTCATACACGTTTAATTGTTATGTGTTCCAAGCCAGGAGAACAAGAGGTCACCATATCTCCCATGTCCGAACACCAAAGAGAATTGACTAAAAAAACACACACCGCCACAATCCATTCTAAAAATGGTAAAACCTTCTGGTCAGATAATTCTGTCTGGCGTGCTCTCTCTGTTAAGCAAGTCTCAAAGCAACAAACAACTGATCTGCGTCAGATACCGCAGCCATGGCCTAAGATCATCAATCTTATTTTTCAGCAACTGCACATTTTCCAACAGATGCTGGGTAGATGAGGCCTCATTTCTCGGCGTTTCAGCCTGGCTTGGATTCCGCCGCCCCTCCACGTTTCCAGCCGTGGCCATGGCGTGGACCTGTAAAGGCGCTGCACTTAACTGCTCGGCTGGAGCTCATTTCTTCCGCTCCACTTTTAATCGTGAGATGCAGAGATCAATGATGTAATTTCGTAGTCTGGTGTTGAGGAAACTTACATGCTTCAGACTGTAGTGAAAGTAATTCTAAATAAGTATACTTAAATGGAAAACTGGAACAATTTTCTGCAGCCCACAGAGTCTCTGATGTCCAATGAGGCAGGAATGGAGTTTTTGATGAGTGCTATTACTAGTCGTGATGGTGTCAGTGCCACCAGGCAGGAGTCGCTTAGTTCTGAAGCTGTAGAGTTCTTTAGTACGGGGATAATGGTGGCTGATATGAAGCATGTGGGTATAGCAGCCTGGATGAGTGATGCGTTGAAAATGCCCTTGAAGACGTCAGTGAGCCAGTGGTGTGCACACTTCTGAATACTTGGCCTGAGATATTATCTGGCGCAGCCACCTTACTCTGAAATTAGCCCTGCTCCATTTTAGTACTCTAACATGTGGGCCTGTCCTATACCTTTCCATTGCCATCTTAAAACTAATATCACAAGAGCCAAAGTGCTCCTTGACTGCCACTTCAGTTACTTGCCCTGCCTTGTTCCCAAAGAACAGTACTGCACCCTCCCGAGTAGGGCTCTCTATATAGCGACTCAGTAAACATTCCAGAAAGTCCACTCTGGGTAGTCCAGTCAATACAAGGAAAATAAAAATCTCCCTATAATACATTTTAATCCTTACAACTATGAGCAATTTCTCTACACCTGCCACTCAAAACTCCTGCAGACTGCTGAGGAATCTATACGCCTCCAGTAGAGTGACCCTCCCTTCTTGTTAAGTTTTACCATATGGCCTTATGGATGATTTCATTTCTCAGTATTGCTCTTAAGCCCGATCTCATCAAAGCGACAATACCACATCCTCGATAACCTCTATCTCTGCCGCGCCTGAGACATCTGTATCCTGGAATATTGACCTTACTGTCCTGCCATTATCTCGCCACAATTCTGTTATGGTTACAATATCTCAGGCCTCAGAGGCAATCCAAGCTCTGCTTGTATGCCTTACTTGTCAAACCTTGTGCATTGAAATAGTTTAGATGAACATTCCTTTGCCATGCTCATGGCTATCCTGATTACTAAGTTTGTTCTTGCTGTCTACTGCTTTATCCTATGACTTGCCCGTGCTCAGAGTCCCACCCCACTGGTTATCTGGTTTCACTTCGCAGTGGCAAATTTCTCTGCAAGGATATTCGTGCCTCTCTTGTTCAAGTGTAATCCATTCCTCTCGTACAAGTAGCCTCTACGTCAGAAGAGATGCCCATCGTCCAAGAAACTGAATCTCTACCCTCTGTATCAGTTTTTCAGCCACAAATTCATCCGGCCTCTTTCTATTCCTGACCTTGCTAGCACAGGCAGTACATCCTGATTAGAATATTTTATACATTAGTTTCTAACCCATGCAATTATAAACTAAGAGAAGCAGACAAAATAAGAAGCACTTTATATATTTTTTTACCCTCCCCTATTTTGCCAATTTCTCCTTTCAGAATAGAAACATTGAAAAGTGGTCATTCCGTGCTCACGGCTATCCAGATTACTAAACTTGTTCTTGCTGCCTGCTGCTTTATCCCATGACATGCTCCTGCTCGGAGTCATTTGCTCAGGAGAAAGTGGTTATAAATGTCCTGACCATGACTGATCACAAATTCTAAAGGTCAAAATTGAGAAATCTGAAATATAGAACAATCTCAATGTTTATTATTGATTAGGAAAGAGATCCTTAGCCAATCCCCCCCCCCCCCACTTCTGATAACTGATAAAAAACAAAGTGGTCTGTCACCACTAATTTTAATCAATATCCTTTTTTTGTATTCCTATCATAGATTTTCTATTTTATTCCCTCCACGTTCCTCAGTCTCTGTAACATATTGAGACATTATAAACATTTTCAAGTTCCAATGAAAGGTCATTGACCTGAAATTTCAACCTCCCTCTTCTCCGCAGATTCTGCCTGACCTGCTGAGCAGTTTCAGCATTTTCAGTTTTCATTTTAAATTTCAAACGTGCCTTTATTAGTACCTTGGCTGACAGCAGCTAACTGAGCCTGTAACAGCATGAAAACGAGGTTTCTGTCCTAAGTACACATTTGATTCACAAATTGCAACATCAAACCAAGCCCTATACACATTATGACTTAATTATTTGCCAATACAATAATCAGAAATTATTAAAAACTGCCACCTTCCAGGAGCATTGTTGAATTCTCTGCCCAATGAAGCAATGGAGGTTACCTTAGTAAATATACTTAAGATAAGATTAGAGACATTTTTGCATGGCAGGGGAATTAGGGCTATAGGGAAAAGACAGGTAGGTGGAGATGAATCCGTGGCCGGATCAGTCATGATCTTATTGAATGGAGGAGCAGGCTCGACAGGCCACATGGCCTGCTCCTATTTCATATGTTCTTATGCATTAGATTGCTGGTCTCATTATCACGAGAGATTTTCTTTTGATAAAATGCTTGCTTCATTAACGGCGACCATTAAATTCTAGTCACTAATAGTCATTCCAGGAAAGAATTTGGCCCTCAATTTCACTCCAGATTCAAAGCAATATTGCTGACTTTTAACTGCCCTCTGACATTTCTCGGTCAGCCTTTCATTTGTATCAAAACCACAACACTGAAACAAGATTAAAATCAAATGGATTAGCCAACATTGACCCATGGACCAATTTAGCATGGCAAAGGTGTATTACTCCACTGAACGCTGCTAAGTTTTAAAAAAAAAGAACTCATGTGTGTCCTAAAGTATATTTTGAATATAAGAATGTCAAAGTCTCAGGGTTCCTCCACCATAATCCTTGGAAAGAGCCACCAGAGAAAACACAGAGATACAGCTGCCAGAAAAAGTTTGTGAACCATTTAATTACCTGGTTTTCTGCATTACTCATAAAATGAGGTCTGATCTTCATCTAAGTAACAATAAAACACAATCAGCCTGAACTAATAACACACAAACAATTATACTTTTCATATCTTTGTTGAACAAGTTGTTTAATCATTCACAGTCCAGGTTGGACAAAGTATGTGAACCCTTGCATTTAATAACTGGCAGAACTTCCTTTAGCAGCAAAAACCCCCACCAAACATTTCCTGCAGCCGCTGATCAGACTTGCACAATGGCGAGGAGGAACTTTGGACCATTCCTCCATGCAAAATTGTTTCAGTTCATCAATATTTTTGGGATGCCTTGCATGAACAGCCCTCTTCAGGTCATGCCACAACATTTCAATTGACTCTGACTTGGCTATTCCTTGATTGTCTTGATACAATTTTGAATAATTTCATTGTTCCCTCAACAACTGCAAGCTGTCCAGGCCCTGAGGCAGCAAAGCAACCCCAACCTTGATGCTCCTTCCACCATGCTTCACAGATGGGATGAGGTTTTGTTGTTGGTGCGCAGTGCCCTTTTTTCCTCCAAACATAGTGGTATGCATTTTTGCCAAAAAATTCAACTTTTGTTTCATCTGTCCACAGAACATTACCCAGGAATGTTGTGGAACATCCAGGAAGGTCTTTTGCAAACTTGAAATGTGCAGCAATGGTTTTTTTTGGACAGCAATGGTTTCCTCCATTGTGTTCTTCCCCAAACACCATTCTCGTTCAGTGTTTTTCTTATAATGCACGCATGAACAGAGACTTTAGCAAGTTGTAGAGATTTCTGCAGGTCTTTTGTTGTTACTCCTGGGTTCTTTATCATCTCCCTCAGCATTGCACATTGTGTTCTTAGTGTGATCTCTCCTATGGAGTGTAGCAACAGTACTGAATTTCCTTCATTTGCAGACAATTTCTCTTACTGGACTTATGAACACCAAGGTCTTTCGAAATGCCTTTGTTGCCTTTTCCAGCTTCATGCATCTTTACAATTCTTCTTCTAATGTCCTCTGACAGTTGTTTTGATTGACCATGGTGCACATAAACAGATCTTTCTTGAGAAGAGCAGGCACTGTCAATAATCTGACTGTGGATCTTTTTTTTAAAATAGGGTAGGGCACCTCTGCAACCCACACCTCCAATCTCATCTCATTGACTGGCACACTTTAGCTTTAGTAGAAGGCATTACCCCAGAGTTTCACCTACCTTTTTGAACCTAGATTATGATTATTTATATAGTGTACTCAGTATTGGCGAGATTCTTTGTGTGTTATTAGTTTAGGCAGATTGTGTTTGTCTACTATTGTCACTTAGACGAAGTTCGGACCACGTTTTATGAGTATTTAATGCAGAAAACCAGGCAACTGCAAAGGGTCGCAAACTTTTTCTTGCAACTGTAAATATATGACAGGAGATAGTGCCGGAAGCCCTTGGCATTAACACCATGCCTCAGATCATTAAGACATACCACAATAAACTTTTACCCTACTGTCACTCCTCAATTGGTGAATCAATTTGTCTATATGTTAACCAATACGTGAAACCAGTACTGAGAGAGCTGCAAAGCAGCAGAATGTAAGGGGAGACAAAGTTGTTTTAAGTGGTGTAGTTCAAGTCCATGAGATTATATGTCTAGAACAGGGCTCCCACTCTGGGTTCCATGCACCCCTCAGTTAATGGTAGGGGTCCAGAGGATTAAAAGGTCGGGAACCCCTGGCCTAGAATAAGAAAATTTGGGGTCTTCTTTTGAAGAAAGATTCTGTCGAATTGCCATAAATTCCTTGGAGATCAGAAAAAGGTGATTTCACTAACATACAATTTGTAGGAGGGCTTGGCAGATAAATGATGTGAAGCGGTTTCCACTAGTGGTGAAGTTTAGAATACAGGGTATGTTTTCAGGATAGCAAGAGATCCATTACTTGAGATACATGAAGATAAATCCTCCTCTAATGTGGTTATGATTCTTTCAGATTCTCGTATCATAAAGTGCTATGGATGCTGCAATAAACACAATTTAGAGTTATTAATGAAAAATTGTTATGGAGATTAACAAAGGAAACAAAGATCAGATAAGCCATTATAATCATATTGAATGATGAAAAAGGCTCTGACAGACAGACAGACATATGTTATTGATCCCGAGGGAAATTGGGTTTCGTTACAGCCGCACCAAGAATAGTGAAGGAATACAACAATACAAAATCATAAATAATTAAATAATAATAAGTTAATCTTGCCAAGTGGAATTAAGTCCAGGACTGGCCTATTGACTCAGGGTGTCTGACACTCTGAGGGAGGAGTTGTAAAGTTTGATGGCCACAGGTGGGAATGACTTCCTATGATGCTCAGTGTTACATCTCGGTGGAATGAGACTCTGGCTCCTGTTTCTTATGTGAAGCAGCTTGCATACTGAAGTCACAAATTATAATTTATATTCTTAACTGCATCCCAACAGTCTCTCCCCTTCAATTCCCTTACTCTCGCCACATTTCAGAAATAAAATGTGGGATAACAGAGAAAATACAACATGGAAAATGATTTTTATGCCATCATGAATCCAGTGGTGATAAATTTCCAATTCAAGCAGTTTCTAGACTCCATCTGTTACTAATAAAAGTTGCTTCACTGAACGCCATCCAACATTGATTTGAATAGTGAGCAAATAATGTAACAACAGGAAATCAGCAAACCTCTGCCATAAAATTACTTAATATAAAGGTCCAGAACACAATTCCAAATTATGACATTGTGAGCCCAATGAACTAAAAATTTACTGGATCAGTTCTGTACAGGAAAATACATGGTCATAGCCTAATTCCTGACAGTAAATTAGCACAATCACCAGAATGGGGATTTCAGGAGGGGGGGAGTTAGAAAAACATACACCAGTCGCAATTGATGGATCACCAGCGCAAAGGGTGAGCAGTTTCACGTTCCTCAGTACCAATATCTCAGAGGATCTGTCCTGAGTCCAACACGTTTAGGCAAAGAAAGGGTTCGCCAAACATCTGTTCTTTGGAAAAGGTTGAAATCCCTTATTCCACATTAGCCAAGCATGCAGAACATCATAAGACAATCAAGCAGCGTTAACATTGTTTTACAAAAAGGAAGTATTGTTTGACAAACTGGCTAGACTTCTTTGAGAATAATACAGGGTGGATAAAGGGCAACCAGCTGATGCAATGCAAGGTATTTGTATTTTCCAGAAGGCATTCAATAAAGTGGCACTTTAAAAGTTCTTGCTTAAGAAGTATTGAGGGTTACATGTTGACATGAACAGGGAAGTAGCTAACCGAAAAACAGCAGCCACACCAAATAGCATCACTTGGCAATCAGTGATGAGAGTGGCAACAAGATCAGTGCTGGGACTTCTATTATTTACAATCTTCAGCACTTGGATGAAGAAACATTTTTGCTGAAAATACAAGATGGATGGTTCAGCAAGTTAACAGAACACACAGAGTTTGAAGGGGGATACAGATTAGTTGAGTAAACTGGAAGCTGACAATTATCATATAATATTTGCAAATATGAGGTAATACCCTTGGGAAAGAAAAATGAAAAAGCAAACTTACGGAAATGGCATGGGACTACAACATGTTGTTCACCAAAGGGATCTGTAGAGAGTTGATACATAAGACAGACAGATCTGTCATGCAGGACAGTGAGTAATTAGCAAGGATGATGGAATATTGGCCTTTATTACAAAAGGCATGGAAAACAAAGGATGTTTTGATATAAACTTGCAGCATGCTCCTGAAACTACATCTGGAGTACAGGTACTATTTTCATCTCCACCCAAGGAAGAACGTGCAGTGGATTTCAGTTAATTGGGGCATATCAGGATCAGTATACTTTGGCCCAATTAAGCAGATGTCCCAATTAGCTGAAGTTTCATGGACATAGTTAAGAAGGGTGGAGCTGAGGAACAGGGAAGGTGTAACCACACTAATAGGGCTGTATTATAGACAGCCCAATTGTCAAAGAGAATTGGAGGAGCAAATCTGTAGAGAGATAGCAGACCAATGTAAGAAACAGAAAGTTGTAATAGTAGGGGATTTTAACTTTCCACATTTTGACCGGGACTTCCACACTGTGAAAGGGCTAGGTGGCTTGGAGTTTGAAAATGTGTTCAGGAAAGTTTTCTAAATCAATATATAGAGGTACCTACGAGAGAGGATGCAATACTTGATCTCCTATTAGGGAATCAGACAGGTCAGATGACAGAAGTACGTGTAGGCAAACATTTTGGGTCCGGTGACCATAATGTCATTGGTTTCAAGTTAATTATAGATAAGGATAGGTCTGGTCCTCGAGTTGAGGTTCTAAACTGGAGAAGAGCCAATTCTGTGGAAATGAGGAAGGATCTAGGAAGAGTGGATAGGGATAAGTTGTTTTCTGGCAAGGATGTGTTCAGTAAGTGGAAGGCCTTCAAAGGCAAAATTTTGAGAGTGCAGAGTTTGCATGTTCCTGCCAGGATTAAAGGCAAAGTTAACAGGCATAGGGAACTTTGGTTTTCAAGGGATATTGGCGATCTGGTTAAGAAAAAGAAAGAGGTGTATAGCAGGTATCGGCAACAAGGAACAAATGAGGTAATTGAAGAGTATAGAAAATGTAAGAAAATACTAAAGAAGCAAATCAGGAAGGCAAAAAGACATGAGGTTGCTTTGGCAGATAATGTGAAGGTAACCCCGAAGGGTTTCTACAAGTATATTAAAAGTAAAAGGATAGTAAGGGACAGAATTGGTCCTCTAGAAGATCAGAGTGGTCGTCTATGTGTGAAGCCTCACGATATGGGGGAGATCTTAAACAGTTTTTTTGCATCAGTATTTACTGAGGAAAACTGCCATAGCGTATATGGAACAATGGGTAACAAGCAGTAGTGTCATGGAACATATAGGGGTTAAAGAGGAGGAGGTGCTTGCTGCCTTACAGTGAATAAAGGTAGATAATTCCCCTGGGCCTGACATGATATTTCCTCAGACCTTGAGAGAGACTAGTGTAGAAATTGTAGGGGCCCTGGCAGAAATATTTTAAATGTCCTTAGACACGGGTGCAGTGCCGAAGGATTGGCGGGTAGCTCATGTTGTTCCGTTGTTTAAAAAAAGCTCCAAAAGTAAACCAGGTAATTACAGGCCAGTGAGCTGGACAAAAGTAGTAGGTAAATTATTGGAAGGTGTTCTGAGAGATTGGCTATACAAGTATTTGGACAGCCAAGGGATGATTGAGGATGGTCAGCATAGCTTTGTGCATGGTAGATCGTGTTTAACGAATCTTGTAGTTTTTCGAGGAGGTTACCAAGAAAGTAGATAAAGGAAAGGCTGTGGATGTTGTCTACATGGACTTTAGTAAGGCCTTTGACAAGGTCCCACATGGGAGGTTAGTTCAGAAGGTTCAGACACTAGGTATCCATGGAGAGGTTGTAAACTGGATTCGAAATTGGCTGTGTGGGAGAAGACAGAGTGGTAGTGGATGATTGCTTCTCAGACTGGAGGCCTGTGACTAGTGGTGTGCCTCAGGGATCTCTGCTGGGACCATTTTTGTTTGTTGTCTATATCAATGATGTAGATGATAATGTGATAAATTGGATCAGCGTTTGTTGATGACACTAAGATTGGAGGTGTTGTGGACAGCAAGGAAGACTTTCAAAGCTTGCAGAGGGATCTGGACCAACTGGAAAAATGGGCCAGAAAATGGCAGATGAAATTTAATGCAGACAAGTGTGAGGTGTTGCATTTTGGAAGGACAAATCAAGGTAGGACATACACAGTAAATGGTAGGGCACTGAGGAATGGGGAGGAACAAAAGGATCTGGGAGTTCAGATACATAATTCCCTGAAAGTGGTGTCACAGGTAGACAGGGTTGTAAAGAAGGCTTTTGGCATCCTATCATTCATAAATCAAAGCACTGAGTAAAGGAGTTGGGATGTTATGGTGAGGTTGTATCAGACATTGGTGAAGCCAAATTTGGAATATTGTGTACAGTTCTGGTCACCTAACTATAGGAAGGATATCAGTAAAATTGAAAGAGTGCAGAGAAGATTTACTAGGATGTTGCCGGGTCTTCAGGAGTTGAGTGACAGGAAAAGATTGAACAGCTTAGGACTTTATTCCTTGGAGCATAGAAGAATGATGGGGATTTGATAGAGGTTTACAAAATTATGAGGGGTATAGAAAGAGTAAATGCGAGTAGGCTCTTTCCACTTAGATTAGGAGAGATAAATACGAGAGGACATGACTTTAGGGTGAAAGTGGAAAGGTACAGGGGGAACATTAGGTGGAACTTCTTCACTCAGAGTGGTGGAAGTGTGGAACAAGCTGCCATCTGACGTGGTAAATGCAGGCTCACTCTTAAGTTTTAAGAATAAATTGGATGGATACATGGATGGGAGAGGTCTGGAGGGTTATGGACTGGGTGCAGGTCAATGGGACCAGCAGAATAAACTTTCGGCACAGACTAGAAGAGCCGAATGGCCTGTTTTCTGTGCTGCACTGTTCTATGGTTCTATGGTATAAAAAAGATAAACTACCATTTAATTAAGAGATTATGTATTTAAATGAAATACAGAACAAATTAGAACACTACCAATATCACTACAGTAAATACTTTTATTGATCCCAAAGGAAATTACAGTGTCATAATAACATTACAAGTGGACAAATATATAAATATTAGAAGAGAAGTAAGAAAGAATAAAAAATAAGTTACCGCAAACAGTCTAACAGGAAGAAGTGGGGGTGTCATCACTTTCCTAGCTATAGGTTGACTCATTATAGAACGAAATGGCCAAAGGTAAGAATGACCTCAAATAGCACTCTTCAGGGCAGTGTAGTGTCTTAGTCTATTACTAAAAGTACTCCTCTGTTCAGCCAAGATGGCATGCAGAGGGTAATAAAATCCAGAAAACTGCAAAACTGTGTATTAATTCCAAATAGTTATCCTAATAGATGGGCCTATTCCATGCAGAATCTAGATAGATAGATAGATAGATAGATAGATAGATAGATAGATAGATAGATAAATGGGAGTTGGCTTGGGCATAGCACAAACACAAGCATTGACTCATTGGGCCAAATGGTCTGTTGCTGTGTCATTACATCTTATACAAGTTCAAAGTAAATTTATTATCAAAGTACATATCTGTCAACATATACCACCATAAGATTCATTTTTGTGGGCATATTCAATAAATCTATAGAATAATAACCATAACAGAATCTATGACAGACCACTCAACTTGGGCATTCCACCGAAGTGGAAAAGACAACAAACTACGCAAATACAAAAATAAAGAAATAATAGATGAATAAGCAATAAATATTGAGAATATGAGATGAAGACTCCTTGAAAGTGGGTTCATTCATTGTGGGAACATTTCAATGATCGGGCAAGTGAAGTTGAGTGAAGTTACCCATTTGGTTTAAAAGCCTAGTGGCTAAGGAGTAGTAACTGTTCCTGAAACTGAAGGTGCGAGTCCTGAAGCTTCTGTACCTTCTTCCTGACGGCAGCAGTGAGATAGGACATGACCTGGGTAGTGGGGATACTACTTAATGGTAATGGATGCTGCTTTTCTGCGACAGCATTTCATATATATGTGTTAAATGGTGGAGAGGACTTTACCCATGACATACTGGGCTGCATCCACTACTTTTTGTAGGATTTTCCATTCAAGGGCATTAGTGTTTCCATACCAGGCTGTGATGCAGCCAGTCAATATGCTCTCCACTGCACATCTATAGAAGTTTGTCAAAGTTTCAGGTGTTATGCTGACTCTTCACAAACTCCTAAGGAAGTAGAGGTGCTGCCATGTTGGGCTTAGGACAGTCCTCAAAAATGATAACACTGAGGAATTTAAAGTTGCTGACCCTCTCCACTCACTTCAGCAAGTTTTATGCAAACATGAAAATATGACAACTGTGTTGATAACAATAGAGAACACAAAATAAACAGTATAAAGTATGAACTATCATAATAGTCATTGACCAAACTGAGATGTATAAACTTCAATGACTGTGTAAAACCCCTGAACTTCAATATGCAACCATGCAGGTTCAACCGAGACATTATGTATTGAAAAAGATTCAGGACTGTTTTGGTTTCTCAGAAATGATTTACTGTAAATGTTATGAGCAGTGTTTTTTTTTCTTAACTTGAACGGACAATGGAAATTGTCAGAAACCAGGGTGCAGGCTTCCAATAGCAGATGGGTGACCACCAGAAGTAAGGGAAGTTAGCAGTCAGTGCAGGGTCCCCTGCGGCCATTCCCCTCAGAGTGGCAGGTTTACCCTACTGGGTGGGGGGGGGGGGGGGGGGGGTGTGACCTATCAGGGCACAGCAGCAGCAGCCAGGCCAGTGTTACTAAGGCTGGCTCTGAGGCTCAGCAGAAGTCAGGGGAAGTGGTAGTGGTAGGAGAATCAATAGTTACAGGGATGGATAAAAGAGCGTGTTGCCTCCCAGGTGCTGAGGTCCAGATTGGCTCAGAGCGGCTACAGAAGATTCTCAAGAGGGACAGTGAGCAGCCATAGATCATAGAGCACATTGGCCCTAATGACTGGGGTGGAAAGGGGGAAGAGTTCCAGCAAAGTGAGTATAGGGAGTTAGGGAACAGGTTAAAGAACAGGACCTCCAAGATAGTAAACTCTGGATTACCCCCTGTGCCACACCCTAGTCAGGCATGATGGAACAGATGACTGCATAGCTGAGAAAGTGGTGCAGGGTTTCAGATTTCTGTATCATTGGGATCTCTTCTGGGAAAGAGATTACTGCCAAGTTACACCTGAACCAAAGTGAGACCAAAATCCTTCTGGGCACAGTTGCTAGAGCTTTTGGGGAGGGTTTAAATTCATTTGGCTGGGGGATGGGAACCAGAGTGATAGGCTGAGGATCAGTCTGTATACAAGTCAATACCATGTGTGTAGACTGTGAGGATCGACAGGCAATTGATAGAGCAAAATTGCAGTCTCTGCGCTGTGAAGTGTAACATGGGAACAAAATCAAAAAAAGATGACAAATATAGGACCAAAGGTGTTATATTAGAATGTCGCAGTATGCAGAATAAGGTAGATGATCTTGCAGCTCAGTTAGAGATTGATAGGCAAGATGTTGCGAGCATTATTGTGGTGTGCCTCAAAAGAAGATCATAGTTGGGAGCTTAACATCCAAGGATATACCTTGTATCAAAAGGACAGGCAGATAAGCAGAGGGTGAGGTGGTTCTGTTCATAAAAATTAAATTAGCTCCTTAGAAAGAGGTCATAGGATTGGAAGATGTAGGATCCTTGTGTATAGAGTTAAGATACTGTAAAGATAAATAGACCTTGATCGGAGTTATATACAGGCCTCCTGTATATAACAGTAGCCAGAATGTGGAACGTAATGGAAAACAGAAAATGCATGTAATAACGGCAAGATGATAACGAGGGATTTCAATGTGCAAGTAGATTGGGAGAATCAGATTGGTGCTAGATCCCAAAGGAGGGAACTTGTAGAATGTCTACAAGATGACTTTTTGGAGCAAATTGTGGTTGACTCCACTAGGGAAAAGATAATTCTGGATTGGGTGTTGTATAATGAACCAGATTTGATTTGGGAGCTTAAGGTAAACAAACCCTTGAGAGCCAGTGATCGTAACATGATAGAATTCACCCTGCAGTTTGAGAGGGAAATAATGCTGCAGCAGGAGTAATGGGGAACAGAGAAATGTCAGATGAACTTAAGTTTTTTGCATCAGTCTTATCTGTGGAGGACAATAGCAATGTGCTGGCAATTTGAGAGCATCAGGGGGCAGAAGTGAGTGTTGTTGCTATTACCAAGGAGAAAGTGTTGGTGAAGATCAGAGGTGTAAAGATAGGTAAGTCACCTGAACTAGACAGACTACCCTCCAGGGTTCTGTAAGAGATTGCTGAAGAGATTGTGAAGTAATGACCTTTCAGAAATCACTAGATTCTGGAATGATTCCAGAGAAATTGCAAATGTCACACCACTCTTTAGTAAGGGAAGGAGGCAGAAGAAAGAAAATATAGGTTAGCCTGACTTCAATGGTTGGGAAGATGTTGGGAGTCCATTATTAAGGATGAGGTTGCGGTTTCTTGGATGCACATGATAAAGTACCGTAGATGTCGGATTATAAGCCGCTACTTTTTTCCCCACATTTTGAACAGCTTTGAACTCTGCGGCCTTTAATACGGTGCGGCTAATGTATGATTTTTTTCATGCCGCCAAAAACATTTTGCCTCGTAACAGTAGACCAATAAAATTGATGAGTAGTTCACAGAGGTCCAATGAAATTGTACGATAAATCAAGCGCACTTTCACAATTAAATTATTGTAAATCAGTCATTTGTACTCACCCTCATCAACATGGAAAACACTCGAAGAAAAGCATTGTGCTGCCTTTATGGCAGTTATTTAGTTTATAATATTTTCGCTTAGTAATTCATTTTCTAGTTAAAGTTAGAAGTGTTTTAACTATATTTGTTTTCTGTACTACATCGCGGGATGCTATGATGTCACACCCGGTTTCGCCGCGTCTTGTGGGATACAGGTTTGCGATAAACGGGAAGGGGGGGGGAGCACATTACGCGAGCGGCATTGGATCTGAGCGAACGCTGCTTTTAAGTTAAAGGCGATCAATAACTTTTCCTGGTAGGCTGCAGTATATATATTTTTTACCAGTCGTTAGGAGATATTGGAATGTTGTTCAGTAAAAAAGTATATGCAACGTATATTTAAAAGTAGCCGCGTTACAGGCACGGTTCGAAAAAAAGCATTTGCAATATGTATTTGTTTTTGTTACCATATGGATTTAATTAAAAGTTAAAAAATCCTCACGTGTAATATCTTTCTGTGTAAATATCTCATATTACAACGTGGGACACCTGCGGCCGAAAATCCGGTGCGGCCTGTACAAGTAAAAAATTGATTTTCTTTCTAAAATTAGAGCCAGCGGCTTTTAATCAGGTGCGCTCTGTAGTCCGGAATCTACGGTAGGCCAAAATCAGCTCGGTTTCCTTTAGGAGAGATCTTGCCTGACAAATCTACTGGAATTCTTTCAAGAAATAACAATCAGGACAGACAAAGGAGAATCAGTTGACGTTCTGTACTTGGAATTTCAGAAGGCCTTTGACAAGGTCCTGCACATGAGGCTGCTTAACAAGATCAAAACCCATGGTACTACAGGTTAGATTCTAGCTTGGATAAAGCAGTAGCAAGATGCAAAGAGTGGGAATAAAGAGAGCCTTTTCTGGTTGGCTGCCAGTGACTAGTAGTATTCCACATCTGTCCGAGTTGGGACCACTTCTTTTTACTTCATATGTCAATGATTTGGATGACAGAATTGATAGCCTTGTGGCCCAGTTTGCAGATGATACAAATGATAGGTGGAGAGACAGGTAGTGTTGAGGAAGCAGGGAATCTGCAGAAGGACTTGGACAGTTTGGGAAAATAAGCAAAGAAGTGGCAGATTGCATAGAGTGTAGGGAAGTGCATCGCCCTGCATTTTAGTGGAGACTTTTTTTTAAATGAGAAGAAAATTTTTTAAAAATCAGAGGTGCAAAGGGACTCAGGAGTCCTTGTACAGGATTCCCTAAAGGTTAACTTGCAAATTGACCCTGTGGAAAGGAAGGCAAATAAGACCATCAGACAAAGGAGCAGAATTTGGCCATTTGGCCCATCAAGTTTACTCTGCCATTTCATCAGGGCAGATTCATTTTCCCTCTCAGCCCCAATCTCCTGCCTTCTCCTCATATCCCTTCATGCCCTGACCAATCAAGAATCTATCAACCTCTGCCTGAAAAATACATAACGACTTGGCCTCCACAGTTGCCTGTGGCAATGACTTCCAGATTCACCACTCACTGGCTAAAGAAATTCCTCCTCGTCTCCATTCTAAAAGGGTGCCCGTCTATTCTGAGGCTGTATCTCCTAGTCTTGGACTCTCCCACCACAGGAAACATTCTTGCCACATCCACTCTATAAAGGCCTTTCACCATTTGATAGGTGTCACCCCTCATTCTTCTGAATTCTAGTGAATACAAGCCCAGACCATCAAGCATTCTTCATACGACAAACTATTCAATCTTGGAATCATTTTCGTGAACTTCCTTTGAACCCTCTCCAGTTTCATCACATCCTTTCTAAGATAAGGGGCTCAAAACTGCTCACAATTCTCGGTGTGGCCTCACCAGTGCTTTATAAAGTCTCAAACATTACATCCTTGCTTTTATATTCTAGTCCTCTTAAAATGAATGCTAATATTGCATTTACCTTCCTCATCACAGACTCAATCTGCAAATTAACCTTTAGGGAATCCTGCTCAAGGACTTCCAAGATTCTTTGCTCCTCAGTTTTTTTGTATTTTCTCTCCATTAGAGAATACTCTAGCCTTTTATTGTTTTTCTTCCAAAGTGTATGACCATACACTTCCCGACAGTGTGTTCCATCTACCACTTCTTTGCCCATTCTCCTAATCTGTCTGTCCTTCTGTAGCTTCTTCTATTCCTCAAAACTACCTGTTGTCCCCCTACCTTTGTAACATCTGCAAATTTTGCAAAAAAAACTATCAATTTCATCATTCAAATTATTGACATATAAAGTGAAAAGAATCAGTCGCAATACAGACCCCTGTGGAACACCACTAGTCACCGGCAGCCAATCAGAAAAGGCTCCCCTTATTCCCACTCTTTGCCCCTGTAAATCAGCCACTGCTCTATCCATGCTAGAATCTTCCCCGTAATAACATAGGTTCATAACTTGTTTAGCAGTCTCATATGTGGCACCTTGTCTAAGGTGTTTTGCAAGTCCAAGTAAACAACATCAGCTAATTCTCCTTTGTCTATCCGGCATGTTATTTTTTCAAAGGATTCCAACAGATTTGTCAGGCAAGATTTTCCTTTGACCATGGCCTATTTTATCATGTGCCTCCAAGTACCCTGATACCACATCCTTAACAATCGACTCCAACATATTTTCAGCCACCAAGGTCAGACTAACTGACCAAAGTTCCTTTCTTCTCCTTCTCTCCCTTCTTGAAGAGTAGAGTGAAATTTACAGTCCTTTAGAACCATTCCAGAATCTAGTGATTCTTGAAAGATCATTACCTAATGCCTCCACAATCTCTTCAGCCACCTCTTTCAGAAACCAGGATTCTGAACAAATACAATGTCAGCACTCATTCGAAAGGGCTAAAACATTAAGACATGATGCAGGCTTTACAAGGCATTGGTCAGACCACACTTGGAGTATTGTGAGCAGTTTTGGCCCCTTATCTAAGACGAGATATGCTGGCTCACAAGAATGATTCTGAGAATGAAAGGCTTAATGTAAGAGGAGTTTTTGATAGCTCTAGGCCTGTACTCAGAATTTTAAAAAATGAGAAGGGATATCATTGAAACCTTTCGAATATTGAAAGGCCTAGACAGAGTGGAGTCAAGGACACAAGGGTACAGCCTCAGAATAGAAGAATGTTCATTTAGACAGAGATGAGAAGGAATTTCTTTATCCAGAGGGTGGCGACGCTGTGGAATTCATTGCCGCAGATGGCTGGGGAGGCCAAGTCACTGAGTATATTTAGAGCAGAGGTTAGTCAGGGGGTCAAAGGTTAGGTGCGGAAGGCAAGAGAATGGGCTTAAATCAGCCACGATGGAATGGCAAAGCAAACTCGATGGGCCAAGTGACTTAATTCTACTCCGATGTCTTATGTCTTACGGAAATGTAGTTCCTAACAGTACAACAACTTTTAGCCTTAATTCGTACTCTTATGTGTTGCCTGTAGCGATGTGCTACACACAGTGCTGAAATAACGACACGCAGTCGGTAAGTCGTTTCGAGACTAGTTTATTCCAGCTTCGCGGCGCTGGCATTTAATCCCTAGCGCCCGCCCTCTCTGGGCGGAAATTACGTCAGAAGTGTATTACCAAAGTCTCCCCCTGTGCGCTGGCTATTTGTGAGCTGGTTCGCCTCGGCAGAAAGTGGATCGCCACATAACCCCCCCCCCAGAACCGGCGATACACACCCCAATGTCCACAGTCTGGATCAGCCTCTGTTTGGGAGGTCTGCCTCTGCACCGCGGTGCCTGAACCTCGAACGGCTGCGCCAAGTCCACATGGGCTGGTTTGAGTCGGTCCACCGTGAAAACCTCCTCTCTCCCCCCAATGTCCAGAACATACGTGGACCCGTTGTTGTTGATCACCTTGAACGGCCCCTCGTACGGCCGCTGTAGCGGTGCCCGGTGTCCGCCCCTTCGTACAAACACAAACTTACAGTCCCTGCAGGTCTTTGGGTACATGGGTCGGGGTCCGTCCATGCTGTGAAGTCGGTTCGGGGACCAGGTTGCCGAGCCTTTCACGTAGTCTGTCCAGGACTGCTGCGGGTTCTTCCTCTTGCCCCCTTGGGGCTGGTATGAACTCTCCCGGGACAGCCAGGGGTGCGCCGTACACCAACTCGGCTGACGAGGCGTGCAGATCCTCTTTGGGCACTGTGTGAATTCCAAGCAGGACCCAGGGAAGCTCGTCCACCCAGTTAGGTCCTCTCAGGCGGGCCATGAGAGCCGACTTCAAGTGACGGTGGAAGCGTTCCACCAGTCCATCCGACTGTGGGTGGTAGGCAGTTGTGTGGTGTAGCTGCGTTCCCAACAGGCTGGCCACAGCCGACCACAGGCTGGAGGTGAACTGGGCGCCTCTGTCGGAGGTAATGTGGGCTGATACCCCGAAGCGTGCTACCCAGGTTGCGATCAGTGCTCGGGCGCAGGAATTGGCAGATGTGTCGGTGAGCGGGACCGCCTCTGGCCACCTCGTGAACCGGTCTACCATAGTTAAAAGGTACCGTGCTCCTCGGGACACTGGTAGGGGGCCCACGATATCCACATGAATGTGGTCGAACCTCTGGTTGGGTGGGTTCGAACTGCTGCGGCGGGGCTTTAGTGTGCCACTGCACCTTGGCTGTTTGGCACTGCGCGCACGTTCTGGCCCATTCACTGACCTGCTTGCGAAGTCCGTGTCACACAAACTTGCTGGAGACCAGCCGGACGGTTGTCCTGATAGATGGGTGCGCCAAACCGTGTATGGAGTCAAAAACTCGCCGCCTCCGGAGGCTGCCGGGACGATGTTGGCCGATAGCCACGTCGCACAGGAGGGTCCTCTCACCTGGGCCTACGAGAAAGTCCTGCAGCTGCAAACCTGAGACTGCGGTCCTGTAGCTGGGCATCTCGTTGTCTGCCTGCTGCGCCTCCGCCAGTGCTGCATAGTCCACCCCCAGGGACAGGGCCTGGACAGCTGGTCTGGAGAGTGCGTCCGCCATGACGTTGTCCTTTCCCGAGACATGCTGGATGTCCATCGTGTACTCGGAGATGTAGGACAGATGTCACTGTTGGCGAGCCGACCACGGATCGGACACCTTCGTGAACACGAAGGTCAACGGTTTGTGGTCCATGAACGCGGTGAACGGCCTGCCTTCTAAGAAGTGCCTGAAATGCTGGATTGCCAGATACAGTGCCAACAGCTCCCGGTCAAAAGCACTATACTTGAGTTCGGGTGGTCGTAGGTGTTTGCTGAAGAACACCAAGGGTTGACAGCGCCCCTTGATGAGCTGCTCCAGCACCCCACTGACTGCTGTGTCGGATGCGTCCACCGTGAGTGCGGTCGGAACTTCCGTTCTGGGGTGCACCAGCATCGTGGCATCTGCCAAGGCTTCCTTAACGAAAGCAGCCACGGCCTCCTCATCCCAAGTAATGTCCTTGCCTTTACCCGACATCAGGGTGTACAAAGGGCGCATGATACGGGCTGCTGAGGGGAGGAAACGGTGGTAGAAGTTCACCATACCAACAAACTCCTGCAGGCCTTTGACCGTGTTGGGCCGGGCAAAGTGGCAGCTCGTGTCTACCTTGGCGGGCAGAGGTGTTGCCCCATCTTTGGTAATCCTGTGGCCCAGCAAGTCGATGGTATCAAGACCGAACTGGCATTTGGCCGGGTTGATCGTAAGGCCAAAATCACTCAGGCGGGAGTAGAGCTGGCGGAGGTGGAACAGATGCTCCTGGCGACTACTGCTGGCTATAAGGATGTCGTCCAAATAGATGAACGCAAAGTCCAGGTCGCGTCCCACCGCATCCATTAGTCTGTGCAGCATTCTTCAGGCCGAACGGCATTCGGAGGAACTCGAACAGGCCGAACGGGGTGATAAGTGTTTTGGGGATGTCTTCAGGGTGCACTGGGATTTGATGGTATCCCCGGACGAGATCTACTTTGGAAAATATTCTTGCCCCGTGCCGGGTTGCTGCAAAGTCCTGTATGTGCGGCACGGGGTAGCGGTCTGGAATGATAGCCTCGTTCAGTCTGCGGTAGTCACCGCATGGTCTCCAACCCCCGGCTGCTTTGGGCACCATGTGCAGGGTGGAGGTCCATGAGTTGTCGGACCTCCGTACGATCCCCAATTCCTCCATCCTCTTGAACTCCTCCTTTGCCAGGCGGAGCTTTTCCGGGGGGGGAGCCTTCGTGCGCGGGTGTGGAGGGGTGGTCCCTGGGTCGGAATGTGGTGCTGAACCCCGTGTCTGGGCATGGCTGCCGTGAACTGCGGTGCCAGAATCGATGGGAAGTCCGCCAGGATTCTGGTGAATTCGTTGTCCGACAGTGTGATGGAGTCCAGGTGTGGGGCCGGCAACTTGGCTTCACCCAGGGAGAACGTCTGGAAAGTCTCGGCATGTACCAGTCTTTTCCCTTGCAAGTCGACCAGCAGGCTGTGAGCTCGCAAGAAGTCCGCCCCCAGGAGTGGTTGGGCCACTGCGGCCAGTGTGAAGTCCCACGTGAACTGGCTGGCGCCAAACTGCAGCTGCACTGTGCGGGTGCCGTAGGTCCGTATCGTGCTGCCGTTTGCGGCCCTCAGGGTGGGTCCTGGCTTCCTGTTGCGGGTGTCGAATCCCGTCGGGGGCAAGTCGCTGATTTCCGCTCCAGTGTCGGCCAAGAAGCGGCGTCCCAACTGTTTGTCCCAGACGTACAAGAGGCTGTCCTGGTGGCCAGCCGCCATAGTCATTAGCGGCAGCTGGCCCTGGCCCTTGCAGGGCGGACGACAATGGTGGGCTTTTGTGCCCCACCGCTGGTGGTAGAAACACCACTGTTCACTGTCCTCCTCACTGCTGCCTCTGTGTTGTGTGTGCCCCCCTTGCCGGACCTGGTCTGGTCCGCTGTTGAGCACGTGGCCTGGTAATCTGACCGACGGACGCCACGCTCTCCCTCTTGGCTTTCCACAGCACGTCTGCCCGGGCTGCCACCTTCCGGGGGTCGCTGAAATCTGCGTCGGCCAGCAGCAGATGTATGTCCTCGGGCAGTTGCTCTAGGAACGCTTGCTCGAACATGCAGCAGGGCTTGTGTCCGTCAGCCAGGGCCAGCATCTCGTTCATCAATGCTGATGGCAGTCTGTTTCCCAAACCATCCAAGTGAAGCAGGCGGGCACCCCGCTCACGCTGTGAGAGGCCAAAGGTCCCAATGAGCAGCGCTATGAATGCTTCATATTTGCCTTCTTCCGGGGACGACTGTATGAAATCCGCAACCTGGGCGGCCGTCTCCTAGTCAAGGGCACTCACCACGTGATAGTAACGCGTGGAATCAGAAGAGATCTGCCGAATCTGGAACTGGGCTTCTGCTTGGCTGAACCACACGCGTGGTCGCAGCATCCAGAAAGTCGGCAGTTTTAGCGAAACTGTGTGAACAGATGAAGAGTCGGTCATCTTTGGTCCAAATCTCGTTTGGACCGTCGGGGTCACCAATGTAGCGATGTGCTACACACAGCACTGAAATAACGACACGCAGTCGGTAAGTCGTTTCGAGACTAGTTTATTCAAACTTTGCGGCGCTGGCATTTAATCCCCAGCGCCCTCCCTCTCCGGGCGGAAATGACATCAGAGGTGCATTACCAAAGTCTCCCCCCGTGCACTGGCTATTTGTGAGCCAGTTCGCCTGCGCAGAAAGTGGGTCGCCACATGCCCTTAATTTAACAAAATACTGCAATGCATATCACAAAACTTCAAAACAGAATTTACCAATAAGCCTCATAAATAAATATTAGACCAAAAGCTTAGTCAAGGATGTAGGCCTGAAGGAGCATTTTTAAATGAAGCAATAGAGATGCAGAGAAGTGAAAGTTTTAGGAGGAAATTGCAGATTAAACATCTCAAGGCACATCCGTCAACAGAAAGATTAAATTTCAGCAATCCTCAAGAGACAGCTAGAAGATAAAAGTTATCTTAGAGAACTGGTCTGGTCGAGTTTATAAACAGCCTAAGTGAGAATTGCTGGAGATCAACAGCTACAGAGGTTAAGAGTGAAAACAACTTGATTAAAGGGCCATTGCACGAATATTTAAATCATCCTTAGCAATAGGTGAGGTACCGGGGGATTCAAGGATAGGCAATGTTGTTCCACTGTTCAAGATAGGCTGGTGAGCTTGACATCAGTAGTGGGAAAATTATTAGAGGGCATTCTGAGGGACTGGGCATATAGGTACTTGGATAGACAGTGACTGATTAAGGATTGTCAGCATTGCTTTGTGCTTGGTAGGTCATATCTGACTACCGTAATAAGTGTTTTTCAATAAAGTTACCAGGAAAGCTGATGAAGGCAAGGCAGTGGATGTTATCTACATGGACTTTAGTAAGGCATTTGACAAGGTTGGTCGATAAGCTCCAGTTGCTCGGCATTCTAGATGAGGTAGTAAATTGGCTTGGATGTTTGCATTGTGGGAGAAGCCAGAGGGTGGTAGTAGAGGGTTGCCTCTCTGAATGGAAGCCTGTGACTAATGGTGTGCTGCAGAGATCGGTGCCAGATCCTTTGTTGTTTGTCATCTATTATCAACAATCTGGATAATAATGTGGTTAAACGGATCAGCAAATTTGCGGATGACACCAAGACCAGGGGTGTAGTGAGGAAGACTGTCATGGGTTGCAGCAGGATCTGGACCAGTTGGAAAAATGGGCTGAGGAATGGTAGATGGAATTTAATGCAGACAAGTGCAAGATATTGCCCTTGGGTAAGACCAGCCAGGGTAGCTCTCAGTCAGTGAGCAGTAAGCCACAGAGGAGTGTGATAGGAAAAAGGGATCTGGGAATAAAGGTCCACAATTTGTTGAAAATGGCGTCAACAGGTAGATAGGGTCACAAAGAAAGCTTTTGACACATTGGCTTTCATAAATCAATGTATTGAGTACAGGAGAAGGGATGTTATGTTGAAGTTGTATAAGACGTTGGTGAGGCCTAATTTGGAGTACTGTGTGCAGTTTTGGCCACCTACCTACAGGAAAGATGTAAATAAGGTTGAAAGAGTACAGAGCGAATTTACATGGATGTTCAAACAAGAAAAAATCTGCAGATGCTGGAAATCCAAGCAACACACACAAAATGCTGGAGGTTAATCTACTCCTCAGTATTTTTTCTCCAGTCCTGTTGAAGGGTTTTGGCCCAAAATGTCAACTGTACTTTTTTCCATAGGTGCTGCCTGGCCCGCTGAGTTCCTCCAGCAGTTTGTGTGTGTTGCTTTACATTAGTGGTCACCAACCTTTTTAAGCCCAAGATCCCTTACCTCAGCCTTACTAAAAGGCGAGATCAACCCCAGATTAATGAGTTACATGCATGCGCACCGGGGCAGAAAAGACCGGAAGTAAAACCCCACAAACCGAAATAGAAATAATGTATAAACACCAGGGTACCCACCATTTTTTGGAACAGCGGACTGGTTTAATATTGACAATATTCATGCGGACCCGCCGACAGGGGGTGGGGGTATTAAACACGACAGGAATACAGCAATACTCCAAGCAGGTTCCTTATGTCTAGTCTATTCCGTAATTTAGTTTTCGCAGCTCTTGGCACTTAGCTTCTGTCCCGTGTTGCTCACATTTTTTCTGCTCACAAAACTCAACGGGCTTGTCTTTAAGTGCTGGGTGCTTGGACTCAGGGTACCGAAGCAGTTTTGAGGGCTTCATTGCCTTATTAGACAGCCTCCAGGCCCGAACTTCAGTTTCCCGCCCGCCCACCGGCCGCCAGATGCCTTGGCCAGGTACGGCTGGTTGTGGGGGGGGTGCAAGGACAAGGTCAGGGCCGGAGGTCCCCGCACCAGGGCCGTGGCGGTCGCAGTCCAGAGAAAGCGACCGACTGAGCGAGGAGTGCAACAGGGCGCACACCCGCCGCCCCCCCCCCCCCTTATAGGATCTATCGGCCGACAAAAGTTTGTTTCAGTAGATCGCAGCGAGGTAGCTGCTCTGATACTTACGAAACGCTGAGCCTGAATTAGGTCGTCTGCGAATATTTTAGCACCAGATTCCCCACGAACATTCGGTGAGTTAAACAGGTTTAGAGGCAGTGCTCCAGGCCAGCAGCGACGGCACTTCCCACCGGCCGCCCGAGGCCAACCAGTGATCCCTGGCGCGAGGGCGTTACTGCGGTTAGGCGACTGATGACCTCGCATGGGCTCAAGTTCAACAGTGAGTGTGACAGGGAATGAGGAAAGGTGCAGCTGACTCCTATCGTTTCCTCGTGGCCTGGAGGTTGGGGACCACTGAAGTACACTGTGTAGTGTAGGGGAGCTACACGCATACACACTGGGCAGAAAGAACGGAACTAAAACCCCGCAACCCAGAAACAATCTCTCAACAGTATTTGTGCATTTATTTTTCTTTTTTTTCGGGATCTACTGGAAAAGTCTCAAAGATCAACTAGTCGATCGTGATCAACGGGTTGGCGACCACTACTTTACATGGACGTTGCCAGGTCTGGAGGAACCAAGTTACAAGTTAAGACTGAATAGGTTAGGACTTTATTCCTTGGAACGTAGAAGATCCAGAGGAGATTTGATAGAGGTTTACAAAATTGTGAGGGGTATAGACAGGGTAAATGCAAGCAGGCTTTTTTCCACTGAGGCTGGTGGGACTACAAACGGGGTCATGGGTAAAGGATGAAAAGTGAAAAGTTAAAGATGGAACATGAGGGGAAACTTCTTCACTCTGACAGTCATGAGAATGTGGAACGAGCTGTCAGTGAAAGTGGTGCATGCAAGTTCGATTTCAACTTTTAAGAGGTTTGGATAGGTATGTGGATAGTAGGGGTATGGAGGGCTCTGTGGTCCTGGTGCAGGTTGATGGGAGAGGGCAATCTAAATGGTTCAGCATGACTAGATGGGCTGTTTCTGCGCTGTACTTTTCTATGACTATGAAAGCAGCTAATGCATGGATGAACTCAGATTTACGTGATGGAGACCAGCGGAGGCCTGACAATCCCACTGAACATCGGGCAAATCTGTTTTGTGGCAGCAGCACGGTGAAAGTCATAAATTGAGTACAAACTACAATGAAAGTACATAAATAATACGGCAGAGGGATCACAAGGTAGCGTTCAGCTTCTTTCTCTCAGAAACATTAACTTCAGCAATGTCAGCTCTCATATCCACAATGCAACCAATGATACTCAGTTTTCAAGAATACTATATTTATGAAAGCTTTCACTAAAATAAAAGAGGATTGTGGTGAATATTTCATTCTGGAGTCAATCTAAAATCAAAGATGCTGGTTCAATTTGCCAGCAAGAGAGACAAGGAAAAATGGAACTGGGAATAAGAGCTTGTGGCCTTCAAAGGTTATGTCTTAGATCTACAAGAAACTCATAGGCTGAACAACCAACCCCACGTGCCAGGAATGCACTTGGCTACTGACACTCCTAGTCAAACTTTGGAAGTGCAATCTTCGTTAAAGATAAATCTATAGTAATGAGCACAGCAAACATCTAAGCTGGTTCAATGGAACTTCTGAAAGTTGAAACAAAACACATAAATATTATCTCAGTCAACAAACCCCCTAATGAACCATTCATGTGGCCACCTAACCTAGATCTCCAAGACAAAATGTACCTCATTATTGGAGACTTTAGTAGCCATAGCACCAACTGGGAATACGAAGATGATGATGCAAACGGAGAAGGAGTTGTATCATGGGCTCTAAACAACAGCCTTGAGCTACTATATGAGTTAAAGGACACCCCTACCTTCACAAGTGCCAGGTGGAGAGAAGGATACAACACAGACCTTGCCTTTGTTACCTCAGCAAGCTCCAACCTCTTCACACGAACAGTCCTCCAATATATACCCAAATCCCAACACCGTCCGGCCCAGATAGAATCCCTTCCAGTTCTGAGACCTGTACCATCAAAGCACCTACCAAGATTTAATCTGAGAAAAGCGAATTGGATCAATTTATCGACACCATACCACCAGAACCTGATCATTATGATGAATTTGTCCGACTAATCTGGATAGTAGCGCAGCAGAATATACCCAAAGGGTGCAGAACCAAATATATTCAGGGATTAACTAGTGATATCAAGCAAAGCTATGATGAGTATGTCAACTTATACGACCAAGACCTGTTTGGTCAAGACATAAATGAAATGGGAGAGTCAGTTCTGTCCCTACTGAGCCAAGAGAAACAATAGCATTGGCAGGAACTGACAGAAAACACAGACATGACCAACGACAGTAAGAAGGCATGGGCAACCATTCGGAAACTCAACTCAGACAATAGACCACCACAGAGAATTGCTGCCGTAACACCCAATCAGGTTGCCCACCAACTAATATTAAATGGTCGACCAAATAACAAGGAACGGAGGCAAAAGAAAAAGCAACATCAGGAGACAGAGTCAGCTCTCTCAAACAGGAATAACAACGTCCCACCTCTCACCCTAGAAGAATTAAAGGATGAAGTATCACAGGTAAAATCCAACAAAGCAGCTGGCATAGATGGGATTCTTAATGAATTCCTTAAACATCTTGGACCTAAAGCACTGCACTGGCTTCTGTCTCTTTTTAACTGTTGCCTAAGATCATTAAAAATACTTTAAAAATGGAGAACAGCCAAAGTTGTTGCTCTCCTAAAACCCAATAAAAGCCCCAACATTCCTAAAAATTACAGACCAATTTCCTTGCTCTGCACTCTCTGTTAACTCAATGAGAGACTCGTACTGAAAAGAATATCCCCCTTAGTCGAAGATCTTCTAACACCAGACCAAGCCGGGTTCAGGCCAGGCCGCTCTTGCTGCAGTCAAGTCTTGAACTTAACTCAGTATATTGAGGATGGCTTTGAAATGCAACAAATTACAGGGGCAGTATTCATTGACTTAACAGCAGCATACGACACTGTGAATCACAGAGGCCTTCTACTGAAATTATCTAAAATGTTAAAGAACGAAACCACAGTCAAAGTAATAAGAAGCCTCCTAGAAAATCACAGATTTTACGTAGGAATGACTGGAATTAAGAGTAGGTGGCGTCCACAAAAGAACGGAATACCACAGGGATCAGTCCTGGCACCTCTACTATTTGATGTTTACACAAACGACCTACCAACCTTTCCTAACACACGCAGGTTTGTCTATGCAGACGACCTATGCATAGCAACACAAGCTAACTCCTTCCAAGAAGTTGAAGTACAACTTACAGCAGTCCATGAAGCAATAAAGCAGTATTATGAAAAATGGTCTCTGAACCCAAATCCATCAAAAACTCAAGTGTGTGCATTCCACCTGAGGAGTCGAGAAGCAGCTCGGAAATTCAAGATCTTCTGGTGTGGGAAGGAGCTCGAACACCATCCGACTCCAATTTACTTGGGCATGACACTGGATAGAACGCTCTCATTTGCCGCACTCATCCAAAAACTCCAAGGGAAAGTTGGCTCTCGCAATTCTCTCGAAAAAATTAGGAGGCACGAAATGGGGAGCTAATGCTCACACACTAGATCAACTGCCCAGGCACTCTGCTATGCACCTGCAGAATACTGTGCACCTGTGTGGGGCAGATCAGCCCAGACGAAGAAAATAAACCCATTGCTTAACGAAGTCTGCCAAATAATCACAGGCACACTGCATCCACACCCACTAACATCATTTACAGACTTGTAGGCATTGCTCCCCCAGAGATCCAAGGGCACGCAACAACAAAAACTGAAAAAGGTGAACAGAACTCGGATCCATGGCACCCATTACATCATCATATGTCAGTTTCTAACTGCCTAAAATTGATGAAAAGCTTTTCTACAGTGGAGGAACTACCGCACGGAACACCCCCCCCAAACATACAGGATTGACCTCTGGCAACAAACAGAAGCCAGAACCCCACCAAATAATACAGTGCAAACCCCACAGAAATGTTGCCAGGCGGAGCCCTGTTTGATAGACGGAAGTGGTGCACTCTCAACAGAGTGAGAGCAGGAGTTTGTAGGACGGAAGACAATATGGTGAAGTGGGGTTTGAAGACCAGCAAATCCTGTGAGTGTGGCAAAAGGGTGCAGAACATTGAACACGTTCTGTGCAACTGCCCACTCTCACCTGATTTAGCTGACACTGGCCTGCTCAACATTAACCAAACAACACTAGAGTGGCTGGCTGTCTGGTGTGACAAGCTATGAATGAATTGTGTTTTGCCGGAGGAAATTTCTGCTGATCCGAGTATTGGATATTGAAGTATTACAAGTTGGAGACTTTCGAAGGGTTAGGGCACTAGGCAGAACTGGCTACCATCAGAGCAGAACTGATGCAATATTTTTGGATGATGTTGCTGAATGTAAATGAGTTAGTGTTGGTGGGGGAGGGGGGGCTTAGACAATCCTTTGGGAAGAAGGATGACTTACTTCTCCTCCAGTTCTGTGAATTCCAAAATGACTGAAGAAACCAGTGTGGGCCCTACAGATCGTGCCACAAGTGGAGTAGAAGGTACCCAACAGGGTGGATAGCTTTGGAACTGTCTGAAACTGTGGCCTATGCATAGAGCTGTGCACAAGCTTGAGATGTTCAAAGCTATTCCAAATGCTTCAACACCACTGTAAGCAGTCATAGGGCAGCAAAATCTCATTACTTGGTGTGGATCCTACATTTTTCCAAGGAGGTTTTGAGAACATCATTAAATCTTTTCCTCTGTTTATCTAGTATTCCTCTATTTATCTTCCTTACAGGGCTTGGATTTGAATACCTAGTTCAATCATCTGGTGTTAAGCATGCAAACAGCATGGCCTGGTAATGGGCTGCACTGAGAGATTCAGATGGACACTGACTTTAGTTTGCTTATCAAGCCAGTAATCTGGAAGACTTTGCGGAGACAGTGATGGTGATCTTCCTCCCGAACAGTTAGCGCTTGCTGTAGATAGCCCAGGCCCCAGAAGTATACAAAAGGCAAGGATCATTGCTCCTAGATGTTTAATGCTGTATTTGAGGGTTTCATCTCAAACTTGCATTACCTCAGGTGAGCAAAGAATATGCTGACACACTGAAAGTGATGGTAAGTAAAGGATATATTCTAAGAAGCACAAGAGGCATGGAATCAAAAAAGAAACGTTCAAAGGTGATTCACACAAAATGCTGGAGGAACTCAGCAGGTCAGGCAACATCTATGGAAATGAATATACAATCAATGTTTTGGACCAAGACCCTTCATTCGCCCATCTTCAATGGTGATTCTCTGGTTGTGACTTGATAGACAAGATGGAAATAAATGTGTTCTATCCTTCTCATCTCAAAAAGGATGAAGGAGGATGCTGTAGTCAATCATTATTTCACAGGATATTATCAGTATTTTTGACAACAACCATTTTGGTAACATGGCAGGAACAGGAGATTAGAGGTATAGAACCAAGGCACTTTGGGAAAAGAAGAAAGAAGTGGGAAAGAGTATGTTCAAAAAACTTGAGGAAAAGGGTTTGGATAGGGGTCCATAATTTAAGGATGAGGGGTGACAACAACAGGTTTGAAGAAGACAGCCAAGGAAAGAAAATCATTCACAATATGAGTTAAAGTGCCAGAATGGAAACCCCATGGTTAGCAATTTGATGGGAAGAATATGGGTTTAGAAAGGGAACAAGATGGGTCAGGAATAAACAATGCAATTCAGGGCTGTAGGCACATTGTGGGTTTGTACTTTGTTTAATAAGCTAATATATGAGAAGAAAATGCCTTTTGATGATATACTTTTTAATCTTAGTTCCAAAGAAACAAATTCCTTACAACAAGAGTGGTAGGAATAGGACAAATTTAGTTTGTAATAAAGAAATTCATCATAGACTAGTAAGTGCATTTTCAAGTCTCTACATCTTAAACATCTGATTTGTAAAAGAATATGCAATCTGGACGCACTGAATTCCCATCTATGTTCACTGTGACTTAAAAAGCTGGCAACAGCGTACACTGCGTGATGTGATCAAATAACAGTATCTATTTAGTGCCAGTACAATTTCAGTCTGCTCACAGAACAGTACAGCACAGGAACAGGCCGTTCGGCCCACGATGTTGTGCCGAATCATTATTCAGTACTGTTTTGGAAGGTGAAAAATCACTCTTCCCCACTCTCCATTTAATTATTAGAGTGTTTGTCTGAAAGGGTGGGTGAGCAGGCAGGCAGGAAGTGCCCAGTACAAATAATGAGAAAATAGCGAAGTACGACGACTGGGGGTCAAATGTATTATCACTCAAAACAGAAGATGTTAATTTATAAGGAACTGCATTAAGAGTGAACACATCTCGTCCCCTTAAATCGGAGGCCTTAATTTGCAAGTTACATCTGCCAAACATGTTCCCGATACAATTTAAACCCTGTTGGTTCATCCCCCACCCACCAAGCTGCACTACAACAGCCGCCTTCGTAGCACCAGCCCATCCGCCGATGAATCCAGCCTCTGGAGGCAGCCGAAGGCCGGAGGCCAGTCGGCCTCGGCCGGGTAGGCCCAACACAAACTTAAAAACAAGCCCCAAACTTTCCGCAAACTACGCCCGCAGGTTTGTTTCCATGTTAATCGTTTGCCTTTGCCACACAGGCCCAATGTAATGCGAACGTTATGGAGTCAAATGTAAGGGCTCTCAAGGGCCAGAGCCGCTTTTCGCAATCTAGTGATTTATCTTATAGATATCGTCCTAAACGCATTAACAGTACGAATATTTTGAGTGAGATCGCCCTGCTCTTACCTGAGTGACTGTAAAGTGCCCCGCCATGCTGGTTCCTTCACTTTAGCCCATCATGCACTGAAAAAAGTTCGCGAGTCCAGGACTACAAATAAAACCTGGCACCGGAATTCCAATGGAACACACTTCCTGGACTGATTCATCTCAGCACTGTTTGCCGGCAAATACACGGACAGACACATTTCCTCTCGTGCCTGTGGCAGTCACTTAATAAAACCGGTAAGCAAATTCAAAGCCCAAGCAGAGTGGAGAATTGGCTATCTGAAAGGCAGGGAGTAAGGGTGACGGGGAGCTGTGGGGTGAAATCCCGCAATTATCAGTCCAAATATACTTAACGTAAAAAAATGAACAATTCTCGCAATTTGGACACTTTTTAAAAAGAACGTTTTTAAATCTACAGATGCCGTCAAATGGAAGTGAAAATAACTAATGAGAAATAGCAAGTTGAACGCAACAATCATAAACAGATGCCATTGCGTCAGTTTCATTTATTAGTGATTCAATAGATTAGTTCTTAAAAACAATTCTAAAACTGCTAAAAACACATTTTGCTTCCTTCCATCTTGGACGAAGTCTTCTGTTTGTTTATTATTCAGTTAGCCGAGCGCGATTACTTCTGTTCCAGTATATGCCTGCATTACGTTTGCAAAATCTGCGAGTTTAGTTTAAATATTATGGGTTTAAGGAAACAATTAGACCTTACTAATAACGAATGCTTGGTTCTCTTTGGTTTCTGTTGAATTTTAACCAGGACTTTTCATACGTGACAAACATCTTCCTCCAACTTCTCAAAAGGTCCACTCTTTACATCCATAAAACATCCTGGGGAAAAAAACTTTTTTATTTGAGCTATTCAGGAAAGGAGCGAGACAGAAAGCAGGAACTTGGCCTAACATCTGTTATAGAAAAAAAATACTGGAATTTTTATGGAGAAGATAATAGCAAGACATTTAAAACATCAAAAGACAATTAAGGAGAATTAAAATTCTAGTACGAAAAGGAAATGATGCAAAACAAATTTGTTAGTATTCTTCCAGAATATAACAAAAAGGGTGGATAAAGCGAAGCTAGTAAATGTAGTATATTTGCATTTTCACAAGACGTTTGATAAAGTGCCAAATGAAAGGTTACTGCAGAGGAAAAGGGTGCACAATGAAACAGAAATATATTCTTCAAAAAAATGTATCAACATCAAATTTAACCTTTGCTTAATCAATTTACAATGACTAATTAACCAGTACATCTTTGGAATGTGAGAGGACACCAGAGAAACCCACGCACTCCACGGGGAGGGAACTCAAAGCTGTAATAGCATCATGCTATCCACTGTGGATGTATCTAACATGGAAATTGATAGGTTCTTGATTAGTAAGGGAGTCAAAGGGAGAAGGCAGGAGAATAGGATTGAGAGGGATAATAAATCAGCTATGATGGAATGACAGCACTGACCCAATGTGCCAAATTGCCTAATTCTGCTCCTATATCTTATGCATGGATAGGGAAGTGGATAACAGGAAACAAAGACTCAGAATAAATAAGTCTTTTTCATATTGGCAATCAATACCTAGAGGACACCAAGTGGATCAATGTTGAGGACTTAGCCATTTACAATTTACAGCCATAGTTAGGATGAAGAAGCTGAGTGTAGAGCAGACAAGCAGGATCTCACGTAGTCTATACACACCAGCTGTCTGGTGAAAAAGTACAACAGCACCTCTTTCACCTCAGGTTGAGGAAGTTTAGTATGAGCCCCCAAATCCTAAGCACTTTCTACAGGGGCACAATTGAGAGCATCCTGACTGGCTGCATCCCTTAATTGTACCTCCCTTAATCACAAGACTCTACAGAGAGTGGTGCGTACAGCCCAGCGCATCTGTAGTTGTGTACTTTCCATGATTCAAGACATTTACAAAGACAGGTGTGTAAAAAGGGCCTGTAGGATCATTGGGGACCTGAGTCACCCCAACCACCATCTGGGAAACGGTACCACAGCATAAAAGCCAGCACCAACAGGCTCCGGGACAGCTTCTTCCACCAGGCCATCTGACTGATTAACTCATACTGATTTGAGTGTATTTCTGTTACATTAACTGTTCTATTTATTATAAATTATTATAAATTACTATGATTGTACATTGCACATTTAAACAGAGATGTAACATAAAGATTTTTATTCCTCATGTATGTGAAGGATGTAAGAAATTCAATTAAATTATGGTGACATAAAGTGAAATAGGTTAAAGGATTGGCAAGATAGAGGCCAATAGAATACGGTGTGGAAAAACGTTAGGTTATACATTTTGGAAAAATAAAAAGTAATAAAATATTGCTGTACATATCATCCTAGTGCATAAAGTTAGTACACAGTTACAGAAAGTAATTAAAAGGCTAATGGAATCTTGGCCTTTATGGCACAGAGTAAGGAGTTTAATGTTAGGGAAGTTTGATGCAACCTTATGGAGCAATGGTGAGACCACATGTGAAATACTGTTTTAGTCTTCATATTTGATGATTGATGAACTTGTATTCGAGGCTGTGCAGAAAGTGTTTACAAGTGGATTCAAAGGATGAAGTTGTCACATGAAGAAAGGATGTGACATAATGGAATTTTTTAAAACGTAAGATAATCTTATTGGCACATCATGAGAAGCAGCATCCCCTCTGTGGACTCTATCTATACTTCTTGCTGCCTCAGGAAACACAGCTAGCATAACCAAAGACCCCACTCCAGGCATTCTCTCTTCTCTTCTCTCCTCTCCTATCAGACAGAAGATACAAGTACCTAAAAGCATGTACCATTGGGCTCATGGACAGCTTCTATCCTGCTGTTATCAGGCTCTTGAATTGGACTCTTGTGCAATAAGATGGACTCTTGATCTCACAATCTATCTCACTATGATCTTGCTCTTTATTGTTTACCTGCACTGCATTTTCTCTACAGCTTTTACATCTTATTCTGCATTATTATTGACTTACCTTGTTCTACCTCAATGCACTGTGTAATAATTTGATCTATATGATCGGCTTTTCACTCTATTTTGATACATGTGACAATAAACCAAGACCAATAAACATACAAGTTTTTTTTTGGGGGGGGGGGTAGTTGGCAAAATGGAGTGGAGAGGATGTTTCCTTCTAGAGTGTACCTTGAAGTCAGAGGTATCATTTTGGAATAAGAGATTACCCATTTTTCAGAAGATGAAAATCAGTGTAATTCTCCATCACAAAGAACAGTGGTGTCATTGACAATATGTGCAGTGGAAATAGACAGGTACTTAACAAAACATTCAAGAGAGCAGAAAATGTGTTGAAGACAAGGTTGAATAAACCACGATTTCTTTTGGACTGTGGATCCAGGGCCAACTGGTCTACTCCTGCTCCACTTTCCTATCTTTATACAGTAATGTATCAATAACATGATCAAGGTTGAAATTGTTTTCTTTCTAAGTTTTTGAACTTTGATTTTGTCTGTGCACACCCTCTTTTGACCAGTTAGCAATTATGTATTTAGAATTCATTTAAATCTCTAGATAATGTAACCTTTGTGCTTTTGAAATTCAATGATAGACCAACTCCTGCAGTCTCTTCTTTGATATTCACAAGTGCACCTTTGGCCAATAGGTCAAAGTATTGAAGTGATACTCATTTATCAAGACCACCAAATTAAGAGATAATGTACTTAGGAACTTATATTTTGCTACCAAAATAAATCTGAAGTAACAAATGTGTATCAGTAATGATGACTATATAATCAATGGATTTTCATTTTTAAATGATCATTAGTGAACTTTAGGTAAAGAAATTTATTACACTTACCTGATTTGGACCAGAATATTTAAGTGCAAATTTATACCTACAAATATATTCCTTTCAACATCCTTATGTACTAGTAATGCCAGAATACTGCAATGCAGTTGATTCTTATCAAAGCCACTGCGAAAAGCAGCATTACTAATAAAACGAAATGGACCACAACCATAAGCCTAAACTTTGAACAGGACACATTTTTCAACATACTCCTTTCCAGCTGCTGCAAAACAAAGTAAGCGACAAAGAATGTAATTATTTCATAGAAACTTAACTTTCAGACTCTTATGATGTTAGCAAAGTCACACACAATTGTGAATAAATGGCCCTGGAAACCTCAACACTGAAGTCTCCAGATTTCCTTCTTTCAGCTGAAATTTAGTTGGTTCATATTCAATTCTGAAGCAGCATTACAGGTAGCCGAAGTTCAGAATATACAATAATGCCCATTAATGGGAATGGTCTGTGGTGAGTGGTGTTCCACCAGAATCAGTGGTTGGCCTCTATTATTTGTTATACTAACAAACAGGATGAAAGTAGAAGTGATCTGATTAGTAAAGCTGCTGTTGAAAAGAAAATTGATAGTTTTGGATATTGAAGAAGGTTTTCAAAGGACAGAACAAGGTATATATAAACCAGGTGGAAATGTGGGCAGAGAAATGGAGATAGAATTTCATCCAGACAAATATGAGGATATATTCTGAGAAGTCAAATGCAAGAGGAAGGCTTACCATAAAATGGAAGGACCCTTAGGACCAGAAATGCAGAGGGGAATTCTGGGGTGCAAGTCCAGCTCCCTGAAAGTGGCAATACAAACTGATAAGGTGGGAAGGAAAGGATACAGCATGCCTGCCTTAATCAGTCAGGGTATTGAGTATAAAAGATGGGAAGTCACATTCCAGCTGTATAAAGTTCACTCCACTGTGTTACATGAAAGATATTGAAGCTTTGGAGATGGTGATGAAAAGATTTACAAGGATGTTGCCTAGAATAGACTATTATCTATAAAGGAGAGGTTGGACAAATTTGGGTTGTTTTCACTGGAGGACTGGAAGCTGTGGGGGTTGAGCTGACAAAGAGACAACATTGATTGATAGGATTGACAGCCTTTTTCCCAGGTGGAAATGTCAAATACTAGTGGGCATAAGTTTAACGTGAAATGGGGAATGTTCAAAAAAAGATTTGCAAATCAACTTTTCTTTCTCCTTCTAGAGTGGGAGATGCCCTGGAATGGGCTCTCAGGGAAGGTGATCTACGCAAAAACAGTAGCACCATTTAAGAGGCATTCAGACAGACACTTGAACAGACAGAATATAGAGAGCAACATACACAAAATGCTAGAGGAACTCAGCTGGCCAGGCAGCATCCATGGAAAAAAGTAGTCAATGTTTCAGAAAATAGTCGACGTTTTGGAAATAGAGAAAAAATAGACAGAAAATAGAGATAGGAATCTCTGCAAGAAGATGAAATCAGTAGATTGGCATCACAGCCGGGCCTGATATGTCGTTCATGGCTTCCTCTACTGTTACGATAAGACCACATTCAGGTTGGGGGAGCAACATCTCATATTCTGAATGAATAGCCTATACTTGATGGCATAAACATCGATTTCTCTAATTTTCAGTCATTTTCCACTCTTCCCCTTCTCTTTTTTATTCCCCATTCTGGCTCCCCTCTTACCCCTTCACTTCTCCTCACTTGCCCACCATCTCCCTTTATTGCTCTTCCATCTTCTCTTTCTCCCACGGTACACTCTACTATCAGATTCCTCCTTCTGTCCTTTTCCACCTTTCACCTCCCAGCTTCTCACTTCATCCCCCCCCTTCTGCCCACCTTCCCCCTCACCTGGCTTCACATATCATCTGCCACCATGTACTCATCCCTCCCTCCACTCACCTTCATGTTCTGACTTTGACCCACTTCCTTTCCAGTCTTGAAGGATCTTGACCAAAATGTCAACTGTTTATTCCTCTCCATATACACTGTCTGACATGCTGAGTTCCACCAATATTTTGTGGTGTATTACTCTATTTGTACTGTTCTATGTTCCATCCCTGGACACTGCTTCGAATCATTATTTTCAGGTGAACTATAACACTGGAATCAAGTATTAGATTCAACTTGAATTATCAACCCAAGTTTGCCCACAAGTACAATCTGCTCAGTTTTGACCGTTATCTGATTCAAAAAAGTTTCTGAAGTGATGACAGATGTTTACTTCTACCTAGCAGTACAACATTTTGAATTCTGTTCTGTATTTTTCTTCTATATTGACAGGAAAGTTAGAGAAGCAAATGAGAGGAACTATTGGAAAAGAAAAGGAGCTTGTGCTGATAAAATCAGGTTTGTTCCAAAAAGAAAAAAATATCTTTCTTTGTAAGGCATTTATCTTGGCTGGCATCAGTGCAGTGCTAAGGGAGGAATACATTATTGGTGATGTTGCTATTTAGATAAGAGAGAGAAACAAAATTTCAGGTCAATGGGCTATTGTCATGAAAAAGATCCAAGACCAAGGTTATTAGCTTGAGATAACAAAGATATTTTATGCCATTGCATATCTATTTTTAACTATGTTTTGGATTACCATTTCACAATTCACTGTTTCATTGTGAAGATTGAAATCCAAAGATTACAAAACTGAAAACCTTAAAAATGTGATACTTTGCAGCATTTATTTATAACATCTTAAACTGCGGATACGCTGAAAATAAATCATGCTATAGAGTTACTTTACAAATAAAGAGCACATAAAGCAACTTTTAAAACAGAAGTTGAACTTTGAAATTGCAAAATCTATTTTCTGAGGTACTCAGAGCATATTGGTGCACCTATCAACCCTGCTAAAGCTATTGACTTATTTTAACATTTTGGTAGACTTCAAGCGTACAATGCTTTATGTAAAGAATAGTTTAAGAAATAGTAGAGCAGTAAGCCATTCAATCCTTCAAGTTTGCCCCATTTCCATTTCTCCAAATTTCTCTTGTATCCAAAATCAATCATACAGAATTTTGAGCGCAATCAATGACAGAGCTTCCACAATCATCCAGGATGTAAATTTCCAAAGGTTCATTGCATTTCAGTCAAAAATAATGTGTCCTTTGAGAGTCATATTAATATACGTACATTTACAACTCCAGTTATCAGTGAAGGGAGGACTTGGAATGATACCTGCATTGTATATATGGGCAGTTTATAGAAGTAGGAAAACTAGTAGCTATTAGAGGAAAGCTGACTCAATCTCTTGGTTTCATTGACAAGGTATTAAGAAATGCTTGATCATCATGATGGAATAGAAAGTCAGCCTTGGAAATTATCCTGTGGACAAATAGTAAAATGTCATCTCTGATTATCCAGAGAAAAAGAGCTCAGGTTTCAGGATGGTATTTGAAAAATCAGTAAATAAAAAATGTTGGTTTTCACTAAAAAAAATTGTCTTGAGGTTGCTATTTTGTCCTACAAACCCAAATGATTCAAAAACAAAAAGTTACTTTTAAGAAATAAAACATTTGTACATAGTGCAAAGTACCATAGTACCAGAAGTTGACTAAAGATCGGGTTTTGGGGCAGCAGAGTTCGTATAACAAGACACTCAGTCACAACTGCAGGATTTCAAGGAAGTTCATCACCACTTCAACTGCAAATGTGGGAGGAGCAAACACACTTGTACCAAAATTAATTTCGGAAATCTCCTCAGCTCACAGTATATCATGTGATAGCCAATCAGACGAATACACTATGCTTACACATTGTAAAGAAGTATTGCTAATTACATGAATTTGGCTTTTCTGAATTGATACAAGTGGTTAACTTGCTTTCTGTTTGGAAGCAGATGCTGTTATCTACTTAGATATTGGAGCCATTTACAGTTTTAAATTAGAGTAAATGGAATTAGAGGCATAAGAGTGAATCAGGCCAAAGTTTATTGGAAGGTGACACTAGCAGGGATGATGACAGAACAACAATGGCTGGTGTTTCTGGTGGAAAAATGGAAGGCACAGGGTAAATACATCCCAGCGATGAAGAAATATTCTAAAGGGAGGATGAGGCAACCGTGGTTGACAAGTCAAAGACAGCATTAAAGCAAAAGGGAGAGAAGATAATATAGCAAAATATTATCTTGTGGATATCAGACTGCTGGAAAATGATGTGGAGGCACAAAAATGATCTTTCATGAATTACCAAACTTTGGAATGGTTACAGAAGACAGAAAATTGCAAATGTCGATCCAGCCTTTAAGAAGGGAAGAAGGCAGAAGAAAGGAAATTATAGACCAGTTAGCCTGACCAGTGTTGGGGATGCTGGAGTCTATTATTAGAGATGCGGTTTTGGAATACCTGGAGGTACATGATAAAGTAGACAAAAGTCAACATGGTTTATGTTCTGTTTTGTATTTTCAAAGCATTAAACTAAGTCAAAGGAAAACACGGGAGTCCAAGAATACAGGTTTTACTTCATCTTTAAGTGAGATGCACACGTATCATGTGGTAGTGTAATGACACATGCAATTAACATGTTTTTACATATAACCCATAATTTAATTGAACAAGAATGCTTAATCAAAGATACATAGACATACACGATTACTCAATTATTACTGAAATATTAAACACTCACTTTTGCCTGCTTAGCTATAAACCAACTCAATGGAGAATACATCCCAATTATATACACTGTATATTATAATGTAAATACTATATTCAGACAGCCACAGCATAGTAAATTTTAAATTGTCCCATTCAGGCCAAGGTTTTAATCACTGTGGAGGCTTTCTTACTAATGTGGGAAAATGTCTTTTCTGACAAGGGAGGTCTCTCTGCTTGGCTGGTGAGAATTGTGGCTGTGAAACAAATTTAGATTCTAGGGATTCATCTGTGATTGTAGGAATTGTCTCCGAGACTGCAGAAAGTGGTTCTGACAGCTCTGGGCACTTAATTCTTCTTTTCTCTCTCTGAATCTACTTTAATCCCTTTCTTTTTTGTTCTCACATTCCTTCACTCTTTCACATTCATATTCTGTCTTTCTATTTCTTCCCTCCCATTTATTCTTCTAGTTGCGCATCTTGATTTTGGGAAGGTCCATTTAGCTCACTGGAGTATTCTCTTATAATCCTTCTATTGCTCCCTTTACGATCTGATCTCTCCTCTTGGCTTCCTCATCCACATCATCTGCCAAATCTTTTGTTTTCATATCTCCAGTGACTCAGGAGGCAGTTGAGGCATCATTCAGTACACTTCTTAATTGATTTTCAATTGGCTTCATTGCAGAGGATGTGGCAGGCAAATTGTGGATGGACGCCAATCAAGATGTAGTCTCAGCCCATCATGCCCCACAATGCTGGTCCTCCTGTTTTTACCACATACATGTTCAATGTGGCTTGTTGGTTGTTGTATTTCATTGTTACAGATGTCTTTCCCACAGGAGTTCTCTTTTCTTCAGTGCAAGTTCTTAGTTGAATATCTGCAGGCTTCAGTTTTGTATGTTTGAACTGCTGTGCAGACTCAGTTTGTGGAATGACTGAAACAGCCAAGCCAGTGTCCAAATACATTTCAATGAATTTGCCATTCATTTTAATGCAAGCCATTTTGCTTGTCTCGTTAGTTTTCAAATCGTACATCTCTAGATTTGATTTTTCTGTGTCACTCTCATCATTACCAGAATTTTCATCAACTGCATACAGATTAGTTTTATTTTCAAAACTGACTTCATCTTTTTCTCTCCTGAGCAGTCCATTTATTTTTGTCTGCATGGCATGCTGTTTGTATGTGTACTTACTTTGTTGCATTTTCTGCATTTAAACCTTCATTTGTTTAGTGAATGGGAACCCCTGCCACAATGGTAACACAATTTGTTCAGCTGGGCTGGTTTCTGTTTAGAAGCTGCAAATTTTATTCACGCACACTTTCATTCCTGATTGCTACTCAGTTGCATCTTTGTCTGCTATTTCCACTGATACTGTGATTTCGACTGCCTTTTTAAAATGCAAGTTATGCTTTAGTTAGGAGCAGGTTTTGAATGCTTTCTTTTAGGATTTCACAAACTAAATAATCTTAGTGTAACAAGCCCATTACTGAACTCACAACGCTCAGACACGCTCTTCAATTCAGTCACGTACACTGAAATGGACGCCTTTTCTTTTTGATTCTGCTTATGAAACCTGAAGTGTTCTGCAATCAACAATGGCTTTGGTTCTAAATGTTCCTGCATCACTTTAGCAAAGTCAGGAAAACTCATTTCTGCAGGTTTGGTTGGAACAGTCAAACTTTGGAGCAAACTGTATGCCTTTAAACCCAATGCACTTAGCAAAATTGGCACTGGCTTCTCATTAGCCATTTCATTTGTTTCAAATTACTGTTCCAATAGCTCAGTATATATGAGCCAATTATCCACTGTATAACCAAACTTGTCAATCTTTCCAACATATCCAGCCATTTCTGCCTTTTAAAAAATGATTATTCTCACTCAGTGCCCTCTCTGAACACTGAATTCTTCCATTTACAGCATTTTTATTTTTTTCAAAAAAGTTGATCTTGTCTTCCCTTGTGAAGAATATGTGCTGTGCTGCTTATTAAAAAAAAACTCAACTGTTTTGCGGTACATGTTGGACTTCTGATCACTGTTAAACCCTTCTTGGCAGCTTCCTAAACTTAACATATTTCAGATGTTAATATTAAATACAAAACATATGTCTCAAATAATTATCTGAATACATGAATGCTTTAGTAATGTCACAGACTATTTTCATTCATCCTTCCCCCAACTCCTTAGAAACTGCCACCCATGGTCAAATTTAAATTTTCTGCACTTAAGCCATTATGCCCCTATCAATACTATGATCCCCTCAAAACTAATCAATAAGCTTCAAGACTTTGGCCTTAAAGCCTCCTTGTGCAATTGGATCCTTGAATTCCTGACTTGCTGATCTCAGTCAGTTTGGATTGGCAACAACACCTCCTCCACAATCTCCATCAGCACAGGTGCAGCACAAGGCCGTGTGCTTAGCCCCCTGCTCTGCTCACTTTACACTTATGAATGTGTGGCTAAGCACAGCTCCAGTGCCATATTCAAATTTGCTGATGACACCAATGTCACTGGCTGAATCAAAGGTGGTGACAAGTCAGCAGAAATGAGAGAGATTGAAAAACTGGCTGAGTGTTGCCACAACAGCATCTCTCAATGTCAGCAAGACAAAAGAGCTGAGCTGATCATTGACTTCAGGAAGAGGAAACTGGAAGTCCATGTAGCAGTCATCATTGGGTGATCAGAGTTGGAGAGGGTCAGCATGCAAGCAAAGAAAGCACAGCAGTGCCTCCATTTCCTTAGAAGCTTGCATGATATCTAGAAAATTCAACAAGCTTCTATAGATGTGTGGTAGGGAGTGCACTGACTGGTATGGAAACACCAATGCCCTTGAACATAAAATCCTACAAAAAGTAGTGAATAAGGTCCAGTTCGTCACAGGTAAAGCCCTTCCCACCATTGAGAACATCTACATGGAATGCTGGCGCAGGAAGGCAGCATCCATCAAGGACCCCCACCACCCAGACCATGCTCTCTTCTCGTTGTTGCCATCAGGAAGATGATACAGGAGCCATGGGACTCACACCATCAGGTGCAGGAACTATTATTACCCCTCAACCATCAGGCTCTTCAACCAGCAGGGATAACTTCACTCTCCTTAACATGAACTGTTCCCACAAGCTATGGACTCACGTTCAGGGACTCATCTCATATCCTCAATATTTATTGTTTATAATTAATTATTATTTTCATATTTGCACATAGTTTGTCACCTTTTGCACATTGGTTATTTGCCCGCCCTATTGGGTGGAGCCTTTCATGGATTCTATTTAGTTTCTTGGATTTACTGTGTATGCCTGCAAGAAAACAAATCTCAGGGTTGTACATGATGACATATGTACCTCGGTTATTTAATTTACTTTGAATAATTTACTGAATATACCAACTATCATGAAAAGCTACTGAAACTGATTTGCATAGGACCGTCCACCAAGAAGTAGTGGAGGTTTCAAACTTGCTTTGTGGAAGGGTAGCAGTGCAAGAAACATTAAGTAGGGCCTAGTATCACAAAGTACATAGATATAACCTGAAGATCCTTGGATCAAGTGCTAGAATGAGAGATGATGTTGAGAGATAATGAGAAATAAAGGCCTTGTTTAGTTTTACATTTTCTAAATTATTATTCTCGTCCATAAAGACACAAGCCATAATATCAAACCCCATGCTGCAATGTCAATACCTCCAATATATTCCAATTTCATTTAAAAAGTAATTGACTGTGAAACCCCTTGCTAGCAAAAAGCAATAGATCTTCATGAGCTTTCTCCAGACACAAGATCACTTGATTTGGGATGAACATCCACTGCTCAATTAAGGTCAGCACTTTCCTTCAGGGATTTAGCCCAACCATGAGCTATATTTTGGAGAAGCGTTAAGGCAATTCTTGAGTACTTCATTTCCATTCACTGTAATACTTAACAGGAAACATTGGACCATTTAACAAGAGAATGACCATGAATGCAAATTCAGTTCTCATTAAAAACTAGAAAGAACAATAGGTCTCAGCAAAATTTTGACCAGGAATTGAAGTTCAAAGTAAATTTATTATAAACATATGGGTTGAGTACCCCTTATCCAAAATGCTTGGTGCCAGAAGTGTTTTGGATTTTGAATATATCATAAGATAGCTTGGGCTTTCCATAATTTATAACTCTGAATTTATGTTCTAACGGAAAGCAGTCTGACCTAAACTTGTTCATCACATAGTTGTTCAGCATGTTAAATTTTCATTGGCGACGATTTTGGCAAACTCAATTTCTCTACTGCTTTGTGATCAGCAGATGCTTTATCATTACAAGTCTTAAAAATTTAATGCCATGCCTTTTCTTAAATTTCTGCAACCAGCCAGCCGAATATTCACAATTACCTTCACAGTTCATCATGATATAGCTTTGCTTATTTCATTATCAACATACCATTTAGCAACATAAATTCACTCTTACCCTCATGAATCCACTCTTTCAATAAATGATTGAGATCTTGATTTTTTATTCTATCCAATTTTCCATTAACTTCTATTCATTCCATATGTGAGGTCCACTTCTCAGAACTGTCTGTGGGGTGAGAGAACGGTGCATTGCCCAAGAACCTTCCCAGTGCCTTGTGGAATTTTCCATTTGTGACATGTCAGCACTCAAAAAAATTGTGATTTTCTGTTTTCAAATTTTGGAATTTCAGATAAGGAAGCACTATATACTAACCCGAAGTGGAAAGCAGTTTTGCTGTACAATATTACCTGAAAGTTATATAGCAACCCAGAGTGCCAATGCTAATTGGTAATTCATATAAAAATGGTCAGAATTGTTTCTTGAGAGAATTATTGGATTTTTTGTGGATATCCCTATATTTATTCTTCTCAACTGATCTATAATCTGGATAATTAGGCTTTACTATCAATCTACACTACACCATGTTAGAAGAGCAGTAAATGCCAGAAGGTGAATTTCCCACCAGATGCAAATTGAGGCAGATTCCTTACAGAGGATGTTTTAAATGCATTTTCTCAGTGGTTTTTGTGTAGGCTTAGCAAAAATATGTGGTACTTTAAACCTGAAAGTTTATAAATTCCAAGGAGCTGACGGTCTGCAATCCATAGTTTTTAAAGACAGGGTTATAAAGGAGGCAAAGCTCTTTTCACATTCTATAGATTTTGGAAAAGTGCCCACAGATTGGCAAGTAGCAAATGTGACCCTGCTATTTAAGAAAGGTCAAAGAAAACGTGGAAATATTGACCTGCTAGCTGACATTGGGAGTGATGAAGAGGTTGCAATCTTAAAGGATTCTGTACAAGTTTATTGGGAAATAATGTGGAGGCACAGAGTCAATATGGACTGATATACTGAATTTCTTAGGAATATATCTCATGGGAACCATGGGTTATGGTGTACTTGATTTTCCAAATTTTTCGAAATGGTCCCTCATGTGAGGTTATGAATAAGGTTCATGCACGAGGAATTGGGGAGAATTTACTGGGGTAGATTGAAAATTAGTTAATATATACAAAACTAAGAGAACCAATAAACAAGACCTTTTTGGCTTGGTGGGCTATGATTTATGGGATACTAAAGGGCATCAACTTGTTAAGGAATCACGTGTTATTATTTCCAAACTTCCTTAGGAGGGAAAATGTTAAATAGGTTGAAATTGCAAGAGTACTTGAGTACAAGAATAAAAATGTCTTGCTACGTTTTGGGTAAGAAGAGTTTAGAGAGCTGTGGGCCAAGTGCAGGTGAATAGGGTTGGTATAGATAGGCATCTTGGTTGACATGGGCAAGTTGGGTCAAAATACCCATTTCTGTGCTGCAAAGCCCAATTATCTATTCCTCTGGCATCTCACGTAATCTCATTTTAAGATATTGTTTCCTTCAAAATCAAGAGCATAGAGTTGATTTTGGTACCTAATCCAAAATATTTTCTTTAGGAATGCATTCTCCTGAAATCATTTTCCCTGTGCAACATCTCATTTGCTGGAGATGTACAGAAAGTGTTCTCATTACAACTCATTTGGATCTCTTTTGTGCATTAAGTATATATTCTCAAGAACAAGGAATTAAGAGCAGGACTAAGGCACTTGGCTCTTCAAGCCTGCCCCATCAATCAACATGATCATGGATGATCTATGCTGCTTCAGCTCCTCTTCAATCCAGTTGTCCATAGTCCCTGTATCTTTCAAAAATTTGAACTATTTTTGACTTTTATCTACATCTCCAATAATCTAGTCTCTGCTACCCTCTGGAGCAGCAAATTCCAAAGGCCCACTGCCAGAGGAAAAAATGGTTCCATACACCACTTTTAAATGAGCATATTCCTGCCTCTCTCACTGATGAAAATCTCAACATCTCACCTGTCCCATCATCCCATTTGGGATCCATGTTCAAAACCTTCAGTGCTTCTCAACATGAAAAAATAGCTTGATAAGAAGTTGTAATCTAAGGGGAAAGATGTTCACCAATTTTTTTTAAAAAATCAACATTTCAAATCTTCACTTTGTACTCTATTCACCATCCATCTCAGTGTTCCAGTCTTCTGGTTTCTTGGCATCTGGAATTTTTGTGGCTTGTCCCAGTCCTAATTTTGTGTTGGGAGGCAAGGTAAAGTGCGAATGAATTAATATATACTCCTCCTTCTGAGAATTTCCTTTATTTAATTACTAAGACTTCCTTAAATAGCTACCTCCCTGCAATAAACTAATTGCTCCCAAAAGCAATGGAATTTTTTTTCTTAGTGTGCATCTGCCACTAATTAAGTCAATCACCAGGAATCAGACAGCCTACTATGGTTCACTAAGTGATATGTCATGGTCCGGATCGGTTCTCCTTTAAATTTAGTTAGGTTGTGATCCAGACCATTGACCCCTTGTTCCCTTCTAATTCCGTTTCACGTGTCCCTTGAGCTTGGCAATCAAGGTAATCTACCCTCGACCCGAACCGGCAGCTTATAAGCCCCTGGCTTTAGCCGTTCGGCGCGAGAGTGTTAAGAAGCCTTTGCAAGTCGCCGCCGCCGCTATGACAAGCCAGATCCAGCACGCATCGGAGTACCAGCAATTCACCTTCCGTCGCCAGAGTGATCCAGCCCGCATCGGAGTACCAGCAATTCCCCTTCCGTCGCCAGAGTGATCCAGCCCGCATCGGAGTACCAGCAATTCACCTCCCGTCGCCAGAGTGATCCAGCCCGCATCGGAGTACCAGCAATTCACCTTCCGTCGCCAGAGTGATCCAGCCCGCATCGGAGTACCAGCAATTCCCCTTCCGTCGCCAGAGTGATCCAGCCCGCATCGGAGTACCAGCAATTCCCCTTCCGTCGCCAGAGTGATCCAGCCCGCATCGGAGTACCAGCAATTCCCCTTCCGTCGCCAGAGTGATCCAGCCCGCATCGGAGTACCAGCAATTCACCTCCCGTCGCCAGAGTGATCCAGCCCGCATCGGAGTACCAGCAATTCACCTTCCGTCGCCAGAGTGATCCAGCCCGCATCGGAGTACCAGCAATTCCCCTTCCGTCGCCAGAGTGATCCAGCCCGCATCGGAGTACCAGCAATTCCCCTTCCGTCGCCAGAGTGATCCAGCCCGCATCGGAGTACCAGCAATTCACCTTCCGTCGCCAGAGTGATCCAGCCCCCATCGGAGTACCAGCAATTCACCTCCCGTCGCCAGAGTGATCCAGCCCGCATCGGAGTACCAGCAATTCACCTTCCGTCGCCAGAGTGATCCAGCCCGCATCGGAGTACCAGCAATTCACCTTCCGTCGCCAGAGTGATCCAGCCCGCATCGGAGTACCAGCAATTCACCTCCCGTCGCCAGAGTGATCCAGCCCGCATCGGAGTACCAGCAATTCGCCTTCCGTCGCCAGAGTGATCCAGCCCGCATCGCAGTACCAGCAATTCACCTTCCGTCGCCAGAGTGATCCAGCCCGCATCGGAGTACCAGCAATTCACCTCCCGTCGCCAGAGTGATCCAGCCCGCATCGGAGTACCAGCAATTCACCTTCCGTCGCCAGAGTGATCCAGCCCGCATCGGAGTACCAGCAATTCCCCTTCCGTCGCCAGAGTGATCCAGCCCGCATCGGAGTACCAGCAATTCACCTTCCGTCGCCAGAGTGATCCAGCCCGCATCGCAGTACCAGCAATTCACCTTCCGTCGCCAGAGTGATCCAGCCCGCATCGGAGTACCAGCAATTCACCTTCCGTCGCCAGAGTGATCCAGCCCGCATCGGAGTACCAGCAATTCACCTTCCGTCGCCAGAGTGATCCAGCCCGCATCGGAGTACCAGCAATTCGCCTTCCGTCGCCAGAGTGATCCAGCCCGCATCGGAGTACCAGCAATTCGCCTTCCGTCGCCAGAGTGATCCAGCCCGCATCGGAGTACCAGCAATTCGCCTTCCGTCGCCAGAGTGATCCAGCCCGCATCGGAGTACCAGCAATTCGCCTTCCGTCGCCAGAGTGATCCAGCCCGCATCGGAGTACCAGCAATTCGCCTTCCGTCGCCAGAGTGATCCAGCCCGCATCGGAGTACCAGCAATTCGCCTTCCGTCGCCAGAGTGATCCAGCCCGCATCGGAGTACCAGCAATTCCCCTTCCGTCGCCAGAGTGATCCAGCCCGCATCGGAGTACCAGCAATTCCCCTTCCGTCGCCAGAGTGATCCAGCCCGCATCGGAGTACCAGCAATTCACCTTCCGTCGCCAGAGTGATCCAGCCCCCATCGGAGTACCAGCAATTCACCTCCCGTCGCCAGAGTGATCCAGCCCGCATCGGAGTACCAGCAATTCACCTTCCGTCGCCAGAGTGATCCAGCCCGCATCGGAGTACCAGCAATTCACCTTCCGTCGCCAGAGTGATCCAGCCCGCATCGGAGTACCAGCAATTCACCTCCCGTCGCCAGAGTGATCCAGCCCGCATCGGAGTACCAGCAATTCGCCTTCCGTCGCCAGAGTGATCCAGCCCGCATCGCAGTACCAGCAATTCACCTTCCGTCGCCAGAGTGATCCAGCCCGCATCGGAGTACCAGCAATTCCCCTTCCGTCGCCAGAGTGATCCAGCCCGCATCGGAGTACCAGCAATTCACCTCCCGTCGCCAGAGTGATCCAGCCCGCATCGGAGTACCAGCAATTCACCTTCCGTCGCCAGAGTGATCCAGCCCGCATCGGAGTACCAGCAATTCCCCTTCCGTCGCCAGAGTGATCCAGCCCGCATCGGAGTACCAGCAATTCACCTTCCGTCGCCAGAGTGATCCAGCCCGCATCGCAGTACCAGCAATTCACCTTCCGTCGCCAGAGTGATCCAGCCCGCATCGGAGTACCAGCAATTCACCTTCCGTCGCCAGAGTGATCCAGCCCGCATCGGAGTACCAGCAATTCACCTTCCGTCGCCAGAGTGATCCAGCCCGCATCGGAGTACCAGCAATTCGCCTTCCGTCGCCAGAGTGATCCAGCCCGCATCGGAGTACCAGCAATTCGCCTTCCGTCGCCAGAGTGATCCAGCCCGCATCGGAGTACCAGCAATTCGCCTTCCGTCGCCAGAGTGATCCAGCCCGCATCGGAGTACCAGCAATTCGCCTTCCGTCGCCAGAGTGATCCAGCCCGCATCGGAGTACCAGCAATTCGCCTTCCGTCGCCAGAGTGATCCAGCCCGCATCGGAGTACCAGCAATTCGCCTTCCGTCGCCAGAGTGATCCAGCCCGCATCGGAGTACCAGCAATTCGCCTTCCGTCGCCAGAGTGATCCAGCCCGCATCGGAGTACCAGCAATTCGCCTTCCGTCACCAGAGTGATCCAGCCCGCATCGGAGTACCAGCAATTCGCCTTCCGTCACCAGAGTGATCCAGCCCGCATCGGAGTACCAGCAATTCACCTTCCGTCGCCAGAGTGATCCAGCCCGCATCGGAGTACCAGCAATTCACCTTCCATCGCCAGAGTGATCCAGCCCGCATCGGAGTACCAGCAATTCACCTTCCGTCGCCAGAGTGGGTCCGGGCAAGGTCAATCTACCAGGGGTGAGTTGAAGGCGGAGTCCTGACTCGACATTTATGCCCCTTGTCCATGTCTACCCCTCGAAGAGTCCCGGCTCGGTGCCTGAGCTGAAGGCGGAGTCCTGACTCGACGTTCAAGCCCTTTGTCCGTGTCTACCCCTCGAAGAGTCCCGGCTCAGTGCCTGAGTGGAAGGCGGAGTTCTGGCTCGATATCGTGCCCAGTGTCTGTGTCTACCCCCTGAAGAAGAGTCCCGGCTCGATGCCTGAGTTGAAGGCAGAGTTCTGGCTCGACGTTCATGCCCCTTGTCCGTGTCTACCCCTCGAAGAGTCCCGGCTCAGTGCCTGAGTGGAAGGCGGAGTTCTGGCTCGATATCATGCCCAGTGTCTCTGTCTACCCCCTGAAGAAGAGTCCCGGCTCGGTGCCTGAATGGAAGGCGGAGTTCTGGCTCGACGTTCATGCCCCTTGTCCGTGTCTACCCCTCGAAGAGTCCCGGCTCGGTGCCTGAGCTGAAGGCGGAGTCCTGACTCGACATTCAAGCCCTTTGTCCGTGTCTACCCCTCGAAGAGTCCCGGCTCAGTGCCTGAGCTGAAGGCGGAGTCCTGACTTGACGTTCAAGCCCTTTGTCCGTGTCTACCCCTTGAAGAGTCCGGCTTGGTGCCTGAGCTGAAGGCGGAGTCCTGACTCGACGTTCATGCCCCTTGTCCGTGTCTACCCCTCGAAGAGTCCTGGCTCAGTGCCTGAGTGGAAGGCGGAGTTCTGGCTCGATATCATGCCCAGTGTCTGTGTCTATCCCCCGAAGAAGAGTCCTGGCTCAGTGCCTGAGTGGAAGGCGGAGTTCTGGCTCGATATCATGCCCAGTGTCTGTGTCTACCCCCCAAAGAAGAGTTCCGGCTCGATGCCTGATCTGGAGGAGGAGTCCTGGTTCAAGATTCTTTGTCCTGTGTTTTGGTGTCCACGTTTCTGGCTGCAGTGATCCATGGTATCCAAGTGTCCGGCGGCGGTGAATCAAGGTCCCAGTTTACAAGTCCAAGGTCCGCGGCTGTCCATGTTCCCCCTGTCCAAGTCCAAGGTCCGCAGCTGTCCGTGTTCCCCCGTCCACAAGTCCATGGTCCGCGGCTGTCCGTGTTCCCCCGTCCACAAGTCCAAGGTCCGCAGCTGTCCATGTTCCCCCTGTCCAAGTCCAAGGTCCGCGGCTGTCCATGCTCCCCCCGTCCAAGTCCAAGGTCCGCAGCTGTCCATGTTCCCCCTGTCCAAGTCCAAGGTCCGCAGCTGTCCATACTCCCCCTGTCCAAGTCCAAGGTCCGCGGCTGTCCATACTCCCCCTGTCCAAGTCCAAGGTCCGCGGCTGTCCGTGTTCCCCCTGTCCAAGTCCAAGGTCCACGGCTGTCCGTGTTCCTCCTGTCCACAAGTCCAAGGTCCGCGGCTGTCCGTATTCCCCCATCCACAAGTCCAAGGTCCGCAGCTGTCTGTGTTCCCGCTGTCCAAGTCATGGCCGCGGCGATCCCAGTTCCCTGCTTCCAAGTCCCAGGTCCGCGGCGATCCTAGCTCCTAGTCCCCTAGTCCGAGGTTCGTGTTCTTCTTTGTCCTCCTTGATTTCCCAATTTTCTGTGTAGCGAGTAATAAACTCTATTTTATTGTACCTAAGAAAGACGTATTTGTGTCCTGCTTGTGGGTCCTCTCCCAGCACCCTTGTCCCCACCTCGTGACATGATCAGCCTCTATTTGAAACTTGTGTTCTTTCGCATTTTCAAGTATGCACATTCTGCACAAAACAACAATTTCCTCAAGAGACTGATAACCCTCCTTATATGAAAAATCCTAGTAACAAGCATAGATTAATCTAAATTTATGCATGCATTGTGTTTCATCATTAATCATAATACCCACTTCTAAACACTGTTGCATTGAACAATACAGAACAAGAAAATGCTCTTCTGCCCACATTGACCACAACATTAATCTATTCTAAACTAATCCCATCTGCTTGCACGAGGTCCATATCCCTCTACAGACTACCTGTTCATGTGTCTGCCTAAATGTCTAAAATTTTGCTACTGTACATTCAAGTTGCATTTTAAGTCCTAAGAGAGACATTTCCAGTATTGTGATAACTACAGAAATTTGATCCAGCTATAGCAATCACTCTAAATTTTCTCCATGGTCTTCATATCACCAAGAAAGTATTCAAATCTAAACGCATTCATAAAATGACAGGACACACTAGTCTGCTATATGAATGAAGGAGCTCAGTTTAGTAACAAACCCCCAAGTGGCTCTAATTAACACCAAAGGAAAATCCATCCTCATTCCTGGCAAAATTAAGCAATCAACACAGGCAAAGAATCAAAAATATGAAGTTTCCCATTTTACCAGTGAATGTTTAAAAAACTACCTAAATGGTGTGAGACTTCAAAGATCTGTGATACAGAGGGACTTTGGTGTCTACTATTTGATTCTCAAAAGGTAGCATATTGTCTAGCTAGTAATTAAGACATCAAACAGAACATTGTCATTTATTGCTAATGGAAATGAATTCAAAAGTGGGGATGTTATGATTTAACTATCTGAGGGTTTGACTACTTCAGGAGTGTTAAGAAATGACATTAATATGTTGGAAGCTATTGGGAAAATGTTTACTAAACTAGTCTCTAGAATGGGTAAGTTAACTTATGAGGAAAAGTGGACATACTGGAATGTTAAAGAGGGAGAGGGACTAGATTGAAACATACAAGATCCCAAGAGATCTTGTTAAGGTGGATATGGAGAGAATGCTGAGTCTTCTAGAAGAACCTGGAACTAATAACTACTGGTTGTATACAGTACTGTGTAATAGTTCAGGCACATACATTTAGCTAGGGTGCCCAAGACTTGCACAGTGCTCTGATACTGTTATGTATGAACTGTACTGCTCCCGCAAAAAGAAAATTATGACATGTGAGTGATGATAAACCCAATACTGATATGGGTTTTTACTGTGGACTGAGTGGGAAGGGGGCAGGGAGAGAGGAATTGTGGTTGGGAAAAGGGAAGGGAAAGGGGAGGAAGTGGAATGCACCAGAGAGACATTCTATAATGATCAATAAAGCAATTGTTTGGAATCAAATGGCCTTGCCTGGTGTCTCAGTTCTGGGTGTGTCTGCACCCGTGCCATTCCCCAACTGGCACTCCTTCTCTGCCACCTGTCCCACTCCCCTCCCACATTTCTTCACCCTCACCATTCCCAATATTATTTCCTCCTGCCAGGTTTACAAACTCTCTCTCTGCTCCACGTTAACAAATACAGTAATAGGCAAAAGTTTTTGGCATGCTAGCTATAACCACAATACTCTATAAAAGGATGCTCCTTTAAGATAGGAGGCATTTTAATTTTCCATCTCAAAATATAAAGTCTATGGTCAACACTTTGAGGAAGAATTCCTCAAAGTGTGAGCATAGTCTTTGTATTTTTTAAAGGTAGAGGTAGATAGATAAGTGGTAGGAAAATGAATGGAAGTTTATTGCCAGTAATAGGAATATGGAGTAATGGCTAAATTAGATATCAGTGATTTAATTAAAATTTTAAAAAGTAGTCTTGATGGATTGATTGGCCTACCACTGCTCCAATTCTGAATGTATTTGATTTTCATGTAAAATACAGTTCCCTCAACAGAGTAAAATATTCCATAATGTTTCAAAATAGCAGCACATTAAAATATGGCATGGAGCCACATTCAGATAAGCAAACATTTTGTCAAAGTATTCTATCTAAAGAAAAACTTGTGCTAGAAATCCAAAATAAAAAGACAAAATGCTGTAAATACGGAGCAAGTGAGGCAGGAAATTTTGGATAGAGATAAACAAGAACATTTCAAGTTGATGACCTTTCAATGACTAGCAGTGAAATGTTAGACATGATACAAGTTTAGAATTACAAGGGTGAGGAAGGAGCAGAGAGAACAAGATCTGTGACAGTCTAGGAGAGATTGAATGACAAATGGTGATGAAGATGAAGGAAACTGGTAACGCCATTGAAGTTATATCTAGAGCAAATGCAGGAGGTATGTCCTCTATCTTAGTACCAAACTTCCTGAACTCACTCTGTAGGACCTCGTCACCCTTCCTGTCTATGTCATTGATACCGCCCTAGACCACAACCTCTGGCTACTTACCTTGTCCTTTAAGGATGCTATGGACTTGATTTAGAAGTCCTTGACCCTTCATTCCAGACTGGTATGTTGCCTCCCATAACCAGTAAATCCCCTATCACTACTGCTCACCTCTTCTCCCCTCTTCCCTTCCAAGCTACACAATCAGACAGCTGTAGCTTTCCTCTGCTAGGTCATCACCCTGAAAAGTATCAAAAACAAATATACTTGTTATTGAGGGATACCCTGCACTGATTGTTGTTGCTTTTCCCTCTGACCCAGTTAACAGTCCTGTAAATTAGGAGAAACTGCCTCCTTGTAACTCTTGTCACTCGAACACTCTGTATCCTGAATAACCGGTAGGTCATCCAGCTTCAGCTCCAATTCTCTAACATGATCCAGAAGGAGCTGCAGTTGGATGCACTTCTCAAAGATGTAGTGAACAGAGATACTGGAGGTCTCCCTGACTTCCCACATCATACAGCGGTACACCACTGCCCTGATTCCATTCCCACTCTTCTACTTGTGCAATAAGGAAGAAAGAAAAGAGAACTTAACAGAAACATCACCTTGACCTCCACTCCTCAAAGCCTGAGCTAAAGCCTCTAACTCTTCCCACTCTAACCCTGCCCACTCACTATAGCTTTCTTGTTCTTGTACGTAGTTTAATAGCAGTTGGCAGAGCAACGCATGGTACACTACCGCCACCTACTGAGTTGGACTGTGGAGCAGGGATAGGAAGTATATACTATATTCACTAAATTCCTGCCCCCAAAAACTCAATAACAAAAGGTCTAAAGTTTTTAAGAAGATCAAATACACAATTCTATACATTACAATGGCAGTGATATCCTAACAAACTTTTAATGTTAAACTTTGACTGTCCCAAAGATCACAATTTAGCAATTAGATGTTCCATTTGCACCTTATTGGAACTACATTCAAACAATATGCCGCAGTCTTTCTTGACGAGCACACCCGACACATGCTTGTATCCTGCATCTTAATTCTGAACAAGGAATTATTCAATCTGGCATGTCCAATGCGTAAACTAGCACATAAACCTTCCCTCCTTCTATACCCATCTCCCAGCTGAGTTCCCACCATCCTCTGAATTTTATACAAACACCATCCTTTCTTTTTCTTGTCCCAACTTTGTTGCCACACCGATTGAATAGACTTTTTAATTATGGCTTTCATCTCCCTCTTATGCAAAGGTACTACTACATTTATATCCTTAATTTTAAATGATTGCTTGGCAAGGGCGTCTGCCACCTCATTTCCATTAAAACCCATCATGGGCAGGAACCCATAAGAAATGTATACATGGATCTAGTCCCTACTGCCACAACAGATGATGTACAATCTCAAGAATATCTGGCCTACAATTTGAAATAGCTGTTTTAATAGATATCAAGACCAAGAGCAAATCAGATCACAGAAGTAGCTAATAGTTCAACTAATTCCAAGACTGAAATAATAGCAGCAATCTCAGATGTGAATACTGATACTTTGAGAATCTTTTCTAAAGTCACCTGAAATATCTCCTGACTTTTAATGGTGGTTGGCAGTCCAACTTAAAGGTGCATTACCACCACTAACTGGACTGAAGTGTGGTGAAATAAAAACTTGACTAGTTATTTATCAAATGAAAACTAAATTACCCCTAAAAGCCCTACAGATTGTAAATAGTGAAAGACTATTGTGAATTAATTTCATTTCCGTAAAGGTAAAATTTTTTAAAGAAAACTATCAACCCCTAAAGATAGTAGTGCAGCCTGCATTTGCTTTCTTTCAACCTTACATGCTTTACATTGTTAAAGGATGTGTTCAACTGTTTCATAATGATGACAAAACCTACATATCCCAGAGTGATGCTTTCCAACAAAATACAAGGAATGCCCAATTCTAGGTCGAGTCAATACAATTCCTTCCCTTCTTGTTTTATCCCATTCTCCCATCAATCCAACAGTTTCATGTATTCTGTAAAAGATATCTCCCCTATGCCCATTATCCACAAGTCTTACTGTAATCCCCTAATTCTTAGCCCCACCAACCCTGAGCTTCTGATTTGCCAATACCTCACTCAGAGAAAATATCATTAATCATAATATTAAACAATAAAGGGCTACAAATACTGCCTTGTGAGGTCCCAATCTGTCTCATAGAAGCCCAAATCTACCTTACCTGCACAGACAATACAAATAAAAAAAATTCAAAAATATTACATAGCCTTCCTCTCAATCCTAATTTCCACAATTTAATCTAAAACCCTTCCTTCCATGACACATCATATGCTTTTTCAATATCAGAAATACTGCTATTACAACTTCTTTATTTATCTGTGCTTTCCTAATATCATCTTCCAAACACAAAACTGCATCCAAAGTCATTCTACCCTTTTGAAATCCACTCTGATAAAACTCTGATTACCTCTTTTTCCCCTGAAATATAATCCAACCACTCTATTACCATACATTCCATAAGCTTACACAAGTGAGACATTAATGATATTGGTCTATAACTAGAAGGGTTTCCCAGGTTTTAGATCAGGCACTACTACATCCATTTTCCATGAAGGGGCGAAGATGGCCTAAACTCTAAATATGATGCAAGAATTTTAATATTATCTCGAGAGTTGTCAGCCATATGTTTAAACAATACAATAACATATCCTTTATTGGAGCTGTCTGATCTGTACTATTAATAGCTTTCTTAAATTCATGCAAGGAAAACTCTACATTACTAATACTATCTTGCTTCCAACACATCAGGGTGTTCACTTAGAACCTTATACTTACATTGTTTAGCCTCTTCACTCAGATTATCTTGATTATGAATTGCAGCAAATGATTGAGCCAGTAACTCAGCTTTCTCCATTTCAGTAACAATTGTATTACCTTCTTCAATCAATACTGGAATTTAATTAGCCCTGTAGATCCCCTCATTTTCTTAATCATTCCCCAAATGTCTCCAAGTTTAATATTCCTTTCAATACTATCACAAAATGACTTCCAGTAAACCTTTTTTGCAACCTTCATCACTTTCCTCACCATGGCCTATGCCCTCTTATATATTAGTATCAATCTCCGAGTGACATTATTAACTTTCCTAAACACCTTATTTCTCTCCCTAATTGCCTCTGCACACTCCTTAGTCCACCATGGAACAACCTTTTTCTTATTAATGATCTTTTTAATAGGAATCACTTCCACTGCAGTTTGAATAATGTGACATAACCCATTGCAGAAATCCACATCCAACCCTGACAAACGTTCATCACACTAAACCTTAAACTGCTCCCAATTTGCTTTACCAAAATTTCACCACCTAAGAGTGGCCTCCTGTCCCCTATGTAAATCCAAATCCAAGCTTATAAATATAGGAATATTGTCACTCCCAATGTTTATCTCCCATGACATCCCACTCACCCACTCCAGCCAGAATGTTCAAAACTAAAGCTAGATCTATAGCAGTTTCAGAACTATTATGAATGTTAAATCTCATACTCCTCCCATCATTAAGACAAACAGGATGTAAAATGTCTAAAACTTCTACAATAAAACCATTACCATCATCTGCAAACAACACCAGTGAACTATATGCCTTAAAATCTCCACACCATACAACTCTTAGTGAGCTAGAGCTACATATACTTTCCAACAAATCAATCAAAAGCTTTGCTCAAGTCATAAAAATTTACCACTTTAACACTTCTGCCTGTTGAATCTAGTATTTTGACTATGTCCCTGATACACTTCATTCATATCCACAACTCTCTATCCTTTCCCTTTCTTTATAAAACTTGCAACACCACCCCCTCGACCAACTAACCCATCACGCCTAATTACAATATAATCCTGCAAAGAAAAACTGAAATTTGGTAACAACCAGGTTTCCTGGATATATGTAACATTGGGTGAATTTGGTGTATCAGAAATAAACTTCTTAAAGTCTTGACCATTAGAAATCAGGCTTCTCGCATTCCACTGAGATACTCTTAATCCCATTATGTACCTTCACAAGGAGACTGAACTGCAGATATCCCACCCATCAGAGCTTTGTTTACAGCTGCCCACATTACACCAGTTATACAAATATACTTTTCAGCAGCTTTCACAACAATTTTAATTTTCTCAGTACAACTAGATGTCTGAGCAGTATAAACATCATAAACTTCATTTTATCAACTCATAAACTATCTTTAGAAAGAGAACTGATGCCAACATATGCTTCTCTGACTGGTAATACTTTATCAACATCTTTGCAAGGCTTCTGCATAAGACACCTAACTGTACTTTAACCTGTTGAACTTCAGCTGCCTTCTTAAGAACTTCACATTGTCTATAAGCTGCATTATGTTCTTCTCCACAATTACAGCAGTTAAATTTTATGCCTTCACAATCTTCATACTTATGTTCCCCGTCACACTTACTACAACTTAGTTTCCCACAACATACTGCCACAACATGCCCAAACCTCAGACATTTGTAACATCTAGGTAGAGGTGAAATATAAGCTCAAACATCATAACTAACATACCCAAAACTAACTTCAGAGAGCTTCACCTCATCAAAATATATCAATATAGATAAACTACCTATCCTTTCCCCATTTCTGAAAACTTGCAATCTTTTTATCTCCATAACCTTGCTTCCCAATAAATGAGATTTAACCTCTTCTATCAAAATCTCCACCAGAAGACCCATTATAACACCCCGAAACCTCAATTTTCATAAGGCAACATAGATGCTATCTTTTTGCCAAGTAATGTCTTCAAACATAATGCCTTCTCCCACTGTTTCTTATCCTTACAAACAATTGACATTATCTCCTCTTAGAGTACAAGCACAATCTGTATTCCCTATAGCCCCTATAGACATTTTTAACTCCGTGGTTAATTTAATGAGATTGATAGAAGACTGTTCCAGGTCAAATTTAAACAATACCTTGAAGTCTTCTTTACTTCTTCCCCCCCCAAAAAAAAATCCCATCCTTCCTCTCTATCACTGGAAATCACTCCAATATTATGTTTCTTTTTCCATTTTCCAGATCTGGATTCAACTTCATTCCAACCTCCTCTCACCAACCCACATACCAGAACCCTCCATTTGCAGTTCATTTTCCGGATCCCCTCTCGTTCCTATTCCAGATCAGATCAGGTCCCCTCCCTCTCCCTCCCCCCATCCTTCTAAATTCCAGCAAGTACAAACCCAGAGCCAGCAAACATTCCTCATATGATAACCCTTTCATTCCTGGAATCATCCTTGTGAACCTCTTCTGAACCCTCTCCAATGTCAGCACATCTTTTCTTAGATGAGCAGCCTAAAACACTTCACAATACTTAAGGTGGGGCCTCACCATTGCCTTATAAAGCCTCAGCATCACATCCCTGCTCTTGTATTCTAGACCTCTTGAAATGAATGCTAACATTGCATTTGCCTTCCTCGCCACTGACTCAGTATTGTGGTAGGAAAAAATACAACTGGAACAAAATGTTATCATGATCAAAATAAAGGAAAATTAATTATAAATAACAAAAATTAAATGTAATTTTTTAGTATTGTTATGCCGTTGGCCCCCTCCTTTGTGAAAATCGCAAGAACTCTAGTTAAGGGGGGTCAACTGACCCAAGAGAGAGAGACGTGCGAAAGACCACGTTCTTCCAAGAAGCAGAATAAAAGTGACTTTGACTATTGTCTCATGGAGACCACCTGAAAAGCCCTCGGGCAAAGTGGGCTGGTTGAGAGAGAGATCGCATTACCTGCAACTTGATTGACACCTGCGATCTCGTGAAGAAGTATAAAGGCGGGTCTGAGGGGAGGACCCTCAGATGCACCAAGGAGATGCACGAAGGAGAAACGCTAGAAATCCTGCGACAGCGTTTTAATAGCTACAGCCGGTGGTGGGGTTCGTGTGCGTCCTTCCCTTGCCTGGGATTGGCGACTTCACCACGGAAGACGGCCTAGCTACAGGGGAAGCCACAGATGAGAGTCCATTCCCCCAACGAGACTTCCGACTACCTCCTACAGGTTGGAAAACCTGTCGGGTAAATGCTTCATGTTCTCTGTCTTTCTAACTAAACGTGCACCAACGCGACACTTCCGCCGACAACTAAGTGAAACTGCCATGATCTAAAAGACTTTTAGCTATCCAGTGAACGATATAAAATCTACATTACCCCTAGACGACGATCGAGCTTGTGTTTTGAATGATTATTATTACACCGGTGTTTTAGATTGAGTTTTGATGATCTGAATGTTTTGTATTAACCATACGTTTGTGCCCTTGTTGAATAAAACGGTTGAAAATAGTAGCATCCGACTCAGCTGATCCATCTATCTTTGCTGGTAAGTTACCTGGTTACGGGGTTTTCGTAACAAGTGGGGTTCTCGTCCCGGATTTGAAACCAAATGGGAGGGTCAGTGAATCGGGCTGTAAGTCCAAACTTAAATCTGGTTACGCAGGTAGCCAGACGAGAAACCAGCAAAGATGGATGTGCAGGAATTTAGGAGAAAACCGACGGTAGAGGCGCTATGGAAAGCTACAAAATCAGACTTAGTAAGTTTGGCGCAGGCATTAGACCTCACAGCGGTGAAGCCAGCAATGAAAAAGCAGGAAGTGCGAAGGGTCATACAACAGCATTACGTTGGGAAGAAGGTGTTTACAGCTGAGGATTTGGAAAATATTCCCGAAAGGAGATTAGTGAGTGGGACAAATCAGGCAGAGTTGGAGAAAGCAAGGCTGGAACATGAGTTTAAAATAAAGCAGCTAGAAGCAGAAGAGAAAGAGAAACAAAGGAACCATGAATTGGAGCTGGACAGGCGAAAGCAAGAGCGAAGAACTCAAGGGGTTTGATATTAGTCGGGCGTTGAGGTTGGTCCCCCCGTTCGTGGAGACGGATGTTGATAGTTATTTCTTGCTCTTTGAAAAGGTGGCAGGGAATCAGCAGTGGCCCAGAGAGCAATGGGTGGCGTTGTTACAAAGTGTGTTACGAGGAAAAGCACAGCGGGTATATGCCGCGCTGCCCACAGAAAGGGACGGGAATTATGATCAAGTAAAGGAGGCCATTCTCCGAGGTTACGAGTTAGTACCTGAGGCGTATAGACAAAGGTTCCGAAATTTAAAAAGAGGGTGGAATCAAACGTATACAGAGCTAGCCCATGAAAAGGGTGTGCTCTTGGACCGTTGGTGCACAGCTGAAAAGGTGGCCGGGAACTATGGGCGTCTTAGGGAGTTAGTTTTGAGTGAGGAATTTAAAGGTTGCGTTCCGGAAGAGATCCGAATGTATTTAAATGAGAGGACGAATCAGTCCATCTCAGAGATGGCTAGGCTCGCAGATGAATATGCCCTAACCCACAAGACAAAGTTTTCCTCGCCAAAAAGTTACCCGAGAGACCGTCGGAATGGTAGGGAAAGTCCGCCGGCTAAGGGAGAAACTCCGCCGGGAGCTAGCACAATAAGTGAGGATAACAGACAGGAAACCTGGAGATCTCCTGGTTTAAACTGTTTTAATTGTGGAAAGGTGGGACATATTGCATCAAAATGCTTTGCTCCGAGAAAGGAGCCAGAGAGGGAGAGAGCAGCGATCCCTATCGGGCGTGCAGTGGTCATCAGGAAGTTGACAAGAGGGCCCCAGGTAGATGGAGTACCGGAGGGGCGGGAGACATTTAGTTCCGAAGGAACCGAGTCTTTGAGGGAAGGGGACCCCCCCATCCCCGTACGAATTTGGAGAGACACGGGGGCGGAACTATCGTTAATCAGCCGTAATGTGTTAAATTTCGGCCCTCGCACGGGCGAGGTAGCCCTGAGAGGTATCGGGAACCAGACCGCGGTCGTGCCTTTGCATAGGGTCTTTCTCGATTGCGAGTTGGTGTCGGGACCTGTGGAGCTAGGAGTCCTGCCGGAGTTACCGGGGGAGGGCGTGGACCTCCTGTTGGGTAATGACCTCGCGGGTGGGAAGATGGTAACCGCCCTGATAGTTGAGGCCCCGCCCATGGAGTCCCCGAGCTATCGCGCATGCGCGGTCACTCGCAGCCTGTCGAGAGCGGCGACTGGGACCGCGCGCAGTTTGAAATTGGCCCAGACGTTTTTACCGACCCTACACCACGAGGGTTCAGAGGGTGGTAAAATGGAAGGTAGTAAAGTAAAAGGGGGTAAGGGCGAGGAGATAGCTCCCCCCTTAGTGAAGAGAAAGGTCCTAGAGGTAGGAAATAAAGATGAGAAACGGATAAAGCTGTTAAAACGTCCAGAGTTGGACGTGGTTGATCTGTCTGGTTTGGCAGAATTGTTTGGAGAAGTTGAGAGTTCTAAAGATGTTCTCGATGGTCCCGAGAGTGAAATGAGGGCAGTCTTAGAGGAGAAGGGTATCCTTGCTGTGGAGAAGTCAGCTGACATGGCCGAGGAGGTTGTTTCAGCTCGCAGGGTTGCGCCTTCCCCAACAGGGGGCTGCCTGGAGAGTTACTGGAAGGAGGGGGGGACGTTAGAATTTGAAAAAGGTACGGGTGTTGAAAACCTGGAAGAGGCCAATGTCCCGTTTGAGTGTGTCCAAGATGGGGATACACATGGTGCTGAACCTAGTCACGGAACTCAAGGGAAAGGGGGATGTGTAGTTCCCAAATTGAATGAAGAAAATTTAAAGGCTGGACTGATATCAAAAGCAGCAACCAGGCTACAGAGACAATGGCTTGGTACCACAAAGCCTGTGAATCCATTACAGGTTGAGTTGGAAGATAAAGGGGCCCCACACGCTATTGTTATTCCAGAGTGTGGTGTGAAAAGGCAGAATTTGAAATGCTGTCTGAACAAAGCGAGATCGCTTGCGGATCTTAAATTGGAAACTAATAGCATGACGGGTCCTGAAGAGAAAAACAACAAATTGCCTAAAATTAAGGAATTGGGTGGTCTAAGTTTGGAACACGCTGATAAAATAACTCCTATGAAAGGAGCGGGCAAAAGCCTATTTCGCCAGGGTGCCCAAGATCGCCACGAGGGAATTAACCGGAAAAAAGGCGAGGGTTAATGGGGACGCGATTTTTAAAATAGCAGAAGCCGGTTTTAAGGGATTTTGACAAAGTATGTGAATAATAAAGACAACACCCATGGAAGCTTGACTGTTAAGTTTGAAAGTAGCATAAAAATTTGTCTTTTGCATGAACCTTTGTAGATGTATGTAAGCTAAGATCACACCTCCTTAGTTATGTTGCTGAAGAAAGCAAATAAATAAGGTGGTTATTGAGCTGAAGTTTGATGCTACCAGGCGTTAGTAGGGCACATGAGGTTAAGGTATTAAAGAAAAGGGGCACTGTACTTGTTACCTGTTTAGATACTGACTTGAATGTATAACAGTAGTACTCTGTGAAGAGAAAAGCTTGTGTAGTATGTAGATTCAAAAAAAAAAAAAAAAAAAAATTCCTGTGTCAACCTGTTTTTAACCGCTGGTTAAAAACCCATTATGGGGGGAAGTGTTATGCCGTTGGCCCCCTCCTTTGTGAAAATCGCAAGAACTCTAGTTAAGGGGGGTCAACTGACCCAAGAAAGAGAGAAGTGCGAAAGACCACGTTCTTCCAAGAAGCAGAATAAAAGTGACTTTGACTATTGTCTCATGGAGACCACCTGAAAAGCCCTCGGGCAAAGTGGGCTGGTTGAGAGAGAGATCGCATTACCTGCAACTTGATTGACACCTGCGATCTCGTGAAGAAGTATAAAGGCGGGTCTGAGGGGAGGACCCTCAGATGCACCAAGGAGATGCACGAAGGAGAAACGCTAGAAATCCTGCGACAGCGTTTTAATAGCTACAGCCGGTGGTGGGGTTCGTGTGCGTCCTTCCCTTGCCTGGGATTGGCGACTTCACCACGGAAGACGGCCTAGCTACAGGGGAAGCCACAGATGAGAGTCCATTCCCCCAACGAGACTTCCGACTACCTCCTACAGGTTGGAAAACCTGTCGGGTAAATGCTTCATGTTCTCTGTCTTTCTAACTAAACGTGCACCAACGCGACACTTCCGCCGACAACTAAGTGAAACTGCCGTGATCTAAAAGACTTTTAGCTATCCAGTGAACGATATAAAATCTACATTACCCCTAGACGACGATCGAGCTTGTGTTTTGAATGATTATTATTACACCGGTGTTTTAGATTGAGTTTTGATGATCTGAATGTTTTGTATTAACCATACGTTTGTGCCCTTGTTGAATAAAACGGTTGAAAATAGTAGCATCCGACTCAGCTGATCCATCTATCTTTGCTGGTAAGTTACCTGGTTACGGGGTTTTCGTAACAGTATAAACTGAATACACAGGCGGAAGAATAGTAATATTTGCCAAGGGTTGATTGTTGCAAAATCAATATAGGCAGGAGATCAGTGAATCATTTTAAGGAATCATTACATGTGGAATTCTCTAAACACATTTCCTCTTCCGTGGGGGGAAAGCATGGATGGGGAAGATAGATAAGGAGGAAATCTGTAGAGAGGAGAGGGAGACAAGTTACTATACCATCACTTTTACTTATTCTACAATCACTATTTACTTCTGTGTTTGAAAGATTATGTTCAATAACAAAACACTTTAATCCATTTCCTTCTCACTTCAGCTGCAATCCAGCTTGAAGATAAAACAAGATTTACAACTTTAAAAATAGCTGAAAAATGAAGACTATTTTACTCTTGGTTATTGACAATGCCCAGTGTTCTACTGTTATGGTAAGGAAATTTGCTTGTGCTTTTGACATCATTCATGGTGATGAAAATTTATCATAGCTTTTTAATTGCCAACCGCCTCCTCCAACTGAATTAAATGGTTTTCCAGGATGTCAGTTAAGAGTCAAACTTACTATTTTGGGTCTTGAGCTCTCAGAAGTGTGCTGTAGGTTTGCTATATTCTATGCTCCTATGTTGCAGCTCCATCATGGGCCCTCCCCAGCATCGAGGATATCTTCAAAAGGCGATGCCTCCGAAAGGTGGTATCTGTCATTAAGGACTCCCATCACCTAGGACACGTCTTCTTTTCATTTCTACTATTGTATCATGGAGGATGTACAGGAGCCTGAAGACACATATTCAACATTTTAAGAACAGCTTCTTCCCCTCTGCCATCAGATTTCTGAATGGACAATAAACTTACATGCATTACCTCACTTTTTTTCTTTTTTTTGCTCTACTTATTTAATTTCATATATACATTTCTTATTGTAATTTCTAGCTTTTTATTTGTATTGCAATGTACTGCTGCTGCAAAACAACAAATGTCATGACATAAGTTAGTAGTATTAAACCTGATTCTGATTCTGTATTTTATTATTGTGATACATATTCAGCTCCATTAGAAAGTTCAGTTGTATAACATAATGCTGAAAATACTGAAATTAATATATCTACATAATTCCAAGCCACCTTTATAAGTATTGGGAGAAAGTAAAATTAACTAAAGTTTAAGAAGTAGCATGAACAAAGTTAAACATCATGAATACAATACAAATGTCAAGGTAATGACTGGTTTTAAAACAAATTTAATTACAGGTGTGAATAATTGTTGAGAGCTGATAAGAAAGCAATGATAAAACCCATGTATCATTCTGCTTCCAATAAAAAAGCAAGTAGGTTTCCTAGTTGTAACCCAAAATGTAAACTTTGCATCTTACTGCCATCTGCAATCTCCCTTCAAATAGATCAGACGGTTTGCCAGTGTTTGGATGAAGAAAGAGAACTAGAAAAAGCACTTCTATCTTCATATTTTCCCCCTTTTGTCATATTGAACATAGAACAATACAGCACAGTACAGGCCATTCGGCCCACAATGTTGTGCTGACCCTTAAACCCTGCCTTCCATAAAACCCTCCACCTTAAATTCCTCCATATACCTGTCTAGTAGTCTCTTAAATTTCAATATTGAGCCAACTATAGTTTAGTATTCCTGAGAAACAACAAACTTCCCCACCTCACACCCGAACTGCTTGCTGCCCACAAGGAAAATGATTACAAACAATTGGTAAATCACCAATGAGGACAAATCATGCAGTGGTGGATGCTGTGAAGTAATTAGGAACTTCACAGACCTTGTCACCCTGCCTAAGTGGAGGATCAGGCTATTCTCTTTTTTTCTCTTTCTTTTTTTTTGAGGTTCAAAGTAACTTTATTATCAAAGTACACGTCACCATATACAATACTGAGATCCATTTCCTTGCGGGCATTCACAGTAAATACAAGAAACAGAATAGAATCGATAAAAGACCACACCCAGCATGATGGAAAAACGACCTTTATGCACAATACACCAAACTGTACAAATACTTTTTTTTCTTTTGGATCAGGCTATTCTCACCTCCCAAAAGGCTGGGCAATATTTTTAGATCATTAAATGGGCTAATACTAAACCTCCACCAAACACAGACAAATAGCTTATTGTAAAATCAGATAAGACCATAACTCAATAAGACACAGGCACAGAATTAGGCCATTTGGACCATTGAATCTGGTCCACTATTCCATTATGGCTGATTTATTATCCTCCTCACTCCCATTCACCTGCCTTCTCCCCACAACCTTTGCACTCTCTGATTAATCAGGAACCTATCAACCTCTGCTTTAAATATAATTACTTGGTCTCCAAAGCTGTCTGTGGCAATGAATCCCACAGATTCACTACCCTCTGGCTAAAGAAATTCCTCCTCATCTCTATTCTGAATAGATGTCACTCTTTTCTGAGGCTGTGCCCTCTGATTCTAGACTCTCCCACTATAGGAAACATCCACTCCACGTACACTCTATCTAGGGCTTTCAATAGTCGATAGGCTTCAATAAGATTCCTCCTCATTTTTCTAAACTCCAATGAGTACAGGTCCAGAGCCATCAAAACACCATCATTCCCACGATCCTGATTGATAAGCTACAGAACCTGGACCTCTGTACCTCTTTCTGCTATTGGATCTTCGACTTCCTAACTGGAAGACCACAATCTGTGCAGATTGTGATAACATATCCTCCTCGCTGACGATCAACACTGGTGCACCTCAGGGGTGTGTACATACTCCACAGCTCTACTCTCTCTATACTGTACACATGACAGTGTGGCTAGGCATAGCTCAAATACCATCTATACATTTGCTGATGATACAACCATTGGTGGTAGAATCACAGATGTAGATGAGAGTGTGTACATGAGTGAGATATACCAGCTAGCTGAGTGGTGCCTCAGCAACAATGTCAGGGAGACAAAAGAACTGACTGTGGACTTCAGGAAGGGTAAGATGAGAGAACACGAACCACAGCCTTCACCCTGCCTTGTGCAGCTGGATCCTGGACTTCCTGTCAGATTGCTGGCAGGTGGTAAGAGTGGGCTCCCTCACCTCTACCCCTCAACACAGGAGCCCCCCAAGTGCTGTGTCCTAAGTCCCCTCCTTTACTCTTTGTATACCCATGACTGTGTCGCCACCCACAGTTCCAATCTGCTAATTAAAATTGCAGAAGATACCTCAAATAATAACCAGGCAGCCTACAGAGAAGAAGACATCATTCTGACACAGTGATGTCAAGAAAACAACCTTTCCCTCATTGTTGCAAAAACAAAGGAGCTGGTTGTGGACTGCAGGAGAAACGGAGACAGGCTCACTCCTATTAACATCAATGAATCTGGGTTGAGGGGGTGAACAGCTTCAAGTTCCTCGGTATGCACATAGTCAAGGATCTCACGTGGTACGTACGTACCAGCTGTGTGGTGAAAAAAGCCCAACAGCACCTCTTTCCCCCCCAGATGGTTGAAGAAGTTTGGCATGAGTCCCCAAATCCTAAGGACTTTCTACAGGGGCACAATTAAGAGCATCCGGCCTGGCTGTATCACTGCCTGGTATGGGAATTGTATTTCCCTCAATCGCAGAACTCTGCAGAGAGTGGTGCAGACAGCCCAGTGAATCTGTAGGTGTGAACTTCCCACTATTTACAACATTTACAGATACAGGTGTGTAAAAAGGGCCTGAAGGATCATTGGGGACCCAAGTCACCCCAACCACAAACTGTTCCAGCTGCTATCATCCAGGAAACGGTACTGCAGCATTAAAGCCAGGGCTAACAGGCTTCGGGACAGCTTATTCCACCAGGCCATCAGAGTGATTAATTCACCCTGACACAATCGTATTTCGAAGCTATACTGACTGATAAAAATGACTAGAAATGGCACATTGCACATTCAGGTGGAGATGTAAAGATTTTTACTTCTCATGTATGTGAAGGATGTAAAAAATAAAGTCAATTCAATTCAATCCTCACATTGAGGGATCAGAAGTAGAGAGAGTGAGCAATTTAAAGCTCTTGTGTGTTAAGATCTCCAAGGATCTAACCTAGTCCCAACTTATCGATGCAGCTATAAAGAAGGCAAGACAACAGCTTTATTTCATTCGGAGTTTGAAGAGATTTGATTTGACAACTAAAACACTCAAAAACTTCTATAGATGTACCTTGGAGACCATTATGACAGGCTGTATCACTGATGGGGGGGGGGGAGGGGTGGGGGCTACCGCACTGGACTGAAAGAAGGTACAGAAAGTTGTAAAATTAGTCAGCTCCATCTTGGATACTAGCCATCATAGAAAGAGATGAGTTATTAAATTCAAACTTTCTGCATAATCACTCAAAGAGTTGAACTGCACGTGCATGTAATGAGAGCTGTATAACTCATCTCCTTATAACTTAGGCCACAAACAAATCAATCACCCCTGCTGTGGACCACTTCTGGAGGTCCAAGATGCCTACTTCTACAAAGAAGGGATCCGTAATCTCCACGACCGCTGGACTAAGCGTGTACATGTAGGAGGGGACTATGTTGAAAAATATATGTTGTAGGTTTTCTACAATTGACTCCTTCTACCTTAGGCCACAAACTTATCAATCACCCCTCATCCATTTATATACTTACTGCAATTGATTTTCTTTTTTTCTTTCTATATTATCATGTATTGCATCAAACTGCTGCTGTTAAGTTAACAAATTTCACAACACAGGGTGGTGATAATAAACCTGATTCTGATAAGTATCCATAAAGACATCATTTAATTCAATAAATATGATTTATTTATATTATCTATGTAAGTACAGTACAAGTTCACTTTGTTAATTGCCCATTCCTATTTGCCATAAGAAGGTGTTGGTTAACCACCTTAATGGTTTGTGAGAGTACTCACATGAGTCATTGAGTAAGGAGTTTTAAGATCTGTACTTGCTAGGATGATGGGAAGACAAAATAATTCCAAGTCAGGGGTGATTGTGATTAGTAAAGGATCTTGTATCTGGGTGGTAATATCTCAACTGTCTCTGCCTGAACAAATCACTTAATGAAGAGGAATTATTGGTAGGGCTTGCCAGGCAATGTATCAAATACATTCTGAAATTAACCTGTGAAACAACTATTTGATTCCATTTATTACACTTTAACACCATTCAGTGTTACATATAACGTAATATTTAACTTTTTATGCATGTGTAACGTTTGTCAATTTACTGTACAGTCCTCTGAAACTTCATACGTTTTAAAGACGATCCAGTCCTGAGGAAGGGTCTCGGCCCGCAACGTCGACTCTGTTCCTTTCCACAGATGCTGCCTGATCTGCTGAGTTCCTCCAGCATTTTCTGTGCGTTACTCTGAATTTTCAGCTTCTGCAGAATCTTTTATGTTGACGAACTGATAGTTAACTCTCATGTGTTTGAAGAGCTGAGAAAGCATTTTTAGTTTTTATGTGAGAAAACAAAACGGCCGTTATTGTTTGCCGTAAACTGTTTTACACTTCATTGATTTAATCCGCTGCGTTGGCTTTACAGATGATGATGTGATTCTCTCCAGCAGACAGTCTTGAGCCGGTTGAGCAACTGAGAGGTAAAGAGGCAAGTAACCGGGAGAATAAGCTAAATTAATACGGAGTTGGTGTCACCGCAAATAGTAAGCGTGTAAACCTGGCCACTTTAAAAAAAATCTCTCGTCAGCGATAAAATCTGCGTCTCCTCCCCTCAGCTCAGTTCTTTTCCCAATGAGCAGGCGGCGCTGACGTAGTGGTCGGTTTGTTATCATTCCCCGAAGATGGCGTCGATCATGGAAGGGCCGCTTAGCAAGTGGACCAACGTTATGAAAGGGTGGCAGTACCGCTGGTTCGTGCTCGACTACAATGCTGGCCTACTCTCTTACTACACGGTGAGTGGATTCGAGGTGAATTAGTGGCCTCCGGGGCGGGGGAGCGCAGTGGAAGCCGCAGCCCGCTTGTCATCCTGCAGGTTTTTTTATCCCCACCCGTTTGCCTTTACGGCGGGCTGCATTCGTGTATCACACCAACTTGGACAGCAAGGCGAGAGAGGGCCCACAGCCCCCGGTGGGCGCAACCTGCTGCGTGTGTGACGGGGCAGCCATCAAATCGCGTTCCTAGTTCGTAAAATTGGCTCGTCAACTGAGTAGGGCTAGCAAATGAACGTATAGTTCATGGGCTGGACTTCCAGTTTAAAGGGTTAGGCTGGTAGGTGAGAGTAGGTGAAATAGCTTTAGGATAGTCGAGTGGCCTATTAGGTGGTGGCTTTGTGGAACAAAAGTACAAGTATTCCCCCCCCCCCCCCCACGAGTGTGCAAAATGCTCCGCAGAGCACGGCAAATCCACACTTATCAGGTAGAAAAATGATAGGTTCACTTTACAAAAGAATGTCACACAGTCTAGTGTTATCTGCTGTCCGTTGAAGTGTTCGTTACACCGAAATATTTGTTAAACCCTTGTTTCTTTTGTTTATAAATGCATGATGCACATCATCAATCAAAAACTTTGCTAAATATTTATGACGAAGTATTTTTATATAATTTAGTGTTAAATATTTGAACGTTTATCTAATTTGTAAACAAAATTCATTACACGTGGACCTGGAATGGGGAAAAATGCCCTCAGTAAATTCACGCCATTTTGAAATGTTAAAAAAGAAGTGATTTTATTTTTCTGAGGAAATGTGTAACATGCAGTCACAATACTGGATAGTTAAGAGACAAATAGCCTTGTTAGCCTTATTTTAAGTGAATCCACTTTACTGCTCTTGATTAAATTGGTATGTTGATCCTTTTTCATTACATTGTGTAAGATGAATGTAGTTTTAGAATGCCTATCTCTTCACTCAAGGTGGTGAATCTTTGGAGTTCTTTATTCTTGTGAATTTGGTTGACAGGTTGGAGATATGTCTCTACCAAAGGAGGTGAAAGGTGCTCCTTCCCTCCACTAGCCTGCAGGTCACCCTTGGGCAAGATGTAGCACCTGCTTCGCACCTCCGCCGGGCAGCACATACAAAATGCTGGAGGAACTCAGCAGGCCAGGCAGCATCAATGGAAAAAAGTATAGTCAACCTTTCAGGCCGAAACCCTTTGGCAGGACTGGAGGGAAAAAGCTGAGGGTTGAAAGGTGGGGGGAGAGAAGTGTCAGGCAATAGGTGAAACTTGGAGGGGGAGGGATGAAGCAAAGAGCTAGGAAGTTGATTGGTGAAAGAGACAGAAGGCCATAGAAGAATTGGGGGGGGGGAGGGGGAAGCACCAGAGGGAGGCAATGGGTGGGCGTGAGAGAGGGATAAGGAGATGGGAAATAGTGAAGGTGGTGGGGTGGGGGTTGGAGGCATTACTGGAAGTTTGAGAAATTGATTTTCATGCCATCAGGTTGGAGGCTACCCAAACGGAATTTCCCATCCCCTTGTCCCTCTCTCATGTTATCTCCTTGCCTGCCCATCATCTCCCTCTGGTGCTCCTACCCCCCCCCCCCCTTCTTTCTTCCATGGCCTTCCGTCTCTTTCACCAATCAACTTCCCAGCTCTTTGATTCATTCCCCCCCCCCACCTCCAAGTTTCACCTATTGCCTGGTGTTTCTCTCTCCCCTTCCTCCACCTTTCAAATCTACTCATCTTTTTTTCTCCAGTCCTGCTGAATGGTTTTGGCCTGAAACGCCAACTGTACTTTTTTTCCATAGATGCTGCCTGGCCCGCTGAGTTCCTCCAGCAGTTTGTGTGTGTGTATTGCTCAGATTTCCAGCATCAGCAGCTTTTCTCTTGTTTGTGATTTGACCCCTCCCGCTGTTCTGGGACACCTGAAGCCATGGGAGCAGGTGATGGATGATCTTATTAGCAGCTAATACACATGACAGTTCCTGGTTATGTGACCACTGATACCGGGCAGACAATCTCTGAAGAGTATTGATAATGTCTGGGGTACCCATCTTGTAAAGACACTGCCAAGACGAAAGCAATGGCAAACCACTTCTGTAGAAAAACATAGTCATAAGACTATGATCACCTATCTCATGCTGCACAGCACATGTTGATGATGATTCTTGTGGATATTCAGTTATAGCTAATGTCTGAAACTGGGATTTCTAGATTTCTGGATATTAAAGAAATTAAGTTTTATTAGATAGGTCAGCCTTGATCTTGTTGGAAGGCGAAGATGGTTTGGAAGACTGCTGCAGTTTTTTGTCTCCCTTCTCTGTAGAGTGAGAGATTATTTTGGCCTTTAAAATATGAGTAATCACTGTATATCAGTGCAGTTTCCTTTGCTGTTTATTCCTTTAGAACCTTTCATTAATAATTGTCTCATGTTGTGAAAAGAACATCTGTTTGTTGTTCATTTAATTCCATGTTTATGAGTATATAAGTACAGTGGATTCTGATTATTTGGGCATTGGTTAATTGTGGCAGCTGCTTATTTGGAACAACTCTTAAAGAGCAAAAGCTATTTGAGAAAATAGCTGGAATTCCCTTCATTATGCCACTGGATTGGGATGGGAGACTGTTGCTGAACAGTTTCTAACTAGCATCAGTGGTGTGCACTGGTGTGACCGTGAGACACTATACCATACTTAGAGTGAATAGACTTTTAAATAGACTTAGTTGTGTGTGTTTGATTTTTATCACTGATGTTTGGTGAGAAATATGCAGTAAGGCAATTCAGACCTGTTTTCCTCACAGTGGTTTCAAACATTTGGACTTGGAGATGCCAGAAATAGTGGGGAGTGAAAATGAAATAATTTCACTACTTCAAGTTATGAACTACAAAGAATTTCAAGGTATCGACAATCATCTTGAAGTTTAGAATGAAAAAGAAGAATTTAAAGTTTGCAGTCATCTAAACCATTGTACAAAGGCAGTCCATTATCTTCACTAGCTGTCTGCACTGATTTTTGTTTATTTGCAGTCAATCAAAAGAATGCGGCAGTGTACACTAGGAATCCCTTTGTCAATAACTAATACAGTTTTATGGTACAGTACAGGTATTGGTAGCATTCTGTTTTTTCTGTATTACATTTAAGTACATAAATTGTTACTCAGATAAAAAGTTTGTCTTTTTTGATATCTTTGTAATTGCTTCCCTAGAAGTTAAGATAATTGGAGCAGTTGCTTACTTAGGCCAAAATGTACTGGTCCTGATGTGTCCCTATTAACCAGAATCCACTGTATTTTTAAAATCTTCACACGATTGAACTATCATGAAAACAGTTAATGCCAGTGGGTTTTACTTTGCATGATTGGACACTGTCCTACCGTTTTATTTTGTATTAAAGGGCCCTAACTGGATCTGTAGTAAATAATAAAGTACTCGTATTTCAGAGTGTAAGTAATTTTATTTGTTGGAGGCAGGTCCCCTCACAACACTGAAGTATTTAGATGAGGGTTTGAAATGTAATAGCATATAGACTATGAATTGAGTACTGGAGCATGTAATTTAATATAGATTGACCAGCATGGGCATGGTGAGCCAAAGGACTTGTTTCCTTCCTGCATGATTTTATTTGTCCTAACACTTCGAGCTATCCAAAGGATGGGTGATAGGATTGGGTATGTGTTTGTGTGAATTTTAAATGTTAGGTAATTATGTGTCTTCAATAATGCATCAGTGGGAGACAGGACTTCTACTGTGCAATGGCCAAAGGAGGGAACTGAAGCTGGTACTGTGACAGATGCTGGTACAAGAAAAGATGTAGTCAATGAAAAGGAGTGATGAGTAATGTGGTCCATTAATTTTTAATTAATGCACAGAATTGTCATTGGGTAATGAAGGCTATTGTTTTGCTTTCTTGCTCCTGAAGTGTATGATTCACATTTTTCATGAACAAATTTCATGTTTTCACGTCTTTCATCAAATACCTGCTCTAATTATACTAAACCTTCAGTGTGCCTCCTGATTGTGATCTCCTTCATATATTGTTCACAGAGCTATACACTGTGTTTCAGTTATGCTCAGAACAGTTTTCATTGTATTGACTACAGTAAGGAAGGCTAACATTTAGCTTGCTGAGTCCATACTAGTGACGCATGACATAAATCTGTTGGTCTCCGGTAACCTTATGATTACTTTTTTACTAATACTTTTTTTTTAAGTGGTAAAGTTGAATGTGACTCCACTATTATTCCTGGCAGTATGTTCCAGACCTAAATTTCCGTGTTCATAAATAAGTATCTTCTTCCTCATGACTTAAAATGGCCAATCACTACCAGAAGTGACTGATGCCTCGGTTAAGAAAAATATTATCCCCACATCAAGTCTATCAAATGACCTGCAAGATTTTTATGTTTCAGTAGATCATCTCTTTTTTTTGAATTGCGCTGGCCTGGTCTGCTTAATCTCTCCATTTTGTGACAAATATGCAAAGCCTGGGATCAATCTGGTGAATCTTCAAAACATTCCTCCTTCCCTGGGGAGGAAAGCCAGGCCTGTATATAATATTTCTGATGTGGTTTCATCAGGGTATTAAACAATTGGAGCCAGCTCTGTCTCTTGATTTCAGATACTCTTAGAATAAAGGCCAACAAACTGTTTGCATTCAAGCTACACATACAAAATGCTGAAGGAATTTAGCAGTCCAGCCAGAATCTATGGAAATAAAGGTAGAGCTGACATTTTGACCCAAAATATTGACTGTACCATCAGATTGAACCCATGAACACTACCTCATTATTTTGCTCTCTTTTTGCACTACTTATTCATTTAAAAAAAATATTTTATTGTAACTTGTATTGTTGTAATGTACTGCCCTGTCCTGCTGCTGCAAATCCACAAATTTAACAATATGTCAATGATGACCACCCTGATTCTGATTCTTCTCTGAAATTGGTTTAAGGATTAACAAAATAGGTGTGAGATTGTTTATTTGTGACAAAGTATTTTCCAGATATTTTCAGAATCATTGGCATCTGTTGTTGCTATGTGCAGCAATACATTGCAATACATAATAAAAAGAGTAAATTACAGTAAGTATAAATATATTTAAAAGGTTAAATAATGAAGAAAGAGGAGGGAAAAAGTAGAGAGATTGTACTCAATGTACATTCAGAAATCTGATGGTGAGGGGAAGAAGCTTTTCCTGAATCATGTATTTCTCGAAGCTCCTATACCTCCTGCCTCATGGTAGCAATGAGAAGAGGATGTGTCCTGGGTGATGGGTGCCTTTAATAATGGATGCAGCCCTTTTGAAGCATTGCTCCTTGAAGATGTCCTGGATACTGGGGAGGCTAGTGCCTATGATGGAACTGACTGAGTCCACAACTTTCTGCAGCTAACTTTGATCCTGTGCAGTGTTTCTCCCCACCACCCCTCCCCATGCCAGACGGTGACGTAGCCAGTTAGAGTGCTGTCCGCAGTATATCTGTAGAAATTGGAGAGGGTCTTTGGTGACATACCGAATCTCCTCAAACTCCTAATGAAATACAGCCGCTGTCGTGCCTTCTTTGTAATTGCATTGATATGCTGGGCCCATGATAGATCTGCAGAGATGTTAACACTCAGGAACTTGAAATCTAAGCACTGGTGTATGCACCCTTGTCTTAATATCTCTGAAGTCCACAATGAATTCTTTGGTCTTACTGATGTTGAGTGCAAGGTTATTGTTGTGATGCCACTCAACTAGCTGATATATCTTGCTCCTCTACGCCTTCTCGTCACCATTTAAAATTCTGTCAACAACAGTTGTGTTGTTGGCAAAATTATAGATGGCATTTGAGCTTTGTTTAGCCACACAGTCATTTGGTGCAGAGAGAGTAGAACAGTGGGCTAAGTAGACATCATTGTGGTGTGCAAGTGTTGATTATCAGAGGTGGAGATGTTATTTCCAATACACACAGACTGTGGTCTTCTGGTGAGAAAGTCAAGGATCCAGTTTCAGAGGGAGGTAGAGAGGCCCAGATTTTCGAGCTTTTTGATCAGAGCAGTAGGAATGATTGTGTTAAGCAATGAGCTGTAGTTAATTTTTAAAATATATTTTTTATTAAATTTTTAAGAGAATTACATAAAATGAATAGAATAATAGAGTAATAAAAGTTAATATCAGCCCTCCCCCTCCCCTTAATCCTCCCTCCCCTTAACATCCCTATCTAAAAAAAAGAGAAAGAAAGAAGAAAGAAAGATTGCCTGGATATCGGAAGATCCCCACGTGCTCCATGGAGTTCAGAATAACTTTAGTATATATCTTTATTTTTTTCCCAAATAGCTAATAATTTTATTTTCAAAGGACCTATATATTTAATCCTATCTTTTGTAAATAAGGGTGCCAAATTTTCAAAAATATATCATATTCATTTCTTAAATTATAAGTAATTTTTTCAAGTGGAATGCAGCTAAATATTTCATTATTCCAATGGTCCATAGTTAAGTATGAATCTGATTTCCAAGTAACTGCAATAGCTTTTTTGGCTACTGCCAATGCAATTTTTATAAATTTTTTCTGATATTTATTCAATTTAGGTTTCGGTATTATCCCTTCAATATCGCCTAATAAGAATAATATTGGGTTATGTGGAAGTTGTTTTCCAATAATTTGTTCCAGTAAAAGTCTTAAATTTATCCAAAAAGGTTGAATTTTAAAACAAGATCAAGTAGAGTGTAAAAAAAAAAGTACCAATTTCTTAATTACATCAAAAACATTGGTCAGATAAATTTGGGTTTAATCTATTTATTTTTTGTGGTGTAATATATAATTGTAAAAAAATTGTATTGTACTAATCTACTTCGGACATTTATTGTATTTGTCATACTGTCAAGGCATAGTCTTGACCAACTTGTTTCATCAATTTTAATATTCAAATCAGTTTCCCATTTTTGTCTTGACTTATGAATTCCTTGTTTAATTGTCTGTTTTTGAATCAAATTATACATACAAGAAGTAAATTTTTCCTTTTTGAATTAAAATTTCTATTTCATTAGGCTTCGGCATTAACATTGTTTGACCCAGTTTATCTCTTAAATAAGCCCTTAATTGAAAGTAACAGAAAAGAGTGTTATTTGATATTTTATATTTATTCTTTGGTTGATCAAACAACATCAATATACCTCCTTCAAAACAGTCACCTATATATCTTATCCCTTTTTGAAACCAGTTATATAAAAGTTGGTTATCCATTGTAAAAGGAATGAGTCTATTTTGAATTGGGGTTCTCTTTGCTAATAAAGATTTCTTTATCTCATCATCAACATTTATCTTATTCCATAAATCAATCAAATGTTTTAATATAAGAGATTCATTCTTTTCCCATATCCATTTGGATTCCCATTAATATATATATATTAAATCTTCTGGTATATTTTCTCCTATCTTATCTAACTCTATTCTAATCCATGCGGTTTATCTTAATCAAAAAAAGATGCAATAAATCTAAGTTGATTTGCTTTATAATAATTCTTAAAATTTGGGAGTTGTAACCCTCCTAGGTCAAATTTACATGTCAATTTTTCCAACGATATTCTTGACATCTTACCTTTCCAAAGAAATTTCCTCACACATCTGCGGGGGGGGGGAGGGTAGTTTACACCTTCAGTATGCTTTTATGATTCAATTTTTTTGCTAATCACTCAAACATTCATTTGAATTTATCAAAAATGTATAGTCTCCAGTCTCTTGGCAAAAATGGGTTGACAGTGCACGCGAATTAGTTGATAAATCATTTATTTAACAATTTGACAAAGATTGTGATCACATTAGCATCAAGTTCAAGTTTGTCATTCAACCATACAAATGTATACAGCGAAATGAAACGGCATTCCCCTAGGGAGGGCCAAGGTGCGAAACACAGTACATATAATCGCCTACAGTACATAGCACATATAGTATGATAGCACATACAGTCACACATAAAATATTATTAGCCCATGTCCTGAGTGGTATGGCCTGAAGATTGATTGTGAATGGGATGTTATCCTGTAGCCAGGTTTCTGCAAGAACAAGCACGTGGCAATATCCTCATCTTGTGCAAATTCAGATGAGCACAGTTGCACCAACATGGGGACCCAGCACCAATTCCAGTGCCTCTGTTCTCTCCTACACCACCTCCTCTCCTGTGTGACTGTAACAGAATAATGCCACAGGTTGAGGGCCTGGTACACGCAACAACAGAGGCCGTGCATCTCACTACCATCAGTCTCACTAATGAACTGGTGAACAGGAGTTGGTTACTGCCCATCACACAGCTGGTGTAGGACATCAATGAAGGTCCTCCATCTCTATTCTTGACCATCTTCTCTGTTGTGCCCCAGGTTTCGTTCAGGGTCCTCATTTCTGCCTCTGTGGTACAGCACCAAGTTGTCTTTACCCTCCATTTTTCCTCTGTCCTTCAGGGGTCCAATGAAGTGCTGTCATGATGATGGAATTGGCCTCTCTTCTCATCATGTGCCCAGTCTATCACAATGCTTCCTCATGATTGTGACCATGTCCTCTTGATGACTCTGAAGGAGTAAGGCATGGTTGGAGATTTTTCTTGGCTGGAAAGTACAGAGGCTCACGGTGTGGAATGATGATAGCTTGGCAAGCTTGTTCTGTCAGGAGCCAGCATTGTAACTGGTTAAAGAGTGTGGACATAATACACCTCCGGTGCAGCTTTACCATGGTGTGGATGTTCTACTTGGTTGATCCCGATATGTTGCTCATTGGTTTGAAGATATTTCTAACTTTGAGTCTGTACTGAATGTTGTCCTTGGTCCCATCATTCTGCCGAATGGTAGGTAAATCTACTGGTGCAGGATAAGTCAATACCATATGTCCTGTCAGGAGGAGGAGACTCTACATCAGTGATTCCCAAAGACGGGCGGGGTTATTCAAGATTCTTGGAGGGGCGGTGGTACGCGGTACCCTAACTTGAGACATGAGACCTGGTCAACTGTTAGTAGAGCAGGCACTGCCCCAAAAAAAGGATGAGGTACTGGAACACGAAGAACCATAGCTCTGCAGGTGGTGAGCACTTGTTGTCACAACACTTCTGAAACTCGGCAATCTCATCTGACCTTGCCAACCAAACAGATGTTATTGGGGATGCATAAATCAGCAACCAGGGTGCCCTTGAGTCGCAGTATGGAACGAGTTCATGCAGTTTAACGGTTGATAAGTCGAGTACACCTTCTCAACTTTACCTACAGATCTACGGAAAACAGGTTGCACAACAATACAGCGCAGGCTGGAACCAAACAGTGAAATAGAGCCAATCAATGAACCAACCAAATCAGAGGATTCCTCTTCAGGTGTTCAAAGCAACCTCTGCTTCATATGTATGGACAAGAACCATTTTTGGGTATTATGGTCAATTATGCTAACTGGAATAGTATAAAGGTAGCTTGTCAAACATTTAAATATTAAATACACAGCACGCTATACCTCTGATCCTCTGGCTCATGGACCTGTGGTTTCCTTCTCCTGAAGTCAATAATCAGCTCCTTGATCTTGCTGGCATTGCATAAAAGGTTACTGTTATGACACTACTCAGCCAGATTTTCAATTTCCCTCCTATACACTGATTCATCACCACGTTTGATTTGACCTATGACAGTGATGTCATCAGTAAACCTCTCAAAATGCTTAATCGATGCAGATGTAGGTGCTGTTGGGCGATAATCATTGAGGCAGGTCACTATGCTTTTCTTGGGCACCAGAATAATTGAAGCCTTCTTGAAGTAGGTGGGTATCTCACACAGACTTGGCGAAGGATCTTGGTGAACATATGAGCCAGTTGATCAGCACAGGTCTTTAGTACTTGGCCAGGTAACCCAGTTGGGCTGGAGGCAATGAAGATGGACAACCAATGTGCAAAAGACATCAAACTGTGAAAATACAAAAAGAAAAAAAAATAAACTAATAATAAATTAGCAATAAATATCAGCCCTACTGAAGGGTTTTGGCCTGAAACATCAACTCTACTTTTTCCCCACTGTTGCTGCCTGGCCTTCTGAGTTCCTGCAGCGTTTTGTGTGCATGGCTCGGATTTCCAGCATCTGCAGATTTTCTCTTGTTTGTGAATAAATATTGAGACCTTGACATGAAGAGTCCTTGCCTTGAGTCCATAGGTTGTGGGAATAGTTAAGTAATGGGGCAAGTGAGGTTAAGTGAACTTATCCCCTCTGGTTCAACAGCCTGATGGTTGAGGAGTAATAGCTGTTCCTGAACCTGGTGGTGTTGGTCCTGAGGGTCTTGTACCATCTTCCTGATGGCAGCAGTGAGAAAGGAGAGTGCCCTAGAAGGTGGCAGTCCTTTATGATGGATGCTACATTCCTGCAACAGCCTTCCTTGTAGATGTGCTCAATGGTGGGGACAACTAACCATGATGGACTGGGTTATATCCACTTTTTTTTTGTAGGCTTTTGCATTCAAAGGCATTGGTGTTTCTTTACTAGGCCATGATGCAACCAGCCAATATATTCTCCATCACACATCTAAAGAAGTTTGTCAAAGTTCTACATAACATGCTAAATCTTTGCAAACTTCTAAGAAAGTAGAGTTACTGTTGTGCTTTCTTTGTAATGGCACTTACGTGGAGTGTCATCTGTTATTTGTTCTCTGCAAGTCAACCTTTCATGGTTGTCATCAGTAATTTACTTGTAATAATATGCTTGCTTTGGTGCTGATAATGTATGTTTGGTAACATGATTGATCATTCAAGCCTGACACGTCTTATTACTGCCTGTGTAATGAATGATTAGGCTTGGAATCTGCTGAAGTTTCTACACTATTATAGAGTTATGCTGTTAATTATAGCAAGTATTAAGCAGTCTTTAAGCTTTGTTGTGTAATACTTTGCACATTACTTAGCAGCTTTAAAAAAAAGTCATTTACCAAAATGTGTATTTGTTAGTATGTTTCATATCAAATAACAAATTTTCATTAAACCCAAAGAAAGAATAAAATGCACAGACAACAATTTTTGTTATTCAGGAGCTAACACTATTAAAAATAATAATTTGCTTTTTTTTCCCTTTGTTTTTTAATATTTAAACTGTGAAGAAACTGGATTTCATCCCTGTAGAAGTACACTGGATATGATCTTAACCATGTTCCAACATCAGAAGAAACACAGAAAACTGATCAACCATGTTGCATGTCTTTTTCTCATCAAAAAACTTGGCAGATCAGGATGGACTATAGAGCATTCTTCTCAAATCTTGATGCCCTAAAAATACATTTTTGTCCTGTTTCTGCACATGATGTTAGACAAGTTGTGGTAGATCCATTGATAAGATAACGGACTCACCGTCAGTGTAGACAAGTATCAAGCAAGACTACTCATTACGTCAATATTTTTCTTGTTCTTTCAGCAGAATTCAATCTGTCATCTTAACAAATTATTTCCAATCTTTTTGTGCTTCTCCTAACAATTGGCTCCACAATCGGCTCTTGGAAAATGTATCCCGCTTCCTGTCCTTTGGGTAGGTGGGGAGTTTATTATAGGGAAGTATTGCCTGGCAAAGGTATTCATTACAGTTGAAATTCACGTTTAGTGTGTCACTATGGGCTTTGAGTGATAATTGAACATGTGACTTCCAAGCATAAAGCTCCTGGTTTACAGTGCAGCAGCAGACACTGTTGTTCTTTGTGGTAGCTATCTTCAGGTACAGGAGAGAAAGAGCACAAATAATCCCATAAATCCAGGATAAGCAAACGCATATCAGCATCTAGTTTTGCTGTGGCTTGTATGATCATGCCAAATTGTTCATGTGTCCAGAACTCAATTCCCAAACTGGCTTCTTTATGCTGAGCTCCATTGTCTATCTGGTAATTTGTTGCCACAGAAGAAACAATTGAAGAATGTTGTTGAAAAGGTGTAACATGCCTATCAAGTTGTAGAAATCCCTGTTCAAGTTGATGTGGGCCAAGAATATTGGAATTATAGAGAAAGGTAGAGCACATGTGAAGGCAGAAGTGTGTTATCTCCCAAACTATCTACTTGCCAGCACCTTTTAAATGCTTTTTAAAATGGCTGTTGCAGGTCTCAGATTGCTGATGACAGCCATGTCAGATCCCACAGAAATAGGAGAATCTTGCTTCCATTTAACACTAAAGGGGCTATTTAAGAAGAATAAAGATAATATTTGAATTTACAAACTAGGGGCATGCAATTTCGAGAAGCATAGATCTAGATTTGAGATTTGGAGTTATTGCCACAAAATGGACCAAGATTTTGTTCATGACTTGGAGTTGATGCAAGGCTACTGCAAATTTTGACAGGGCATTGAACAGTATCCTGGCTCTGGGCTACATTAGAGTTGAGAAATATGTTGGAAGGATATTGCACAATGTGTGTTTTGGTCATTGCAGTTTGTTGGTAATTTTTTCATAACCTTTTAGTTGGGAGAGGAAATCCTGTGAATTGAGTGAAGCTGTCCATATTTTTGCTGTGTATGGCTATTGAATGATGGAAGTTGTTCACATCAAGATGCACATTTGCACAATGACTTTGTAATATATTTGGTAAGTCAGCTGATCAGTTGCCCATCCTGTTTAGGGGAAATTACTTGTTGCAATACATCACATTTTTCTTTTGCTGTTTTAGACTGTAAAACCATTAGATAGAGGAGCTGAATTGTACCATTTAGCTGATTCAATTTTCCGCTCGGCTCCAGTCTCCTGCCTTCTCCCCATATCCCTTCATGGCCTGAACTATCAATCTCTGCCGTAAATATACATAAGACTTGGCCTCCACAGCAGCCTGTGGCAAAGAATTCCACTGATTCACCACTCTGACTGAAGAAATACATCCTCAATTCTGTTCTAAAAGAATGCCACTTTATTCTGAGGCTGTGGCCCTCAGGTCTTAGACTCTTCCACCATAGAGTGGATGTGGAGAGGATATTTCCTATCAAGGCCTTTCACCATTCGATAGGATTCAATGAGGTAACCCCTCATTCTTCTGAATTCCAATGAATACAAGATCAGAGCCATCAAACATTCTTCATATGACAAGCATTCAAACCTGGAATCATCTTTGTTAACTTCCTTTGAACCCTCTACAGTTTCAGCACACCCTTTCTGAAATAAGGGGCCCAATACTGCTAACAATACTCCAAGTGAGGTCTCACCAGTGCTTTATAAAGTCTCAACATTACATTCTTGCTTTTATATTTTAGTCCTCTTGAAATGAATGCTAACGTTGCATTTACCTGCCTCACCACAGATTCAATCTGTAAATTAACCTTGGAGGAATCCTGTACAAGAACTCCCAAGTCCCTTTGCAAATCATTTTTTTGTGTTTTCTCTCCATTTAGAAAATAGTCAACCCTTTCATTTCTTCTGCCGAAGTGCATGACCATACACTTCCTGACACTATATTCCATCTGCCATTTCTTTGCACATTCTCCTAATCTGTCTTGTGTCCTTCTGTAGCCCCTCTACTTCCTTAAAATTATCTGCCCCTCCACCAGTCTTCATATCATCTGCAAACCTTGCAATAAAGACATTAATTTCCTCATCCAAATTATTGACATATAATGTAAAAAGTATCTGTCCAGACATAGCCCCCTGTGGAACACCGCTAGTCACCGGCAGCCAGCCAGAAAAGGCTCCCTTTATTCCCACTCCATGGCTCCTGCCAATCAGCCACTGCTTTTTCCATGCTAGAATCTTTCCTGTAATACCATGGGCTCTTAATTTATTAAGCAGCCTCATGTGGCACCTTGTTAAAGGTCTTCTGAAAATCCAAGTACACAACATCAACCGATTCTCCTTTTTCTGTCCTGTTTATTTCTTCAAAGAATTCCAACACATTTGGCAAACAAGATTTTCCCTTGAGCAAACGATGCTGACCAGGGCCTATTTTATGATGTGTGTCCAAGTACACTGAGACCTCATCCTTAATAATCGATTCCAACATCTTCCCAATCATTGAAGTCAGGCTAACCAGCCTATGATTTCCTTTCTCCTCAATAGATACCCCTACAGTGAATCTGTTCAAGAGGGAGCTGCGCTACATGAGAGCGGCTTTTGCTGTGCCGCAAAGAACAAGTGGCAGCTGAAAGAGGAGAGACTGAACAACAAAAGGACCCAGCCATTAACCACAGCCACCACTAAGTCGTGCCCACACTGCACCAGAGTATGTCAATCCCAGATTGGCCTCTACAGCCGCTGAAGACCCACTATTAGAGAACCCCTTAGGAACACATTATACTTGATTCGTGATTGTATACAACTGTAAAGAATGGAACAAGATTGCATAGAAATGGGTAAAATTCCAGAGATACAGGGAGGGTGATTTCTTTGGTTGAGGAGAATGGAAATAGTAGCCAGCATCAAAGTGAGGCACAAGACATTCAGGATTGAGGCAACGTGAAATAGGATGGTGACTCTTTGGAATCATCTGTCCAGGAGGAGTGTGGAGTCATTGATTGTATTCAGAATTTTATTAAATAGAATTTTGGACATTAGTGGGATCAAGGGACATGACAATAGGACAGGTATTGAGTCAGAAGATTGGCCATGATCTTGTTGAGCAGACTCAGTGGGCTGAATGGCCTATTTGTGCTGCACTTGGATATTTTATTACTTAAGTATATTTTCTTACATTGTAGCAGTAGATAAGTGGCTATGTTAGCTCTCAAATTATTCCCTTTCTCATTTCCCAGTAACTTTTTCTTTCTTGTGCCCATTAACGCAACTGATTGTCCTGCAGTCCATCCAGACTGGGGCCATTTGTGTTTTATATGTGATTGTTTTGTTTTAGTTGGAGTATTGTTTTTGTGTGTGGAAAATTGCGAGATAATTAAAAATATAATAAAGTACCAGAACGAAAACTGTTTTGTAAGTGTATAAAGTATCCTTCTGCTCAAATTAAGCTGGTAATAAGAATTTAAAATATCACGACTTCATTTGTAGTCCACCTTGTTTCCTTTTGTTGGTTTTGGTTTTACATCATTAGCTATTGTACCTATATGCTTGTGATTTGTTCATTCAGTGATTAAATAATAATTTTTAAGCCATTGGCTTCTAGGAGTGACTATTTTCAACCCATGTATTTTTTTTTTCTTCTGAGTGTCATAAAATTTGGCTCCCCCCCCCCCCCCCCCACCCAACTGTAACATTTTGGATTATTTTTTGTTTTTATTCTAGACAAACCTATATTGTTTACTTCATGCTCCCTATTTCCAACAAAATTCAAGATTGGGCTTTTTGTCCCAATAGTTCAACTGGTTAATGTGCAATGAAAGTTATTTTTCTTCCCTTATCAGAAAGATCGTGCTTTTTTAATTGATTTCAGAATATGAATTTGATCTGTTTTTTGTTGTTGTATCTTATAATCAGGTTCACATTACTTTTCTTTTTTAATCCCCCCCCCCCCCCCCAGTCCAAGGACAAAATGATGCGAGGTTCCAGAAGAGGCTGTGTCAGATTGAGGGTAAGTTGAATAAATTCCACTGTTGGTATATTTGTGGAATCAGATTGCTAATGTATCAAAATATTTTAAAATCTCAATTTGTTGTATATTTAAATTTTTCAATAATTTCTGCTCAACATTCTTCATTTTGGCTTTAGTTTATCTTTTCTGTGAAATTGATTCCTCCAAATTGTTGTCCAATTGATTTGACTTTTAGGATCCAGTGAATACCAGTGCTAAACAAATTTTCTCCCTTTTTATGAAATTCAGCATGTCCCTGTCGACTCTTTACCAATTTTTATGGATGCACCATAGAAAGCGTTCTGTCTGGATGCATATCTACTTGGTTTAGCAACTGCTCTGCATAGGACTGTAAGAAACTGCAGAGTTGTGGACAAAACTCTGCACATCATTGGACCAAACTCTCCTCTCTTAAATGTTAGAATTGATTACTCATCCACTACTTCCACTGATTGCTCATTCCATAGTCACACCACCCTCCAAATGAAGAAATTTCTCCCTTAATTATTTCACCTTGCACCCTAAGCCTATGAACCCTAGTTCTACTTTTACCCAACCTGGTGGGGAATAACCCCGCATACATTCACTCTATCTATCCCCCTCAAATTTTGTATACCTTTCTAAGATTGTTTCACCTTTCCCCTATTGTTCTGCACTCCAGGAAATAAAGTTCTAACCAATTCAACCTATCCTTATAACTCTGGTCATCAATTGCTGGTAACTTCTTGGTAATTTTTCTCTGTATTCTTTTAATCTTATTGATTTTTTTTCTTGAGGTAGTTGAGCAGAACAGCACACAATACTCAAAGGTACATTGTATTGTCAAAGTTTGCATGTACAATACAACTCTATTTGTCTTATCCAGATAGCTATAAAATACAGGAACTCAGTGGGTGTTATTGAAAGAGAAGACATAAACACCCTGCCCTGTCATGAAAAAGAAACAAAACTCGTAAACCCCAAAGTCCCATGCCCCTTCCCTTGCAGAAAAAAAAGAACACCAATATCAATTCCCAACCTCCTCTCACTCACAGAAAAGAACAGAGACAGTAGCAGCAAAACCTTCAACTTCCCCTCTCGCACTCAAAAATATTCGGCCTCAGCAACATCTTATATAAATTAACATAATGTCCCAACTCCTGTACTCAAACCCCAGATATATGAAGGCCAATGTGCAAAAAGGTCACTTTTTGACCCTATCTACTTGTGGTGTCAATTTCAAGGAATTGTGGATCTCTTCCCTGGTCTCTTTGCTCTACTGTACCCCTCAGAGCCCTACCATTCACTATGCACCCTGGTTTGTCCTGCTAAAATGTACACCTCACACTTGTCTGTATTAAATTCCTTGTGCCATTTTCTTCAACCCATTTTCCCAGTTAGTTGAGATCATGCTGTAAGTTTTGATAACCTTTCATGCTGTCCACTACACCGCCAATCTTGGTGTCAACTGCAAGTTTGCTGATCCAGTTTACCACATTATCATCCTAAATCATTAATATAAATGATAAACAACAATGGACCCAGCACTGATCCTCACATCACAAGTCACAGGCCTCCAGTCAGAGAGACAACCATCTGCTGTCACTCTATCTTTTCCTGCTAAGCTAATGTTGAATTCAAATGGCTACTTTATCTTGAAAAGTGTGCAACTCAAACTTCTGGAACAGCCTCCCATGCAGGACTTTGTCTATATGGACTTTGGAAGACCTTTTAAATGTCCGCTGTCTACTCTTCATCAACCTTCTTGATAGCTTCCTCCCTGGAAAAACTAAGATTGGTTAGATTTGGCCTAACTCGAAATGGATACAATCTGAAAAGGATAGGTAAGATAGAGGCAGGAAAGTTGTCTCCACCGGTAAGGGAGACTAGAACCAGGGGGAATAACCTCAAGATTCGGGGAATAGATCAAGATGAGGAGAAACTGCTTTTCCCAGAGAATAGTGAATCTGTAGAGTTTTCTTCCCTTGAAGCAGTAGAGGCTAACTTGATAAATATATTTAAGGCACAGTTCAATAGATTTTTGTATAGTAAGTGAGTCAAGGATTATGGGAAAAAGGCAAATTGGAGCTGAGCCCATGGCCAGATCAGTCATGATCTTATTGAATGGAGGAGCCATTTTAAAGAGAAATGGGACATGGTGAGGTAGAAGCAGAGATGATTGGTAAAATGAGGAAAACTGAAGGTTAACAGGCAGATTGAACCAGGCAGGGGAAGAGAGTGGTGGAGTTGGGAGACAAAGATAGTTAAGTGTGGCTGAATTTAAAGTGGGGAGGGGGTGTTGAAAAGACAGGAAAAATATTGGTGGGAAGGTAAATGAAGGTGCATATGGCTGCTGGAGTGTCTTGATGTCAGTAAAACCAAGGAGCTGATTATTGACTTCAGGGGGAGGAAACCGGAGGTCCATGAGCCAGTCCTCATCGGGGGATCAGAGGTGGAGAAGTTTGGCAACTTTAAATTCCTCAGTGTTGTCATTTCAGAGGATCTGTCCTGGGCCTAACACGTGCAATTATGAAGAAAGCATGACAGTGCCTCTTCTTCCTTAGGAGCTTGTGAGAATTTGGCATGATGTCTGAAACTTTGACAAATTTCTATAGATGTGTAGTGGAGAGTGTATTGACTAGTTGCATCACAGCCTGGTCTGGAAACACCAATGCCCTTAAATGGAAAATGCTACAAAAAGTAGTGGATATGGCTCAATTTTATCACAGGTAAAGCCCTCGCAATCTTTGAGCACATTTACACAGAGTGCTGTAGGAGGAAAGCAGCATCCATCATCAAGGAACCCCCCCCCCAGCAACACCCAGGCAATGCCTTCTCGCTGTTGCCAACAGGAAAAGGGTACAGGAGCCTCAAGACCCACACCACAAGGTTCAGGAACAATTGCAATCCCTCAAACATCAGGCTCTTAAACCAGAGGGGAAAACTTCACTTAACTTTGCTCGCCACATTACTGAACTCGTGGTGGATGGATCAAACTGGGGTGGGGTGGAAGAAAGGGCAAAATAGGACTATTTTTCCTTCATGAATATTCTCACTTCTACAGCTCAGAAGTATAGTCCTGAGGCCCCATTATGAGCTCTAGCTGTGCCAGTTTTTCTTTTAGTTATGTGGAACAGTTCCTATTCCAAATGCTCTCCACTCTGCAGCTGTTCCTCCAATACGTCAGTGACTGCATTAGTGCTGCTTCTTGCACCCGTATAGAACTGATCAATTTTTATCACCTCCCCATTAATTTCCATCCTGTTCTCAAATGCATGCAGAGCATTTCTGACTCTCCTGCCCCTTTGCTAGACCCTCTCCCAATCTTCAGGAGCCAAACTATCCATGGACACTTATGATAAACCTACTAAGTCCCACAGCTACCTAGATTGCAGTTCTTTTCAGTTTTTTTCTTGTAAAGATGCTAACATTTTTTTCCTTGTCTCTCCATCTGTCTCATCTGCTCTAAGATGGACCTGATTGGATTTCCTTCTACTGTGGTTGATGGAGCCCTCCCTTGCATCTCGTCTGTTTCTTGAACTTCTGCTCTCAATCCACCTCTATTCAGACAGAACCATAGCCTGGTTCTCACCTTTCACCTTACTAGCCTCTGTATTCAGCAGATCATCTGGAGATTCCACCACCAGCCACATTCTACTCCCCACCCCTTCTTGCCTTGCACAGGGACCACTCCCTTTGAATCCCAGTTCTGCTCATCCCTCTCTCTACCCTTCCCTGGCTCTTGCCACTTTACCCTGCACATCTCCTTCATCGCAACCAATTGACCTAAACTGCCTTTTCAGTTGAGGCAAAGATTTGCTTGCACCACCTCCAATTTGGACTGCTATATTTAGTACTTCCTATATGGTCTCCTATGTCCATGATAGGAAGTGCAAACTGGGTAACTATTTTGTACAGCACTTAGGCTTTGAGCACAATAACATGTGATCTCAATTATCTTTCCCATTCCCACGCAGCCCTGTTTGTCCTCTGCCTTCTCTACTGCCAGAGGAATGAGAGGAATGATGCTTCACATTCCATCAGGGAATCCGACAACTCAATGGTACAAATGTTGAGTTCTCCAGTTGGGTGTCCTCCCCATATTTTCACCATCTTTACCCCACTTCCCAGGCATTTGTTAGCCACCTGGCCCTGTCTTTGAACTCCATGCTTAACCTGGCTTAACCTGCCTGTTATCGTTCATCCTTCCTTACTACTCCAAAGAGCTGATTGTGGACTTCAGGAAGGGTAAGACAAGGGAACACATACCAATCCTCGTAGAGGGATCAGAAGTGGAGAGAGTGAGCAGCTTCAAGTTCCTGGGTGTCAAGATCTCTGAGGATCTAACCTGGTCCCAATGTATTGATGTAGTCATAAAGAAGGCAAGACAGTGGCTATACTTTATTAGGAATTTGAAGTGATTTGGCATGTCAACAAATACGCTTAAAAACTTCTATAGTTGTTCCGTGGAGAGCATTCTGACAGGCTGTCTTGTATGGAGGGGCTACCGCACAGGACCAAAAAAAGCTACAGAAGGTTACAAATCTAGTCAGCTTCATCTTGGGCACTAGCCTACAAAGTACCCAGGACATCTTTAGGAAGCGGTGTCTCAGGAAGGCAGTGTCCATTATTAAAGAACTCTAGCACCCAGGGCATGCCCCTTTCTCACTGTTACCATCAGGTAGGAGGTACAGAAGCCTGAAGGCACACACTCAGTGATTCAGGAACAGCTTCTACCCCTCTGCCATCCGATTCCTAAATGGACTTTGAAGCTTTGGACACTACCTCATTTTTTTAATATACAGTATTTTTGCACATTTTAAAATAATCTATTCAATATACATAATTGATTTACTTGTTTATTATGTTTTATTTTAATTATTATTATTTTTTCTCTCTCTGCTAGATTATGTATTGCATTGAACTGCTGCTGCTAAGTTAACTAATTTCACGTCACATGCCAGTGATAATAAACCTGATTCTGATTCTGAATCTTGTAGCTCCCTGCTCCTCTTTATACTGGCTCTCTCCATACTGTCCTGAAATAATGACACCCCCCCCCCCCCCATACCTTGACCCTCTGAGTTCCTCCAGTAAATCTCTTATTATTTCAATATCTTTTAGCCATTGTAATTGTACCTGCCTCTAGCAGCTCTGTGGAATATTAGTGGAGGTTGCACCTTGAAGTTTGTATGAATTTGGACTTCCTTCTTAAAGAACAATTCTTAGAGGATGTGTTTAACAAAAAGTTCACTTGACTCGTGGAATAAAGATATTATTGCATGAAGAGATTGAAAATATTGGTACGTCATGGAGTGAAGATTGAATGTAATTTCAATAAAACATCTTAAATTCTTAAAGGCCATGACTGAGGAAATGTTATGAGGATATTTTTTTTTAAAGCTGCAACTAAGGTTTGTGGCCTTGGAATAGTGGGTGGGGCATTTAGGATCAAGACAAGGAGCAATATGTTCCTTGTCTTGAGCAATACGTGAATATGTGAGCAATACGTGAATCTATGTTGTGAGATGTAAATGTTTAATCTCTTACGAAGAAGGCTGCAGCTATTAGTCATGAGTTGTACCAGATCAATTGCTGTGTGTGGATAGCATAAAAGTTGTAGTTGAGCAGGATCAGCCATGCCATTTGTGAATGGAGTATAAAGGGTTGTCTCTTTCCCCATTTCAATTCAATCCTTTGGATGCCAATGCAGCTCTTATTGTGACCTCCTTACACCATCTTTAATTTGCTTCACTTGTTTTATTTTCAACTTGGAGAATGTAACTATGTTAAATGTAAATTCACATATCACTTTCAGTTAGTATTTTTCGTTATAGTAGTTTATTCAACCTTATTCAAGACAGACTTTATAGGGTTTGTTCTTTTGAGGCTCATTAATATGCAAAAGTTTTTGTATAGGTATGTACATGTTTGTATGTGCATGTGTGTATATATAATATATGTACACACAGAACTATTACATTTTTTAGCTCCTGTTCATTTGGTAAGGTGGTCAATATTGAAGCAGCACAATAATGAAGACTGATATCCTTATGTTTGTTAGAACATAGAACAGTACAGCATAACAACAGACAACAGCATAACTAATTAAAATAGTAATCAAATGCTTAACTAAACAAATCCCTTTTGAGTACATAGTGTCTATATACCTCCATCTTCAGTGCATTCTTGCCCCTATCCAACAATTGGGGGTGGGGGGGGGGGGTAGGGAACCTTATATTTGCTTCTACCAACAACCCTGGGAGTGCATTGAAGGCACTGACAACTCTAATTGGAAAAATATCTGCCCTGCAGGCCCTATAGTATTAGATACTTCGACCCTAGTGACAAAGATGGCCACTCTCAGTCTACTCAGTGTACTGTTCCTCTACATTTGGTCTCCCAAAGTGCAATACCTTACACATGGCCAGATTAAATTCTGTTTGGCATTTAACTCATCTGTGATTGGTATTCCTTACGTTAGTGGTTACCAACCTTTTGAAGCCCAAGATCCCCTACCTCGGCCTTAGTGAAAGGCAAGATCGACTCCAAATCGATTAGTTACATGCATGTGCACTGGGGCAGAAAAGACCAGAAGTAAAACCCTGCAACCCGGAAGTAGAAATAATGTATGAACACCAGGGGTCACCATCCTTTTTTTTTGCACCGCGGACCAGTTTAATTTTGGCAATATTCTTGCAGACCGGCCAACCGGTGGGGGTGAGGGGGGTGTTAAACATGACCGGAATACAGCAATACTTGAAGCAGGTTCCTTATGTCCAGTCTATTCCATAATTTACTTTACGTGGCTCTCAGCACTTACCTGCTGTCCCGCTTGCTCACGTTTTTAACGCTGGAAAAAAACTCAGCAGGTTTGTATTTAAGTGCGGGGTGCTTGGACTCAGGGTACCGAAGCAGTTTTGAGAGCTTCATTGCCTCATTAAACAATCTCCCATCCGCATGAGCTCCAACCTCCTGCCTGCCCGCTGCCTTGGCCAGGTGCGTCTGTTCCCGTATCGTGGCTGTGGTGGTCACAGTCCGGAGAGAGCGACTGACTGGGTGAGGAGTGCGGCAGGACGTGTCCACCCCTCTTGTAGGATCTATTGGCCGACAAAAGTTTGTTTCAGTAAATCACAGCGAGGTAGCTGCTCTGCTACTTATGAAACGCTGAGCCTGAATTAGGTCGTCTGTGAATATTTTAGCACCAGCTTCCCCACGAATGTTCAGTGTGGTGAACAGGTTTAGAAGCGGCGCCCATCTGTCCGAGCTCCAGGCCAGTAGCAATGGCACTTCCTGCCGGCCGCACGAAGCGGCTGGTTACCCGAGGCTAACCAGTGATCCCTGATGCGCTTGGGTAATGACCTTGCGTGTATTCAAGTTCAACAGTGGGCGTGACAGGGAATAAGGAAAGGTACAGCAGACTCATATCATTTCCTTGTGGCCTGGTGGTTGGGGACCAGCACGTGGCGGGGGAGCTACGTGCATGCACACTGGGCAGAAAGAATGGAACTAAAACCCAGCAGCCTGGAAACAATCTCTCAGTAGTATTTGTGTATTTATTTTTCATTTTTTTTCGGGATCTAGTGGGAAAGTCTCAAAGATCAACCAGTCGATCGTGATCGACGGTTTTTGCGACCACTCCTTACGTAAATCTTTTACATTATCCACAACATTACCAATCTTTGGTATCATCTGTGAGTTTACCAACCCAACTATCCACATTTTCATCCAGATAATTTATATAAATCATCAACAGAAGTGTCTGCTTGAATCCCTGTAGGAATCAGTAGTGACAGACCTCCAGCCAGAAGAAGTCCTGTCAGCCACTATTCTGTCGTCTTTGGGCAAGACAGTTCTGGGCTCAAATGGCCAATTCACTGTCGATCCCATCAGAATCTTCTGGATGAGCCTTCTGCCTTGTCAAACACCTTACTAAAATCCACATAGATAACATCCATGACTCCACCTTTATTTCCTCCTCAAAGGACTCTGTAAAGTTATTAAGACGTGACTGGACCTGCAAAAAGTCATGCTGACTGCCTTAATTTGGCCTAATCCTGATTTTGCAAATGCTTATGAATCCAATAAAGCGAGAGGAAATTCAATTGGGAGGGAGAACAAGGCACCAAAGCTAAGGCTTATATCTGCTGTAAAATGAAGGATGGCAGAATGCATGAGTTGATTGTCATTAGGACACAAACAAAATGCTTAAAAGTGCTTTCATTTCTGGGGTGCTGATGCTCTGGCTCCTCTGGCACTGTCAGGCATTAGTTTCCCAAAAGTTTTGTGGTATGGTTCCATTTAAGACTATAAATGGACTGTATTGGACAGGCTTTTGGAATTGTTCTAGAAACCTGAGGAATTATGTTGACCTTCAGGATGCTGTTGCAGGAACCAAAAATGTCAGATTGGGTTAGAAGCCTATTTCCTTAGCAGAACCTTGGTTACTCCAAATGTATTTTTTTTAAAGTCTGTTAGTTCCATGATCATTATTAATTATCTGTATCCAAGGCTGTAGAGTGATGGAAGTTTGTGTTCGCTTCAACTAAATTCTGGTTAAGTGTAGAATATTTAATAACTGTAATGTTCTCCTTATTCTTCCAGCACTGTGTAAGCATCACCTGATCAATGTTTTCTTTTAAAGATGTTATCTGAAAGTCCAAAGATATGTCCAAAGCCTCAATGTGAGCAATATTCTAAGCTCTTGAGCTGGTGCCACTTAAATTACATGAAGTTAGTAACTTACATTACATTAAAAATGAATTTCCGTAAAAGGAAATTCCATTTGGAATAAGAAAAGACATTGCTGACTTTCATTACTTTCTCATTAAAAGAGAAATGAGAGAGTAATGAGATTACAATTAAATCTCTGTATTTTGCATATTTCCCCCAAGACTATAGCGGTGTATATCGTAGACGCGATGAGCTTCCACCAAGTTCTAGTTCCTCTCCAAGCCACCAACTATTCCGCATAAAAATTGATGTTCCTTTGTCATTGGGGTTAAGACTTGCTACTCTGCATCCTGCATTGCAGGAATACTTTCACTAGAAGGAATGTGGCGAATCAAGAATTTGATTTATCATTATCTATTCAATTGGAAATGAGGCCGGACAAAAAATGCTGGCCTTGCCACACCCATAACCCTAAACTGATTTTATAAAAGTTACCAATGAAATTCAAGTGAATGAGACAATGTTTCTCTAAAGCACGTAGTACACATAACACACATGTAACGCATAATAACTTGGGAAAATAAGGATAAAATCTACAGATGAATTATGCATAAATAAGCAAAGTTAAGGGCATTGAAGTGGACGTTTGAAATACTTGCATGTCAGGAAATATCTAGAATTTCATATTAATCAAATATTGATGCAATTCAAGGAAAAACGTTGTCTTTCAGTGGCAACTTCTGAATTCCAACCCAGAATTCAGTAATTTTATATTCACAGACATCTCATTTGTTTTTGTTTCCATTCATGGTGTAGATAATTGAACTGAGGAATTTGATTATTTGATTTAAAGCAGACAACAAGGGTTTGTAGACTCTACTATGTTGCACAAGACGTAATCAATTTGCTTCATTCATGTCTTGAGCAAGAAATTATTATTTTCTGTTGAAGTGTCAGCTTACTTTCTACTGAACGCATTATTAGTCTTCACAATTGATGTGTTTACTTCTGTTACACTGACTAATTACTTATATATGACTTGCACAAAAATGGTAATTTAATCTGTTCATTTCGAAATCATCAGTATCAGAGGTATATGAAAGATGTAGTTGCCAAATGTAGTTTTATCTTCAGTTACAAAATTTAAGAACATCAGTGTTGGTCATCAATAATGCAGTGAAATTCAAGCTCATGTCATTCCATTTTCATGAATGAATTAAATGTTAAATATTTTATATTGAACTTAAAAATTTGTTCTGTGTAACCTTTTATATTCATCTTTGAAGGCGCTTTGTTATCTACTTTATTGAGCAAGTGCTTATTCAAGGGGAGGTAGGAGGGAAGAACTGAAAGGAAGGTCTGTGTTAGCACTGAAGAAAGGAGAGACTGAAATGGCCAATAGATTAAGATACAATGCGCAGGTATGATAATGGAACAAGGAAAGAAACATAAGATGGGTTGATAAGAGATGTAAATTGCAGCAACGGAATCGTTACTGATAGTAGTTGTCCAAATAAATTAATATTAATAATTTCATATGATTATTGTTGATTCAATGTTGAATGTGTGGCACTGTAAATGTATCCACCCGAAAGATGAGATGCAATTCCTTGAACTTCCGCTGAGCATCATTAGAATGCTAAATAGGAGGGTTCAAGGGCGTAAGGGTTGGCATGAAGTGGTAGAGAGTTAACGTGACAGGAAACTCTGATCGTACTTGCAGACTGAACAAAGGTATTTCACAGTAATGGTATTGTAATTAAATGAAGTTCAGAGCTTAAAGAACAGATGCACCACTAAGATGTATAGCAGCAAATGGCAATTACTCTGCTCCTGGCACAGATTTGAAATCATTTAGCCATTTGAGCTACTCTCAACAAAGTACTTTCTAAATGTAGAATTTTTTTCTTTAATGTTGATCATGGATTCAGCAATCCATTGCAAGTATTATTAGCACAAACTATTCTCTTACACAGAACAAAATGTGCATAATTTCCAAACAAGCTTAATTTACATTATTACTGAGTATGTAACCCAGCCTTAATAATTTTTAAAAAAAGTATATTTAGAGCTGTGTGATATCCTAGAGGATCCTTTAGCACTGATCAAGGACAAATTAAGTACTGCTGCCTGAACATAACTGCAGGTTCTCCACCCCCCCCCCCCCCCCATGTTTTGTATAAGAAACAAATGTTAAGATAGGGACCCACGCAACTCATAGAAAATCAGCAACGTTGCATACAGTAAATGTTCTCGGACAATATTTGACATACCTTGAAACTCTTTGATTACGAGCAAACCCATTCAGAAGAAATACTACAGACGGCCCTCCTTATCCACTGAGGATTGGTTCCGGGACCATCTCCCCCCCCCCCCGGCGGATACCAAAAAACGTGATGCTCAAGTCCCTTATTTAACCTGTCTCAGTGCGGTGGACTTTAGGACCCGGTGGAGCTCAGGACCCGCCACCCGTGGCTGCTGCTGTTTCTGTTCCATTGACGGAAAGCGATCACGATTGAAAATGAAGTGGAAATAATAAAGTGATCAGAAAGAGGTGAAGCGTCATTGGAAAAGGGTTAGGCTACAGTCGGTCAATGATCGGAACAATTTTAAAGGATAAAGTGAGAATGGAGCATGTGAAGGCCCTGCCCCAATGAAAGTTACAATTATTACTAAGCAATGCAGTGGTTTAATTATTGAAATGCATATGTTTCTTAAGTGTTTTATATGCATAGAAAGGTAAAATAGATACTATATACTAAGACAAACGTTTGACTAACTGACGCTAAATAATACCAGACGTACCTGTTCCGACTTGGAGAACTTCTGGGGTTTTTTCGATTCCCGATCCACAATAACCTACGCACATCCTCCTGTATACTTCAAATCATCTCTAGATTACTTATAATACCTAATACAATGTAAATGCTATGTAAATAGTTGTTATACTGTATTGTTTGGGGAATAATGACAAGAAAAAAGTCTGTACGTGCTCAAACAACAAGTGCTGGAGAGAGAACTTCCGGTTTTCCTGATCTGTGGCTGGTTGAATCCACACATGCGGAACCTGCGGATAAGGAGGGTTCCATGTGGTTCTGTTACTGTGCTAAATAGGGCAAACCAGGAAAACAACATAGAACAGCACAGTACAGGCCCCTTGGACTCAATGTTGTGCCAACCCTTTAACCTATTCTAAGATCATCTAATCCTTCCATCCGACATTCTTCTTTTGTCCATATGCCTACCTAAGATTCTCTGAAATGTTCCTAATGTTTTTGCCTTTACCACAACCTCTAGCAGCATGTTCCTTGCACCTACCACTCTTAGTGTTTTTAAAAAAATCCCTACCTCTCATATCCCCCTTCTTTTCCCTCTAAACACCTAAAAGTTATGCCCCCTTATATGAACCACTTCGGTCTGGGTGGGGGGGGGGGAGTGGGTAGTCTCTGGCTTTCCACTCTACTTCTGCCATTTATCTTCTTGCACATCTCAATAAAGTCAGCTCTCACCCTCCTTCTCAAAGAGAAAGGCGTAGCTCATTCAACCTATTCTCAGTGCTCTCTAATCCAGGCAGCATCTCATCTGTACTCTCCAAAGCAGGGATTTCCAACCAGGTGTCCACAGACCTCTTGCTTAATGGTATTGGTTCATGGCGTAAAGAAGGTTGGGAACCTCTCCTCCAAAGCTTCCACATCTTTTGTATAGGGGCAGCTCCAGAACTGAACACAATATTTGAAGTGTGGTTAACCAGAGTTTGAAGGAGGTGCAACATTACCTTGTAGTTCTTGAACTCAGTCCCCTGATTAGTGAAGGCCAATATAGTTTAATCATCAATTGGTGCTGCAACTTTGAGAGATCTATGGATGTAGACCCCAACAGTTTCCTCTGTTCCTTCATTCTGTTAAGAATCCTGTCAGTAACCCTGTATTTGACTTTCCAAAGTAGTTCACTTCACATTTTCTAGATTGAATTCCAATTGCAAAATCTCAGTCAGCTCTGCATCCTAACCAATGACAACCTTCTTCGCTTTCCACAATAGCACCAACCTTCATGTCATCTGCAAATGTACTAATCCACCCTTCCACTTTGCCATTGAAATCTTTGCTAAAAAAATCACAACGAGCAGGGGTTTCAGAACAAACCCTGCAGAACACCACTAGTCACTGACCTCCCGACAGAATTCACTCTGTCTCCTCCGGTTTAAGATGGTGCCTCTGAAGGGAAGAGACAGTTCACTGGTAGTTCAAAAGTCAAGAAATTCGACTAAAGATGTTATTAATAACACCTTTTCTGAAGTAAACTGTGGTAAACTATCACTGCAAACAATGAAGAGGCAAGTGAAGGCAAAGCAAATTCAAGGGATGAGCTGTGCTGGTGTTTTGCAAAATCAAAGCAGGTGGAGTTGGAGTGAGCGATTTTGGGAGAAGCAATGGAGGTAGAAGAGTTTCGATGCCCATCCAACTAACCTGGTTGTGAGGTTGGATCACTAAGCGCTGAGCTGATTTAGAGAGGTCAAAAATGGCTTCAAGCTGGGTGGCGTGGTCTAGGCCTGGTGTGTTTCACAGCAGCAGGACCAGGTTCCTAATGTAAGACACAATCTGCTGTTTGGACAATTTAAATGCCGGTCCAGGTAGACTGGAAAGGCAGTGTTTCGGGACCAGAAGCAAGAATCGGGCTGATTTCATTCACTCTCCTGTGGTGTGCACTCCTCTCTCTCTGACACTGACCTGTGAGACTGAGCTGGCTCCTGTACTTCGTGTCTGCTAGCTTCCCAGCAATTTGCCCCACTAATATGATAAGTGGGCTTTGGGCCCACTCTTGGCTGCTCCAAGGATTCGGATCTAAGGACTCAGTTTGATTCGGAATGATGGCTCGCTTCTTTTATTTGTGTAATTTGTGTGTTTTTTTTGTCTCTTTCTCTGTACATTGGGTCTTGGTCGTTATTTTGTTTAATTGGGTTCTTTCAGGTTTCTTACTTTGTGGCTGCCGGTAAGCAGACAAGTTTCAAGGCTGTATAGTTTATACATTCTTTGATAATGTTCTTGGATCTACAATCATTCTTTACCTTCCATGAGCATACCAATTTTGAATCCTTGTAACCAAGTTTTCCTGGATGCCATGCCTCCAGACCTTCTGAATAAGCCTACCTTGTATGATTTTGTCAAATGCCTTACTAAAATCCATATGCCCCATGTCCACGACTTTGCCTTCATCAGTTTGTTTGTTTCACTTTGCCAAATAACTCAGTCAAGCTTGAGGCAGTCAGACTCTGCTTCTGCAAATGCTCGTAGATCTTATCTCTGAATCCCCTCCAAAGAGGGGGAAATTAAAATAAAATGTCTTAGTACAAGTTTAACCATCAGAAGTACTGTTTTGTAGATCAATCTGATCTTCTCTCTTGTGTTCTGGAACATGCTTCACTCCTACATCATCCAGAGATTGTCACTTGATTCACGTCTAAACAAGTTAATATGAAGATAGAAATTGTGAGAAGAACCAAATTGGGAGGATAATAATAGTCTAGTTATTTGTGTTTTGCACAGGTGTTTTGTTGACCTCAAAGCTACCAAATTAAAGCAGGGACAAGGGTTGTAAGGCATTTGGCTGTGTAGATTATTGAATTTGTAGTGTGAGGCTATAAGTAATAGATTTATTAAGCTGGCAACTGTAGGCCAGCTTAACAAACAATAACAGTTAAAACTAGAGATTGAGGGAGCATCAGGGTTTCAGTAAGTAGATATTAGGTAAGTTCTTTCTGGACCTGGACCATTCCTTGGCCCATGTACTTGCCTTTCATTACACTTGCCTTTTGTGGCCATATTGCCCCTAATGTCCATGCAATGCTGTTGTAGCCTCTCTGCAATGAGGAGAACAGGCTGCATGTAATAACTAGGCTTTGGGTGGTGGAAACTAATGTTCTTTACATGAATTCCCCTGACTTCGTTTAACTGCTTATGCTGTCAAAGCCTTGATCATTGTTTCTAAATAACTAGAAATGTTTAGAAATAATTGAAAGACATTTCAACAATCCTGTTTTTTAAATTGTTTTTAATTAACTTCTACAATGTACTTATTATTGTTCACTTAATAAAAGCTTCCAGCCTCTCCACTTAGAACTTAATGTAATCCTCTCAGTGATTTCAGGAGCAGAACAGAAGATCAGATGTTCCTGCTGGAAATAACAGCTTTGAAATTGCAGCTCAGCCATTAGTGAATAGATTAACCTAGGTAAAGGAAATTTAAGGTAAAATGTTTTCAGTATACATGCAGAGATTACATATTTTCAGGAGGGGTAATTACCCCTGCTTGATTATGTTCAGAAATATCAATATTATGTACTGCAATATTCCACAGAAGATGATGATCACAGTTAAATAGAATGGTAACAAATGAATTTGTGACAATTGGCTTGGTACTCCTGCCTTCAAATACTGTTCATGTCTATAAGCCTGAATTTGTGCTCTCTCTGGTTCCCTGATTGACTTCTCCAATTTCTTCCTCTACTGGCTCTCAAGCACAAGCTGACTTATCCTGGTGACAATCATCTGAGGCTTTTAAATTCAATCGCTTGACTTAACACCCTGACAGTAAGACTATTTAGAATAGTTGACATAATTCTTGCAAAAGCAATGGGTAAGTTTATATGTTGCACTATGTAATAGAAATTTTTTTCTGATGTCACATGTTGGAGAAGAACAAGCTTGAAAATATAATTAAAAAGCAGATTATGGAAATTTGATACAAACCAGCATAAAAATGGGTGCAGTAGTCAGGAGGTGGATGTAAAGAGAATATCTTGCATGCAAACTCTTCAGGATTCATTTGTTAACCCAGAATGTTTTTACTTGGTTTTTAACCTTCTTTTATCTGTAGGTATTTAAAATTTATTTAAAATGCAATGTTAACATGTTTCTATATAATATTTGGTCATTGCAGTAAAGATAGAGTTAACCCAGTATAAAGAATTAATGTACTTTTGATTAGCCGACCTTTGGAAACTGCTGTCTAGCACAATAATTATTAACATTTTCTGAAAATGTATGTTATGTTAATATTGATCATCATTGAATGTCTGCCAAGAGCATGTGGGGGTGGGGGGGGGTGGGGAAGAAGAATGCTGGAGATCATTTGCAGAAACCTTGAATTCAGTGGGAAGTTTTCATATTTCCTTTTTTATATTTAATTTTAAAAATACTTGTGCATAATTGCAGGAATGTTGATTAATTTGTTCAGCTTTTCTTTTAAAGCTAGTGTTTGAAATGTATTGATGATGCTTTTATTGGTGACAAGTGTGTTTATAAAATCTGCAGTGCATCTGCTGATGAATTTCTTGTAGCAGTGTTAAACATCCATTTAGAAAACAAAATTCTTGCAAATTTCAGATTGTTAGGGATTTTCTGTAAAATCTCATGGGAAAGATCAATGCATACTGTATATTGTTATTGCATTGTTTGAATTCTCTCACGTTCGGGTTCTGAACATTACTGTGCAGTAAGCTGGTGATGTCACTGCTTGCTTCACCAGGCTTTTTGGTCTCTCTCTCACAGGGAGCTGTGATTGGTATAGACGATGAGGATGACAGCACCTTCACAGTCACTGTGGATCAGAAGACATTCCATTTTCAAGGTGAGAGCAGAGCAATTCCAACATGCATTTGAAGGGCTGAAAGTACTTTGACTGTGGAGATGTTGAATGAAAGCTGGCACTTGAGATTTTGTGCATGGATATGTATTTTAACAGACCATGTGAAGCATGCGTGAGACTGAATATTCTAGAACTTGATTATTTAGCTGGTTAAATACTAGATATTTTGCAACTACATTAAAACCATGTTAAATGAGGATCTGTCTTCATCTGATTTTGGATATTATGTAAAAAATAAAGGAGAAGTTATGAAGAGAAAAGCAATCCTGTTATCTGTTTACAATTTTATGAACTGCTTGATGCTCTTTTAACTGCTGCTGTACAGCCAGAGGACTGGCAGCACTGGCAGTACAGTGACCAAGCCAAGCAGGGTTGTGCCTCAACTGAGTACTGCAGATGTGCATTAACGGGAAAGCCGAAAGCAGCTTTTGTCCTTTAAGGTGGAGACTTGTATTCTGCAAACCTACAATTTCTTCCACTGGCATTATTTGTCTCTTCATTTATGTGCCATCATTGCATTCTCTTCCTGATTTTATTACTAATTTGACCAGCTTTTTGTCATGTTTCGTCACTGTATGCTGTGGTTCACCGGTAGGAAGGGTAAGGCATTGTCATTTCAATTTTCCTTTCTCACTTGAAATTTGTATGATATTGTTTAACATTTTCATTGAGAAAGTCAGGACATCTGGTTAAGAAATAGCATGGCAAAGCTATTAGGTTAGGAATAGTTGTAATTTAGAAAACTGCATATTCCAGGTGTTAAAAAAATGAGCATCAGTTCAAGTTGCTTTTTATACATAACTTGCTCTTTTTATTTCCCTTGTTTAAATTATCATTGTTTCATTGCCTTGTTTTATTGATCATTACTGTTATTATTACACTTCAAGTTTCTCCTTCAGATGTATTACATATTAGACCCAAGATCTGATTGGAAAAGGATTAGTGATTACTAATTTGGTTCCTGTCACAAGCATTTCAGACTTGCAAGTGGAAAATAGTAATGGGTCTTTGATTCTAATTTTAGCAATATTTATTAGAATGGTTAAGTTAATATTGATTGAGGCAACACCTTATAATTTTTTTTACTGCTTTGTAAATTCAGTGTAACAGAAGTAATTAGTTTGTTAATCTTGGTTACCAAATAAGCCTCAAACAGTTCTCATCTAGGATGCAAAGGTGCAAGGATAAATATGTTCACTCTTTCTCAGTATTGCTGCGGTTGAAATACTTGAGGAAATTTAATTTTTTATTCTACAAATTGGAAACTTAACATGTGAAATTAAAGAAATGTGTTGCATTGAGATAAATAATTGAAATAAAGTATTCTGCAAACTTCAAGAAAGATGTGAATACATTAAGAATAGTGTAAGAGACGTGCTCTTATTGAAAAGCTTAAAAGCTGGGAGAGCTTTACTGGAGAAGAGATTGGCAACCTTTCGGACTAAGGAAGTGTATAGAATAGAGTGACAGAGTTAGTACAACAAATAGCTGACTACCAGTATAAAAGATTTAAAGTTAGAAACAATAGATACAAAATGTTCATGATACAGGAGAAAGTATTGCCCAGAAGAGTGGTAAATATCTAAAATATTTTACCACAGGAAGTAATTCAGAGAAATTTTGACAAGTAGGTTGAAGGGGAATAAGCATTGGAGAAAATGAGAGGTTGCTGTAATTGTGTATGGAAGTAGGCTTGTGTGGTGCATAAATATCAGTACCTTAGCATTTTAATTTCTAGCCAAGAATAATACATACTATTTCCATAAAATGACAAATACCACTTGTTTTCAAAGCAATAAAATTTAACCTTCTAAGCAATTTGCCTTGTTCACTTAGCTGTTAGTAATTTGTTCTGGGGGGTAACTTACTTTCAACCAACTGCACGTGTGCTTGTTAATATTTTGAGTTCGGCAAAACTTTGATTAATTCCAGTTTAGTTTCTTCAAACTGAGCTTGAAACCTGACAAAGGATAATGAAATGCTGACCTTTGTATCTATAATGCAAGATGGCAGGCAGGAGTGGTGCAGTGGTTCCCAAACCTTTTTGGGTTACTGTCCCATTGCCTCCCAGACCATATCAACAGCATCCCCTATCTCTTCCCGGTTGTTGCATAAAACTATAAATTATTTTTAAATTTGATTACAGTAAAACTATTTTCATTAACAATTTTAGAGTGTAGATTAGTAGTCCAGCTTTTCACTACTTTCTCCTTTCACTGAGATGGATGAGGTGTTATCAGATTCTCAACATCAGTCAGAAGGAATCTCAGATTCCCACGTACAGTAATTTGCAGTTTGCTTTGTTGCTGTGAAAGAAGTTGGGCAATTGTACTGACACTGCCCTCCACTAAATATGATGTTGGAAAGGCAATAAAGAACAGCTTACTTTTTTCAGCCTCTTGGTGGCATCCTGTCATCAATGGAGTCCCATCTGTTGCACAAGCAAGAATGTTGGTGAGTGGAATACCATGCCCTTTGAAAACATTGCTCAACAACCTGAAATATTGACTCCCCCATCATATCAGTTTCTCGGCCCCTTGTAAATAACAACTCACTTTCATCTTTTATGAAGTGAATATAACCCAAAAGCCAAGTTTAATCTCCAGGAAAAGCTGATTGCTCCAACTGCAGAACAAACACTGTTGTCCTAAGTACATTGCACAATGTGTCTTCCACATTTTCAGATATTTCATCTATTTGTCTTTGAACAAAGTTGTCACTGAGCAGAATCACTTTAATTATTTGGTCTGATGACTTCTACAATACTATACTCAGAACCTCCCTTACTGCTGGCAGAATCAGTTCTTCTCCAGTTGCATGGGGCTTTCTAGATTAGCAATAAGCATTGAATTGTTGTATGAAGCATGCAATCACTGTTTTGTTAGGTGCTAGTAAACATGTTTTGAAGTGCTTTATGTTTCTGAAATTTATGCAAAGTGACTGAAGATGTTCTTGTTTGCTTGATCAGTTTGTTTCTTCTTCAAATGTGCAAGTAGCCTGGACAGTTTCATTGCCTCATTTGGAAAAACTTTTTCACACAACAGACACATCGGCTGCTGTTGGTTACTTGGTGCTGATATAAATCCCTATTTCAGACACTCCACACAAAACTGTCCACACTTCTTTTTCATTTGGTCTGTTTCTTCCATTTTCATGCCAAGGAGAATTGGTAGATGTGTAATTGGATTTCCAGTAGGCCTTTGGCAAGGTGCCACACATAAGGCTGCTTAACAAGTTAAGACCCCATGGGATTACAGGAAAAACACTAGCATGGATAAAGCAGTGGCTGATTGGCAGGAAGCAAAGAGTGGGAATAAATTGAGCCTTCTCTGTTAGGCTACCGATGACTTGTGGTGTTCCACAGGGGTCTGTGTTGGGATCGCTTCATTTTGCATTGCATGTAAATGACTTGGATGATGGAATTGATGGCTTTAGGGCAAAGTTTGCAGATGATAAAAAGATAGGTGGAGGGGCAGGTAGTTTTGAATAAGCAGAGAGGCTACAGAAGGACAGACAGGTTAAGAATAGATAAAGAAATGGCAAATGGACTACAACACTGGGAAGTGTATGGTCATGATGTTTGGTAGAAGAAATAAGAGTAGACTGTTTTCTAAATGGAGAGAAAATTCAGAAATCTAAGGTGCAAAGGGACTTGGGAGTCCTTGTACAGGATTCTCTTAAGGTTAATTTGCAAGTTGAGTCTGTGGTGAGGAATTGCAATGTTAGCATTCATTTCAAGAGATCTAGAATATAAAAACAGGCATGAAATGTTGAGGCTTTATAAAGTACTAGTGAGGCTTTACTTGGATTATTTTGAGCAGTTTTGTGCCCCTTATCTAAGAGAGGATGTGCTGACATTGGAAAAGGTTCAAAGGAAGTTCACAAAAATGAATCTGGGATTGAAAGGCTTTTGATGGCTCTGGGCCTGTATTCACTAGAATTCAGAAGAATGAGGGGTGACCTCATTGAAAACTATTGAATGTTGAAAGTCCTCAACGGAGTGTATGTGGAGTGGATATTTCCTATTGTGGGGGAGTTAAGGCCAGAGGACACAGCCTCAGAATAGAGGGGCGTCCTTTTAGAACAAAGATGAGGAGGAATTTCTTTAGCCAGAGAGTGGTGAATCTGTAGGATTCGTTACCACAGGCAGCTCTGGAGGCCAAGTCTTTGTGTATATTTAAGGCAGATATTGCTAGATTCATGAAGGAGATTGGAGCTGAGAGGAAGACAGAGCAGCCATGATGAACTAGTGGAGCAGATTCGATGGGCCAACTGACCTGTTTCTGCTCCTAAATCTTGTGGTATTATGGTCTTATTTTTGTTATGAATTAATGGCCACTGCAATCACTATTGTTCAAGTCTAGCCTCAAGGACTGTGATCAATAAAGGGAAAGTTATGATGTCATCATATGTCAGACAAATCTTGATTCTGCCTGAAGGCAAACAAAGCGAGGCAGCAATATCTCGTTTGGGACTTTGGCTAGAGAAATACAGTCAAGACAATTCGAAAGGACATATTCTAAACTTGGACACCATACACTAACCATGCAGTGATGCAATTCCTGTGAATTAGTGTTCCAAAGGCTAGTTGAGAGTAAGGCAGGATTTGACCAGAGCACTTTTAAAGAACTCCGTTAAAATAAACTTAATGAAAACCAAGGTGGTAGCACTCCAGTGTTGCATGGGAGAGGATGGTTAGAAGTCGGGTATCTCAACCAAGTATATTGCTGCTGGAGATCCTCTGAGCAGTATCCCTGATTTGACCATCTTGAACAATTTCACAAAAGATCTTTCATTATAATATCAAGTGTTCCATTCTTATTTCTTCAGTACCTTGTCTTCTGATACCCAAAACCTTACCACTATCAAGAACGAGAAGGAAAAAACCATAAGACCATAAGATATTGGAGCAGAATTAGGCCATTTGGCCCATAGTCTGCTTTGCCATTTTATCAAGGCTGATCTGATATTTCTCTCAGCCCCAACCTCCTGCCTTTTCCCCGTAATCCTTCCTGCCCTGATCAATCAAGAAACCATCAACATCTACCTTAAATATACATAAAGACTTGGCCTCTACAGCTGCCTGTGGCAACAAATTCCACAGATTCACCAATCTGTGGCTAAAGAAATTCCTCCATCCCTGTTCTAAAAGGATGCCCCTCTATTTTGAGGCTGTGTCCTTTGGTCTTAGACACTCCCACCATAGGAAACATCCTATCCACATCCACTCTGTCAAGGCCTTTCACCATTTGATAGGGTTCAATGAAGTCACCCCTCATTCTTCTAAATTCCAGTGAATACCAGCCGAGAGCCAACAGATGCTCTTCATATGACAAGCCTTTTATTTAATCCTGGATTCATTTTTGTAAACCTGCTTTGTCCCTCTCCAGTTTCAGTACATCCTTTCTGAGATAAGCGGCCCAAAACTGCTCACAAGTGAGGCCTCAACAGTGCTTTATGGAGTCTGAATATGACATCCTTGCTTTTATATTCTAGTCCTCTTGAAATTAATGCTAACATCGCATTTGGCTTCCTCACCACAGTCTCAACCTGCAAATGAACATCTAGGGAATCCTGCACAAGGGCTCACAAGTTCCTTTGCACATCGGATTGTTGCACTTTCTCTCCATTTAAGAAATAGTTTCTTCTACAAAAGTGCATAATTTTACACTCCCATCACTATTCCATCTACCATTTCTCCTCTCATTCTCCTAATCTGTCTAAGTCCTTCCTGTTTTCTCAAAACTACCTGGCCTTCCACCTATCTTCATATTGTCTGCAAACTTTGCAGCAAAGCCATCAATTCCATCATCCAAATCGTTGACATATAACGTAAAAAGAATCTGTCCCTATTTAGACCCTTGTGGAACACCACTAGTCACTGGCAGCCAATCAGAAGATGCTCCCTTTATTCCTGCTCTTTGCTCCTTTCCAATCAGCCACTGCTTTATCAATACTAGAATCTATCAAGTAATGCCATGGGCCTATAGCTTGTTAGGCAGCCTCATGTGTGGCAGCTTGTCTAAGGCCTCCTGAAAACCCAAGTACACAACATCAACCGATTCTCCTTTGACTATCCTGCTTATTATTTCTTCAAAGAATTCCAACAGATTTGTCAGACAAGATTTCTCCTTGAGCAAACCACGCTGACTATGGCCTATTTTATAACATGCCTCTGGGTACCATGAAACCACATCTTCCCACCCACTGAGGTCAGATTAACCGGCCTATAGTTTCCTTTGTTCTGCCTCTCTCCCTTCTTCAAAAAATGGTGTGTGATTTGCAATTTTCCAGTGTTCCAGAATCAATCCAGAATCCAGTGATTCTTGATTATTATTAGTGCCTCTGTGATTTCTTTAGCCCCCCCTTTCAAAACTCTGGAGTACACCCTCTGGTCCAGGTGACTTATCTACCTTCAGACCTTTCAGTTTCCCAAGAACCTTCTCCCTAGCAATAGTAACTTCACAAACTTCATGACCCCAAATGGTTCTACTTATTTGAAGGAGTGCTGCTCTGATGGTGCTTGATGCCATTTAGTTCAAAGTACAGGCCTGTCCCTGGATACTGGATATTAAAAGTAGGATCCTTACTTTTAGATGTCTATAATTCAATTTTCACCATAAGAAAATGCACAAAATCACTCTATATGGTAGTCACATATGCACAGTGCAATGTATAGTTCTTAAGAGGCAATGGTATCTGATTAATGCTAAAAGGTTACATGTAAATGTTTTTTTTCCTAAGTCTTGTTTTCATTTAAATTTAGCAGTGTATATGGGAGCTCATACATGTGTATTGGGGGAGCTGGTAGCTTACTGTTTGTTAACATCCAATACCCTGAAAATAATTTTTTTCTCCACCATCCGGTGTACTCTTACTATGAAACAATCTGCAAAATGCACTATAATCACTTGCAAAAGTGTTTTAATTGCATCTCCTAAATTAATGAACTCTACCACCATGTAAAGGCTCATGGAAACACCCCAGGTTTTGTAGGTTTCACTCCAAGTCTCCCACTATCTTGACTCTTCACTTAGAAACCCTAAATCCTCAAACTCCCATACCTAACAAATCTCTGGTAGGATCCTCATAAGAAATGCAGTGTTTCCAGAATGTACATCATCACTTTAGGCAATTGGGTATGAGCAATAACTGCTGCCTTTCCCAATGACCACAATATATTATAAATGAATCTTTATTTAAAAAATGATGTTGAGAATGTTATCTAGAGTGCAAAGGTTCAATTGCGAGTTAAATAAAAACTAGGTTTACACAACATGAAAGTTTAAAGACAAAGTGGCGATTTAATTGAAAATTTCAAGAAATTAAGGGAATTGGTGAGGTAGGTAGAAGTTATTTCCACTGGTTAGGGAATCTAGTGCTTGGTGCACAATGTGAATATTAGAGCTAAAACTTGTGGAAGTGAATTTTGAACCATTTCTGAATGCAAAGTGTATTAAACATTTGAAAAGTTCTTCCGCAATTGGTCATTGTTAACTTTAAGCCTGAGACTAATAAGCTTTTGTCAATCAAAGGTATTGAGGAAGTAGGGTCTATTGAGTTAAGTTAAAAATCAACCGCAATGTAAATGAATCATTAAGTCTGTGGAATTGACAGTGTGCTAACTGGCCCCAGCACACAATTAAAATCAAGCTTAACCACAGCTAATATAAACCCAACTCTAGCTCAAGGAGCTATAATTTTGCTAGATAATTTGACCTAGCCCAGATCAGAATCTGGTTTCTCATTTGCAAATGCATCTCTGATCATTTAAATTAATATTGAGGACCCCTGACCCTATTACACTTTATTCAACTTTTAAACTGGATTCCTGCCCCCAAAGCAGAAATTCATTTATCTATGGGCCACATCTGATTTAGTCAGACAAACTACAATTTGCTTCAAACCCAGTTGACCCAGTATCATTCATCGGCTGTGCTCTTGTTCTAACATAAGCTTTAATCAATTTGGTGACAATTTAATTTTACTAGGAAATATTAAAATAAGACTGTTTGCAATTAAAGAATACAACCCTGAGATTCATTTTCTTGCAGCATACTCAACAAATACATAGAATAATAACAATATCAATGAAAGACTGCATCAACTTGGGCATTCAACCAGTGTGCAAAAGACAATTATGCAAATATGAAAAAACAAAGAAACAATAAATAAATATTTAAAACATGATGAAGAGTTCTTGAGAGTGAGTCCATTGGTTGTGGGAACATTTCAATGATGGGGCAAGTGAAGTTAATCATCTTTCATTCAAGAGCCTGATGGTTGAGGGGTAATAACTGTCACTGAACCTGATGATGTGAGTCCTGAGGCTTGTGTACCTTCTTCCTGATGGCAGCACCAAGAAGAAAGTAAGTCTTGGGTGGTGGGATCCCTGATGATGGATGCTGCTTTCCTGCGACAGCATTTCATATAGATGTGCTCAATGGTGTGGAGGCCTTCACCCATGATGGACTAGGCCATTTCCACTACAGTTTGTAGGATTTTCCATTCAAGGGCATTTGTGTTTCCATATGAGGTTGTGGTGCAGTCAGTCAATATTCTCTCCGCTACACATCTGTAGAAGTTAATCAAAGGTTTAGATGTCATGCTGAATCTTCGCAAACTCCAAAGGAAGTAGAGGAGCTGCCTTCTTTCTTCGTAATCGCACTTGTGAGCTGGGGCCAGGACAGGTCCTATGAAATAGTAACACTGAGGAACTTATAATGTTGCTGACCCTCTCCAGCTCTGATCCTCCAGTGAGGACTTGCTCATGGACCTCTGGTTTCCTCCTTCTAAAGTTAATAATCAACTGCTTGGTGGTGTTGACGGTGACGGTTGTTGTTATGGCACCACTCAGCCAGATTTTCAGTTTCCTTTTTATATGCTGATTTGTTAACATCTTTGATGTGGCCTACAACAGTGGTGTAGTTAGCAAGCTTGAATATGGCGTTGGACCTATGCTTAGCCACACAGTCATAAGTGTTCCGCGAGTGGAGCAGAGACTGAGCACACAGCCTTGTGGGTGCACCTATGCTGATGGAGATTGTGGAGGAGATGTTGCCAATTCAAAATAACTGGGGTCTGCAAGTGAGGAATTCGAGGATCCAATTACACAAGGAAGTATTGAGGCCGAAGTCTAGGAGCTTATTGATTAGTTTTGAGGAGAAGATGGTATCAAATGCTGAGCTGTAGTTGATAAAGAGTATCCTGATGTATGCATCTTTGCTGTCCAGATGTTTCAGTGTTGAGTGAAACATAGAAACATAGAAAATAGGTGTAGGAGTAGGCCATTCGACCCTTCGAGCCTGCATCGCCATTCAGTATGATCATGGTTGATCATCCAATTCAGAACCCTGTACCTGCTTTCTCTCCATACCCCCGATCCCTTTAGCCACAAGGGCCATATCTAACATCCTCTTGAATATGGCCAATGAACCGGCATCAACTGTTTCCTGTGGCAGAGAATTCCGCAGATTCACCATTGTCTGTGTGAAGAAGCTTTTCCTCATCCCGGTCCTAAAAGGCTTCCCCTTTATCCTTAAACTGTGACCCCTCATTCTGGACTTAACAACATCAGAAACAATCTTCCTGCATCTAGCCTGTCCAATCCCTTTAGAATTTTATACGTTTCATTAAGATCCCCCCCACCCCCAATCTTCTAAATTCCAGTGAGTATAAGCCTAGTCGATCCAGTCTTTCTTCATATGAAAGTCCTGCCATCCCAGGAATCAATCTGGTGAACCTTGTTTGTACCCTCTATGGCAAGAATGTCTTTCCTTACATTAGGGGACCAAAACTGCACACAATACTCTAGGTGCGCTCTCACCAAGGCCTTGTACAACCGCAGTAGAACCTCCCTGCTCCTGTACTCAAATCCTTTTGCTATGAATGCCAACATACCATTTGCCTTTCTCACCGCCTGCTGTACCTGCATGCCCACCTTCAATGACTGGTGTACAATGACACCCAGGTCTCATTGCACCTCCCCTTTTCATAATCGGCCACCGTTCGGATAATAATCTGCTTTCCTGTTCTTGCAACCAAAGTGGATAACCTCACATTTATCCACATTAAATTGCATCTGCCATGAATTTGCCCACTCACCTAACCTATCCAAGTCACCCTGCATCCTCTTAGCATTCTCCTCACAGCTAACACCGCCGCCCAGCTTCGTGTCATCCGCAAACTTGGAGATGCTGCATTTCATTCCTTCGTCTAAATCATTAATATATATTGTAAACAACTGGGGTCCCAGCACTGAGCCTTGCGGTACCCCACTAGTCACTGCCTGCCATTCTGAAAAGGTCCCGTTTACTCCCACTCTTTGCTTCCTGTCTGCCAACCAATTCTCTATCCACATCAATACCATACCCCCAATACCGTGTGCTTTAAGTTTGCACACTAATCTCCTGTGTGGGACCTTGTCAAAAGCCTTTTGAAAATCTAAATATACCACATCCACTGGCTCTCCCCTATCCACTCTACTAGTTACATCTTCAAAAAATTCTATAAGATTCGTCAGACATGATTTTCCTTTCACAAATCCATGCTGACTTTGTCTGATGATTTCACCTCTTTCCAAATGTGCTGTTATCACATCTTTGATAACTGACTCTAGCATTTTCCCCACCACCAATGTCAGACTAACCGGTCTATAATTCCCCGGTTTCTCTCTCCCTCCTTTTTTAAAAAGTGGGGTTACATTAGCCACCCTCCAATCCTCAGGAACTAATCCAGAATCTAAGGAGTTTTGAAAAATTATCACTAATGCATCCACTATTTCTTGGGCTACTTCCTTAAGCACTCTGGGATGCAGACCATCTGGCCCTGGGGATTTATCTGCCTTTAATCCCTTCAATTTACCTAACACCACTTCCCTACTAACATGTATTTCCCTCAGTTCTTCCATTTCAGTAAACCCTCGGTCCCCTACTATTTCCGGAAGATTATTTATGTCCTCCTTGGTAAAGACAGAACCAAAGTAGTTATTCAATTGGTCTGCCATGTCTTTGTTCCCTATGATCAATTCACCTGTTTCTGACTGTAAAGGACCTACATTTGTCTTGACCAATCTTTTTCTTTTCACATATCTATAAAAGCTTTTACAGTCAGTTTTTATGTTCCCTGCCAGCTTTCTCTCATAATCTTTTTTCCCTTTCCTAATTAAACCCTTTGTCCTCCTCTGCTGGACTCTGAATTTCTCCCAGTCAGCAAATTGGAGTGGATCTAAGATGCTTCTTTGGCCGGAGTTGATAAGCTTCATCACTAATCTCTCAAAAACACTTTGTTGCTGTGGATGTAAGTGCTACTGGGCGATTGTCATTAAGGCAGGTTACCATGTTCTTCTTGGGCACCGGTATTGTTGAAGCCGGCTTGATGCAGGTGGGTACCCTAGACTGCTGAAGCATGAGGTTAAAGATCTCAGTGAACACTCCAGCCAGTTGATCAGCACAGGTCCTTGGTACCTTTGGCCAGGTACCTCTTCTCGACTAGATGCTTTTCATGGGTTCACCCTACTGCTCGTACGTCAGCCTCAGAGACTAGAATCATAGGATCATTGGGACTGTGGGAGTTTGTGATGCTTTCTCTGAGTTTTGATGGTCAAAGCTAGCATAGCATTGAGCTCATCTGGGAGCGAAGCCCTGCTGTCACCTATATTATTTGATTTAACTTTATAAGAGGTGATAGTATTCAAGAGCTGCCACAACTGTTGAGCATCCTTTGTTGATTCATGTTTAGTCTGGATTTGCCACTTCGCCTGTGAGATGGCTTTCCAGAGATTGTACCTGGACCTCTTCTAACTTTCTTGGTCACCACACTTGAATACACATGGTTCATTCAGGACTTCTGATTGGGGAAGACCCTGAATGATTTTGTGAGAACACACTCATCTACAACTGTTTCAATATAGCCTGTGACAACCATGGTGCATTCATTCATATCCATAAATGAGTCCTTGAACATGACTCAGCTGACTCGGGAAGCAATCCCATAGCCACTCCTCTGCCTTCTGCGACCAGCTCTTTGTTGACCTCAGCTCAGGACATTTGCTCTTCAGCCGCTGCTTGTATGCAGGTTGGATCAGATTTACTGAAATGCTGCCTGGGCATGGAATGGTAGGCATTCTTTATCTAATATAACAGTGGTCTAGTGTGTTTGGATGTCCAGTGCTACAGGTTATATGCTGATTGTTATTGGGCAGGATTTTCTTCAAACAAGCCTGGTTGTAGTCCCTGACTATGATTTGAAATGCATTGGGATGAACTAGATAGATAGATAGATAGATAGATACTTTATTCATCCCCATGGGGAAATTCAACTTTTTTTCCAATGTCCCATACACTTGTTGTAGCAAAACTAATTACATACAATACTTAACTCAGTAAAAAATATGATATGCATCTAAATCACTATCTCAAAAAGCATTAATAATAGCTTTTAAAAAGTTCTTAAGTCCTGGCGGTAGAATTGTAAAGCCTAATGGCATTGGGGAGTATTGACCTCTTCATCCTGTCTGAGGAGCATTGCATCGATAGTAACCTGTCGCTGAAACTGCTTCTCTGTCTCTGGATGGTGCTATGTAGAGGATGTTCAGAGTTATCCATAATTGACCGTAGCCTACTCAGCGCCCTTCGCTCAGCTACCGATGTTAAACTCTCCAGTACTTTGCCCACGACAGAGCCCGCCTTCCTTACCAGCTTATTAAGACGTGAGGCGTCCCTCTTCTTAATGCTTCCTCCCCAACACGCCACCACAAAGAAGAGGGCGCTCTCCACAATTGACCTATAGAACATCTTCAGCATCTCACTACAGACATTGAATGACGCCAACCTTCTTAGGAAGTACAGTCGACTCTGTGCCTTCCTGCACAAGGCATCTGTGTTGGCAGTCCAGTCTAGCTTCTCGTCTAACTGTACTCCCAGATACTTGTAGGTCTTAACCTGCTCCACGCATTCTCCATTAATGATCACTGGCTCCATATGAGGCCTAGATCTCCTAAAGTCCACCACCATCTCCTTGGTCTTGGTGATATTGAGACGCAGGTAGTTTGAGTTGCACCATATCACAAAGTCCTGTATCAGTTTCCTATACTCCTCCTCCTGTCCATTCCTGACACACCCCACTATGGCCGTGTCATCAGCGAACTTCTGCACATGGCAGGACTCCGAGTTATATTGGAAGTCTGATGTGTACAGGGTGAACAGGACCGGAGAGAGTACTACTGCTTGTTTGGAGACAGCATCATGCAATACTCAAGCACTTGACTATGGTCAGCTGCTGGTGGTATGTAAACTGTGGTCAGTATTATGGAGGAGGAGGAGAACTTCCTAGGTAAATAGCGTGCACTGCATTTGACCATTAATTGGTCAAGGTTGGGGAAACTGCCACATCAGAACACCACCAAGAGTTTATCATGAAACACATACCTTCACCTTTTGCATTTTCCGAATCAGCATTTTGGTCCAGATGGAAAATCGAAAGCCTTGAAAATCAAAAATCACTGTATCTGGTGTACTGGGAAAAAGCCAAGTCTTGCTCAGACATAGAATACACCAATCTCTCATTTTCCTCCAACACAGCAATCTTGCCCTCAAGACCTAAATTTTGTTTTTCAGCGACTGTGCATTTGCTGACAAGATGCTGGATAGAGGGGGGCCTCATCCCTCTGCGTTTCAGCCTGGCTTGGAGTCCCCTCCCATCTGCCTCACTTTCAGCTGTTGCAATGACTCTTTGTCGGTTTAAAGATGCCGTACTTGTCTGGTCCGCTGAGACCTTAGAGGGAAATTACCATGCTTCAGATTGAGTAATTGTAGAGTAATTGGAAAGTGATATATTTAAAAGTATGTTTGGAAGTATTGCCTGCAGCCCACAGAATGTTGCTGTGGTTCATCAGTGCCATCTCTGGATTTTCCAGTGCAAGGCAAAGTAAAATATGAAGGGATTAGCAAAGAGTATCTAGGTTATTTTAAAATCACAGGCTTGCCAATGTACAACTAATATAGATCAGGTGCAAGATAAAAAGGACTTGCTGCAGCAATGTGATGGAAGCAGGAATTTGGATGAGCTCCAGTTTATGGGTGGTGAAAAGTTGGACCCAAGAAAATGTTGCAATCATCAAGGTTAGAATGGGGAAAGGCATAGATGTTTATTAAAGCAGCAGTTGGCTGTCATCGGGGCTCCCAAAGTCCTGTATCGGCAAGCTGCGGCGCTGGAGGTTCATGGCAGGAAGAGTTTTTCTTCCTTCTACCGTCTGCGTGAAATGATGGGCTGTTGGGACTTTGAGACTCTCTTTTAAACCGTGCCATGGACTGCTCTTTATCAGATTACGGTATTGCTTTGCACTGTTGAAACTATGTGTTATAATTATGTGGTCTTTGTCAGTTAGTCTTTATCAATTATGGTATTCAATGCACTGTTGAAACTATATGTTAACTATAACTATATGTAACTATGTGGTTTTGTGTATGTCTTGTAGCTTTAGTTTTGTCTGATGGGTTTGGAGTTCCTTTCCGGGGAGCGTGCTAAGACGGTAGCGCGATATTGATACGCAGTAGCCTCTCCGGTCTCTGGATTGGGGATTACCAAACGTAATGTGGTTTTTCTTGTGTGGTCTGTTTTGTGCTTTTTTGTGATATCATTCCGGAGAACGTTGTCTCATTTTTAACTGCATTGTATTTGTGGTTATAAATGACAATAAACTGAATCTGAATCTGAATTTTGGCTACTAAAACTAATCAAAGGCCAACTATTCTGTGGTGAATGACTCACTTGACTTCCACCAGTTATAAGACTCTGATGAGCATTGTGCTATAATGCTCTATACTTGGCTGGGTGAATGGATATTTAACACCTGAGGAACACAGTATCACCTAGAGCAAAGCAGCCAGCTGTTCTGACGTGCCATTCTTCACAGAATTGTGCATTCATTACCTCCATAACGTGTGGGCAATGGTTATAGTGTGTATCATCCAGAAGCACTGCAGCAACTTGTCATGGCCTCTTGTGTAGCTTTTCCCAAGACCTTGTCATAGGAGCAGAGTGGTAGTAATCTTGAATGAGCTCCTCCATTTTCCTCTTCAAGTGAAACATCATCCTGGTTTTAGACATTTTGTTGTGTTTTCATTGGTGTTTGGTCAAATTGTTGGTATTTCATAACTAATGACAATTTGATACATGGAGTGTAAATGTCCACGACAGCAGAGGAATTCAGTAAACCCCAAGCATAAATTTAAAATCAATAAAAGGGATAATGAATGTAAAAGAAATATATTTGCAATAGAACATGCTGACTTATAAATGTTTACATAATTCTACCATTATTGACTTATCTCATCTTTTTGGCCTTGTGTCATTTACTTCAGCTTTATGTATCCTATTTGGTTTCAAGTCTTCAAGGTCTCTTATTCCTTGTTGATCTATATTCCTTAATGCTTTCCATTTGAACTTGAAATCTGTTTTATAACATCCTCGTGTACACAGGGCACTTCAGTTATCAGTTGAGCATGACTATGCAGGAATAATTGGAGCTGTGAAGGTGATCATCATTTGTGCAATTGTATGTATTTTAGATATCAACTTCTCAAAGGTCGTTTTGCATAGCATACTCTGAACAAAAAAAGAAGTTTGTACTTTGGTACTTTTTTTCCCCCAAAAGCACTGGTCTGATATCATTTGGATCACTTTAACGTGCTTTAACTTTAAAGTCTGAGAATTAAATCAGAATCAAATATTTAAATATGTAAATATTTGCATTTCTAATGTTGATGGCCAAGTCCCTCAGAGTGTTATTTAGATCCATCCATGAGCCAGTTTTAACTTAGTGAAAGCAACAGGCTTTAGGGCTGCATCTCTGAGGCCCATTTGTTACTGGGAATTCTCTCTGGTGAGGGTCACAACATGATTATATTTTTGCAGAAAGTGTTAAACAGGGGGAGAATATGGTGCTAATTCTGAGTGGTTGGCTCAGTCCAAGATGTCCTGTCTTCTTTCTTCTAGGTTCATCCCATCAGTTTCTGTGAGTGACAGAGAAACCTTCATTCTGTAACTGTTTGATTTGTATCTAATCTGGTATCTGATGCTTTCCTGTATAATTTGATTTTTTTTTATGTAGAATATCATAGTGTGTTGAAAACAAAGATAATTAGAAATCAGTCTTTGGTTTGTAAACTTATTTGCATGAAATTTCTGCCTTTTATGCCTTGACAGTTTAAAGTTCAAAGTAAGTTTATTAACAAAGTACAAGCACGTCACCATATACTGTACTACCCTGGGATTCATTTTCTCGGGCATTCATAGTAAATGCAAAGAAATACAATGGAATCAATGAAAATCTACATAAAAACAAGACGGGAAGACCACCAATGTGCAAAAGCCATGGGCGCCACGGTAGCACAGTGATTAGTGTGGCACTGTTACATCTCAGGACATCAGAATTCGGAGTTCAAATCTGACATCATCTACAAGGAGTCAGTGTACATCCTCCTCATGGAATATGTGGGTTTTCTCCAGGTCTCTGGTTTCCTTCCACAGTCCCAGAAATGTGAAGACTCCCACAGTATAATTGTAAATCGTCCTGTGATTAGCTTGGGGTTAAATCAGGATTGTCGGACAGTGTGTCTGAAAAGGCCAGGAGGGCCTATTCTTGCGGTTTCACTAAATAAAAGACGACAAATTATGTAAATACAAATAGAAAAACAAAATAATAATAATATTGAGAACATGCATTGTGGAGTCCTTGAAAGTGAGTCCATAGGTTATGTAATCAGGTTTGGGTGAAGTTATCCCCTCTGGTTCAGGAGCCTGATGGTTGCGGGGTTAAAACTGTTCCTCAACCTGCTGGTGTGGGACCCAAGGCTCCTGTACTTCCCTCCCGATAGCAGTAGTGAGAAGAGAGCATGGCCTGGATGGTAAGGGTCCTTGATGATGAAGACTTTTTCTGAGACGGTGCTCCTTGTAGATGTGCGCAATGTTGGGGATGCTTTACCCATGATAGACAGGGCTGTATCCACTACTTTTTGTAGGCTTTTACATTTAAGAGTATTGATGTTCCTATACCAGTGTGTGATGCATCTATAAAACTTTGTCAAAGATTTAGATGACATGCCAAATGTTCGCAGACATCTAAAAAAGTGCCGTTCTTTGAAACGACACTTGCTCTACCCAGGATAGATCCTCTGAAATGATAACACCAAGGAATTCAGCGTTACTGACCCTCTTCACCTCTGATTCCCTGACCCTCTTCACCTCTGATTCCCTGATACGGACTGGCTAACGTACCTCCCGTTTCATCCTACCGCAGTCAGTAATTAGCTCTGGTTTTGCTGACTTTGAGTTGTGGCACCATTTAGTCTTCCTGAAGTCCATCACCATCTCCTTTGTCTTGCTGATGATTCAGCATGCACCATCTGACAAAGTCCTCCACCAGGGCCCTGTAATTATCCTACCTTCCTCCCTTTGTACACCCAACTATCGCTGAGTCATCAGAGAATTTCTGCAGATGACATGACTCAGTGTTGTATCTAAAGTCTGAGGTATACAGGGTAAACAGGATCTCCCAAACTTCTGTAATGTGGATAATTGTTAGTTTCATAATGCAGATAATATTTCCTATTTCTCAGTAGCAAGGTAATAGAAGTTGGACCTTGTGTAGCTGAATGTTGCCATGGGGTGGGGTGAGTGGGCTGTGGCTGAATCAGTTCCACTTGTAAAGCAATGAAATACTTCTGGAAGCTGATGAACTGTCACTCCATGTCTCTCAACTGCTCTAAGCACTTAGAAATGCAAATATTTTTAAATTTCAAAGTGATTCTGAAACATTCAAATTGCAAGCAATAGTTTATTGTTATGTCAATTATATGGAAGAAAATCAAAATGTTTAAATCCTATCCTGCTAATTACTGCTCATTGATTAGCAAAGTGATTGAAGATGTTTTCAGCAGTACTTTAAAACAGCACTGCGTCAATAAACCTGCTTATCAGCATTCCCTAAGTTATACTGTGAACTAGACCTTATTATAGCCTTGGTGCAAATAGAGGAGTTAGAAGTGATTGCTTATGATATCATTGATTAAGTGAAACATTTGTATAGCTTGGGTCATTGGGCATTAAGGCCAAAAATCTTACCTAGTTAGAGTCATAACTTGTTTTAAAATAAAGTGGTCATGATGTAAAGGTCAATCAATCCAACTCCAAGATATCACTGCAGTAGTTCATTGAATTGGTGTCCTCAGTACAAGCATCTTCAGCTACTTCACTTAATGAATTACTTACAACCATAAGGTCAGAAGTGAATATAATTTGCTGATGATTTTGCATTTAGTATGGCATCACCTTCCAAACCAGCAACTTTTAACAACTAAGGAAGGCAAGGACGGCAAGTACTGGAAACATTGCTGCTCGCAGGATTCCCTCTGAATCGCAAGTTGTCCTAAAATGGAAATGTATTGCAAATTCTTTTATACTCTCTACTCAACTGTGGAAATACCCTCATGAGAGCTTTGCAGTAGTTCAAGAATTCAGTTCACCATCAAGGAAAATTAATGTGCAGTAAACGCTGGCCTTGCCTGTGATGATGAGATTTTTAAAAGAGGTTAAAACAAGTTTAAGTTTCTTTACAAACTTGATCCTAAATCACGCTTAGCCATTTCTCTCTATCCAGCTGAATGCCTGTATTGCTCCTGTGCTAGGCCTATCATAATAACATGATATTAATTGTTCAGTTTGATTCTGCAGTGCAAGTGGTGGGAAATTAAGCAATTACACAATCTGTTGTAAGAAGTCTGATGTAGACCATATATGTGGAAGAAACATTTTGAATGACAGACAGTTGAAGGACTTGTGCATTCTAGTACAAATCAAAAAGTTGCTATCAGTCAAGTGAAACACCTGACGAACAGATGAGGAGAGAAGTGCAGTGGATTCTGGTTAATTGGGACACTTTGGGACCAGTGCACTTTGGCCCAATTAAGTGGCTGCTCTATTAGTCAGTTTCATGGACATCATTAAAAAGCTATAAAAAGGGGGTTCCGATGACGTCATCGTCGAGAATGGCAACTTAAGTCACAAGCTCCTCTGGAAAAACGCGTATTAAGCCCCGTTATCCCATCAAATATAATATTTTTAAAAAAATATTTGAACTGAAAAGAGGGGTAAGAATGGGGAGAAGAAATGGAAATTAAAAAAGCGAAACTGCGGAGCCTGCGTCCGAGAGGAGTGCAGCGAGCGGCTCTCCGAACAGACCGCGTGCGAGCGAGGCAGCTGCTGGGCCTCGTTCAGGCAAAGTGGCGAATATCTTCGAAATCCTGAAAGAAATAATGGAGGTCCAGAAAGATATAAAGCAGCAGCTCCATGATATTAAGGCAGAGCTCGCCAGCGTTAATCAAAAAATAGCGGTGGCAGAGACTCGCATTGAGAAGGTGGAAGATTGCGTTCAAAACGTGGAATGTATACTGAGCAGATCAATAAAAATAATACATCAACAAGAAGGTAAACTGCTTGACCTGGAGGGAAGATCACGGCGGAAAAATATCAGAATCCCAACGTTCCCGAAGGAGCGGAGGGCTTGTCTATGATGGAGTTTGTCGAAAAGTTACTGCGGGAAGCGCTGGATCTTCCCTCGGTTATGGAGCTGGAAGTCGAGAGAGCCCACCGCGCGTTCGTTCCGAAACCTACCCAGGATAGAAAGCCACACTCAATAATAATTAAATTCCTGCGGTACAGCACCAAGGCGCAAATTCTACAAAGGGCCTGGGGTAAGAAGAGAGTGTTTTATGACGATAAATTAATATATTTCGACCAAGATTACCCCCCCCCCCCGCAAAGAATACTCTGAAGTAAAGCGAGTACTAAAGCAAAACAAGATTAGATTTCAAACTCCGTACCCTGCTAAACTTCGAGTGTTTCATAACAACAGGACGCGGTTGTACCAGACGGTGGAAGAGGCGACTACAGACATGAAGGCCAGAGGGTTGCCCACTAGCGTCACCAAAACGAGGGAAAGCCTGACTGAGGAATTATCCCGCTCCGCTTGGGAAATATGCGAGAATCGAGAAGGCAGGAGATGGGAGGAGGCTGAGAGAAATATATCAGGAAGAGACCGGAAGTTTCCCAAAGACAGTCCTCATCCCCTTCAGAAGAGCCATAAGGTTTGGCTAACTTTAAAAATGTTGAGAAGCTAAACGGAAGCAAAAGTACACAGTGAAATACCTATCTCGAGAAATACTTATTATAATGTGGATTTTTTATTACTTAGTTGTTATTCTTTATAAATATAATATAGTATATGTGTGTATGTATGTATATATAGTGTATGTATGTATGTTATATAGGAGGAGTACACAGGGAAATCTTTTCTGTGTAATGGATTTGTTCACTGACTTTTATGAATACTGCAATGGGGGCCCTCAACTCACAAGTAGGAGGGTTATTCCCCCACAGCTAGACATTTCCTCTAGCTCAACGCAGGGTCATCTACCAGAGACCTCAGCCTTGGAATCACACGTTTGTTGCCATTGTTGTTGTTATTTGTGTTTCTTGGTTCTTATTTGTTCAGGGAGTAGATCGATTAAGTTTTATTCTAATTTCAATGGTACATTGACAGATAAATACAGATGGCTAAGGACAAGATAAAATTCATTTCTTTTAATGTCAATGGGCTATTAAATCCAATCAAACGTAAGAGAATTTTATCCAATTTGGAACAGTTTGATTCATACTGGGGAAAAATGGTTTAACTGCATAATGCCTCATGGGCCTGATTTTATTCTCACAAATCAATGAATCTGTTGTAAAAAAAAAAGAGATCACTCCCTACTTGTACATAGTTCTTTCCTTTTGCTTGTTTTTTCTTTCTACTCTTTTCTATGAGTGTATACTTCAGATAAATACTTTGTGGAGATTTGTGATATATATGATATATATGTACAATGTCTGAAATACATCTTATGGAAATGTTTGTTTGATGATGAACGTCAATAAAAAATAAATTACAAAAAAAGCTATAAAAAGATAATCTGTGTAACAAATTGTGTACTTAAATAAAATACAGAACAAATTAGAACTATACAATAGTACTATAAAACTATTAGTTCCTAATAATTATCGACAGAGTTCATGCAGTGTATGTAATGAACAAAATTGTCTGGTCAGAGAAAATGAAGAGGTGATAGGAGCTATAAGCAAATAGTCACACCAGGGTCTCGGGAGACAGGTAAGTGGGTAACAGTCAGGAGAGGGAAGGGCAAGAGTCAGATACTGGAGAGTGCTTCCTTGGCTGTCCCCCTTAACAATAAATACTCCTGTTTGAGGGATTGTGGGGATGACTTACAGTGGACTGAAAAGCTTAAGCATATAGACATTAAGAAAGAGGATGTGCTGGAGCTTTTGGAAAGCATCAAGTTGGATAAATCACCGGGACCAGACGAGATGTACCCCAGGCTACTATGGGAGGCAATGGAGGAGATTGCTGAGCCTCTGGCAATGATCTTTGCATCATCCATGGGGATGGGAGAGGTTCCAGAGGATTGGAGGGTTGCTGATGTTGTTCCCTTATTCAAGAAAGGGAGTATATAGCTCTGGAAATTATAGACCAGTGAGTCTTACCTCAGTGGTTGGTAAGTTGATGGAGAAGATTCTGATGGGCAGGATTTATTAATATTTGGAGAGGCATAATATGATTAGGAATAGTCAGCATGGCTTTGTCAAAGGCAGGTCGTGCCTTACGAGCCTGATTGAATTTTTTGAGGATGTGACTAAGCACATTGATGAATGTAGAGCAGTAGATGTAGTGTATATGGATTTCAGCAAGGCATTTGATAAGGTACCCAATATAAGGCTTATTGAGAAAGTAAGGAGGCATGGGATCCAAGGGACCTTGCTTTCTGGATCCAGAATTGGCTTGCCCACAGAAGGCAAAGGGTAGTTGTAGATGGCTCATACTCTGCACGGAGGTCGGTGACCAGTGGTGTGCCTCAGGGATCTGTTTTGGGACCCCTTCTCTTCGTGATTTTTATAAATGACGTGGATGAGGAAGTGGAGGGATGGGTTACTAAATTTGCTGATGACACAAGGGTTGGGGGTGTTGTGGATAGTGTGGAGGGCTGTCAGAGGTTACAGCGGGACATCAATAGGATGCAAAACTGGGCTGAGAAGTGGCAGATGGAGATCAACCCAGATAAGTCTGTGGTGATTCATTTTGGTTGGTCAAATGTGATGGTAGAGTACAGTATTAATGGTAAGACTCTTGGCAGTGTGGAGGATCAGAGGGATCTTGGGGTCCGAGTCCATAGGACACTCAAAGCTGCTGCACAGGTTGACTGTGTGATTAAGAAGGCATACAGTGTACTGGCCTTCATCAACCATAGGACTGAGTTCAAGAGCCGAGAGGTAATGTTACAGCTATATAGAACCCTGGTCAGACCCGACTTGGAGTACTGTGCTCAGTCCTGGTCACCTCACTAGAGGAAGGATGTGGAAACTATAGAAAGGGTGCAGAGGAGATTTACAAGAATGTTGCCGGGATTGGGGAGCATGCCACATAAGAATAGATTGAGTGAACTCGGCCCTTTCTCCTTGGAGTGAAGGAGGATGAGAGGTGACCTGATAGTGGTGAGTGCATGGAATGGGCTGCCGGCAATGGTGGTGGAGACAGATACAATAGGGTCTTTTAAGAGACTCCTGGATAGGTACGTGGAGCTTAGAAAAATAGAGGACTATGGGTAACCATAGATAATTTCTAAAGTAAGTACATGTTTGGCACAGCATTGTGGGATGAAGGGCCTGTATTGTGCTGTAGGTTTTCTATGTTTCTAAAATCACTGCAGATTCCTAGTGCATATAATGGATTGCCTTCATACAATGCAATCAAAGATTGCATCCTCCAAATAATTGCAATTTCATGCTGGGCCCAGAGTGTTTGGAGTCCAGAATGCGCTGCCTGGTAGTGTAGTGGAAGCAAATATTCTCATCACATTTGAAAAGGATCTTGGCAGGCACTTGGTTTCGTCCTGAAATGTCGACTGTACTGTTTTCCATAGATGCTGTCTGACCTGCTGAGTTCCTCCAGCATTCTGTGTGTGTTGCAAGTACCAAAGGTTAGGGAACTGATGTGAGTAAATGGTGCTGGTGTACTGTAGATAGGTGCAACACTCAGTATGGACATGGGCTGAAAGACCTGTTTCTGTGCTATAAAGCTGTTGTTATTTGGAACTTGTGTATTTTGGCTCTTCTATAGTAATATGCATTGTCAGTGTTTAAGAAGGCAGCTCATCTCTGTTTTATCATGGCATTTGGAGTCCCTTGTGCATCAGGGATATGTGCCTCTTTTGCATTAGTGATACCTGCAGCATGTGAACGAATTAAATTAAAAAGAAAGTGCTTCTTTGGTTGTAATGAACTGCAGAAAACCCATAGGTGATGCAATTTTTAAAAAAACACTACGACTCCACATGCAGCCATCAAAGTTTTGCAAATTTCAGTTTGGAACCACTGGAATTGAAGGTTAAAAGATTCCAAGTACATTTGTAATCAAAGTATGTATGCAGTATACAACCCTGAAACTCTTCTTCCCAGACAGCCATGAAACAAAGAAAGCCATGGAACTCATTCAGAGAAACAAACACCTAATGTGCTTTAAAAAAAGAACAGATCATGCAAACAGCAAATAACGAGTGAAAAACAATATAAAACATGAAACTACAGAGGCATTGATGCAGTCTATGAATGTTCAGTTTAGTTCAGTTCAATTTAGCACTGTGCCGTTCATTCACTGCAGGCTGTAGAGCCAGCTGCCCTGATCAAAATCATACAAACTAGTGATGATAAGAGTAACCAGAAGCACACATATAACATGAACTGCAGAGTACAATCCACTAACCACATTTTGATTAAACCTTGCCCAAGGTCCAAGGCTCTGGCAGTATTGAGTGAGACGGAGAGGGAGACCAGTCAAACACAGGCAGATGGCGCTGAACACCTGCTCGTCTTCCGCTCTCGTCATTGATTTTAATCTTGCTTGATGCTTTAATCGGTGAGAAATGGGGTCAATCATGGGCTCAAACCCTGTTTCCAGGTTTCTTGGCCTTCAGGCTGCACACTTCACTCAAAACCTCACCAAACTACCTAGGAGACAGCAAGGTGTCAGATTGTTCAATCGGCCTGAAAGCACACTGTCATAATGTAACTCATGGGTTCCAATCACACATAAAAGCTTAGTAGCAGAATCGTATTTGAAAGAAGTAGTTCAAGGAGTAGCTTTGAACTATCTGAAGGATGTTGTCTTTGGTCACTTTGTTTGCTGGCACTGTCTTCAGTAAATAAGTAAGAAAAATTTGAACAAAATGAACCCATGGGTTATATAGAAGATACAGCAAATAGATTTTGCACAAATAAACTTCAAAGTTATGAAGGGGTGGGCCACATTATAAGGTGTTTTAATGATTACATATGTTGTATAATTATTATTGTTAAATCTCTCTGCCAGCAGTTATCTTTGTAAGTATCATTGCTGAATATTTTAAGATCTATTTGATTCCAGATCAATGGAAAAATGACTGTAACAGAGATTCCTGGGGAAAAGAAATCCATGGTTCAAAGGGCCAAAATTTCATGAGGTTTAAATTGCAAAGGCAATGAATGATCTAGTACTGTACTTTGGAAAAGTTAGTTAATGATATTATAAGGCTTCCATTTCTATTGGCTCCATTATTGTTTTATCAAAATTACCAATCTTGTATATTTTTACAGCCCGTGATGCTGATGAGAGAGAGCAGTGGATTCATGCATTAGAGGAAACTATTCTTCGTCATACTCTGCAGCTCAGGGTGAGTTTTTATTGGATTTTAATGTAAAATGCTCTATCTGTGGGAATCAATTTCTTCATCACTTCCAGTAGAAAAATACTGTGGAAGTTAAGCTTTTAAAGCTCATAGACTAAAAATAACTGCTGTTGCGTGCAGTTCCAATGTAGTATTATGACTGATGTGCATTCCAGAGGTTGACCCTATGATACTGAAGCAGTATGATACTTGGATTTTTGCATAATAAAGTAAAAAGATTCATTGGTAATATTTTGGGGAAAGAGATTTTGTTTTGTACTCAAGGTGGGCTGCTTGGACTGGTTTGGGAGGAGATGATGCTTTCTCAATTTGTTAATTTGCAAATGAGAAGAAGTAAAGTTAACAAGGTTTCAAAAACTCACAACCTTTTGGATCAAAATTTAGTTTTCACGTGTTTGCCCAAATCTGTCATCTAATAAGCATATTGGCCTGGCTAACTAACAAGATGGGGGTCGAGCTTGTCAGCTTGAAAACATAAGATACACAGTAAGATGTTGGTCCTGCTGAATTTAATCAGAATGGTCTATTCACTCATTGATTAAGATGTCAAATGCAATGCATTTGACTTGCTTATTTCTAATCTCTAAACTTCAAAGAGTAGACAGGGGTGTCAGAAGCAATCTGATCAGCAAGAAGGCCATTGCCAACACCTGCAAGGAACCAATGTAGTTAGTCAGAGTATCTTTGGGTATCTAATATACAGGTTCACATTTTTGGTGCAGTTGCCTCACCCACAATATTGGTGAGGCCATTTGCATGTGAGTACAGTCATCACAAAGAAGGCATATGTACTATTGGAGATTGTTAGCCAACCAGTCAAGTCTTTCTGGGACTGGACAGTCCAGCTAACACTTTCTTTAACCTTGTACTACTAAACTCATTTTTTGTACCAGAGAAAATCTACCATTCCTGCATCCTCGGCTTTTTCTGCTTGGCCCCAAATCCACTTATACACAATGGCCTACTATCATTCAAAGAGATTATCTACTATTTGCAGTTGAGTTGTTTAATTTTCGGTTGGCTGTACATTTCTACAAATGCCAAGAGTTGTAAGCCTGATGCTTCTGGGCATTTCTTAATTTTGAGTCTAATGTAAAAATCACTTGCTGTAAGAATTTAAGGCATTCTTTATGGGTAAACAGCATATCTGGAAGAAAAAGCTAAGGTCTTAGAGCATAAGACTAGTTGCTTGAAGAGTGAGGAGGAATAGTTTAAAGATGTTTAGAGAACATTTTCTTAAGGGAATGTGTTGGACATGTGTATTTCAGAGGAGGAAAACTAACACAAAATAAGGATTGATTGTTGAAATTGAAACTCTATCTACTATGTTTGCTGCACAAGAATGCCCCTTGGAGAAAAGGGTTGAACTGGAATGTCAGGGGATCATGAAGTGTTGTATTTCCTATTGACAGGTCTATTCATCCCCCATTATCTCCTCATCCACTTTCCACACTTTGCTGGTGTGGATTTCTTTCTTCTTCACTCTATCTCGTTATTTTGTCTTGCCTTCTTCAGGCTGGAGTCATTAATATGCTTTAGTGATGACCCACTTGAAAAATAACTACCAGGTTTAAGGCCTGTTTCTACGCATTACATTTATAAGAATGCAAGTGAGTATCTTGTGCAGATTTTCCAATGCTATGTTAACTACTCACCAGCTTCACTTCCTCACCCGACAGTCCCATGCATTTGGTGAGTGAATGTACCCGAGTTCCAGATATACAACCCAAGCTCACCCTTGTCAAAGCATAGGGAGCAATAAAGAGTGATGATGAAAAGTGACTGAACCAACATGGACTAATTGAAGAATGTACTGACGGAACTCAGCAGGTCGAACAGCATCTGTAGAGGTGAAAGGAATTATCAACATTTCGGATCAGAGCCCTGAATGTGGTGTGACTTTTGGTGATCTGGTTGCAGGTGGTGCATGAATATTGAGCTTTATGTGCTAAGGTGTGGCTTTCTGTTGAAGAGGGTATCATAACCCTCAACTTCAAGGGTTGCAGTGGTAGCGTAGTTGATAGTGCGAAGCTATTCTGACTCGGGGCTTCGGAATTCAGAGTTCAATCCCAGTGTCCTCTGTATGTCCTCCCCATGGAATGTATAGGTTTTCTCCTGGTGCTTCGATTTCCTCCCACAGTCCAAAGGCACACCAGTTAGTAGGTTAATTAGTCATTGTAAATTGTCCCATGATTATACTAAGGTTAAATTGGGGGTTGTTGGGGTTTGCTGGGCAGCGTGGCTCAAAAGGCCAGAAAGGCCTGTTCTGTGCTGTATCTCAATTTAAAAAATAATTTAAAATAGATATAATAAAACAAAGTTCTAGAGTGGAACAAACCAAACTTGATCAGTAGACGTCACACATGAGTTTCAATTGCATGGGGTTGAGTTCTGCTTAGCAAAAGAGGTGAATGCATTTTATAATTAACCTCAAGGGATATAATTTTCTGTACATTACAGGGGAAGTGGGAGTTGGGAAACTTTTGTTTCAGTTGCCAAGTATTGTATTTTCTTGAAACTTGTGTGATCGTGGGACAGATTGTTATTTCCTATTCTTCATCTGGATGACTAGGTGCAGAGGCATAAATATAATACACAAAGGAGGGTCCTGGGATTTTAAGCTTGTGGAGCATATATGGGATCAGTTTAACATTTATCCTTGCAATTTAGCAATTCATTGTCTACTTGTTTTTTACATAATTGTATAAAAGTAACTACTTGCTCTGCTTTGTAATGGCTATATTATGTATGTTCTCATATTGCCTCGTTTCTCATGGAATTGAAATCCCTCATCCCTGGAATCACTAATTCTGTTTTTCTGTATTCTGTTTTCTGTGCCTTCCATACCTTTTCTAAAACGTAGAGTCCCAAATTGAATACCAATTCTAGCTAAATTCTAGCCAAATTGAATCACCAATTCTAGCTAAACATTTAAAAAAATTATTCATTTACGGGATGTGGGTGTCACCATCTAAGCCAGCATTTATTGCCCATCCCTAGTTGCCCTTGAGAAGGTGGTGATGAGCTGCCTTCTTGAACCGCTGCAGTCCCTGAGGTGTAGGTACACCCACAGTGCTGTTAAGGAGGGAATTCCATGATTTTTGACCCAGCGACAGTAAAGGTACTATGATATGTTTCCAAGTCAGGCTGGTGAGCAACCTGGAGGGGGATTAACAAGTAGTGGTGTTCTCAGGTATCTGCTGTTCTCGTCCTTCTAGATGGTAATGGTCATGGGTCTGGAAGGTGCTGCCTTAGGAACTTTGTGTTGTTGCAGTGCATCTTATAGATAGTACACACTGCTGCAACTCTTCGTTGCTGGTGGAGGGATTGGATGCTTGTGGAAGGGATACCAATAAAATGGGCTGCCTTGTACTGGATGGTGTCAAGCTTCTTGAGTGTTGATCGAGCTGCACTTATGCAGTCAAGTATTCCGTTATGTTCCTGACCTGAGCCTTGTAGATGGTGGACAGGCTTTGCAGAGTCAGGAGATAAGTTTCATGCTGTAGGATTCTTAGCCTTTGACCTGCTCTGGTAGCTATGGTGTTTATTTGGCTTGACCAGTTCAGTTTCAATGGTAACCCCCAGGATATTGATAGTAGGGTATTCAGTGATGGTGATGCCACTGCATGTTAAGGGACAATGGTTAGTGTCTCTCTTATTGGAGATGGTCATTGCTTGGCACTTGTGTGGCTCGAATGTTATTTGCCATTTTTGTTAGTCCAAGCCTGGATATTGTCCAGGTCCTGCTGCATTTGGGTATGAACTGCTTCACTATCTGAGGAATGTAGAAAGTTGTGCAGTCATCTGTGAACATCCCCACTTCTGACCTTATGATGGAGAAAAGGTCAGTGATGAAGCAGCTGAAGATGGCTGGTCCTGGGACACTTCCCTGAGGAACTCATGTAGTGATGTCCTGAGGATAAGACAATTGACCTCCAACCACCACAACTATCTTCTTCTGTGTCAGGTATGATTCCAACCAGCAGAGGAGTTTCCCCCTAATTCCCATTGACTCCATTTTAGCTACGGCACCTTGATGCCATACTTGGTCAAATGCTGCCTTGATGTCAAAGGCTATCACTCTCATCTCACGTCTGGTGTTGAGCTCTTTGGTCCATGTCTGGACCAAGGAGTTGATGAGGGCAGGAGCTGAGTGTCCTTGCAGAACCCAGACTGGGCAACTGTAAGCAAGTTACTGTGAGTAGGTGCTGCATGACAGCACTGTTAATGACATCTTCATTACTGTACTGATAATTGAGAGTAGACTGATAGGGTGGTAATTGGCTGTGTTGAACTTGTCCTGTTTCTTGTGTACAGGAGACACCTGGGCAATTTTCCATATTGCCGGGTAGATGATGGTGTTGTAGCTGTACTGGAACAGCTTGGCTAGTGGCATAGCAAGTCTGGAACACAAATTTTCAGGACTATTGCCAGGATTTTGTCTGGGACCCATAGCCTTTGTAGTATCCAGTGCTTTCAGCCATTTCTTGATATCATGTGGAGTGAATCAGATTGGCTGCAAACTGACAGCTGGGGAATCCTGGGGGCTTCTGGAGGAGGCCGAACCAGATCATCTACTTGGCACTTCTGACTGAAGGTTGTTGCAAATGCCTCAGCGTTGTCTTTTGCACAGGTGTGCTGGGCTCCTCTGTCATTGAGGATGGAGATATTTGTAGAGCCACCTCCTCCAATGAGTAGTTTGATTGTCCACCACCATGTGGCAGGACTTACGGAGCTTAGATCTGATCCGTCGGCTGTGGGATCACTCAGCTCTGTCTACTACTTGCTGCTTATTGTGTTTGGCATGCAAGCAGTCCTGTATTGTGGCTTCACCAGGGTGATGCCTTATATTGAGGTACGCCTGGTGTTGTTCTCAGCATGTCCTCCTGTACTCTTCATTGAACCAAGGTTGATCCCCTGGCTGGGTGGTAATGTTAGAGTGGGGACTATACCAGGCCATGAGGTTATAGATTGTAGTTGAGTACAATTCTGCTGCTGCTGATGGCCCAAAGCGCCTCATAATGCCCAGACTTGGGTTGCTAGATCTGTTCAAAGTCTATTCCATTTAGCACGGTGGTAGTGCCACACAATGCTGTGGAGGATTTCTTCAATATGGAGACGGGATTTAGTCTCCACAAATTACTGTGCGGTGGGCACTTCTACCAATGCTGTCATGGACAGATGCTTCTGCAGCAGGCGGATTAGTGAGATGAGGTCAGGTGTGCTTTTCCTTTATGTTGGTTCCCTCACCACCTGCTGTAGTCCCAGTCTAGTAGTTAAGTCCAGTAGGACCTGACCAGCTTGGTCTGTGGTGGTACTACTTTTTTTTTTAAAAAAAATAATTTTATTGAAAAAAAAATTATCAACCCTTCCCCCCCCTCCCCTTAACCCCTCCCCCCCCAACATATCCCTATAGAAAAAAAAGAGAAGAAAAAAAAGAAAGAAAAAAGAAAGAAAGAAAGAATGCCTGGATATCGGAAGATCCCCACATGCTCCACGGAGTTCATAATAGCTTTAATATGTATATTTATTTCTTTCCCCAGATAACCAATAATTTTATCTTCAGAGCACCTATATATTTAATCCTATTTTTTGTAAATAAGGGCGCCAAATTTTCAGAAATATTTCATATTTATCTCTTAAATTATAAGTAATTTTTTCAAGTGGAATGCAGCTAAAAATTTCATTCTTTCAACGATATGAATGAAAGTATGAATCCGATTTCCAAGTAACTGCAAAAGCCTTTTTGGCTACTGCCAAAGCAATTTTTATGAATTCTTTCTGATATTTATTCAATTTGGATTTCAATTTTATCCCTTCAATATCACCTAGTAAAAAAAATGTTGGATTGTGTGAAAGTTGTATTCCAATAATTTGTTCCAGTAAAACTCTTAAATTTGTCCAAAAAGGTTGAATTTTAAAACAAGACCAAGTAGAGTTTTAAAAAGTACCAATTTCTTGATTACATCGAAAACATTGATCAGATAAATTTGAGGTTAATCTATTTATTTTTTGTGGTGTAATATATATTTGATGTAAAAAGTTATATTGTACTAATCTTAGTTGAACATTTATTGTATTTGTCATACTGTCAAGACATAATCTTGACCAACTTGTTTCATCAATTTTAATATTCAAATCAGTTTCCCATTTTTGTCTTGACCTATGAATTCCTTGTTTAATTGCCTGTTCTTGAATCAAATTATACATACCAGAAATAAATTTTTTAATTTTTTCTTTTATGAATTAAAGTTTCTATTTCATTAGGTTTCGGCAATAACATTGTTTGACCCAGTTTATCTCTTAAATAAGCCCTTAATTGGAAATAACAGAAAAGAGTGTTATTTGATATTTTATATTTATTCTTTAATTGGTCAAATGACATTAATATACCTCCTTCAAAACAATCTCCTATATATCTAATCCCTTTGTGAAACCAGTTATATAAAAGTTGATTATCCATTGTAAAAGGGATAAGTTTATTTTGAATTAAAGGTCTCTTTGCTAATAAAGATTTCTTTATCTCATCATCAACATTTATCTTATTCCATAAATCAATCAAATGTTTTAGTACAGGAGATTCTTTCTTTTCCCGTATCCATTTAGATTCCCATTTCTATATAAAATCTTCTGGTATATTTTCTCCTATTTTATCTAATTCTATTCTAATCCATGCTGGTTTATCTTCATCGAAAAAAGATGCAATAAATCTAAGTTGATTTGCTTTGTAATAATTCTTAAAATTTGGTAATTGTTACCCTCCTAGGTCAAATTTCCATGTCAATTTTTCCAACGATATTCTTGACATCTTACCTTTCCAAAGGAATTTCCTCACACATTTATTTAACTCTTGAAAAAAGTGGTAATTGTATTGGTAGTGTTTGGAATAAATATTGTAATCTAGGGAATATATTCATTTTTACAGTATTGACTCTACCTATTAATGTTATTGGTAACATCATCCATTTATCAAGATCCTCTTGAATTTTTTTCAATAATGGCAAATAATTTGATTTATAAAAATTATTTATATAAATTATTTATATCATTATCAACTGTTATATCTAAATACTTTATACCATTTATCGGCCATCTAAATTGAGTTATTAATTGACATTGACTATAATCTCCTTTAGTAAGGGATAGAATTTCACTTTTATCCCAATTTATTTTATACCCTGATATTTTCCCATATTCTTCCAATCTAGAAGATAATTTATGCAACGAATGCAATGGGTTAGTTAGATAAATCAGAACATCATCAGCAAATAAGTTAATCTTATATTCCTCCTGATTAACTCTGAAACCCATAATATCTGAGTCAGTTCTAATTAATTCAGCTAATGGTTCTATTGCCAACACAAATAAAGCAGGTGATAATGGACAACCTTGTCTAGTTGACCTTGTTAACTGAAATGATGTTGAAATTTGGCCATTTATCACCACTTTAGCTTTGGGGTTAGTATTTAAGATTTTAATCCATTTTATAAAAGATACTCTTAATCCATATTTTTCCAATACCTTAAATAAAAAATCCCATTCCAATCCATCAAATGCTTTTTCTGCATCCAAAGCAACTGTCACACTCATTTCTTCCCTCTTTTGTGCCAAATGAATTATGCTAAGTAACTGAGTTACATTATCTGCTGATTGTCTATTTTTAATAAATCCTGTTTGGTCCGTGTGTATTAATTTTGGTAAGTATTTAGATAATCTATTAGATAAAATCTTTGCTATTTTATAGTCTGTGTTCAACAAAGAAATAGGTCTATATGATGTTGGCTTTAAAAGATCTGTCTTTTTTTGGCAATACTATTAAAATAGCTGTCGAAAAAGATTCTGGAAGTTTATGCGTTCTTTCCACTTGGTGTATTAGCTCCATAAAAGGAGGAATTAACAAATCTTTAAAATTTTTGTAAAATTCAGGCGGAAAACCATCTTCTCCTGGAGATTTATTACTCTGAAGTGATTCTAGAGCTTCTTTGACCTCTTTTAATGTAAAAGGCACATCTAATCCCTTCTGTTCTTCTGAATTCAATTTTGGGAGAGTTATTTGTGATAAAAACCTTTCTATCTCAACAATATCATTTTGTGATTCTGATTGATACAGGTCAGAATAAAAAAAATTTAAAGTTTCATTGATTTCTCAAGGTTTATAAGTAATTTTATTTACACTTGTTCTAATTGCATTTATCGTTTTGGAGGCCTGGTCTGTTTTTAACTGCCAAGCAAAAATCTTTTATGATCTTTCACCTAGTTCATAATATCTCTGTTTAGTTCTCATAATTGCTTTTTCTGTTCGGTATGTCTGAAGTGTATTATATTGTAGCTTCTTATTAACAAGTTGTCTTTGTTTTTCTTCTGTCATATATCTTTGAGATTCTTTTTCTAATTTTGTAATCTCTTTTTCCAATTGATCTATTTCTACCATATATTCCTTAATTTTAGAAGTATAACTTATTATCTGGCCTCTGAAATATGCCTTCATCGCTTCCCATAATATAAATTTATCATCAACTGAATGAGTTTGTATCTAAAAAAAAAACACGGAATCTGTTTTTTCATAAAATCACAAAAATCTTGACATTTTAATAATATTGAATTAAATCTCCATCTGTAAATCGATTCCTCCTTACCCATCATTATCATTGTCATTATCAAAGGGGAATGATCTGACAATATTCTTGCTTTATATTCCATATTTTTCACTCTGTCTTGAATATTCGCTGATAGTAGGAAAAAATCTATCCTTGAATAAGTTTTATGTCTATTTGAATAAAATGAATAATCTTTTTCTCTTGGGTTAATTCTTCTCCATATATCAATCAAATTTAAATCTTTCATTAATGATAAAGTTAATTTTGCTACTTTTGGTTTTGTAACAACCTTTGTTGATCTATCTAAAACTGGGTCTAGACAAAAGTTAAAGTCTCCACCTATTAATATTTTATCGTGTGCGTCAGCCAAATTCAAAAAAGCCTCTTTTATAAATTTTACATCGTTTTCATTTGGTGCATAAATATTCATAAGAGTCCATAGTTCTGAAAAGATTTGACAATGTATAATTACATATCTTCCTGCAGAATCAATTAATACATTTTGTGTTTTAATTAGTAAAGTTTTGTTGATCAAAATTGCAACTCCCCTCGCTTTTGAATTAAATGAAGCTACTATAACATTTCTGACCCAATCTCTCTTTAATTTCTGATGTTCTATTTTCATTTACTTAATGTATGTTAAAATTCTTTTTCTTTTCACCGGTCCATTAAACCCATTAACATTAAAACTTTAAAAATTCAGTAAATTAGTCATTTTTAACGGGGTTACTCCAGCCTATAATAATATATAATATTTCAACTCTCATAGTATCTTGGGGAATTATTTTAAAATTCTCCATGTTGCTATGTGTCTCCCCTCCGATCATTCAGGCAAAGAAAGAAAAATAGATAATAAAGAAAAAAAAACACAAAAAACCCCCCTGCTAATGTTGTGAATTGAAAAAAGCACATTACCCCCCTCCACTGTGCGGGTCATGGCAAACGTCATGATTACACAAGTGAATCCCGTAGCGATCGATCTGAAGTTTCCCCAGCTCCCCCGTAACACGAAAAAAGTATATATAAGAGAAGAAAAAATAATATCACTACTCTCTATTAATATTTCTCAAATTTTTACCTTTCTCCCCCTGTATCATATAATTAAAAGTATATTTAAATATTCTTCTGTCCTTAATGTCCATCAACTCACTTCAGTGTCCCTATCTTCATCTTTAATCTGTTTCACTTTTAAATCTTTACTGTGTCTAGTGAATATTTGGGAGTTCTTGTGCAAACTCCTCTGCATACCGATGATCAGTTAAAAAAAAAAATCTTTTTCCGTCATCCAAAAAAATTATCAGTGTTGCCGGGTGGCGCAATATAAATTTATAACCCTTTTCCCATAAAACTTTTCGCTGGGTTAAATTCCTTCTTTCCCTTCAAAAGGTCATAACTTATTTCAGGATAGAAAAGAACTGCTTTCCCTTCTATCATCAATGGCTCATTTCTCTTTCTGGCACGTTGGGCAGCCGCCTTCAAGATCTTTTCTTTATCTTGATATCTTAAGCATTTTATCAAGATTGGTCATGGGTTTTTATCAGGTTGAGGTTTTGGTCTTGAGGCCCTGTGGACCCTTTCGATTTCAATCAACTGGGTTCCCTCTTCCATTTCCAAATTTTCCGGGATCCATATTGGATCCTCTCCCTCTATCCCTTCTTTAAGACCAACAATTTTAATATTATTTCGTCTACTAAAATTTTCAAGCACGTCTATTTTTTTCCAACAGTCGTTTTCTTTCTGATGTCCAGGGAAGAATATTATCTTCCATTTTATTCACTCTATCAATAGTGTCTCCTGTTATTTCTTCCAGCTTTTTAACTTTCTTGTCAGTTTTCTCCTGTTTTTTCACCATTTTATCAAACATAGTCTTTATATTTTTAATATCTTTTTATTATTTTTAATGTTTTAAATTCTTTTAATTCGTGCATTATTTGCGCCAAAGCTTCTCTTATGTCTCCAGAATATCTTCCACCTCCAACCTTTTCCTGTTGTTCGTCTTTTACCTCCTCATCTTCATCTGTATGTTCCGGAGAATCCGAATCCTCTTCGGGTTCATTTTCACTTCTGCTTTCAATCGTAGCTGGGATTTGTAGTTCAAATTGCTCATGTTTGTGCATGCCTTTTCCTGCGCGCACGCGCAGTTCCTGTTGTTCCTTCTTGGAAACTGTTGATGTTGCGGCCGATTCCTGTTCTATATCGCTGGAGGTAAGATGCACTTGAGTCCGAGGCTTCTTCATGATGGCCGGCCCAGCTTGTACTGTCTGCAAAGTAGAAGTTTTCTGCTTTGTCTGTTTTGGAGGCATATCTAAGGAAAATCCTGAGTAGTTTAGACATAGGTTTTAGAAAATATTTACTAACTTTTCTTCACTTAAACATTAATTTATTAGTTTTTTTACGGGAGAGCTGGATTTCCACGTCTCGATCCTACATCATCACGTGACGTCCCCCTGTGGTGGTACTACTAAGCCATTCTGGGTGATGGACATTGAAGTCCCCCACCCAGAGTACATTCTGTTCATTGCCATCCTCAGTGCCTCCTCCAAATGCTGCTCAACATAGAAAAATACTGATTCATCAGCTGAGGGAGGACTGGACGTGATAATCGGCAGCAGGTTTCTTTGCCCATGTTTAACCTGGGGCCATGAGACCGCATGGGGTCCAGAGTTGATGTTCGCATTTGTGCCACCATCTCTCTTAGGTCTGTCCTGCCAGTGAGACAGTACATACTCAGGAATGGTAATGATGGAGTCTGGAATGTTAACGGTAAGGTATGATTCTGTCAGTACAACTACATCAGGTTGTTGCTTGACTTTGGCACAAGTCCCTAGATGTTAGTAAGGAGGACTTCACACGATCAACAAGGCTGGTTTTGCCATTCTCATTTCCAGTGCCTAGGTCGATGCCGGGTTATCTGTCCGGGTTCATTCCTTATTATTTTCTTTTTAGCAGTTGCTAGGCCATTTCAGAGGTCATTTAAGAGTCAACCACATTGCTATGGGTCTGAGTCACACATAGACCAGACCAGGTAGGATTGCTCCCCTGAAAGGCAGTAGTGAACCAGATGGGCTTTTATGACAATCAACATGGTTTCATGGTCATCAGATATGTTTATTGAATTCAAATTCACCATCTGCCATGGTGGGATTTGAACTCAGCATATAATTGGGTCTCTGGATTACTTATCCAGTGGTAATTACCACTATACCAAATTTTCCTTGAGATGGCCTTAATAAGTTTGTACAATATGTCCCAGCTTTTGTATTCTCTGACTGCATGAAAAAAACATGGACTTTTTTCAGTCTAATCTGCTACCTTCAAATTTTTTTTTAGCATCAATATATAAGTCTCTTAGTTCTTGCACTAACTGTTTTTGCTGCAAAGATATATTACTACTTACCCCTCTTCATTTAAATGTATCTGCCTATTGTTAGCAAAATTTCAGATGGTGACGAGAAGGAGTACAGGGGCGAGATTTATCAGATGGTTGAGTGGTGTCGCAGCAACAATGTCAATGTTAATAAGAACAAATAACTGATTGTGGAGTTCAGAAAGGGTAAAGCAAGGGAACACATACCAGACTTCATATAGGGAAAGAGTGAGTAATTTCAAGTTTCTAGGTATCAATATCTCTGAGGAACTATCCTGGGCTCAACATATTGATACAGATACAAAGAAGGCATGACAGCAGCTGTATTTCATTAGGAGTTTGAGGAGATTTTGTCTGTCACCAAAGACACTTGCAAATTTCTACAGATGTACTGTGGAGAGCATTCTAACTGTCTAGTATGGATGGGCTACTGCACAGGATCAGAATAAGCTGCAGAGACTTGTAAAATTAGTCAGCGCCATCATGTTCACGAGCCTCCAGAATATCATGTGCACTAGTATATACAACATCTTCAAGGAGCGATGCCTCAAAAAGGTAGCATCCATCATTATGTACTCCCAAGACATGCCCTGTTCTCATTGCTGTCATCATCAGGAAGTACAGGAGCCTGAAGAGGCACACTCAATGATTCAAAAACAGCTTCTTCGCTTCTGCCATTCAATTTTAAAAGGACATTGAACTCATGAACACTGCCTCACTACATTTTTTTAATTTTTGCACTAATTTAACTGCATTATTTAATATATGAATACTTACTGTAATTCATGTTTTTTTGTCTATTATATATTACATTGTACTTCTGCCGCAAAGACGACAAACTTCACAACATGTGCTGATGATACTAAACCAGATTCTGATTCACATTCTTCTGTCGAACCACTTCAGGAGCCTTGAAGCTTTTCATTGTCGTCATTGTCTGTTGCAGCCAAGTATTTAATATCTAGTTCAAATACCAGTTTGTGGTGAACATTTTTGTTTGTCTGCTCCATACAGAAAAACAACATTCACCATCACTCTGCCTTGTGTCCCTTGGGTAATTTGTAATCTTTGTGCTGCCACATTTTTCACTACTAAGCATATTTGGTAGTCTATTCTGTTGGATGTCACTATTTAATTCTTAGACTGTTTCATTGACATTTTCTTGGCAGTTTAACAATGACTTATCTGCTTGTGTTTTAAATAATTGTATAAAAGCAACTGGTTATTCTGTTTCTTAATGTCTAGAGTATATTCTGTATATGCAAGTTTAATATTCCTCTAGTGGTTATACCAAGTATACTTGTAGTAAGCTCTGAAAACTTATTTGTTCTGCTTATTTGAATAATGACTTTCTAATTGGTTAACTCTTATCTATAAATTTAAATGGAATTGTTCCTTTTCTATGGGCATAAAATAGCTAAACACAAAGCAGCACCATCTTATTCTTAGGTCTTGGTTCTTTTGCCCCTCTCTTTGCTTAGTAGGGACTCTTTGCTTAGTCCCTCTCTTTGCTATCACTGTCTGTTCTGTCCATTTTCTTTGTTCTATCAATGCTTAAGAAAACAATTGTGAAGTAGCAAGTTTTGTGCCTCTTTCTTGACGCCTAAAAGAACCTTTGATTAAATCATCAGAATCCAAAATGAGGCGTAGTCGGGAGGATTATGAAGTTTAGGACTCAGAACATTTGAAGACAAAGGGGGGGGGGGTGGTTTTGGTACCTGAACAAAAGGGTAAGAACTTCCACTCTTCCTCTGTTGCCTGAGAGGAAAATAGGTTCTGGCTTCGGACATCAGATAGAAATTATGATTGAGCACTGCTGCATTGCTATTTAAAAGGGAACAAGAAAATATCAGTTGCAAACTACTCAGCTGTAACCTATTCAGTTACAATCTACTTCAGTTGTACCATTATGTGTTTTGGTACCTAGTAAAAATATTGGTTCTGCATTCTATTTGGTTGCTGGATCAAACAATTTGGTTGTAATCTATTAAGATTTTGAGATTGCGTCAAAGTGATGAAAAATACATACAAAGTAAGATCGATTCAAAACAATGGCCAAAGTCGTGAAACAGACTAAGAGCTCTTGCCTGAATAAAATATTTGTTTGATATAATTTACCAACGGTGTTATATTTTTTAACAATGATAGAGACAGTTTAAAAAGTCTGAAGAGCAAATAATTGCATTAACAGAGCAAACGAAAGAACAACATGGTAATTCATTTGAAGTGCATTATGCAGAGCTCGGATGCAAACTAAAACAAAATGAAAAAGCTCAGCCCTGACTTCAAGTGCATGACTCTGCAAGTGCGCTGCTAGTGACGTTATTCCTGGTAGTCCACTCTGTGAAACATCAACTTATTAAGCTGTGCCAAGTATTTGCAGCCCACATCAAACAGTTCCCAGAGACAGCGACACTATCTAAGCACCGAGGAATTACTGTTGTCAGTGGACAGCCTCCTGAGACAGCGACACCATCAGAACTCCAAAGAATTACAGAATGAACATGGCATGGATCCTACAGCGGCCTCTAGTGACTTGAGTAAGACTGATAGTGACGGAACAATAGGATGGAGAGCTATGTCACAGCTTGTTCCAGTAAAGATCAAGAGAGTGAAGGCACACAGGACTGAAGATTAAACCATTGTTAATCAATGTATTGATCCATCAACTGTTTTCAGTGTCCAGAGGCCATCACACAAGTTGATTACAATTATTGATGTACCCAGTGTATTCTTGTCACTGGCACCTGAATGTCAACTGTGATTGGCTTTTACAGTTGATTGTGAACAATACCAGTGTGCGAGAGCAACAGTCCCACTGTCTATCTCTTGAGAGACTTGGCAGCCATTGATTTTTTTTAAAAAATTTTTTTTATTAGTTTTTCAAAACATTTTACAAAATTAAAAATCCCAAATCCCAATGAGGAGCATTAATACAGAGCAAGGTTAAGCATACAATATCAATATGCTACAGAGGAAGAGAATTTAACAAAAAAGCACCTAAATTAAAGACAAGTGAGCTTAGTGTCCTCCCCAAACCCCACAACACAAGAAAAAAAAAACAACAATTCCAGACCAACCACCACACAATATAGAGAGTATAAGTCCGGACAGTCAAACTCCCAGACTGTGAATACGCTTAGCAACAGAGGATAATAATGCCTACTACCAGAAAAGAAAGGGAGCTGAAAGCAAGGGACCGAAAAGAAAAAAAAACCCTAGTCAAGAGGAAGGTTATGAAAGTACTCGATAAAAGGCCCCCAGATCTTATGGAACTTTAAATCCGAATTGAGAACTGAATAATGAACGAATATGAGTTTCTTGGAGGAAAGCAATGTCAGCTTTGAGTTGTTTAATATGTGAGAATACCTTCCTCCTTTTAACAGGGTGGTTCAGTCCCTTTACATTCCAGCTCACAAATTTAAGTGCACTAGCCATTATCAATTACTAATGCATAAAAGGCAGCAGGCATATAAAAAATCAAGCGGTACAATAGCAGTCTGGGAGCAGAGATGTAAACATAGATTCGTAAGGTCAAAATATAAACATGTCCTAACCAATAAAGAAATGTTGGAACTGGAAAATCCATCCTACCCACACAACCCAAAACTAGATGGCTACCAAAACAAGTAGCTAGCTCTACCAAAGAAATTAACCCAAATACAACTTCCAGATCTGTGTCATTGACAGCAGTTCCGTATAAATGCTATAACAAACAGTAACTAGTTTATGCACTAGGAAACATAACTACAGATTAGAACACCTTCTGCCGAGATATACAACTTAATACAGAGAAAATCGGAAGAAAACCAAAACTAATCTACCCGCGAAATATTATAGAAGGATAAAGTAAGAGAAAGGGATAAAAAAGGTAAGAAGGAAAAAGAAAAAAAAGAGGGAGGGGAAAATTGTAAATTCAAGATGAGTATTTATCAACCGTTTACCGAGAAGGGAGAAGAGAACATTCAGCGAATGGAAAAAAAAGGGGGTGAAGAAAAGAAAAAGATAAAATAAATAAGTATTTAAAACAGAGGAAAAATAAATCAGCAGTTGAACTGTGAACCGACAAACAGGGAGGCCTTCACTAAAGACTTCAAACCTCCAAAACAAGTTAGATTTAGTTGTAGAACTCTGTAGGTAAAGTTATACAGAGGTGAAAATAGATTACACACACACCAAATCCCGGGAGAGATTGTCAACAGCCTTTAGAGTTTCAGTGAATAATGTCTGAGTGATTCAAGTGAATTCCGAGTCCAGAGAAAGTAATTTTACTACGAGTACTTATCCACCATTTTAGGAGGTCCGATCAGATTCCGAAGATGGCTGGATAGCCGGAAGACTTGCCACAAACGCTTCGGCTTCCCTCGCTGATTTGAACCACTTGAATTCCCCGGTATTAAACTTGATTCTTAGGTCAGCAAGATTACGAAAGGAAGGTTTGAGACCACAATCAAAAAGCACTTTCATTACGCCTTTATACTCAGCGCGCATCTTTAAAGTCTGGGGTGCAAAATCTTCCACAAAGCGAATGGTTGTATCCTGGAAAGAAAAAGAGCCTCTGCGACGTGCCTCCACAATCAGACTGTGTTTTACCTGGTATTGATGAAAACACAAGATTACTGGTCGCGGACGGGTGCCCAGAATTCCGGGGGGTACATTAACTCTGTGTGCCCGTTCGAGCTCGGGCAGGTTTGGAAGCAGATCCTTCCCGAATATCTCACAGAGAAACTCGGCGAAAAACTTCACGGTTGACCCCTTCTCAGTTGCCTCTGGTAATCCCAGAATTCTGATGTTGCAGCGTCTGCTGCGATTTTCGAGGTCCACCATTTTGGAAAGAAGTTTATTAGATTTTTCCTCTAAGCTGGAACAGAGAGTCTCCAAGTATTGAACCCGACTTTCTAAAGCTTCAGAAGTCGAATCGATGCGAGATAAGTGTTCAGCATGTTTGTCCACTTTATCGTTGATCCGATCCAGTTTGTCTTCTAACTGTTTGAAAGCAGTTTTAATTTCCTTTAAGATTTCGTCTCGGAGATTTGCAAGCGCCTCCATCGTAGTTTCTCCATCGCCTCCATCGACTCCATCGACGAAGTCGTAGTTTCTTTTCTCCCGGATTTAGAACTCTTGCTAGACATTGTAGGTTAGATATATTCACAGGCAAGTAAGAGATACCGAAATAATTCCTATCTAAGCTTTATAAAATGGAGACATTTAGTGCAAAGGTAGCGACAGTAACGGAACAAAAGTTCGGAGCAGCTAAGCAATCGCCATCTCACCGGAAGTCCGCAGCCATTGATTTGACTATCGTACAATACGTGGCTAATGTCCTGATTGCATCAGAAACTGCAGACCAGCATGAACAAGATGTACTTTATATTCTCTATTCTCCAAAGATCCCAAAGCAAATCTACATGAGGCACAATTGCAACAAGAGGAGATAATTTACTTGGGACAGAAAATTTCCCAAGGGAGGCAGGAAGTCACTGAGAATCGTGCAAAAGCCTATAGGTCAGCAAAACCTCCTAAAACAGTTCAGCAACTCCGATCATTTCTGGGTTTGTGTAGCTGCAACAGTACATGAGTTGATCTGTATGCCCAGCTACTCAACAATCTACTGAAAGCCAGTAAGCACTCAGATGACCCTAGTAGTCTTAATAATGAATAAGTGAAAATGTTTCAAACTTTAAAGATGACATTGTTCACTGCTTCTGCATGGGGAATTCCTGATAAAGTTAATTTACCTCAGATGTCAATGAGAAACATATGAAGGCAGTCTTTTCTCAACAACATGGAGACCAACAGCTTCCTGTTGGTTATTACTGTGCCAAAGATTTGTACACTGGCTTCTCAATGATTGAGAGAGGAATTTGAATGGTTCTTTCTGAAACTGAAACCCTGCCATGAGGAAACATGGCTCCTGGTGTCTCTGTTTGACAGGCAGAATAGAAAGCTTTGATTGAGGCCTGTTAAGTTGGCAGAAGGAAGGTCAGTTAATATATAGACTGATTCTCAATATGCTTTTGGAATTTTTAATGATTTTGTAAACTTATGGAGACAGAGGATTTCTTAAGGCTGTAGGAACCCCAATCAAGAATTGGCCAACTAGCATAAGAACTTACTGATGTCATACAACTGCCCTCAGAAGTTGCTGTATTGAAATGGAAAAACCACTCCAAAATGACCACAATGATGAACTTGTAAAAAGGACAGCTTGGGAAGGAGTAGAAGTAGTACCAGGAACATGTGCAGTGAATCTGACAACTGGAATTAAGGAAACAATTTTGAATTCTCTATCACAGACGAATGTACAGATATCTGAGAGATGTAAGATGTAAGCTCCTGAGAGGGAAAGTGGTTCTGAATGGAGAATGGTGGGACGTTGTAGCCCCAACTAAGCTGCATCCTTATCAGATACTGCAAATACACTCCTTAGGATCCATTAGAATGGAAAAGAGGACTGACAGATTCTCCCAATGATGTTGGAATCCAAAGCTCAGGGCACAGCCTTGGCCAATGCTTGAAAGATGCATGACATGCCAAAAAATAAATCCTGGAGCAGTGGGCAAAGCCATCACAATTAAGGGTTCCTGCCCTATCTGGTCCATTTTTACACTTACAAGTGGATTACATTTTACCAAAGTGTCAAGGATACTCAGATGTATTGGTAATAGTGGGCAAGTTTTCAAGATGGGTGGAGGCTATTCTAGCAAGAAAAAGCCCCTGCCACACATGTAGCAAAAACTCTAAGCAAAGATTCTATTTGTAAATGAGGATTACCATGTCACGTCGACTCTGACCAAGGAATACATTGGAGCTGTTTGTCAGGAATTATGTTAACTGATGAACATTGAATAGTTTCATTGGGGGTTCCGGTGACGTCATTGTCCAGAATGGCAGCTTAAGTCAATAGCTCCTTCGGAAAAATGCATATTTTGCCCCGTTAATCCATCAAATATAAGATCTTTTGAAAATATCTGAATTGGTAAGGGGGGCAAGAATGGGGGGAAAAAGAATGGAGATTAAAAAAAGCATCACTGCAGAGCCTGTGGACGAGAGGGGCGCAGTGAGCGGCTGTCCTACCCGACCGCTTGGTAGCGAGGCTGACAATGGGCCTCGTTCAGGCGAAACAACAAATATGATAAAAATTCTGGGAGAGATACGGGAGTTCCAAAAAGATATAAAACAGCCACTAAATGATATCAAGTCAGAGCTCGCCACCATCAATCAAAAACTAGCAGTGGCAGAGACATGAATTGAGAAGGTGGGAGATCACTTGCAAAACATGGAATGGATACTAAGAAAGACGATAAAAATATTAAATCAACAATAAAGTAAACTGCTTGACCAGGAGGGAAGATCACGGTGGAAAAATATCAGGATATTCAATGTTCCCGAAGGAGCAGAGGGTTTGTCTATGATGGAGTTTGTACAAAAGTTGCTGCAGAACGTGCTGGAGATACCTTTGACTATGGAGCTTGAAATTGAGAGAGTGCATTGTTACGTTCCCCAGTAACCGGGTGACTTACCAGCAAAGATAGATAGGTCCGCTGAAGCCTGGTGCTACTATTTTCAAACGTTTTATTTAAAAAGGGGTACAAACATATGGTTAATACAAAACATTCAGATCATATACATTGTCAAAACTCAATCTAAAGCACAGGTGTAGTAATAATCAATCAAAAATTAGCTCTATCGTTGTCTAGGGGATACTGAGTCCAATGAAATATAAGAGTCACTCAAAGTCTGCAGGCTTTCCCATTTCGGGAACCGCTGGCATTTCACGTGTTGGATAGAGAGAGAAGGAACACTTGCCCGTCGTCTTTGCGAAGGAAATCCCTGTTGTTAGTTAAAACGGTTTGTCCTTTGGTTCCAGCCACAGACTCCCGACCCGGAATCTAACGCACGTGGCTTCCTTCAGAATGGCTTCCCGCTCCGACGGGAAGCACTATCGTGTCTTCTTCGTGTGTCTCCTTGGTGCGTCTGAGGCCCCACCTCGGCAGCCCACCTTTTATCTGTACTGGCAGGGTTGTAGATGTCAATCAGGGTGGGGGTGAGGCAATCTTTCCCCCCATCACCCATCTCACATTGCCCTTAGGGTTTGCACGTAGTCCAATTCCTTATTCCACAAAGGTGTCTCCCAAGACAATGGCTATGTCCAAGGCTTTTGTCTGGCTGAGCGGCCAGCCCACATTCCAAACCGTAAGGCTCTCTCTCTTGCGATTCTCACAAAGGAGGGGGCTGAGGTCATGACAGCATCATGTGCTGATCCTGAGGCCTACTGGAGACAGAGAAGATAAGCCACACTCAATAGTAATTAGATTCCTTCGATACAATACCAAGGCGGAGATTCTAAGGGCCTGGGGAAAGAAGAGGGTGTTTTTGGATGATAATTTGATCAAGGTTATCTCCCGGCGGTCCTGCAGAAAGGTAAAGAATACTCTGAAGTAAAGTGAATATTAAAGCAAGGAAAGATTAGATTCCAAACTCCATACCCTGCCAAACTCCGAGTATTTTGTGAAGATGGGACACGGCTGTATCAGACAGTGGAAGAGGCGAACACAGACATGAAGGCCAGGGGGTGGCCCGTCAGTGTAATCAAACCGAGAGAAAGCCTGGCTGAGCAGTTATCCCTCTCTGCTTGGGAAATAATGAGAGAATTGAGAAGCAGGGGACGGGAGGAGGGCAAGAGAAGTATATCAGGAAGAGACTGTGAGTTTTCTGAAGAGAGCCCTCACCCCCTCCAGAAGAACCATTAGGTTTGGCTTAACTTTAAAAGTGTTGATAAGCTAAACGGAAGCAAAAATAGACAGTGCTATACCTATCTGAAGAAATACAAGTTAAGTCACTTTTTATTGTCATTTCGACCATAACTGCTGGTACAGTACATAGTAAAAATGAGACATTTTTCAGGACCATGGTGCTATATGAAACAGTACAAAAACTACACTGAACTGCGTGAAAACAACACAGAAAAAATCACTAGACTGCAGACCCACCCAGGACTGCATAAAGTGCACAAAACAGTGCAGGCATTTCAATAAAAAATAAACAAGACAATAAGCTCAGTAGAGGGCAGTAAGTTGGTATCAGTCCAGACTCTGGGTATTGAGGAGTCTGATGGTTTGGAGGAAGAAACTTACATAGTCTGGTCGTGAGAGCCCAAATGCTTCGGTGCCTTTTCCCAGACGGTAGGAAGGAGAAGAGTTTGTATGAGGGGTGCGTGGGGTCCTTCATAATGCTGTTTGCTTTGTGGATGCAGCGTGTAGTGTAAATGTCTGTAATGGCGGGAAGAGAGACCCCGATGATCATCTCAGCTGACCGCCCGATCCACTGCAGGGTCTTGCGATCCGAGATGGTGCAATTTTTGAACCAGGCAGCAATGCAGCTGCTCAGGATGCTCTCAATACATCCTCTGTAGAATGTGATGAGGATGAGGGGGTGTGGGAGATGGACTTTTCTCCGCCTTCGCAGAAAGTAGAGATGCTGCTGGACCTTCTTTGCTATGGAGCTGGTGTTGAGGGACCAGGTGAGATTCTCCGCCAGGTGAACACCAAGATATTTGGTGCTCTTAACGATCTCTACCAAGGAGCCGTCGATGTTCAGCAGAGAGTGGTCGCTCCATGTCCTCCTGAAGTCAACAGCCATCTCTTTTGTTTTGTTCACATTCAGATAAGGTTGTTGGCTCTGCACTGGTCCGTTAGCCGCTGCACCTCCTCTCTGTATGCTGACTCATCGTTCTTGCTGATGAGACCCATCACGATCATGTCATTGGTGAACTTGATGATGTGGTTTGAGCTGTGTGTTGCAGCACTGTCATGGGTCAGCAGAGTAAACAGCAGTGGATTGAGCACATGGCCCTGGGGGGCTCCTGTGCTCAGTGTGAAGGTGTTGGAGATGCTGCTTCTGATCCGGACTGACTGAGGTCTCCCAGTCAGGAAGTCTAGTATCCATTTGCAGAGGGAGGTGTTCAGGCCCAGTAGGCTCAGCTTTCCAATCAGTTTCTGAGGAATGTTTGTGTTGAATGCTGACCTGAAGTCTATGAACAGCATTTGAACGTACATGTTTTTTTGTCCAGGTGGAGGGTGATGGCAATGGTGTCGTCTGTTGAACGGTTGGGATGGTATGCGAACTGTGGTGGGTCCAGTGAGGAGGGGGCAGCAGGGTCTTGATGTGCCTCATGACAAGCCTCTCGAAACACTTCATGATGGATGTGAGTGCAACAGGACAGTAGTCATTGAGGCAGGATACTGAAGATTTCTTCATCGCGCGGGACGATGGTGGTGGCCTTGAAGCACATTGGAACAATGGCGCTGCTCAGGGAGATGTTGAAGATGTCAGTGAGAACATCTGCTATCTCGTCTGCATATCCTCTAAGAAACTCTACCTGGAATATTGTCTGGTCCAGCAGCTTCCGTGGGTTGACCCTGCACAGGGTTCTCCTCACATCGGCCACGGTGAGACACAGCACCTGGTCATTTGGAGGAGGGGTGGACTTCTTCGCTGCCATGTCATTTTCCACCTCACACCGAGCGTAGAAGTTGTTCAGTGCATCTGGGAGGGAGGCATCACCTGCACAATTAGGTGATGTTGTCCTGTAGTTGGTGATGTCCTGAATGCCCTTCCACATGCGCTGCATGTCGCTGCTGTCCTGGAAGTGGCTGTGGGTTCTTATTATAATGTGGATTTTATATTACTCAATTATTTTTTTATTTATTCATTCACTCCTTTTCCCCTACCTGATGAGGATATATATATATATATATATATAATATGGGAGGAATACACAGGGAAATCTTTTCTGTGTAATGGACATAGATTTGTTTACTTACTTCTATGGGTACTGCAACGAGGGCCCTCAACTCACAGGTAAGAGAGGCTAATCCCCCACAGCTAGATGTTTATTCTAGCTCAACCCAGGGTCATCTACTAGAGACCTCAGCCTTGGAATCACACCTTCGTTGCCTTTTTTTTTATTATATGGATATATGGAAGGATATTTTCCCCAACAGAAGGAATTACACTCATTATTCTGCCCCCCCCATTCTGTGTATACAAGAATAGACTATTTCATGACATTTGGAAAAGACAAAGACAAAATAAACACCTGTGGAACTGGGACAATAGATGTAAGTGACTATGCACCTATTTATGTATCTGTTGATTTTGACCGATAACCAAAGAATACTATTTGGAAATTAAATTCAAGTCTACTCAATGATCCCTACTTTAAGGAATGAATTAAAAGAGAAATTGGTCTTTACTTACAATTCAGTGATAATGGAGAGGTTTCACCCATTCTACAGGATACTCTAAAGGCTGTTTTAAGAGGGAATATTAGAGCGATATCTTCATACAAGGAATAAAACATTAGAGGAATTACAAAATAGGCTGAAGGAACTAGAAAAAAAGCACAAATTGAATTTGGCACAGGATACATTAGAGGAAGTTTTAAAAATTAGGAATGAAATTAATAGTTTGGCTACACAAGAAATCAGGAAAAATTTAGTGTTTTTGAAACAGAAACATTATGAAAGTGGATCTAAGTCTATGAAAATACTGGTATGGAAACTGAAAAAAAAAAGATAGCAGAAAGTACAATTAATAGAATTTGGGATCCAAGAACAAAAATAATTAAAAAAAATTAAGCTAAGTGAAATTCAAGAAGCTTTTGAAGTGTTTTACAAAACTCTATATTCCAAAGTTCCAGGGAGAAGCATAACCCATATTGACACCTTCCTGAATTCTCTAGAGTTACCCACTTTAAGCGAAGAACAAAATAGAGCGATGACTGCTGACATAACTGAAGTTGAACTAAACGCTGCAATTAGTAGGCTTAAATTAAGCAAGTCACCAGGGTCAGGTGGGTATATGGCAGAGTGGTACAAAGAATTTAAAAATGAGTTAATTCCTGTCTTATTCCCCACACTGAACTGGGCTCTAAAAAAGGCACAAATGTCACCCAGCTGGAAGGAGGCGATAATCTCAGCTATCCCGAAAGAAGGCAAGGATAAAATGGAATGTGGGTCATTTAGACCAATATCCATTCTTAATGTAGATTATAGATTACGTACCTCCATCATGGCTAAACGATTAGAAGCGTTTTCTACCCACACTGATACATAACGATCGGACAGGTTTTATACAACAATGCCAAACACAAGACAATATACGAAGGACACCACATTATGGATCATATACAAATAAAAATAAAATCGAAGCAATAGTGATAAACGTGGATGCTGAAAAGGCATTTGATTCGGAAATTGGAATTTTCTTTACAGAGTTTTACGTAGATTTGGTTTCCATGGCAATTATTAAACTATACAGGCACGATATGACAATCCTACTGCTAGGATTAAAATAAATGGATATTTATCAAATAGTTTTGCCCTAGAAAGGGGCACGAGACAGGGTTGTGCATGGTCACCACTACTTTTCACATTATATCTGGAAATGATATCTTTCATACAACTATACCCCACCAAGAGAAATTGAAAATAGATATCCCTGGGCATGGCAAACAGAGTCTTTCAAATATTTGGGAATTATTATGCCAAAAGATTTGGCAAAATTATCAGAATGCAATTATCAGCCTCTATATAAAAAAATTAAGGAAGATATAACAAGATGGAACCTAATTCCTTTTGTTCAAGGATTGAATCTATTAAAATGAATATACTGCTCAGACTATTGTATCTCTTTTCAGACTCTACAGATAGAGATTAATCAAAATCAATTCAATGAATGGAACAAAATGTTATCAAGATATATTTGGCAAGGTAAAAGGCCTAGAGTTCATCTCAAAACTTTGCAATTAGCCAGGGGTATGGGGCCTACCTTCTCTTAGCGATTATTATTTTGCAGCACAGTTGAGAGCTGTGATATGTTGGTGCAACCCATCATATGACGCTCAATGGAAAAACATTGAGGAGGGGATACTTCCCATCCCCATACAGGCAATTTTGGCTGATAACAACCTACATAAATACTATTGATAACCCATGGGTGAAATGGACTCTTAAAATATGGAAAACTATTATAAAAGAATATAAACTAGAGGGAGATATTGCAGTTCTTAAATTGTGTGCATATGACTCAGATTTTACGCCAAATAAACTGGATGCTAGATTTAAGGGCTGGACAGTTAAAGGAATAACAGTTCTTTGCAATATAATGAAAGAAGGAACACTGTTCAGTTTTGAAATGCTTAAAGAGAAACACTTATTAGAAAAACAAGACTTTTATCAGTATTTACAGATGTGACAATATGTTAATAGGATGGTTAAAAATGTAATCAAGGCAAGAACATGTTTGATAGAGCTATTTAGAAAAGCAGGTAATTCAGATAACAGTAGTAGAATCATTTCAAGCGTATATAAGGGTTTCTCAAATCTTAAAACACATTCAGCTTCATACATTAAAACAAAATGGGAGAAGGAAGGAGGGATAATTATATCTGAGGAAGAATGGACAATAATATGGAAGTATCAATGGAAGTGTACCAGTTTACAGAAATGGAGGAAGTTAGAATGAAAAAACTTGATTAGATATTTTATTACACCCTCTCAGAAATCCCATTATGATAGTAACCTCCCTGTTTGCTGGTGAAATTGTGGAAATCAAAATGCAAACTATTATCATATTTTTTGGGAATGCTCCATTATCAAAGACTATTGGAGTGAGATACACAATGCCCTACAAGACATCTTTAAATGTGAAATACCCTTAGAAAGTAAGACCATATGTTTTGGGTATATACTTCAAGAATGGTTGAAAAGAGATAAATATTTAATGAATATACTGCGGGTGGCTGGTAAAAAGACCCTTACCAGGAAATGGTTATCACAGGAGAGCCCAACCTTAAATGCATAGATGGAAATTACAATGGACATTTACAAGATGGAGAAGATAACAGCATCTGTTCATCATAAGTTGGAACAATTTGATTCATACTGGGAAAAACTGTTTAACTACATAACACCTCATAGGCCTTATTTTATCCTCTCAAATCAATGAATATGTTTTTTTTTTAAAAATCACTCCCTACCTGTACATAGTTTTCTCCTTTCGCTTGTTCTTTCTTTCTTCTCTTTTCTATAAGTGTATACCTCAGATAAATATTATGTGGAGATTTGTGGCATATATGACTGTATTATATATATGTACAATATCTGAAATACATCTTATGGAAATGTTTGTTTGATGATGAACTTCAGTAAAAAAATAGATTACAAAAAATTGAATAGTTACACTGTCCACATCACCCAGAGTCATCAGGACAAGTGGAACAAATGAAGAAAACCAACAACAGTGATTGATTAAGTATCATGAGGAAGGCGTACCATAGCCTTTGGCTCTTCCTATGGTCGTATGTAGCATCAGAGCAACCCCAAACAAGTAAACTAAACCGAGGCCGCTCGAGATGGTAACAGGGTGTCCTAAGTCACTGCCAGGAGCCCTCAATCTCAGAGAGGCTGGTATACTCATTACGGCAGACAATTTAGTTCACTATTTTGTGAAATTAACCCAAACTGTCCAGTCTTCTCAACAGATTTCTGCTGCTTGGAGTGAAACAAACAGAAGGGGGACACACCCTTATTACTGATTAAGAAACCACTTTAGGAACCATTGGGAACTGGATGGAAAGGTCTTTAGCAAGTGTTGTTAATTCGTAACTCGGCACTGACGGTAGAAGGTAACAGTAAATGGACACACACCAGTCACTATAAGAAAGCTAAAGTGGCTCCCAGTGAAGACAAATGCTGTGGTCATTCTGCTTATAACACCTATGTGCCTACACTGAGCAAATTACAAACCAGCCAGAAGACTGCAAGCAAGTTAACAACTACTAGACATAATGAAATTTATTCTAATATGATTTGTTGTTGTATTTTTGCTAATTTTCCTTGCTCATAATGTGCCAGTAGAGATGACTCATAATATGTACTTGTAGGTATCATATGAATTTGCTGATGTCGTTAATGACTTCAGCTGTTGGGTATGTCAATATATTTTGCACACTTCCCCAATGCTAGGCATTCCAGCAGATTCAGAACAAACATGCACCCTCTTTATTAAATGTTCCAGCAATGGAGATGTTGACATTATGCCTATGATTCATTATTCTCAAGGAAGGCATAAATATACAGTGGTCATGCCCCCACATCCAGTCTGAAACGGGATCATTTACAACATGCAAAAATAATCAGCATGATTCGGGGTATAGCATATCTAACCTTATTCATGTCTTGTTCTGGGATATATCCATATTTAATATTCATGACAAAGCTATTAAATGTTTTCATGTGTTCACTATAAAAGCTACCTTTTGCTTGAGTTCAGAAGGTACCATTCCTGTAGGGCATAGTTTATACAATTACACTCTACATTGTCCTAAATAGAGTAATGACTCTGGAATTTTCATTGATGACCAGAAAATTATTACAATTCAACAGCACCCCTGTCAAGTGATAAGAAATGGTCTAAGTTCATGGAGCAATGTGTACCTTGTGTGGTGTACAATGTGTACCTTTTATTACTCCTTTAGTAATAAAATGAGGGAAAACCGCTAAACTCCATTCTTCCCTTTTCTGAACTATTTCCAAAACCTATGGACTCACTTTCAAGGACTCTTCACTTGATATTTATTGCTTATGTATTATTGTTATTTTGTTCTTCTGTATTTGCGCTGTTTGTTGTCTTTTGCACATTGGTTGTTTCTGTTCTGTTGGGGGCGGTCTTTCAGTGATTCTATTGTGTTTGTACTTAGCGTGTATGTACTTGAAGTAGCTTTTGATTACAGCGAATCCCGATTAATTGGGCTATTACTTTATCTGGAAAGCTACTTATTTGGGGCAGCTCTTAAAGCACGAAGACTGATCAAGAAAATTGCTGGATTTCTTTTTTTTCAAATAGTCACTTTTTATTGTCATTTCGACCATAACTGCTGGTACAGTACACAGTAAAAACGAGACAACGTTTTTCAGGACCATGGTGCTACATGAAACAGTACAAAAACTACACTGAACTACGTGAAAACAACACAGAAAAATCACTAGACTGCAGACCTACCCAGGACTGCATAAAGATCACAAAACAGTGCAGGCATTACAATAAATAATGGACAAGACAATAGGCACAGTAGAGGGCAGTAAGTTGGTGTCAGTCCAGGCTCTGGGTATTGAGGAGTCTGATAGCTTGGGGGAAGAAACTGTTACATAGTCTGGTCGTGAGAGCCCAAATGCTCCAGTGCCTTTTCCCAGATGGCAGGAAGGAGAAGAGTTTGAGGGGTGCATGGGGTCCTTCATAATGCTGTTTGCCTTGCGGATGCAGCGTGTAGTGTAAATGTCCATAATGGTGGAAAGAGAGATCCCAGTGATCTTTTCAGCTGACCTCACTATCCGCCGCCAGGTCTTGCGATCAGAGATGATGCAATTTCCGTACCAGGCAGTGATGCAGCTGCTCAGGATGCTCTTAATATAACCCCTGTAGAATGTGATGGGGATGGGGGGTGAGCGATGGACTTTCCTCAGCCTTCGCTGAAAGTAGAGATGGTGCTGGGCTTTCTTTGCTATGGAGCTGGTGTTGAGGGACCAGGTGAAATTCTCTGCCAGGTGAACACCAAGAAATTTGGTGCTCTTAACGATCTCTACTGAGGAGCCGTCGATGTTCAGCGGGGAGTGGTCACTCCGTGCCCTCCTGAAGTCAACAACCATCTCTTTTGTTTTGTTCACATTCAGAGACAGGTTGTTGGCTTTGCACCAGTCTGTTAGCCGCTGCACCTCCTCTCTGTATGATGACTCATCGTTCTTGCTGATGAGTCCCACCACGGTCGTGTCATTGGCGAACTTGATGATGTGTGTTGCAGCACAGTCATGGGTCAGCAGAGTGAACAGCAGTGGACTGAGCACACAGCCCTAGGGGGCTCCTGTACTCAGTGTGATGGTGTTGGAGATGCTGCCTCTGATCCAGACTGACTGAGGTCTCCCAGTCAGGAAGTCCAGTATCCAGTTGCAGAGGGAGGTGTTCAAGCCCAGTAGGCTCAGCTTTCCAATCAGTTTCTGAGGGATGATTGTGTTGAATGCTAAACTGAAGTCTATGAATGGCATTTGAACGTATGTGTCTTTTTCTCCTTCATTTATTTGGGACACTATACTGCTTAATTGAGACAGGAGACTGTTAACAGTTTCGAACTAGTGTTAGGCACTGCACCGTTTGTATATTCCGTCAGTTGAGTATGCTTATATTCAAAAAACAGTGATATCTGTCACTGGTAGTTGCCAAGAAATAAGCAGTAAGATAATTGAGAACCATATTGCTTACTGTGGATTCAAACATTCAGACTTGGAGATGCCAGAAATTGCTGAGAGTGAAAATGAAATAATTTCATTCCTTCAAGTTGGGAAATACAGGTAGTCCCCGAGTTATGAACGTCCGACTTACAGACAACTCGTACTTACAAACCGAGGAAGGAGAACGCCATCTGCCATTTTAAGTCAGATTGTGATGCCATCCGCCATTTTAAGTCGGATCACGATGTGGTCTGCCATTTTAAGTGGTTGCAGTTGACACTGTGTTGAGTGTTTAACTTTGTATTTGGCTTAAATTTTTCTTAGTAAGATTCACCCTGACCCCCCCCCCCCCCCCCCCCCCCCCACTACCGTTCCGGTCGGCTGGTGGCACAGTGAGATCAGCACCGGGCTGGAGAATGGAGGTTTCAGAGTTCGATCCAGTGACAAACCGCTCCGGTGCCGGGTTGATGTCGATCCATTGACTCCTGTACCATCCGTGACGGGTCGATGTCAAGCTCGCAACTCGACCTCATGAAAAAAGCACTGCCACCTCCAGTTTAAATTCCCACGCGGAATATTGTGGAGGATCAAATACCCAAACCCAGCAAAGCCCCCATTTGTCCCATTTAGCCTATCGCAGTATGGTGGTCCTTAGGACCCAGCGGACTTCAGGAGCCGGCAGAGCTCGGGACCCGCCGCCCACAGTGTTTCTGTTCCATTGATGGGAAGCGATCATGATTGAAAATAGAGTGGAAATAATAAAATGTTTGGAAAGAGGTAAAATGCCATCGGTCATTGGAAAAGCATTAGGCTACAGTCGGTCAACATTCGGAACAATTTTAAAGGATAAAGTTAGAATAATGGAGCATGTGAAAGCTACAATTATTACTAAGCAATGCAGTGGTTTAATTATTAGAATACATACGTTTTTTAAGTGTTTTATGTGCATAGAAAGGTAAAACATACTATATACTAAGACAAATGTTTGACTAACTGACGCTAAATAATACTGGATGTACTTGTTCCGACTTACGTACAAATCCGACTTAAAGACGGACTCAGGAACGGAACTCGTACGTAACTGGGGGACTGTCTGTATAAAGAATCTGAAGGTATCAACAATCATCTTAAATGTTACAATGAAAATATAGATTTGAAGGATGCAATCATTGAAAGTATTGTTTGAAGACAGTCCGTTATTTACACAAGGTGTCTGCACTGATTTTGTTTGAGGCAGTGTACGCTGAATTGCTCCTGTGGTTTTTTTTTTATATACCTTTAACTATTATCATTAAACTTCGGCTCATTGCAGCAGCTGCTTAATTGAGCCAAAGTGTACTGGTCCTTATGTGTTCCAATTAACTGGAATCCACTCTATTTTACACTTAATGTCAATACCACAAGTTTTTCTGCCACTGAATTTTCAGATGTAATGATTCTAAATGTGTGATTCAGAGTCAAAAGGGGTATTGTTGGAGCTGACTGTTTCATTCTTACATTGTTTAATTGTTACTTTGCAGTTTAACAGTTTAATATCAGTTTGCGTTTTATATAATCACTTGTATACAAGTAACTGCTCCCTCTGCTTCCTTGTGATATCCAAGTATGTATGTGTTTAATATGCCTCTAGTGGTTATACAAAGCACAATTCTGGAAAGCTCTGTAGGCTTCTCTGTAGTGCATTATTTGAATAATGACTTTCTCATTGGTTAACTCTACCTATAAATTTGAATGGAATTGTTCCCTATCTTTGGGTATAAAATAGCAAAGCACAAAGCATCATTACCTTCTTGTAGTTCTTTTATCTCTCTCTTTGCTTAGTAGACCTCTATCAATGTCTGTTCTGTCCCTGTTTTCTTTGTTCTATAAACCCTTAATAAAATAATCATGAAGTAACAAGTTTTGTGACTTTTTCCTGAATTCTAAAAGAACCTTTGATCACAACATAAGAATATAACAATTCAAACAATATCAACTGCATTGTCATCACCAAATAATTAGATGGTCCAGAATCTTCCCCTAGTCTGTTGGTCTACATGGTAAATCCAAACTTGGTTTATGTGCATCTTTCACTGTCAACTTGCTGGTAATAGCCAACACCATTGTCAAGGGCAAGGTTTTGGGTGTGGAAATATTGTTGGACTATTGTAATGGACAAGTCATGAGGTTGTGGAGTCTATTATAACACTTACTTGAAAAAGAATCCAAACTTCAGTGTCTCAGTTTATATATCCTTGAGACCTAGAAGGAGGTAATTTGGCCCATTGACTTTCCCAGCTCTCCAAGCATCAATTCCATATTTCCCTGTAACCCCTCTCCAATGTCCATTAACCTCTAGTGATTCTCTTGTCATCTACATACACCAGCTATTTAACCTAGCAGCTTTTCTAGCAGGAAACTGGAGCACTTAAGGAAACACACATGGAAAATGAACAAATTGCTCAATGACCCCACCCCCAAAAAATTAGAATTGAATTTGAGTCACTGTAGCAGAGTGGAATTAAAGAGAGTGTATGGTCAAGCATATCCTTTTTCTAATTAGCATTTAAAGTTATTCCTGTTGAATTTGTTGAAGATTTTGGAAGAGTTTCTGCAGAACAGCAGTTCTGAAATTTGTAGTGTGTTTAACTGTAGGAAGATTTAGAGAGGAGGCCAAACCTGCTGTTCATTACTTTGTAATTTTCTCAATTTAGCCATTGATGGGAAGGCACTGGGGCATTCTTAAAAGTGTATGTGACTGACCTTACATGCACATTATCCTTTCAAGGTTTTACTCTACACAAACCAAGGTTGTATTTTTTGTAACTTTTTCAAGGTTAAAATTCAAAGTAAATTTATTTTCAAAGTATGTGTAGTGTATGTTATCATATATAACCCCAAGATTAGTTCCCTTGCGGGCATACTCAGTAAATCCACGAAACATAATAGAATCAATGAAAGACTGCACCCAAAAGGACAACCAGTCAATGTGCAAAAGACACCAAACTTTGCAAATACAAAAGAAAAAATAAATAAACAATAAATATTGATAGCATGACATGAAGAGCCCTTGAAAGTAAGTCCATTGGTTGTGGGAACAGTTCAGTGAAAGGCTGGTTTGACTGAATTAAGACAAACCACAGCAATAAACATGAATTATTTTTGATTTGTGAAGTATGGTCGAAAGGTCAGAGCATGGCCTTGCAGAAAAAAATGGTGGTGTGTCACTTGTATAGTAGATTGATAAGTTTTTTAACTGACTGTCTTAGAACATAAGAACTAGGAGCAGGAGTAAACCATTTGGCCAGTTAAGCCTGAAGTGCCATTCAATAAGATCATGGTTGAACTGGCCTCGAACCCAGCTCCACCTTTTTGTCTTTCCCCCATAACCCTTAATTCATGCATTATGCAAAACTCTATTTAACTGTGCCTCAAATATTGAGGTAGCCCATACTGCTGCCTTGGGCTACCTCAATAAGTATATTTTTCCTGATCTCTGTCCTAAATTTATTCCCCCATATCTTGAAGCCATGTCCCCAATTTAAAGGAGATGGCACCAAAATTGTATTTAAAGTGAGGTTAGCTGTGATGTCATTGAGTGACAGAAGGCGCAAACAGGCTAATTGGTTTGTTTATACTCCTCTGCTCTCCATTCCTGTGTTTTCTAGGGCCAAGCAGGCCTATTATAGCTTTTTGAAAAAGTAGTAATACTCAGTTCCATACCTGGTTTTGCATTTATCCCCTCAAAGGTCATCAAATACCTGTTAAATTCTCATTTAGTACGATTTATAGTATTGGTCTTCATTTGTCTTCAGTCTAGACCACATCAATTTCTGAGTGAAAAGGTAATTGTCCTTACTCAAGGTCCTTTATCAATAGCACTGTTTACTATCAGAATCAGGTTGTTAGCAGAAACGTAAAACTTATTTTGCGGCAACAGTACAGCGTAGAACATAGAAATTATAAGTTACAAAACCAAATAAGTAGTGTTCAAGGGTTCATGGACCATTGAGAAATCTGATGGCCGAAGGAAAGAAGCATCCACAAATGTTAATTGTGGATCTTCAGGTTCCTGTATCTCCTCGCTAATGATAGTAATGTGACGAGGGCCTTCTGTGATGGATGGCACTGTCTTTTGAAGATAATCCTTGATGGCGGGAGAGTTGTGCCTGTGATGGAATTGGTGGAGTCTGAAGGAAAGAATGGAAAGAAATTCACCACTTATTCTAACTAAAGTATTATATTCATCCTTATAAAAGCAATGTTGTTCAAAACAATCATTTTTGTATGCCATATATATTGTTAGCATGTGAATATCACTGACAAGCATTTATTGTCTATCCAGTTTCCCTCTGAAGAGAGGGAAGGTAAATGTCCAGAGAAATTACATTGACCAACCAGTTCAGATTGGCCGAGTTCCTTCCTTGAAGGATATAAGTAAGCCGATGACAATGAAGATATTTTACGGTTGCCATGTTAAAAAAGTTTTCTGTTGAATATTTGCAAAATATTCAATGAGCAAAATTGCTTCAATAACAAATGAAATTTATTTTTAGATATACAGGGACTAGAGAGATGGGTTGGTGTAGAAGGGTGCCACAGAAGTTGTAGTTCAGCCATGATCTATTTGACAGAGCAGGTACAAGGGCTGTTCAGTTTTGTGTGCTTTTGAAACTGAGGAAAATGTGTTCATTGAAATCCTTACGGCATTGTGGATAGAGATGTCTTTTAGGACAAGTTAGGAAACAGTCCTATGCATAATTTGTAAATTCACCAGTAACAATTGCTGCTGAGTGAATTGAAAAAGGTGAATTTGTTAATTTTTACATGATTTGTTGGATTAATACTAAATACTGTATGTAGTAGGTAAGTTGGTGGAGTATCTTTGTTTTGTGGATGTTGACTGCAAACCCCATTCCCTTTATTGAATAAGTTGGTAAATAAACACTGGAGTGTTATCAACTGCTATTTAATGACTGAAGTTAGACCAATCCAGATTCTTGACTGGAAGTGATATAGGCTAAACATTTGTCCTGTAGGTTATCTACACTCCTAATATAGAGCTCTTTGAAGAATAGATAGAGCAGTGTTGCAAAAGATAGGGGAAAATGTTAGGGCAATGATGCAGCCTTCCTTAATACTATTCTATATTGAGATTAGGCCTAGTGTGAATCAAGTGTTTGAGATTATGGCTTAAAATCTGCATATGATTTCTAAGGGCAGCTAGATTTGAGAAGATTGGTCTTTGACCCCTTTCAATTGATGGAGTCAAAGGCTTTTGTGAGGTTAAAAAAAGCCATGTAGGGTGATTGATGTTATTTTCTGCATATCTACTGAAGTTGAAGATCATGTCCATTATGCTTTTCAATGGACAGAATCCACACTGATGGGAAAATATTCTTCAGTGATTGAAAAGTAGGAGTGGAGCAGGACAGTGGTGCAGACAATGTGGAGATGCTCCTGTAGTTATCACGATGGAATTTATCTCCTAAAGATGGTCATGATCAAAGGTTCCCTGGGATGTCCTGTTCTTCCTAGATGTGGGAAATGACGTTGTGAATTTGTGATTCCTGTTCCCCACTGCCAAACGTTAATATTTCTTCAATGGTATCATCTACTCACTAGACAATAGACAGTAGGTGCAGGAGTAGGCCATTCTGCCTTTCGAGCCAGCACCACCATTCACTGTGATCATGGCTGATCATCCACAATCAGTACCCTGTTCCTGCCTTCTCCCCATATCCCTTGACTCCGCTATCTTTAAGAGCTCTATCTAACTCTTTCTTGAAAGCATCCAGAGAATTGGCCTCCACTGCCTTCTGAGGCAGAGTGTTCCACAAATCCACAACTCTCTGGGTGAAAATGTTTTTCCTCAACTCTGTTCTAAATGGCCTACCCCGTATTCTTAAACTGTGGCCTCTGGTTCTGGACTCCCCCAACATCGGGAACATGTTTCCTGCCTCTAGCGTGTCCAATCCCTTAATAATGTTTCAATCAGATCCCCTCTCATCCTTCTAAATTCCAGTGTCTACAAGCCCAGTCGCTCCAATCTTTCAGCAGTCCCGACAGTCCTGCCATCCTGGGAATTAACCTCTTGCACTCCCGCAATAGCAAGAATGTCCTTCCTCAAATTTGGAGATCAAAACTGAACACAATACTCCAGGTGTGGTCTCACCAGGGCCCTGTACAACTGCAGAAGGACCTCTTTGCTCCTATACTCAACTCTCCTTGTAATGAAGGCCAACATGCCGTTAGCTTTCTTCACTGCCTGCTGTACCTGCATGCTTACTTTCATGACTGATGAACAAGACAGACAGACAGACATACTTTATTGATCCCAAGGGAAATTGGGTTTCGTTACAGTTGCACCAACCAAGAATAGTGTAGAAATATGGCAATATAAAACCATAAATAATTAAATAAGTAAATTATGCCAAGTGGAAATAAGTCCAGGACCAGCCTATTGGCTCAGGGTGTCTGACACTCCAAGGGAGGAGATGTAAAGTTTGATGGCTGTAGGCAGGAATGACTTCCTATGACCCTCAGTGTTGCATCTCGGTGGAATGAGTCTCTGGCTGAATGTACTCCTGTGCCTAACCAGTACATTATGTAGTGGATGGGAGACATTGTCCAAGATGGCATGCAACTTGGACAGCATCCTCTTTTCAGACACCACCGTCAGAGAGTCCAGTTCCACCCCCACAACATCACTAGCCTTACGAATGAGTTTGTTGATTCTGTTGGTGTCTGCTACCCTCAGCCTGCTGCCCCAGCACACAATAGCAAACGTGATAGCACTGGCCACCACAGACTCGTAGAACATCCTCAGCATCATCCGGCTGATGTTTTTTAAAAAAAAAATTTATTAGTTTTTCAAAACATTTTACAAATTAAAAACCCCAAATCCCAATGAGGAACATTAATACAGTGCAAAATTAAGCATACAATAACAATATGCTACAAAGGAAGATAATTTAACAAAAAAGCACCTAAATTAAAGACAAGTAAGCTTAGTGACCTCCCCAAACCCCACAACACAAGAAAAAAACAACAACTCCAGACCGACCACAACACAATATAGAGAGTATAAGTCAGGACAGTCAAACTCCCAGACTGTGAATACACTTAGCAACAGAGGATAATAATGCCTACTACCAGAAAAAAAAAGGGAGCTGAAAGCAAGGGACCGAAAAGAAGAAAAAAAAACCCTAGTCAAGAGGAAGGTTATGAAAGTACTCGATAAAAGGTCCCCAGACCTTATGGAACTTTAGATCCGAATTAAGAACTGAATAATGAATTTTTTCGAGGTCCAAGCAGGCCATAATGTCGTTAAGCCATTGCGCATGAGTGGGCGGGGCAACATCTCTCCATCTAAGGAGGATGTCCGGCAGATGTTAAAGGACCTCAGTCTCCTCAGGAAGTAGAGACGGCTCTGACCCTTCTTGTAGACGGCCTCAGTGTTCTTTGACCAGTCCAGTTTATTGTCAGTTCGTATCGCCAGGTATTTGTAATCCTCCACCATGTCCACACTGACCCCTTGGATGGAAACAGGGGTCACCGGTGCCTTAGCCCTCCTCAGGTTCACCACTAGCTCCAGCTCCAGCTAGATCACCTAGATCTCGTTGTACTTTCCCTTTTCCTAACTTGACACCATTCAGATAGTAATCTGCCTTCCTGTTCTTGCCACCAAAGTGGATAACCTCACATTTATCCACATTAAACTGCATCTGCCCACTCACCCAACCTGTCCAAGTCACCCTGCATTCTTATAACATCCTCCTCACATTTCACACTGCCACCCAGCTTTGTGTCATCTGCAAATTTGCTAATGTTATTTTTAATCCCATCATCTAAATAATTAACGTATATTGTAAATAGCTGCGGTCCAGCACCGAGCCTTGCGGTACCCCACTAGTCACTGCCTGCCATTCTGAAAGGGACCAGTTAGTCCCTACTCTTTGTTTGTTAGTACCCTACCCCCAATACCGTGTGCTCTAATTTTGCTCACTAATCTCCTGTGTGGGACCTTATCAAAAGGCTTTCTGAAAGTCCAGGTACACCATATCCACTGGCTGTCCCTTGTCCATTTTCATAGTTACATCCTCAAAAAATTCCAGAAGATTAGTCAAGCATGATTTCCCCTTCATAAATCCATGCGGACTCGGACCAATCCTGTTACTTTTATCGTCATTTCGACCATAACTGCTGGTACAGTGCATAGTAAAAATGAGACGATGTTTTTCAGGACCATAGTGTTACATGACACAGTACAAAAAAATAGACTGAACTATGTAATAAAAAAAACAACACAGAGAAAGCTACACTAGATTACAGACCAGCACTGGACTAATCAAGCTGCTAAGCCTCAATAACTCCTTGTGCAGTCACAAATAACTGTTTACCGAGTATACCGCAAAATAAAAGAATCTCAGGGTTGTATTTGGTGATGTACTTTGATAATAAATTTACTTTGAACTTTGATTAGCAGATTAACAAACAGCCTGAATGAAAGGGTCTGTTGCATTTAATATTCAAGCATCTTACAACTAGAAATATTTGCTTAACGCCAGTAAATGCTTTTTGACCTGCTGGAGACAGCATTATTATATTCCTCCAGGCATGTTCTAATAAAGGCACCTTTCAGAATGGGATTTACACTGACTGGATGTGCCAAATGTTAGCTAAGTGTACCGTGACGATTCTATTACTATTTGCTATCCTGCTCCTTTGAGTCACTGCTGTTACGTGTGACTGCATAACTTAATTGTTTTGCATTTTAATGCGTAGTTGTATTCACAATTAGTGATATCTAACAACGACTTAATTGCAGTTATCAACACTCGGTATTTGAACAAAAAGGTTAAATGATTTTCAAATAGAACTCCAGCGTTAACGTTACAGTTCGACTCCTAAATCTTTACTGTATACTTGATTCTACAAGGACCACGATAACAATTGAAAATTATAAAGTATGAGATAAATAGCAAAATGCATTGCAAAATCCAGATAAAATACTTCCAAACTGTGCAAGTGTGCCGAGGAATTCGAAAGCTCTTTTAAAAAAATAAATTTGTCCTTTTATTTGTTGCAATAAAATTGGCAATTTTGCACGTAGTGTGTTTAGTCGCAAGATTTTTTTTAAATGTTCTCATTCCTCAAATGTAAACAAATAATGACATAGCTTAATGGTGGTGATCCTAGACCAATCAGTGCATAACCCTATTATATACAGGTGCTTAAGCCAATCGGGTCGCTGCTGCGAGCAGGTTCTGAAGTTCATAGATTAGCAAATAGAGGAAGTACTGTTTTGTGTTGCTTCTAAGAAGCCCGGCGTTCAAAACTGTTCACGATCAGAGCTCTTTGTTTAATCAGAGGAAATAAAATCACTTATTTTGTAAACGTTTGCTATGAAAATGAACAAATCGTCGTTAACTTTGGATTGAAGCAGATGAAAATATGGCAGTGAAAGGATTTACCGGTGTAAGTTGCATAAACATCCTCATTTGGGTAGTAGGCCACGTTGCTTTCTCTTTTCGATCTAGTGTCCGTGTTCCTTTTTAAGTGTTTTCAAATGTTATCTTGGAACTTTAAAATAGCTCTAGTTTTGTTTGGGTTGTGGTTATTGTGGTGTTTATGCTGGATCGTGTATTGTTTTTACTTACGTATTTAACAAATTAATGATGTGGAAATACTGATGTGAATATTGAAATCGCTGGATAATTTCAATCATTTTCTGTGCCTCATCACATTTAATTAGAACTTTCGTCACTGTATTTTAATATAAAAAGGAAACGGTTTTTCTCGATTTGCCCCTCCCTTCCTCTATGTTGAAAATGTCGACGTTTTTCGTATTTATGACATTGATTCTGTGTAACCTTTGCAAATATGTAGATTTTAGGGTCTCGTTTTTTAAAAAAGGGGCCAGAGTTAATCCTCAAAGTTATATATAATTCACTCCAAAAAGCAGTGGTAGAAATAAATGCTTTCAAGATATGTAGGCAATGTTAAGACTTTGTTTAGATTATAGTTCCTCTTGGAAATACCCAAATGGGTAACATTTTTGAAGACTTAATTCAGTAAAACTTGTAATCTTCACTTGCCTCTATCATTCTCTAACATACATACATATTTGTAAATCCTATTGATAATTATTTATATTTTCCTCCATTTGTTTCTAATCTTGTTCACTTGTTCTGGTTATGGTATAAAGATGTGGTTTATTTTCTGATATCTTCCTTGAGCATCTATTGTTGATGTGCAGATCTTGCTAATAAGTATTGGTTGGGTATTACTGCCAAGCTTGACCGTAATCCCATAAAATCTATCTAGCTTGAATTATTGCATACCATATAGGACCATGAGCATTATTGAGCATTTTTAGTATCTCCATCAGCACAGTAACTAATTTTTTTCCCTTTGGTTTAGAACATGCCTAATTTTCATTCTCGTAATTTTGATCAGAATGGTAAATGGCTAAATTTTATAAGGGCCAAGTGCTTGACTCTGGCAGAATGATTAGGATGGCGATAAAGGCAAAGAAATAACTGGATTCTTTTTCTTTGCCTTTTAGGCTATCCTAGAGTCTCTTAAAGCCTTAAAATAAGACTATTATTAATTTAATGAACATTGAGTTTTAATCCAGATTTTAAAAAAAATAAATTGTCAACGTTTCATGGGATTAACAAAATCGTAAAATAAATCAAAGGGTAGATTTAAATAACAGTATTTTAAAATTTTGCACAGATTGCTATTTGCGTGACTGCTCTGTGCTCCTCACCTTTAAAACTGATCATCAAATCAGTTCCAAAGAGTAACTCTGAAAGTATTTGGTGTTTTACTAGCTTGGTTAGAAACAGAAATAGTTCATTTAAAAAAATAGTTTCTGACTGCTTTTTGTGGTTCAGCTGAGTTGGACTGCTTCCCCATTCACATTCCAGTTTAGATACAGTATCAGATGTTCTGTTGGTACCATTCAATTTTGAACCAAAAGATTATGGATTCAAGTCCCATGCCAAATACTTGAGACAAAAAAAGATTTAGCTAGGCTCTCCAGAGTAGTTTTGGTGAGTGCTGCACTCAGAGGTGTGGTGTTTCAGATCCTAAGTTTAACCGAGTATCAATCTGAAGCATATAGGAGTGATCTTTAATTTTACTTTGCAAGGACACATATTGTTCTGGCCAATAGTTAATCCATAATGAAGGGACTACACTATGAAACAATTTTCAGTTCCTCTGCTGTGATATTTAGTACGTAACTAAAAGTTTATGTGTATAGTATAACCAGCAGGATTTTTTTATTTGAGGAAGTGTGAAAGATGATTAATTTCATCATGCAGTGATTATTGCTTTGGCAAGAGAACTCTAATCATAATTCCAAAATTTGGGAGAATGACTTTAAATTGTGAAATATCTTTTATAGTGTTAAATATAATTGATTGTTCTGGAATTGGTCATAGTTATGAGCTTTTTGATCTAGGATGTCGGTTATAATGTGAGAACTAATTTTCTAAAGTTGCAGTGATGTTGGAACAAATATTGGCATCTAGTGCATTAATGTAATAAATACAAATTTAAGAAAGGATAGAGCAAATGGAATATCTCGCACCAATCAATTTGCGTACAAACTCTGGGTTATAAAGCAAGCATGTCAATTTTTCTTTCACATATGGTGTGAGAAGTCAGAAGGACTTATGTATGGGGTTCCAGTTCCTCAATTTATGCAATGGAAGGAGGTCTTTAAGTTGTAAGCTTTCCACATAGATCCTTCAGTGTATATCTTAGCATATGTCCTAGACCTTGAAATCAGCCAGTCTGCAAAGTTCATTCAGGGATGGCTCCTTGTTTTGGAAGACCAGAGGGTTTAGGACTGACCAAGTCCAGCTTGTGCCATATTGACTTCTATTAATGGTTGCTACAATCTGTGCTCTTCAGAACTGCCTTTAAAGGTCAAAGTAAATTTATTATTAAAGCACATATATTTTACTATATGCAACCTGAAATTTGTTTTCTTGCGTGCATACTCATTAATTCCAAGAACCATAATAAAATCAATGAAAGATTGCACCCAACAGGACAAACGACCAATGTTCAAATACAAAAGAAAAAAAAGAAATAATACTAAATACATAAGCAATAAATATTGAGAAAGTGAGTCCATAGCTTGTGGGAACAGTTCATTGATGGGGCAAATGAAATTGAGTGAATTATCCCTGCCGGTTCAAGAGCCTGATGGTTGAAGGTAATAACTGTGCCTGAACCTGGTGATGTGGGACCTGAGGCTCCTGTACCTCCTTCCTGATGGCAGCAGCGAGAAGAGAACATGGTCTGTGATGCACAACTTTCAGCATGTACCCTGGCAAAAACACATGCATCCCTTTCCAGATCATCTTGGGAAATGGAAGATGGTCTCATCTTCACAATATGGGACTTGAATGTAAAGTGTTGTGGCATTGTATGTCTGTGCATGAAGAATTTGACAGATATGATCCTTTCACGATCAGCTAAATAAGAGTTTCATGCTTATCTAAAGATTTGCTCATAAAGCATTACAATAAATGACTAGGCTTCACCACAATGTATGTTTCACAGCAACATAGCTAGTCAATCCTTCAGGGTCAGAGAGTGTATTGTGACACTTGGTGTTTCAAGCATAGGGTCCATGCATACATTGATCCAGGCACTTACAAAAATAGCCTTCAGGGTATGGATCTTGTTCAAAACGTGTCCCCCACTCCACTTTTTCTGAAGATTTCTACATTATGTTTCTGTGGTTACAGTCCTTTTTCATATTCCAGTGGGAAGAAAAATGTTTGGGATGAGGTATTGGCCAATTCTACATCATGCTTGTCAATACTATTTGCACTTCTCACATAATGACCACTTTCTTCTTCCACCCCCCCACCCCCAACTCAATGCCAATTTCTTTTGGTGGGGGAGTTGTATTCTGTATAGTTGGCTGAATTCTCCACCTGGCTCTTGCTGCATGCCTAGTTCCTTTGAATCATATCCTGAACAACCTCAAGGATTAGGATCTGATGACACAGGAGACAGAGGGCTGGTCCAAGCTGACTGCCAATCCTGATGCGGCAGAAGCAATGCAAAAGGGAGGGAGAATCACTGATCTGATCATGGATAATGTAAAATGGTATTTCGATTATATGTTAGTGGGATCATCCATCAGCCATGTGATAGAATCTGAGGATAACCGAGAAGCAATCACTTTGCTATAGGCCTCCCAGTTATCAATGGAAATTCAAGGAACGGATGTATGCATACATCACAGAAAGGTGCAGGAGCAATAAGGTTATAGTAGTGGGGGATTTTAATTTTCCCGGTGTTAACTGGGATTGTCTTGATGCGAGAGGCCTGGATGGGTAGAATTTGTTTAGTACATCCAAGAAAATTTTTGGAACACGATGTTTAGGTAGTCCTGCTAGAGAGAGGCAATGCTTGATCTTGTCTTAGGAAATGAAGTTGTGCAGGTGATAGAAGTGCTGGCAGGTTGAACTTTGGGAACAGTAACCATAATTCTTAAAAATTTCAAGATAGTTATTGAAAGGGATATTGCTGATAAATAACAAAAATAAACAGAAAAAGGAATAGCAAGCTAGTATTCATGGACCATTTAGAAATCTGATAGCAAGGGGGAAGAAGCTGTTCCTGAAATGTTGAGTCTGGGTCTTCAGGCTCCTTTACCTCCTCCCTGATGGTAATAATAAAGCCCTGGGTCCTTAATGATGGATGCCATCTTCTTGAGAAACTGCTTTTTGAAGACGTCTTCCGTCATGATGAGGCTTATGTCCGTAATGGAACTGGCTGATCTACAATCCATTGTAACCAATCAGAATGCTGTCCACTGTACATCTGTGGAAATTTAAAGAGAGACAGTGAAAGTTCATGTTCAGTATGTTCAGCGAAGGTGTAGGGAAAAGATGACAATATTAGGGATCCTTAAATTACACTGGGACATTAAAAGTTTGATCGGGGTGAAATCAAAAGGTAGTAAATGGCAAATGTAGGTGACAGCAATTGAGTGAGACCCTTGAGAAATTGCAGTGTGTAAGAAAGATTGAAAAAGAAATTTGGAAAGCAAAAATGGACCATGAAATATCCTTGGCCTGTAAGAGTACGGAGATTTCCAAGCATTCTATAGGATATCAAGAAGAAAAGGATAGTTGGGTAGACCAAAGGGGAATGTTAAGTGGGCAATGTGATTGAGGTCCTAAATGAGTACCGTAGATTCCGGACTACAGAGCGCACCTGATTAAAAGCCGCTGGCTCTAATTTTAGAAATAAAATCAATTTTTTAATTGTAAAGGCCGCACCGGATTTTCGGCCGCAGGTGTCCCACGTTGTAATATGAGATATTTACACAGAAAGATATTACACGTGAGGATTTTTTAACTTTTAATTAAATCCATATGGTAACAAAAACAAATACATATTGCAAATGCTTTTTTTCGAACCGTGCCCGTAACGCGGCTACTTTTAAATACGTTGCGTATACTTCTTTACTGAACAACATTCCAATATCTCCTAACGACTGGTAAAAAATATATATACTGCAGCCTACCAGGAAAAGTTATTGATCACCTTTAACTTAAAAGCAGCGTTTTCGCTCAGATCCAAAGCCGCTCGCGTAATGCGCTCCCCCCCTCCGTCCCGTTTCATCGCAAACCGGCATTTTCCCACAAGACACCGCGAAACCGGGTGTGACGTCATAGCATCCCGCGATGTAGTACAGAAAACATATAGTTAAAACTCTTCTAACTTTAACTAGAAAATGAATTACTAAGCGAAAATATTATAAACTAAGTATGCCATAAGGCAGCACAATGCTTCGAGTGTTTTCCATGTTGATGAGGGTGAGTACAAATGACTGATTTACAATAATTTAATTGTGAAAGTGCGCTTGATTTATCGTACAATTTCATTGGACCTCTGTGAACTACTCATCAATTTTATTGGTCTACTGTTATGAGGCAAAATGTTTACGAGGCGGCATGAAAAAAATCATGCATTAGCCGCTTCGGATTATTGGCCGCAAAGTTCAAAGCTGTTCAAAATGTGGGAAAAAAGTAGCGGCTTAAAATCCGGAATCTACGGTACTTCTCATCTGTATCCACTGTCTACATTTCTCACTGCCTCATTAAAGCAGCCAACATAATCAAAGGTCTCATCCACCCTGGACATCAGGCAAAAATACAGAAGTCCGAAAACATGTACTACCACCCTAGAGGACAGTTCAGTTCTGCTGTTACAAGACTAGTGATTGGTTTTCTTGTAAGATACGATGAACCCTTGACCTCACAATCTACCTCATTATGGCTTTGCACCGTATTGTCTGTCTGCATGCACTGCCCTTCCTCTGTAACACTTTGTTCTGGACTCTATTATTACTTTCCCTTTATTTCTTCAATGCAACGCTGTAATGAAATTATCTGTATGTTGGTACATGTGACAATATTAAACCACACCAATCACTAAGGAGAAGCATGTCGAAAATAGTGAATTCAGGGAAGGGCATGTGGATAATCGGCAGCAAATTAGTATAAAGAGGTGTTTAATATCACAAGGCACAAAAGGATTGATATATATTCAGCCCTGAATGAGATAGCTGAGGCTTGACTGATATTTTTGCATCTTCATTAGCTGCAGGTGAGGGGCCAGAAGAATGGAGGAAATCTAATTTATGTAGTTCCTTTATTTAGGAAGGCCATGCTGGGTCATATATGCTCATAAGCCAAAGTGGAGTTATTCAAATGTAATGTCGACTGTAAGGACATACAGTTGCAAGAAAAAGTTTGAAAACCCTTTGAAATTACCTGGTTTTCTGCATTAAATACTCAGACAAGGTGGTCTGATCTACATCTAAGTCATAATAATAGATAAACACAATCTGACTAAGCTAGTAACACACAAACAATTGTACTTCTCCTTGTCAATACTAAGTACACCATTTAAACTATTAGTCTAGGTTCAAAAAAGTATGAGAACCTCTGAGGTAATGCCTTCTACAGAAGCTGTTTGGAGTCACGTGTTCCAATCCATGAGATGAGATTGAGGTGTGGCTTGGAGAGGTGCGCTGACCTATGAAGAAGATACACAAAGTCAGGTTACTGACAGAGCCTGCTCTTCTCAAGAAAGATCTGATTATGCGCACCATGCTTCGATCAAAACAACTTTCAGAGGATCTTAGAAGAATTGTAGAGATACATGAAGCTGGAAAAGGCTACAAAAGCATTTCTATGGACCTGAGTTTTCATCGATCCACAGTAAGAGTAACGCTGAAGGAGGTGAAAACGAACCGAAGGGTAACAGCAAAAGATCTCCAGAGAACTCCAGAAATTGTTAAAGTCTCTGTTCATGTGTAAGAAAAACACTGAACAAGAATGGTGTTCATGGAATGACACCACTGAGGTCTCCAAACAAAAACATTGCTGCACATCTCCAGTTTGCAAAAGACTACCAGGGTGTTCCACATGCTTCTGGGGCAATGTTCTGTGGATAGATGAGACAAAAGTTGAACTTTTTGGCAGAAATACACACACCTATGATAGGAGGGAAAAGGGCACTCACTGCATGCCACCACCAAAACCTCATCCTAACTCTGAAGCATAGTGAAAAGCATCATGGTTTTGGGAACAATTGATTTCAAAATTGTTTCAAGACATTTTACAAGAGAATGTCAGGGTAGCAGTCCGTCATCTGAAGCTTAACAGAAGTTGGATGATGCAACAAGGCAACAATGTGAAACACAAGAGTAAATCACAACACAATGGTTTAAAAAGAAGAAAATTTGTGTTTTGGATTGGCTAAGCCAGTCCAGATCTTAACTGAATTGAGATGCTATGGCGTGACCTGAAGAGGGCTGTTCATGCAAGATGTCCCAGAAATATTGATGAACTGAAACAGTTTTATATGGAGGAATGTTCTATAATTCCTCCTTGCCGTTGGGCAAGTCTGATCAGCATTTACAGGAAACGTTTGGTGGAGGTTATTGCTGCTAAAGGGGGTTCTACCAGTTATTAATTACAAGGGTTCACATTCTTTTTCCAGCCTGGACTGTGAATAATTGAACAATGTGTTCAATAAAGACATGAAAAAGTACAATTGTTTGTGTGTTATTAGTTTAGGCCAATTGTGTTTGTCTGTTATTATGACTTAGATGAACATCAGACTACATTTTATGAGTGATTAATACAGAAAACCAGGTAAATGCAAAGGGTTCACAAACTTTTTCATGCAACTCTAGCGGTAAATGTCTGACATGTAAGAATATATAAAAGTTTTAACTTGTCTGTTGTAGTTTATCAATTGTAGCTCTGCCATTATTCAAGTTTGAGTTGATATGAATCGTAAATTGTGGATTTTTATTCACTGAACCTAATTTGGTTTTTGAAAAATACAAGTTAAATGGGAATAGGAGCAGACATAGTATTTAGTGCTTCCACTGAGTCAGCATGGGTCTAATCATTTGAACAGCCTTGTGTAAAAATCATGTGAATCTTATGACAAGAATTACTGCTCACATTCAAATTGTGCATGTGACCAAACTAGATGATTTTGTTGATTTTATATATTCATGTGAATTTGTGCTGTGGCTGATAATAAATAAATATATTATACGCAACCGGAGAATATGTTAACTTGCTTGTAAAGCATCTACAAACATGCCCGTTTGTGACAAATGTTATATAAATGCACATCGCACTTTGAATGTAGAAGTATGATTTTTCATGTGATCACTGCCAAGTATACTTTTTATTGAGTTATAGAGGAGCATTCTTGGTATGCATTTTGAGTAAATAAGTAGGACCCTTTCTTAGATAACTTGTTTTGTAAAAGTTAAACCTGTTTTAAGATCAATGAAATACTATTTTCAGATGTATTTGCCTGAATTGTCCTTCCCAGTGCAATGACTAACATCATGAATCAGGCTGTTGATATTGATCTCAGCACTCTTGCTTTAATGATATCTAAAAGCTGATATCTGCACCTACTAAGATTGAATTGCCTTTTCAATCTGTTGACACCTGAAGCCAAAGTATAAATGGTAATATAACTGTAGTTATAAAGAGTAATTTAATAGATTTACTTCCCTTATCAGTTAACAGATCTGTTGATTTATCATATCATTTATATATTCAACCACGTTTTATTTTGCTAATAAGAACTGTTACTGGTTTATTTGCATTGGAGCAGATCTCTTGTACAAGTGCCAGCACTTACACTTAGTGATCACTTTATTAGGTACAGCTGTGCACTTGTTAATGCAAATATCTAATCAGCTGATCAGTGGCAGCAACCCAGTACATAAAAGCATGCAAACATGGTCAAGAGATTCAATTGTTTTTTGAACAAGCATCAGAATGGGGAAGAAATCCTGGGATTTTCATGCATAACAGTATCTAGAGTTTACAGAGGACTGTAAAAAAGCAAAAAAATGGAAAAAAGCAACCAATGAGTGGATGTTTTGTGGACAAAAATAACTTGTTAATGAGAGGGATCAAAGGAGAATGGCCAGGCTCGTTCAAGCTGACAAGAATGTGACAGTAACTTTAAATATACACCTGTTGTAACAGTAGTGTGCAGGAAAACATCACTGAATGCACAACATATCAGGCCTTGAAGTGGCTAGACTACAACAGCAGAAGACCACAGAGATACACTCAGTGCCACGTTATTAGGTACAGGTGGTACCTAATAAGTGGCCATGAGCATATATCAGAACTTATCAGTATTTATCACCAGAGATGTGATGTGCTCTGCCGGCATGTGCTTCAACCAAAGAGAGCATCTTCCACCTGATGTCAATGGGGCAAGATGAGCTTTCACACATTCCTAGTTTACATTAAAAATGTGAGAAATCAGCTGTCATGTACGTGTGATTGAATGGTTTTAAGACGTGTATGTGTGCACGCCTGAGGCTTTTTGACATCAACTGTAACATTTTTTTGCTTCACTAATTGGCGCAGACCTGATGGGCCAAACGGCCTCTTCCTGTGCAGTACATTTCTGGATGACAGGTCCTAGCTGATCTTTCATATGTCAGGCATTCACACACATTCAGCGATATTAACAATTTTGACAACTCTTGAGCCTTGGGGTTGTAGCAGTACCAGCTGTCAAAGCCTTTCTGTGAGTGCTGTCACTTACTGACAGACCCTACAAGCCTCCCTGCCATGATATTGCAGGGGTGGCTAACCTTTCGGAGAGCATGTGCCATATTGTCGATTGTCTGAAAAAGAAAATTCTCTTGCATACTGTGGGAATTTTGAGAAGAGATGATCATTAATGAAGTAGCAATAATTATGAACTTTTTTTAAGGAAGAAGGATGAGAGTTCTGTTGCTTATTTATGTGTATTGAGTATTATTATTAATAAAGCTATAATAGATAAATATAACTAACAATAAAACTATAAAAGAGAAAACAGATTGCAATAAATGAAACATTTTAGAAAACCTGTTCAAAGATTAGCAATATTAAGCATTTAAAGATTTGGCAGATGAATATGTGGCTAAGGAATTGTTTAGGAGGCAGGGTTTTAGATTTTTGGATCTGTACAAAAAAGGCAGGTTACACCAGAACCGGGGGGGGGGGAGAGACCAATATCCTTGCAGGCAAGTTTGCTTGAGCTGTCTGGGATGGTTTTGTTGGGAGGGGGGTGGGGGGGGAATAGAATGATAGGGCTGAGAATGGGCCAATTGGTATAAAAGTAGATGCAGTGTGTAGTTAGTGAAACTGCAAGGAAGAACAGGCAGATTATAAGACAAACTTGCAGTCGGTGGAAGTGTAACATGGGGGCAAAATCAAGAAGGGTAATAAATACAAGAATGAAGACATTATATTTGAATGCATGCAGTATACAGAATATAGTAGCACAATTAGAGATTGGCAAGTACAACATTATGAGCATCACTGAGCCATGGCTGAAAGAAGATCGTAGTTGGGAGCTTAACATCCAAGGATACACCTTGTGTAGAAAGGAAACACAGGTAAGCAAAGGGATAAGTGCTCTGTTGGTAAAAAAAAAGAAATGAAATCCTTCAAAAGGGGTGACATAAGATTAGAAGATGTAGAATCCTTGTGGGTCGAGTTAAGAAACTGCAAGGGTAAAAAGACCTTGATAGGAGCCTCCAAATAGTAGCCAGGATATGGGACACAGATTGCAATGGGAGATAGAAAAGGCATGTGAAAAGGGCAATGCCATGCAAGGATTTCAATTTGCAGATGTGTAGATTGGGAAAACCAGGTTGAGAAATTCCGAAGAGTGGGAATTTGTAGATTGACTACAAGTTGGCTTTTTAGAGCAGCCAGGGGGGAAGCAATTCTGGAATGGGTGTTGTGTAATGAACCAAATTTGATTAGGAAGCTTAAGGTAAAGGAACTCTTAGGAAGTAGTGATCATAATATGATAGAATTCACCCAGTAGTTTGAGAGGAAGCAGCTAAAGTCCGATGTATCAATAGTACAGTGGAGTAAAGGGGATCACAGAGGCGTAAGGGAGGAGCTGGTCAAAGTTGATTGGTGGGGGCACCGGCAGGAATGATGACAACACAACAATGGCTGGAATACCTGAGACAATTTGGAAGGTGCAGGGATCGATACATCCCAAAGATGAAGAAGTATTCTAAAGGGAGGATGAGGCAATTGTGGCTGACAAGTGAAGTCAAAGAAAGCATAAAAACAAAAGAGAGGGCATACAATATAGGAAGCATTAGTGGGAATGTAGAGGATTGGGAAGCTTTTAAAGCCAACAGAAGGCAATTAAAAAAGCAATAAGGAGAGAAAAGATGAAATATGAAGGGAAGCTAGCCACTAATATAAAACAGGATACCGGAAGTTCTTTCAAATATATAAATAGCAAAAGAGAGACGAGTGTATATCGGACCACTGGAAAATGATGCTGGAGAGGTAGTAATGGGGAGGGGGGAAGAAATGGCAGAGGAGTCTTAAGTATTTTGCATCCATCTTCGTTATGGAAGACACGGGCAGTATACCAGGAATTCAAGAGTGTCAAGGGGCAGAAATGAGTGTTGTTGCTATTTCTAAGGAGGTGGTGCTTGGGAAAATGAAAGGTCTGAAGGTTGATAAATCATCTGAGCCAGGTGGACTATATCCTAGGGTTCTGAAAAAGGTAGCTGAAGAGATTGTGGAAGCATTAGTAATGATCTTTCAAGAATTGCCAAATTCTGGAATGGTTCTGGATGACTGGAAAATTGCAAATATCACTCAGCCCTTTAAGAAGGGAGGGAGGCAGAAGAAAGGAAATTCAGGCCAGTTAGCCTGACTTCAGTGCTTGGGAAGGCCAAAGATAGCATGGTTTCCATAAGTGGAAATCTGTCTGACAGATTTGTTTGAATTCTTTGAGGAAATAACCCGTAGGATAGTCAAAGGAGAGTCAGTGGATGTTGTTTACTTGAATTTTCAGAAGGCCTTTGATAACGTGCCACACATGAGGCTGCTTAACAAGATAAGAACCCATGGTATTACAGGAACAGTGCTAGCATGGATAGAAGATTGGCTGACCGGCAGGAGGCAAAGAGAGGGAATAAAGGGAGCCTTTTCTGGTTGCCTGCCTGTGACAAGTGGTGTTCCGCAGGGGCTAGTGTTGGAGCTGCTTCTTTTCACGTTTTATGTGAATGATTTGGATGACAGAACTGATGGCTTTGTGGCCAGGTTTGTGGACTATAGATGGAGGGGCATGTAGTGTTGGGGAAGCAGGGAATCAGCAGAGGGACTTAGATTGGAAGAAGGGGAAAGAAGTGGAATATAGTGTTGAGAAATGTATGGCCATGCACTTTGGCAGATGGAATAAAGGTGTAACTATTTTCTAAATGGAAAAATACAAAAATCAGGTGCAAAGGGACTTGGAAGTCCTTGTGCAGGATTTCTTGAAGGCTAACATGCAGGTTACATCAGTAGTAAGGAAGGGACATGCAATGTTGGCATTCATTTTGAGAGGATGGATGTTATGCTGAGCCTTTGTAAGGCATTGGTCAGACTGCACTTGGTTTATTGTGAGCAGTTTTGGGCCCCTTATCTAAGAAAAGATGTGCTGACAAGGGTCCAAAGGAGGTTCACTAGAATGATTCTGTGAATGAAGGGGATAATGTCCAAGGAGGGGTGATGTAGTGTCATCCACACCAGACTCTGAGGCGTGTGGTCCTGTGTTCAAATCCAGCTGGCTCCTTGCGTGCTTTCCATCCATGCTGGGTTGAGTGTCGAGCTTGCAACTTAGCCTTGTAAAATGCAGACAAATGCTAAAGTAACAGCAATTGTTGTCCGATGCACCACAAAGCCTGGAGAGGAACAAGCTACCAAGGAGTGTTTGATGACTCTGGGCCTGTACTTGCTGGAGTTTAGAAGATAATGGAGGATCTCATTGAAACCTGTCGAATATTGAAATATCTGGATTGAGTGGATATAGAGAGGATATTTCTTATAGGACCAGAGTGCATAGCCTCAGACTAGAGGGACATCCATTTACAACAGGGCCGAGAAGGAATTTCTTTAGGTGGAGTGTAGTGAATCTGTGGAATTCACTGCCACAGACATCTGTGGAGGCCAGTTTATTGAGCATTTTTAAAGCGGAGGTTTAGCCTCATATCAGGTCAAGCCTCATATCACAGCCAGCCTCCCCTCATCGCTGGATCCTCTACAGTTTGCTTATTGTCCAAATCGCTCCATAGAGGACGCAATATCAACCACACTGCACACAGTTCTCTCTCACTTGGACAACAAAGACACTTATGCCAGAATCCTGTACATTGATTTCAGTTCAGTGTTCAATACCATCATCCCGCAGAGACTAGTGGAGAAACTGTCGCTGCTTGGCCTTAACACTGCCATGTGTCACTGGATTCTGGATTTCTTGACAGAGAGACCACAGTCATTCCATGTTGGCAGGAACATCTCTGACTCCATCACACTGAGCACTGGATCCCCACAAGGCTGTGTGCTTAGCCCATTGCTGTTTACACTGCTAACACATGACTGTGCAGCCAGATTCAAGGAGAACCTGATCTTTAAATTTGCTGATGATACCACAGTGGTGGGGCTCATCAGCAAAAATGATGAAACAATGTTACAGGGAGGAGGTCAAACACCTAGAGAGCTGGTGCAGTGACAACAACTTGATGTTTAATGTCACCAAAACCAAGGAAATGATCGTCGATTTCAGGCGGTCTCAACCTGAGCACACACCTCTCAGCATCAGCGGCTGCACAGTGGAGAGAGTGGAAAACATCAAGTTCCTTGGGGTGCAGATCTCAGACAATCTCACCTGGTCCAGGAACACCACTGGGATTGTGAAATGAGCCCAGCAGAGATTGCACTTTCTGAGGAAGCTTAAACAAGCATCACTCCCCACTAACATCTTAACTACATTCTACAGAGGCGCGGTTGAGAGTGTGCTGACCTTTTGCATCACAACCTGGTACTCCAGCTGCAGTGCTGCCGACAAAAAAGCTTTGCAGAGGGTGGTTAGGGGAGCAGAGAAGGTTATTGGGGTCTCCCTACCTTCTGCCCAAGACCTCTTTCAGAGTCGGTGCCTCCAGAAGACACGGTACATCATTAAAGACCCCTCACACCCTCTCATGAACTGTTTGTTCTTCTGCCATCAGGTAAACGTTACAGGAGCATCAAAACTAAAACCACAAGGCTATTAAACAGCTTCCTCCCTCAGGCAGTCAGACTGCTAAATAGCTGCTCTACCTGACTCTGCTTTGGACACTTTTAACTTGCACTGGACACTTATAACTTGTTTTTAACTGACATGTGGCTGTTGTGTTTTACTATTTATTGTTATGTTTATTATTTAGTGTTGCATTTGTTATATTATGATTGCACTGCTCCTGGGAAACGCTGTCTCATTCTGCCCTGTAGAGCTGATGTACGGTTAGAATGACAATAAAATTTTTGAATCTTGATAGGTTCTTGATTAGTCAGGGTGTCAAAGGTTACGGGGCAGGAGAATGTTGTTGAGAAAGATACTAAATCAGCCATGATGGAATGGCGAAGAAGGTTCGATTGGCCAAATGTCCTAACTCTGCTCTTGTGTCTTATGGTCTTATAGTCTTTCATTTCAACCCTTGTGGGGGTTCAGGTAATGTTTGTAAGTTGGCCAATTCCTTGTATATTTCATCACCACTACAAACTTAAGCAATTATGATTAGCCTAGCTGATAATGTACCCAGTGCTCTTGGAATGGAAAGAAATTTACATGGACCAATATCTTAGTTGTTCTAAGGCAACACGAGTGAATCTGCAGATGCTGGAAATAAATAAAAACACAAAATGCTGGCAGAACTCAGCAGGCCAGACAGCATCTATGGGAGGAGGTAGTGACAACGTTTCGGGCCGAAACCCTTCATCAGGAGTGAAGTAACATGTCCTCCTCTTTTCTTACGTTATATCGATGACTGCATTGGCGCTGCTTCCTGTACACATGCTGAGCTCGTCGACTTCATTAACTTAGCCTCCACCTTTCACCCCGCCCTCAAATTCACCTGGTCTATTTCCGACAACTCCCTCCCCTTTCTAGATCTTTCTGTTTCTATTTCTGGAGACAGCCTATCCACCGATGTCTACTACAAACCTACAGACTCCCACAGCTACCTAGACTATTCCTCCTCCCACCCTGTCTCCTGCAAAAATGCTATCCCTTTCTCTCAATTCCTACGCCTCCGCCTCATCTGCTCTCAGGATGAGGCCTTTCATTCTAGAACAAAGGAGATGTCTTCCTTTTTTAAAGAAAGGGGCTTCCCTTCATCCACTATCAACTCTGCCCTCCATCACGTCTCCCGTATTTCATGCACCTCTGCCCTCACCCCATCCCCCTGCCAGCCCACCAGGGATAGAGTCCCCCTGGTCCTCACCTATCACCTTATCAGCCTACAGATCCAACGTATAATCCTCCGTAACTTCCGCCACCTCCTACGGGATCCCACCACCAACCACATTTTCCACTCCCCCCCACTCTCGGCTTTCCGCAGGGATCGCTCCCTACGCGACTCCCTTGTCCATTCATCCTTCCATCCCTCCCCACCGACCTCCCTCCAGGCACTTATCCCTGCAAACGGAAGAAGTACTACACCTGCCCCCACATTTCTTCCCTCACCACCATCCTAGGCCCCAGACAGTCCTTTCAGGTGAGGCACCACTTCACCTGCGAGTCAACTGGGGTGATATACTGTATCCAGTGCTCCCGATGTGGCCATTTATACATTGGGGAGACCCGCCGCAGACTGGGAGACAGTTCCGCCGAACACAGGCATTCAGTCCTCCAGCAGTGGCGGGATCTCCCTGTGGCCACACACTTCAATTCCACAGACCACTCCCACTCCGACATGTCTGTCCATAGCCTCCGCTACTGTCAAGATGAGGCCACACGCAGGTTGATGGAGCAATACCTTATCTCCCGCCTAGGTAGCCTCCTGCCTGCCGGCAAGAACATTCAACTCACAGACCTCCGTTGATACCCCTTACCCCATCCCTATCTATAATTTTAGTCTGGTTCTCTTTCTCTTTTCCCCCCTCACTATAATCTCCCCCCAGCCCTACCTTTCTTTCTCTTTTATTTCCCATAATTCTCCACCTTCCCCCTAGCCCATTTCCCTCCAGCCTATTACTTCCCAGCTCTCTACTTCATCCCTCCCCCAACTTCTTATCCCCCCTTGACTATCCCATGTTACTTCACTCCTGATGAAGGGTTTCTGCCCGAAACGTCATCACCACCTCCTCCCATAGATGCTGTCTGGCCTGCTGAGTTCTGCCAGCATTTTGTGTTTTTATCTTAGTTGTTCTGCTATCTTTGTTTTCATTATTAATATTCTATCTTTTAAGTATTTGCCAGTGAGCAGAAATACTGCATTGTGCTGAATATTTTTCTGGAAGACCAACAAAAATGAAAGGAGCAAACTCTAGCCTTAATTCTTTATAAAGTATTCCCCATCCCTAAGTGTTTTTTCATGTTGAACAAACATCTTTAAAATCTCAAAGCTAGCAGCAGTTAGGACTGCTTGAAATAAATATCAAAATAATTGGCTGCATTTCTTATTTGTTGCTGATATCTCGAGAAATCTTTTCTTTTTGCTCTTGCTTTCTCTTATCACAGTGCAATTTATGAAGTTTCATAATGCTGCTTTATTGAGGAAGTCGGGCAGACCAGTGCTTTGGAGCACAAAACACATGATGTTTTAATCATCCCTTTTAATCATGTCAAATCTTTCATTTGTACAGTTCTGGTCACTGAATTATAGGAAAGATATCAATAAATTAGAGAGAGTGCAGAGACGATTTACTAGGATGTTACCTGGGTTTCAGCACTTAAGTTACAGAGAAAGGTTGAACAAGTTAGGTCTCTATTCATTGGAGCGTAGAAGGTTGAGGGGGGATTTGATCGAGGTATTTAAAATGTTGAGAGGGATAGATAGAGTTGACGTGAATAGGCTGTTTCCATTGAGAGTAGGGGAGATTCAAACGAGAGGACATGATTTGAGAGTTAGGGGGCAAAAGTTTAAGGGAAACACGAGGGGGTATTTCTTTACTCAGAGAGTGATAGCTGTGTGGAATGAGCTTCCTGTAGAAGTAGTAGAGGCCAGTTCAGTTGTGTCATTTAAGGTAAAATTGGATAGGTATATGGATAGGAAAGGAGTGGAGGGTTATGGGCTGAGTGCGGGTAGGTGGGACTAGGTGAGATTAAGAGTTCGGCACGGACTAGGAGGGCCGGAATGGCCTGTTTCCGTGCTGTGATTGTTATATGGTTATATGGTTATTTCACTGCTTGAAAACCTTTGTTTGTTTCTTTACTGGTGCATCTGACATTCTGAACTAGCTGTAAAGGGTAAACACAACTTTAAAATAACTTGTGGATTAAAAACTTAAATAACATAATTTTGGAATAAACTCTTCCTGGGCTTCCAGCTGGGTACAAGTATCAATTTTAACTATCATTTCAATGACAGACTTTGCCATCTTTATCAGGGATGATGCTTAGGCATGTCTAGTCCGATGGTGTTGATACCCCTGTCGTCCTTCCTTCCTGATTGGTTAGTCTTCATCCAATCGGGTTTCCACTGTCCCACCTTGTTTGCAATCAAATTCCAGTTCTTTATTAAAATTCTTTTCCTCTAGTTCACCAAGCAGTCCCAGAAATCAGTGGTAGTAGAACTTTGCATTTGCAATGGCCATAGGATTGACTTCGGCACAAAACTGCTATGCAGTGCCAGTGGCTTTTGGGGGACCACCTGGTAAAGGAAGCCATTGAAATAAAACCAGAGGGAAAGAATTTTAACAAAGATGAAAGTCTCGCTCTAAGTAATAACTAGAAGTCAATTGTAAACAAGGTGGGTCAGCAGAACCTGATTGGATGAGGACTCACCAATTGGGGGGGACGAACAATGGGGGTATGAATATCATGTGCCCAGGCATCATTCCTGAAGCAGATGGCAGAGTTTGTCATCGAAATGTCAGTTAAAATTGATACCTGTACCCAGCTGGAAGCCTGAGCATACGCCGGGGAAAGCACTAGAGCCTTTTTAACATAATTTTCCTTATATAAACAAAAATAAATATGCATGGTGGTATTAAACTACATCAGATCTACTGTTATTATCACTGAATATGTAGTGTTTACTCACGAGTGACAAAAGAAGAATGCCAATTAGCCCAACCATCTATTATTCAAATACTGATGTGTACAATGTGTCTGCGAGGAAATGTATTGTTCAATGTCATGTGATCTTGTAGCCATCAAGCTGGCGTGAGATGTTTCCTGTGAAAAACAAATCACTGCTCTCAGGTTGTAAAAAATCAATTACTGCTTCATTTGAAAGTAAGCATTATGCATTTTTTTTATTATGGAAGGGGTTTAAAGAATCAAGGGATGGCGCTGCATGCCATGTGCCAACAAAATACTTACACATGCCATCTTGGACATGTGTGCCCTAGGTTCGCTACTCCTGCTCTAGAGTCTAATTTATTTTGGAAAAAATTAGAGCAAATTTGTGTTAATTGGCTCGTTGTATGATATTTAAAGTGCAATGTAAAAAGCACTTATATTTCTCCTTGGTACTGATTTTAACATCTTTAATAAGTGGAAGAGTTGGGATTTTATTTGGTTTGGTGAAACTCAGTTATTTAGTATTGGAACAGAATAACTCCCAGTAATAGAAGTACATGATGGCCACAGCAATCCTTCAGGTTTGCTCTAACAGGAGCAAAAATGGACAGGAGGAAGAGTATAGGAAACTGATACAGGACTTTGTGATATGGTGCAACTCAAACTACCTGCGTCTCAATATCACCAAGACCAAGGAGATGGTGGTGGACTTTAGGAGATCTAGGCCTCATATGGAGCCAGTGATCATTAATGGAGAATGCGTGGAGCAGGTTAAGACCTACAAGTATCTGGGAGTACAGTTAGATGAGAAGCTAGACTGGACTGCCAACACAGATGCCTTGTGCAGGAAGGCACAGAGTCGACTGTACTTCCTTAGAAGGTTGGCGTCATTCAATGTTTGTAGTGAGATGCTGAAGATGTTCTATAGGTCAGTTGTGGAGAGCGCCCTCTTCTTTGTGGTGGCGTGTTGGGGAGGCAGCATTAAGAAGAGGGACGCCTCACGTCTTAATAAGCTGGTAAAGAAGACGGGCTCTGTCGTGGGCAAAGTACTGGAGAGTATAACATCGGTAGCAGAGCGAAGGGCGCTGAGTAGGCTACGGTCAATTATGGATAACTCTGAACATCCTCTACATAGCACCATCCAGAGACAGAGAAGCAGTTTCAGCGACAGGTTGCTATCGATGCAATGCTCCTCAGACAGGATGAAGAGATCAATACTCCCCAATGCCATTTGGCTTTACAATTCAACCGCCAGGAGTAAGATATGTTAAAGTGCCGGGGTTAGGACTCAATGTATTTAAGTAAACTACTTAAGAACTTTTTAAAAGCTATTATTAATGCTTTTTGAGAGGGTGATTTTAGATGCATATCATATTTTTACTGAGTTAAGTATTGATTGTAATTAGTTTTGCTACAATAAGTGTATGGGACATTGGAAAAAATGTTGAATTTCCCCATGGGGATGAATAAAGTATCTATCTATCTAACATTCAAATGATGCTCTATATCTTTTTCTGTGCACTTTCTGATTTCCCTATCCCTTACTTAACTTCAAAATCTATCAGTCTAAATCTTATTACAGTATACTTGATGACTGAGCATCTCTGGGATAGAGAATTTCAAAGAGCTGCAATCACAAGGTATTTACAAGCATTTCAGAAATGAGTACAAGCAGCCCACACGCTATTGCAGTGGGTTGCAGTGTTAGTAAAGGGCCAACATCCCGTTTTTCTGGAAAGCAAAGCCATGTCAACAGTGTGTGTGTTAAGAAATAATTGAAAAAAATTATTGACTTTTTCACAAATTCTGTATTTTGTTCTGTATCTCAAATTTGGGGTGTTGGTTTGTGAATTCTGTAAGGGCAAATTGAATGGCCATAACCTGGGGATTGCATGTAGGCTGTACTGAACAACAGAATAGTCTGAATCCCACAGTATTATTTACATTAATTTAAATATCTTAATTGGTATTTCAAGTAAGCAAAGTTTGTAATTATTAAATTTGCATTGTGTTTTTTAGCTGCTTTAGTTGCAAACTGAGTTGTTTGGTAATTTTTACAGTATCAACAAGTTTGGTAGCATGAAGTGAAAGCGCATCAAATTCATCACTCAGATTGTCACGTGGATTAATTGTTGGTCTTGGAGATCCATCTCTGATGGATCAGAGAAGAAAAAGTAGACACAATTTTAAAAATGTATTGGGGGAGTTATAAAAATGCTAGCTGATAATAGCATTGCAGCTCAGTGATTTGGCTGCATTCCTGACCTTGGGCTGTCTGTGTTGAGTTTGCACATTCTCTCTGAGTTCCTTTTGGGCACTCTGGGTTCCTCTTCATCCCTAATTTGTGCTTGTAAGTCAATTGGTGACTAAATTATCCCTCAGTCTGGGCAATTGGCCAATGGATCAAAGGCAAAGTGTGGGACTTGGTGGGAAAATGAGAGTCTAAATATTTGGGTCACAAGAAAATAACAGGGAAATAAATTGATGGGATTGTGCTGCAGTGTGGATTGCTTGTGTGATAATAAGCAAGCAGCTAATAGCTAATATTAGGAGTTGGAAAGCTGAAAGGATTCTGGTTTTAAATCTTCAATAAAATTGGTTGATTATATTCATGTAAGATGAAAAAAGCAGGTGTTAAGCAGGAGTATATCTACTTCTGGTGTAATTTCCTGTTTTGAGTATCCACTTGAGCAATTTGTGCAAAAGGATATGATATGGTAATGGTGCTGAGGTCTTTAAAGTTCAGAGGTTTCTTCTAATAGCCGGAAGATGCCTTACAAATTACTGTAACCATTTTTTTTGTAGGGTTCTGAAGCAGGGTTTGTTCCAAGTGTTCAAGATTTTGACAAGAAGCTTGCTGAAGCTGATGCCTACTTACAGATTTTAATTGATCAACTGAAGGTAATGGAATTGATTCTATCCTGTACTCCATGAAAAATTTACACATTTGCCTCGAAGACCAGTGTGATATCACATGCAAGGCATAATAGTTTTAGCTATTATGTGCAATTTGATTGGTAAGGATCAAATTTCACAGTCAGAATTTGAAATCTACCAAATCAGTTTCTTGTCAATTTGACCATAATTAGTCCCCAGAGTTTCTGCTGAAGTTGAAAACTATAAGCCACCTCATTCATCTCTGAATGCCTCATGAAGTAATGTGTATGTAATCAGCCATGAATTGGTTAGTAGCACGCTAACCTCATTAATAGGAGCATCTCATTTCAGAGACCTGAACAGGTGAGGTTGGACAAATACCTGGGCATTATTGCACTGCAAGAGGTGCATTCTGTTTTCTGAAGTAACTGTAAATAATTCCAAAATGTTGGTTTGAAGACTAGCAGGGTGGTTGTGTTGGTATATTTGTCTTTTAAGCAACATTACAAAGTATAACTGATCTTTATTGAATCTTGCTATGTACAATTTAACTCATTTCCTAATTCACAACAGTTCTGCAGTTTAAAAATACTTGACTGGTTATAAAGCTTTTTGAAATATCCTGAGATCCCATGAAGTAATTTCCTTTTCTTCTTTTACTATTCCCTTCGTTCCCCTGTATTTTTCTCTTATTTCTACCATACTTCATTGTTAGCAACCTCTTATCTTTGAACCTAAATACACTTTTTCCTGTGGCTCAGTTGCTGGAAATGATTTGCTATTTCCTAAGTATGTGCTTTCTTAATATTGACCCCCAATGACTGACACTTTCCCAAACATCTTTATTGTAAAAAAAAAAGTCAAAAAAGCAGGAAGACTTCGTTTGGATTGATATTTATGTCCTTAATATGAACATGAAAGTAATATTTTAATGTGTTTTTAAGTAAATGTGGGAAACTCATCAAAAGAAATAGATGCATTTTGGTTATAAAAATGAAATTATAAAAATGTTAAAGATATTGGGAACACAGGAGCTGGGTATAGGTAGATGTTCTGTGGTTTAGTCTGTAGAGTGAAGACCAACTGCATAATTTATTAAAGCAGGGTGAGAAAGTGTTTTATTAGAGTTTTACAACAAGATAGGCCAAAGGTCCATTTCTGTGTCCAAGCTTCCCAATATGCCTATTTACGTTAAACTCATTCACCAATATTAGGTTTGTTGCTTCAATGACTTGGTGATAGAAGTGCTTGTCTAGCTGCTTCTTAAATGTTATGAAAATATCTCCACCATCTCTTCAATGCTTTCTGCCTCTCACCCAATACCTTCTTGCCTGAGATATCCCATCATAGGTTAAGTAATAAATACAAACAACAACACACACAAATTGCTGGTGGAACACAGCAGGCCAAGGCAGCATCTATAGGGAGAAGCGCTGTTGAATTTCCAGCATCTGCAGATTTCCTCGTGTTTGCTCCTTAAGTAATAAATCCTTTTTTTTCACCATCTAACACCCTCAAAATTTTATCTGTGTAGTCTTAGAGTTGTATAGCATAGAAACAAGCCCTTCAACCCAACTTGTGCATGCCAGCTGTGATGCCTATCTATGCTAATCCCATTTGCTTGCTTGAAGCCTGCATCCTTCGACTTTTCATTCCAAGTCACTTTTAAATGTTGCAATTGTATCTGCCTCCACCACGTCTTTGAGCAACATGTAGCTCCCTTGTCTCCTCAAACCCAGCCTATGCAAAATGCATTACCTTGCAATTTTTAGAATTTTGTTATTTTGCTGCCCAAATTCCCAACTGATCTGTATCAGAGTGTAGTAAAATAAAAACGGAAAATGCTAGAAATACTCAGTGGGTCAGGCTGCATCTGTAGGAAGAGAAAAAGTGTTAATAATTCAAGTCAAAGACCCTTTGTCAGAAATGAGAAGTGAAGGGAAAGGAAACTCAGTTAGCTGTGGTTGGGGCAGTGTGGGTGGGACGTGGTGCCGATGTGCCTGATCAGGTAAAACCAGAGTTACCATGGCGATAAGGTGAAAATAAGGTTATTTGGTCAGTCTGCAAATGGGAGCAGTTACAGAGAGAGAACATGGACACCATCAACTAGGCAGTGTTATGAGGGGTATAGGTAGGGTAAATGTAAGCAAGATTTTTTTAATGAGGTTGGGTGAGATTAGAACTAGAGTTCATCAGTTAAGGCTGAAAGATGAAATGTTGAACAGGAACATGAGCATCTTCTCAGAGGGTGAGAGTGTAAAACAAGCTGCCACTGGATGTGGTGTCTGTAGATTTGATTTCAATGTTTGAGAGAAGTTTGGATACTTGCATATGTGGGAAGGGACATGGAGAGCTATGGTCCAGCTGCAAGTTGACGGGACTAGGCAGAATAATAGTTCGGCATGGACTGGATGGGCCAAAGTGCCTGTTACTGCACTGTAGCATTCTATAACTCTATGATTCTAAATGACTTTGAGGAAGTGGAGCCGTGGATTATTAAGTTTGTAGATGCCACAAACGTTGGTGGTGTTGTGGATAGTGTAGAAAGTTGTCATAGGTGACAACAGGAGAATGACGGGATGCACAACTCGACTGAGAAGTAGCAGATGGATTCTGTCTTTAAAAAAAAAAGTGTCTAGTGATACAACTTGGTAGGCCAAACCTGAAGGCAGAATACATAGTTAATGGCAGAATTCTTAGCAGTGTGGAGGAACAAAGGTATCTTGGGGACCATGTCCAAAGATTCCTCCAAGTTGTTGAGCAAGTTGATAGGATGGTTAAGAAGACATATTGTTGGCTTTTGGTCTCCAGGGTTAGGCTCACAAACCTTGAGGTAATGTAGCAAAATGTTATTTTCAGTTCTGGTTGCCTCATTATAGGAAGGAGGTGGAAGCTTTACAGTGGGTGTGGAGGAGATTTACCAGGATGCTGTCTGGATTAGAAGGAACACATACCAATCCTCATAGAGGGATCAGAAGTGGAGAGAGTGAGCAGCTTCAAGTTCGTGGGTGACAAGATCTCTGAGGATCTAACCTGGTCCCAACATATCAATGTAGTCAAATACACTCAAAAACTTCTATAGCTGTACCGTGGACAGCATTCTGGCAAGCTGCATCACTGTCTGGTATGGAGGGACTACTGCACAGGACCGAAAGAAGCTGCAGAAGGTTGTAAATCTAGTCACCTCCACCTTGGGCACTAGCCTACAAAGTACCCAGGACATCTTTAGGGAGCGGTGTCTCAGAAAGGCAGCATCCATTATCAAGGAAGAAGCTGTTCCTGAATCACTGAGTGTGTGCTTTCAGGCTTCTGTACCCCCTACCTGATGGTAACAGTGTGAAAAGAGCATGCCCTGGGTGTCTGATTTTGGAATCTCTTTGAATGTAATGGAAATTACAGAGAATTTTCAGTTGAATGTGGAGGCTGGTGGGTGGAAGCTGAGGACCAGGAGACTTCATCCTGGTTTCATTCTGAAAGAGAGGGAGTGAAAGTTGTGGTACAGGAGATAGATAAAATATGGTCAAAGTTTTTGTTAACATTGGTAGAGGGGGCGATGATAAACCTTTCACCACCTTTGAAGAACCTAGATAGCCCTTTTAGGTGAGGCAGGATTTCACTTGTACCTTCAAGAACATCTTTTTCCAGTCACTAAGTGGTCCCTGACAGTAAAATAGGCAATCTTTTTGTGGTGCACCTGTACACCCAGAGAGTTGGTGATGATATGTCATTTCTCCTTCCTTTCTCATTCCCACTCTGACCTCTCTGCCTTCTGCGTCTACCACTGTCATAGTGAGGCCAAACATCTAACAGAAGAACAGTACCTACTTTTCACTCCCAGTGTATGGGTGGTGGATTTTTCCATTTTAAGGTAACCCACTCCAGCCCTCCCCCCTACCCCACTTCCACCAGTTCACCCAGAGCTTTCTCACTTTGTTCACCTTATCCTCCTTTCTCCCCACTCCAAACTCATTACATAGATGTGCCACCCTCCCCATCTTCCCAATTCCATCTGGCCATCTCTCCCTTATCTGGTTCTACTGATCTCCTACTGGCCTCTGTCCACCATTCTCTCCTCCCTTCTCTCACTTGTCTCTATTATTACAATCCAAATGACTATGACCTCATCTAGTTCCACCTGTCAGATAGCACCTATCATCCTTCCCTCTACATTCTCAGTCCTGATGTAGAGTCTCGACCTGAAATGTCAGTCGTCCCTTTGCCTTCATGAATGAATGCTGCTTGGTCCACTAAGTTCTTCCAGTAGTTTACTTGCCACTGGGGATGAAGTGTAGTGGCAATAGCCACGGAAGTCAGGGAAGCTTACAAAGGATATGAGTAGATAGCCTAACTTTTGAGATGAAGACACAGAGATCAAGAAAAGGAAGTAAAGAGTCAGATCACATGAAGTTGAGAGCAGCCAAGAATCCATTAGGTTAGATAAGAGTTTATAAAGGAGAAGGTGAAAGTTATAATAAAGGTGATTCCCACAGTAAGACTAATTCACCTGAAATTCACCTTTACAGAATTTGCAAATTCAATACCCAAAAATGTCTGGGGGGGGCGGGGAACAAATAAATTAACACATTGATTTTGTTTTTAACTTCTGTTTCTTGCTGCCTGCAGAGATGATTTGGATTTACACTTAGGAAAATCATGAAATGGCCCATTTTCTTGGAATGCAGCTTCCTTGTAATGTGGGGATCACCTGTAGGCAGACAAGACATTATTTTTCTATGGTTTGATTTTCTTTATTCCTTTTGTTATTTTTTCTTTACTCATTGTGAGTATTTACTTGCCTTTGTTCTAATAAAGATCCTCAAAAATGGAAACCCTAAATGTAGTGCTTGTGTGCATAGAATAAATTAAATTCTGTTTCCCTCGAATGTTTTAAAATTTATTTTTATGGAATTATCACAACTAAAATTTGGTCTCAATTTATGGATAATGTTACTTTGAAATAAGTATTAGTTGGGATAATGCCCTTGTTCTTGTATATTAAATTTCTAGTTATTGCATATATGGAAGTAGTTCAAAAACTCAGAAAACTTTTAAAGTGCTTTGTATCAGCGGAAAGATGAGATTTTTCAGTTGAATGCTGCAGTTAATATGGCAGTCTCTATAGATCAACATGACAAAGTTTTCTCTCTTTCAATATTTTTATTAGATTCTGCATAAAGGAATACAGAATACAAGAAGATATATATTATAAGTCAAAAGAAAAAAATAAAATAGTACCAAATACATTGTATTAAAAATACAGTTATAATCACAAAACCCTGTATTCATAAAAATTAAATTAAATCATAATATTTAAATACAATAATGTTATTATACAGAAGAAATATCTAAACCCACTATCAAAGTCAGAGCTCTTAGAAAAAGCAAGAGAAAAGGGAAAAAAACCATATATAATAAAATACAGGTGTCCACCCCCCCTTTACAAAGGTGGAGCGTTCCTACAAAACCTTTCTTAAGCCGAAATGGTGTAAAGTGAACATTCATAAAGCAGGGGAGACCTGTATATTATTAGCCACCATCTGTACTTTTACAACAAATCAAAAGTTTTGAAAATAACTCAAAAATGGTCCCCACAATGTATAGAAGTCTTGTCTAGATTCAAAAACTGAACATCGGATCTTCTCTAAATTTAAGCATGACATAACATCCCGTAACCATTGAGCATGAGTAGGCAGAACAGCATCCTTCCATTTAAGCAAGAGCGCCCTCCTAGCTATGAGAGAAGTAAAAGCCAAAATATGCAAATCAGGAGTCTCCAAAATAAAGTATTTTCCTCCAATAATACCAAATAATGCGGTCAAAGGGTTAGGCTTAAAATTTACCTTGAAAAGTACCGAGAACGTTTGGAATACTTCCTTCCAGTACTTGAAAGTTTTAAAAGTATTTCTAAAAGCCACCTGCAAGATAATCGAGCCCTGCTTTTATCCTGCCATCAGCCTCTGATTTTATTGTGGATTCACTGTGGCAACCTGTCTGGTTGTCTGCGTATATTTCCAGCTGCCTACTTGACCATCAGCTGCTTACTTTGGCTCTTTCTCTCCTTCAACTTGCACTGTCAGACTTAAGCTTCAGCCATTCTATCCACTTATTGACAATAGGGTGCATTAAACATTTCAAAAGGTTTTATAATTCAGAAAGGTGTGGATTTCTAATGGGGAAAAAGCATAGAACATCAAAAAACAAAGCAGGAGAATACATGACCAAAAGCAAAAATAATTTCTTTATAACTTTAGCTTAGATTTATTATTTGTTTTTTTTGTTTTTTTTTAAATTTTTGTATTAGTTTTTCAAAACATTTTACAAAATTAAAAACCCCAAATCCCAATGAGGAGCATTAATACAGAGCAAATTATTTATGTTAATCCAGTTTATTTTATTTTTCATTGGTCAAAAACAGAAAATGTAATTATATAAACACACTAAATTATTTAGCTTAACTTGGATTTGTGTTCAAACTTAGTTTAAATAGTGCCAAATGTTTTTTTTAAAATGCTCAAGAGTTTTGCATTGGAAGTTATTAATATCTGATCAATGTTGAAGTAACTTGAATAAAGATTTGTACTGCCTCTGTGTTGATTACTTCTGTTGGAATGGCTTTTTCTTTCCACACTTCCAGTTGTTTGATGAAAAAGTCAAGACTTGCAATGATGATGAGCAGAGAAGGGTAAGTTCTCATTTATCTGTGACTTGTAACTTTAATGATTTGCAAATTAGCAACAATTTGATGTTAAAAATGATTTCTTTAAAACTATCAAGTATACAGTACTCTCCTTTAGATAATAATTTTCAGGCTAATTATCTTAATCTGATATGTTAATGAGAAATTGAATACCTTCAGCCAAATTCGGATGGAGAAATACTCAGCAAGTTAGCAGCTTCAGGAAGGGGAAAATTTTTATGGCAGTTTTGGTCAGTTGTTAGCTTCAATGAGCTAATTGTCTGCATTTTTCAAAGGTTAATTTTACTATTAAAGTATGTATGCAGTGTACAACTCTGATATTTGTTTTCTCCAGATAGCTACGAAACAAAGTCATTGAAAGAAAGAAAGACATCACCCCCCCCCCACACACAAAAAAAGAAAAACTGACAAACTCCCCAACTCCCTCTCTCACACAGTAAAAACTAACAGAGCGCCCACACGGTAAAACAGAAATGAGAACACCAAACCCCAAACACCCAACCTCTGACTCCCTCTCTCATACACAAAAAGCTTAACAGATTGCCCACAGGAAAAACAGCAACAAAAACGTCAAACTCCAAACCCCTAACCCCCTCCCTCGCACAATTTTAAAAAAAATTTCTGAAGGTTAAATATTTGAGCAATGTGATGAATGTAAAAGCAAATTCAACCTCGTAATAAAAAGAGTATTAAATATAACCTTAATTGTTCGGCCATTGTTGCCTTTCCTTTTCTGTCATTATTTGACTAACTTGTGAATTATTGTTTCCAAAGATACAAAGTGCTTTCTATACTTTATCCTACTGCAGTTCTCATAAAGTTGTTTCATTTGAGATCAGCAGCTCCAGCACACCTAAGGGATCTGACTGATCTTTAGTGTTGTTCACCAAATCCTTATGCAAATATGCTTTCCAAAACTTATCAAGGTTTATGACAGAATCTATAGAGCACATATAAACCCTCTTCATTGCAGGTGTGCTATAAAACACTGAAATAAAAAGCAGTGTTTTAAATTAAACATTCTGTTTCTGCATCTGACAGCTTGAAGATTGTCACTGTAAATAGTACATATAAATTAGCATTCATTGACTGTGGTGAAACACCTTTTATTAAAAAGAAATCTTTTCTGGTAGGAGTTCTGAAGCATATTCTCTATGTGGGTATGTAGAAATTAGGTATGTTAGAAGTTTTCTTAAACTACTCCAATGTTTGTTTTGGATTTTCTGCAATAATTTTACTTTCATATCACAATAGCAGCAGTTGTAATTAATTGATGACTGCTTGAGGTTTTTTTTTTGAAATGTTCAATTATTTTTGATTTTATTAACACCAATCATGTCTCAACTTATGAGCTATTCAGGCCCTTAACTCTGTTTCTGTTTTTGTGAATTTTTGCTCTTCTGTAAGTCATTTTTCCACTCAGTGTAAGCTTGAATTCATCTGGAGTTCTGCTCTCTGCAGTGAATTCATTCAACCATTACTCCTATACCTATTTACTTACACTGCCAGTTCTGGTAAAGCATTGTTCTAAAATATCACTCTAGAACCTTCTTAGCCTTCTAAGATTCTTGTATTCCAATTCTGGCATCACTTGGTATCCTCCAACCTGACAGTATGAACATTGATGCTTCTGGTAACTTCTCCCTCTTTCCCCCTTCTCTCCTTTTCCCTTCCCTATTCTGGCTCTGATTTTACCCTTTCTCTTATCATCATCTGCCTATCATCCCCCTCTGGTGCGCCTCTTCCTTCTGTTTCTCCCATGGTCCACTCTCCTCTTTCAGACTTCTCCTTCTCTGTTTTTTTTTAAACTTCCTTCTAGTCCTGATGAAGAGTCTGGGCCCAAAACATTGACTGTTCATTTTTCTCACCAATAATGATCAGTCAGGGAGAGATAGAATCTGTTTTTACTGTCAAGTACCTTTATTGGCTCAGTTCACATGTATGTGAATTTTTACAACCTGTGTTTTACATCAGCTAAGTTTCCCTGACTCTCCATGAGCAGTCAAAGAAGAGAAAAGAAAAAAGCATCTGCACTGGCCAGGTGTTCCTCGTGGTCCTGAGGTAATCTCCTTATGCCCGATGTGAGATCCTCCCAATCTGCATTCGTTGGTCTCTGGAGAGTTGTTGCTGCCTGAGCTCCCAAATTGTCTATTTTTATACTTTTCCTTATCAAATCAATCTATGACTTTCAATGTCATTGGCTCAAAATAATCAAAAGGATCTGTGTCAGATTTTCATTGGGTGTAGCCCAGGGCTACACGCAGTATTATTTTACGGCCTTCGCCTTCAGCTTCGTGCCTTGGGTGACTTCTTTTGTTCTGTTCAACTCTGGATTAAACCAGTCAAATCAGGTTACCCAGGGACTGGGCCCAGATGAAGAGATTACTTCTGCAAACCTGCCATTATGCACAATGAATAGTTTCTTATCTTAGAATGATCTCAGGTTTAGCAGATCATTAGCAGAAACTCCTTGTGTCCACACTCAATTGCTCTGATTAAGTTATCCCAGAGCAAAAATCAGTCGATCAGTCACAAACTGACAGCAAAAATGGCCACCTCCATTGCTGTTCACTGATTGTAGTTTTTCTGGCTAACACTATCTTATGTATTTATGTTGATCGTATCTTTTTTATTATTGTGTTCATTATCTTAGTTTGCTTTTTATTATATGCTACATTGCATCCAGAATAACAATTATTTCATTCTCCTTTCACTTGTGTACTGGAAATGACATTAAACAGTCTTGAATCTTGAAGAGTTAGGTTTGATGAGAAAGATCAATAACGGTCATGGATATAAAAAGGATATAGGGTGAGTAGGAAAGTTTTTCTGGGCTAAGAGATTAGATATGAGCTTACTATATGGTGAAGCAGGTATCGGGCTGGATGGCTTGATCCTGTTTTGATTTCTAATGTTCTTTCATCAGTGTATACTGCAGATAGATTACCTACAATTAAACAGAACAATCCTCACCCTCTTATCAAGCCAGCACAATCATTATTTGCTTCATTTGGTTCTTTTTCAAAATTTCTTTTCTTCTCTCAACAACTGCTCATTCTCTGTAACCAAAAGCATATTTTCCTTCTAACTTTTCCTTGATCTAAAGAAAGTCACCAATTCAAAGTTACCTGTTTCTTTCTCAAGAGATATGGCCTACTTGAAATTCAAGCATTTTCTGTTTCTCAGCATCAGCAGTTTGTCGCTTTTTGAAAAACTGAGAGGTTATTTTTCCTTGTGGGGGGATCTATAATAGTGGAGCACAGTATCAGAAATATGTGTGCAGAATTTTCTTTCCACTGAGGTTCATAAATCTTGAGAATTTTCACTCCTATAGAACCCTAGTGGCTGAATTATTCATTATCTTCAAGACCAATGAAGACAGATATTTAATCTATAGGGGCGTCAAGGGTTATGGAACCTGCTAGGAAAATGGAACTAAAGCCATCACCTTGTTGAATGGTAGAGCAGGTGTGAAGGACCACATGTCTTCTTGCTCCTATTGTGTTTCACCTTTGGCAGCTGTACTAACAAAATCCTCGACTCCGATATATGGAATTTCCTTTTATGAAGGCCTTTCTCTTCCTCCTTCTCCCTTCGTACTTAAGACGGTCATCTGTCCTCCTGTAATTGTCTTTGGCTACGTGTTAAAAAAGATTAATATTCAAATTTTCAACCTCTTACTGCTACGGGCGGAAGTTCCCACATGCTTCAAAAAGGCAACAATTATACTAGTGCCTAAGAAGAATAATGTGAGCTGCCCAAAGGACTATCGCCCAGTAGCTCTCATATCAGCAGTGGTGAAATCCTTTGAGAGGTTGGTCGTGACTAGACGGAACTCCTGCCTCAGCAAGGACCTGGACCATTTGCAATTTGCCTATCGCCACAATAGGTCAACGACAGATGCAATCTCAATGGCTCTTCACACGGCTTTAGACCACCTGGACAACACAAACACCTACGTCAGGATGCTGTTCATCGATTATAGCTCAGCATTTAATACTATCATTCCCACACTCTTGATTGAGAAGTTGCAGAACCTGGGCCTCTGTACCTCCCTCTGCAATTGGATCCTCGACTTCCTAACCGGAAGACCACAATCTGTGCAGATTGGTGATAGCATATCCTCCTCGCTGACAATCAACACTGGCGCACCTCAAGTGGTGTGTGTTTAGCCCACTGCTCTAGTCTCTATATACACATGACTGTGTGGCTAGGCATAGCTTAAATACCATCTATAAACTTGCTGACGATACAACTACCGGTATTGTTGGTAGAATCTCAGGTGGTGATGAGAGGGCGTACAAGAGTGAGATCTGCCAACTAGTGGAATGGTGCCACAGCAACAACCTGGCACTCAATGTCAGTAAGAAGAAAGAGCTAATTGTGGACTTCAGGAAGGGTAAGATGAAGGAACACATACCAATCTTCATAGAGGGATCAGAAGTGGAGGGAGTGAGCAGTTTCAAGTTCCTGGGTGTTAAGATCTCCGAGGATCTACCCTGGACCCAACATATCAATGCAGTTATAAAGAAAGCAAGGCAGCAGCTATTGGGAGTTTGAGGAGATTTGGCATGGTAACAAATACACTCAAAAACTTCTGTGGATGTACCGTGGGGAGCATTCTGACAGGCTGCGTCACTGTCTGTTATTGGGGGGGGGGGCGCTACTGCACAGGACTGAAAGAAGCTGCAAAAGTTTGTAAATCTAGTCAGCTCCATCTTGGGTACTAGCCTCATCTTCAGGGATTGGTGTCTTCGAAAGGCAACGTCCATTACTAAGGACCCCCAGCACCCAGGGCATGCCCTTTTCTCACTGTTACCATCAGGTAGGAGGTGAAGGCACACACTCAGCGATTCAGGAACAGCTTCTTCCCCTCTGTCATCCGATTCCTAAATGAACATTGAACCCTTGGACACTACCTCACTTTTTTAATATAACAGTATTTCTCATTTTTGCACGTTTTTAATCTAATCAATATATGTATACTGTAATTGATTTACTTATTTATTATTATTTACTTTTTTTTCTCTGCTAGATTATGTATTGCATTGAACTGCCACTGCTAAGATAACAAATTTCTCATCACATGCCGGTGATAAATCTGATTCTGATTTCAAAGTAAATTTATTATCAAAGGACACCATATACAACCCTGAAATTCATTTTCTTGTGGGCATACTCAATAAAACCATAATAGAGACCGCACCAACTTGGGCATTCCAGCAGTGTGCAAAAGATAGCAAACTGTGCAAATACAAAAAGAAAGAAAGTAGTAATAATAAATAAACAATAAATATCAAGAACATGATATAAAGGGTCCTTGGAGATGAGTCCATAGGTTGTGGGAATATCTCAATTATGGGGCAAGTGAAGATGAATGAAGTTATCCCCTTTAGTTCAAGAGCCTGATGGTTGAAGGGTAATAACTGTTCCTGAACTTGGTTGTGTGAGTCCTGAGGTTCCTGTACCACGTTCTTGATAGTAGCAGCAAGAAGAGACCATGTCCTGTGTCGTGGAGTTCCCTGATGATGTTGCTGCTTTCCTACGATAGCGCTTTGTGTAAATGTGCTAAATGGTCTGGAGGGCTTTACCCATGAATCTGTGGGCCATATCTGCTGCTGTGCTTTCTTCATAATTTCACTTGCGTGCTGGACCCAGGATAGATCCACCGAAATAACACTGAGGAATTGAAAATTGCTGACCCTCTCCGTTTCTGATCCTCCAGTGAGGATTGGCTCATGTGTTCTTCTCCTGAAGTCAGTTATCAGCTTCTTGGTCTTGTTGATATTGAGTAAGAGGTTTTTGTTATTTCACCACTCAGCCAGATTTTCAGTCTCCCTCTTGTATATTGATTAGTCACCACCTTTGCTTCTGCATACGACAGTAATGTCAACAGCAAATATGAATGTTGCAATGGAGCTTTGCTTAGCCATACAGTCATAAGTGTGAAGCTACTAGAGCAGGGGGCTAAGCATACAGTTTTGTGGTGCATCTGTGCTCATGGAGATCCTGGAGGAGATATTGTTGCCAATCCAAACTGACATTAGTTTTACAAGTGAGGAAATCGAGGATCCAATTGCACACGGAAGTACTGAGACCAAGATCTAGAAGCTTATTGGTTAGTTTTGATGGAATTATGGTATTGAATGCTGAGCTGTGGTTTATAAAGAGCACATTGATGTATGCAATACTCAAATAGTAAGTTGCATATTGTTTATGCCTGGATCATTGCAGATCAATAACAGTGATATTTATGAGCTTACAAAAGCACATACCCCTTCAATTCTGTATGTGTTGTACTTGGGATAAAAAAATTTGGGCCAAGGTGAGCAGTTATAAATCACCCTCTAATTTAAACTTTGTGCAGGGCTACTGTCATGGACTGTTGATAAAATTTGTAGAATTGTGTGATCTACATAACAGAAGCCACTCAAGCTACTTATAGGGTTTCATTGCTGAACCATTGATAGATTATGTTCTAAAGCTATTGCTTATGTCCTTTTCCTTGGTTTTCCTGATAGAGAAGTACTGTTGTGTTACTGATGTCTTGAGTTATTTCGTATAACAAGCAGTGAAAAATTCAGTTTTGACTACTCTTCGCTTTGCATTTAATACTTGAAGCTTATTGCTTGTTCATTTTTTTGTATTTGAGATTATTTAAACCATTTTACCTTAATGTTTTGTTATTGGGAAATTTTAAGGGAACTTGTTTGCTATATATTTTCCAGAAAATTGAAAATCTCAAGGAAGTAACAAATGTAAGTTTCTCTGTGATTTTCTTATTGACTTATTGGCTAATCACAGTTAGCTTAAGTACAGTTAAATGTTGGATTAAACTGTGAAAAATACTTTTGATCATTGCCGATGGTGCATTTTTTTATTTTTGCAGAACATGGTTGAATCTATTAAACACTGTATAGTGTTGCTGCAGATTGCCAAGGTAAGATGGCAGCCAACACCATTAACTAACTTTTGTACTTAGCTTTCTTACATCTGGTTGACTGCATCAAACTATTTGTGAAATAGTTTTCAATAATTTAGTAGAACAGCGCTACTATATTATCGTCAAATCTTCATTATGAAGATCTGGGCAACTAGTATTTGTTCAGCAATGGGTCATTTTTTTTGCATGATTACCACCTACTTTCAGAATTATTTTGTTCAGCAAGATAACATCAAACTATATATGATTTGTAATCTTATGGGTTTTGTTTATATAAAGAAAATTATAAGTTGTTTAGTTCATGCTGGCGTCTACAAGATTAATTTCCTCTGCATGCTCTAGGTCCCATTTAAATCCCATAGTCATGTTGGTGACAGCTAAGTTAGCATTGGATAAAGGCAAATTAATGAGAGTAGATGACTATGATGCACATAGGATGCAGGGAAATAAGGAAAGGGGGATGGAGCTAATGTTACTGCTTTTCTGGCAATTGGGATGGAACAGATAGGATAATTTCTTATGTCATTCTAAGTATAATAAGTAATTTAAAATTGTTTAATTCCCTTGTTTGATAAGTAATCTCTTTATGTTACGTGACTTGCTTTGCTCTGTCTTTCATGTTGTATAATTCAAACTTAATTTCTTTTTTTTAATTAATTTGTAATTGACAGCATACAATTGTGCCTAGATTTGAATATGAATTCCATGATATATTTCTGCGGACAAAGCTAGAATAATCAATACGTGAATTCTGTAAATTTTAAACTCATTTATCTGAATGACATTGGTGTTGAGGTTTCTTCTATTTCATTAAATTGTCAAACTATGTGAAGGAGGTTGTCTTCTCATGCATCATTATACATGCTAATTTCCTTCATAGATTGAAGTGATTAAAAATTATGTGGAGATGTTTCCAAGATGCACTATCCAGTCAGTGAAGTTGCGCTTCTAATTTCTTTAATGTAAATAGCTGCATTTTCTATTTTTGTTCTTATTAAATAGCATCTTGTTCATTTGAACTGCCAATTCCTTCCACCAGATGTACAGCTGCAAGAAAAAGTTTGTGAACCCTTTGCAATTACCTGGTTTTCTGCATTAATTACTCATGAAATGTGGTCTGATCTTCATCGAAGTCACAATAATAGACAAACACAATCTTCCTAAACTAATCACACACAAACAATTGCACATTTCATGTCTTTATTGAACACATTATTTAATCATTCACTGTCTGGGCTGGAAAGAAAGTATTTGAACCCTTGTGTTTAGTAACTGATAGAATCTCCTTTAGCAGCAATAACCTCCACCAAACGTTTCCTGTAGCTGTTGATCAGACTTGCACAATGACGAGGAAGAATTTTAGAACATTATTCCATACAAACCTGTTTCAGTTCATCAATATTTCTGGGATACCTTGCATGAGCAGCCCTCTTCAGGTCATGCCACAACTTTTCAATTGGGTTAGGGTCTGGCCTCTGACTTGGCCATTCCAAATCACAAACTTTCTTCTTTTTAAACCATTCTGTTGTTCATTTATTCTTGTATCATTAACTTGTTGCGTCATCCAACTTCTAATAAGTTTAAGGTGACTGACCACTACCCTGTCATTCTCTTCTAAAATGTCTTGATACAATTTTAAATATATTGTTTCCTCAATAATTGCAAGCTGTCCAGGCCCTGAGGCAGCAAAGCAGCCCCAAACAATGATGCTCCTTCCACCATGCTTCACAGTTAGGTTGAGGTTTTGGTGTTGGTGTGCAGTGCCCTTTCTTCCTCCAAGCGTAGCAGTGTGCATTTCTGCAAAACGTTCAACATTTGTACCATAAGACATAGGAGCAGAATTAGGCCATTTGGCCCATCAAGTCTGCTCCGAAATTCAATCATTACTGATCCTTTTTTTTCCCTTTGGTTCCTCAGCCCCACTCCTCGGCTTTCTCCCCATAACCTTTGATGCCTTGGTCAGTCAAGAACCTATCAATCTGCACCTTGAATACACCCAATGACCTGGCCTCTACAGCCTCTAACAAATTCCACAAATTCACCACCCTCTGGCTAAAGGAATTTCTCCACAACTCTGTTTTAAATGGACGCCCCTCTGTCCTGAGGCTATGCCCTCTTGTCCTAGGCTCACCCACCATGAAAAACATCCTTTCCACATCTACTCTGTCCAGGCCTTTCAACATTTGAAAGGTTTAAATGAGATCTCCTGCTCACCCTTCTAAATTCCAGTGAGTACAGGCCCAGAGCCATCAAACGTTCTGCATATGATAATACTTTCATTCTCTGAATCATCCTTGTGGATCTCCTCTGAACCCTCTCCAATGCCAGCACATCTTTTCTTAGATGAGGAGCCCAAAACTGTTCACAGTACTCAGGTGAGGTGTCACTGGTGCCTTGTAAAGTCGCAGTATCACATCCCTGCCCTTGTATTCTAGACCTCTTGAAATGAATGTTAACATTGCATTTGCCTTCCTCCCCACTGACTCAACCTGCAAGTTAACCTTTAGGGTGGTTTTGCACAAGTACTCCCAAGACCCGTTGCATCTCAGAATTTTGGATTTTCTCCCAGTTTAGAAAATAGTCTGCACATGTATTTCTTCCACCAAAATGCATGATTATGCAATTTCCTACATTGTATTTCATTTACCACTTAGTTGCCCAGTCTCCTAATCTGGCTAAGTCTTTCTACAGCCTTCCTATTTCCTCAACTACCGGCCCTCCACCAATCCTTCTATCATCTGCAAACTTGGCAACAAAGCCATCTATTCCATTACCTGAAACATTGATATACAGCATAAAAAGAAGCGGTCCCAACAAGTGGAGTGAAATTTGCAATTTTCCTGGCCTGTGGAACGATGCCAGAGTCCAGTGATTCTTGGAAGATCATTGCTATTACTTCCACAGTCTCTATCACTATCACTTTCAGAACCCAAGGGTGTAGTTCATCTGATCTGGGTGACTTGTGTACCTTTAGATCATTCAGCTGTTTGAGCACCTTCTCCCTTGTAGGGACTTGAGAAACTGAGTTACAGAGAAAGGTTGAATAGGTTAGGACTTTATTCCCTGGAGTGTAGAAAAATGAGGGGAGATTTGATAGTGGTATATAAAATTATGATGGGTATAGATAGAGTGAATGCAAGCAGGCTTTTTCCACTGAGGCTAGGGGCGAAAAAAAACAGAGGACATGGGTTAAGGGTGAAGGGGGAAAAGTTTAAAGGGAACATTAGGGAGGGGGGGTTTCTTCACATAGTGAGTGGTGGGAGTGTGGAATGAGCTGCCAGATGAAATGGTAAATGCAGGCTCACTTTTAACATTTAAGAAGACATGTACATGGATAAGAGGTGTATGAAGGGATATGGTCCAGGTGCAGGTCAGTGGGACTAGGCAGAAAAATGGTTTGGCACAGCCAAGAAGGGCCAAAAGGCCTGATTCTGTGCTGTAATGTTCTATGGTTCTATGTAACAGAACTCACTTCTTTCCTCACACCCTTCAACACCTGGCACACTGCTAGTGTCTTCCACAGTGAAGACTGAGCAAAATACTAATTTAATTCATCTGCCACCTCTTTGCCCCCCCCACCCCCATAATTATTTCCCCGGCCTCATTTTCTAGCAGTTCTATATCCACTCTCATCTCTTTTATTTTTTGTGTACTTGAAAAAGCTTTTTCTATCCAGCTTGATACTGTTTGTGAGCTTGCTTTCATATTTCATCTTTTCCATTCTAGTTATTTTTTTAGTTGCTTTCTGTATGTTTTTAAAAGCTTTCCAATCCTCTATCTTACTGCTAATTTTTGCTTTGTTGTACGCACTCTCTTTTGCTTTTACATTGGCTTTGGCTTCTCTTGTAGGCCACAGGTGTACAAATTTGCAATTTGAGTACTTCTTTGTTTTTGGAATATCTCTATCCTGCACCTTCCTCATTTTCCCTAAAACTCAAGCCATTACAGCTCTGCTGTCATCCCAAACAGCATCTCCTTCAAATTTACTTTGGCCAACCCCTCTCTCATACCGCTATAATTTTCTTTATTCCACTGAAATACTGTTGCATCAGGCTTTACTTTCTCCCTATCAAATTTCAAATTGTGATCACTGCCTCCTGAGCTAGCAATCATCTCCGGTTCATTACATAACACCCAAACCAGTATAGCTGATCCCCTAGTAGGCTCAGTGACAAACTGCTCTAAAAAGTCAACTCATGGTCATTCAACAAATTCTCTTAGTTGGGATCCATTACCAACCTGATTTTCCCAATCTACCTGCGTGTTATAATCTGCCATGATTATCATAACATTGCCCTTTTGACATGCCTTTTCTATTTCCTGTTGTAACCTGTGGTCCATAACCCATCTACTGTTGGGAGGCCTGTATGTAACTGACATCAGAGTCCTTTTACCCTTGCAGTTTCTTAACTCAACCTACAAGGATTCAACATCTTCCAGTCCCATGTCTCATCTTTCTAATGATTTGATGCCATTCTGTACCAGCATCCTGTCCCTCCGTAACAAATTTGTAACCTTGTACATTCAGCTCCAAACTACAACTATCCTTCAGCCACGATTTAGTGATGGCTACAACATTATACCTGACAATGTGTAAAAGTACAAGAAGATCATCCACCTTAATTCTTATACTCCATGTATTAAGATATAACACTTTGAGTAATGTATTTGCTACCCTTTTTGATACTCCATCCCTAATGGACCGATGCTCACCCTGTAGCTGCAATTTTGTCCTATCATCCGGCTGCCCTTCGTGACAGTCTGACTGCACACTATATTTGCTTTTTTTTTCTACCATCCACCCTATCCTGAGTCCCTTCACCCTGCTTCCCAATCTCATGCCAAATTAGTTTAAGCCCTCCCCATTAGCTCTTAACAAACCTGCCCACGAGAATATTGGTCCCCCTCGAGTTCAGGTGCAACCTGTCACTTTTGAACAGGTCATACCTCCCCCAGAGGAGTACCAATGATCCAAGAACCTGAAGCCCTGTCCCCTGACCAGCTTTTCAGCCACACATTTATCTGCCAAATCATCCTGTCTCTACCCTCACTGGTGCATGCCACATACAACAATCCAGAGATTACTACCCTGGAGGTCCTGCTTCTCAGCTTTCTGCCTAGCTCTCTAAATTCTCTCTTCAGGACTTCATTGCTTTTCCTTCCTATCTTTGGTACCAATGTGTACCAAGATATCCGGCTGCTCTGCCTCCCTCTCCAAAATACTGTGGATGCAATCTGAGATACCCCTGACCCTGGCACCTGAAAGGCAGCAGACCATCTGGGTGTCCTGTTGACATTCACAGAATCTCCTGTCTGTTCATCTGACTATTGAGTCCCCTATCACTATCACTCCCCTCTTCTCCCTGTTTTCCTTCTGCACCACATACTCGTGCTCAGTACCAGTAACCTGGTCTCTGTGGCAATCCCATGGGAGCTCATCTTCCATATCAGTATACTCATTATTGAGGGGAATGACCACTGGGTTGCTCTGCGCTAACTGCCTGTTTGCCTTCCAATTTCCTCTTCTGACAGTCACCTAGCTACCTGCCTCCTGCAACTTGGGTATGACTACTTCCCTGTAACTCTGATTGATGATCTCCTGTACAAGCCAAAGGTTATCCAACTGCTGGCCCAGATCCCTAACACAGTCTTCAAGGAGCTGCAGCTGGATGCACTTCACGCAGATGTCGTTCTCTGGGAGACTTGGGGTCATCTGGCAGGAAGAACACATAATGACCATTTAAACTACACTAGTACCCCTGACACAGTGAGTAAAAAGGGAAACTTAACAGAAACTTAGCCACAGCCAGTGCCAGTTCTGAGCTGAAGCCTGATACTCCCACTCCCAACAATGGCTGCTCCACTTAGCTCTCTGCTACTCATACCGACCTGTGAAAAACCTCCTCACTGTATGCTGCTCCGGTTGCTGTTTGGAAATTACACTGAATGCCTGCGAAGCTCTCCTTTTAAACTTTTGTTTCCTGTGTCCACAGAAGCATTGTCGAACATCCAGGTGATCTTTTGCAAATTTGAGACTTGAAGCAATATTTGTTTCAGAGAGAAGTGGCTTCTTCTGTGGTGTCCTTCCATGAACACCATTCTTACTCAGTGTTTTTCTTTTAGTGGACACATGAACAAAAACTCCCACTTCTACAGATTTCTGCAAGTCTTTTGCTGTTAACTTGGCTTCTTTTTCACCACCTTCAGCATTGCACATTATGCTCTTGGTGTGATCTTTGAGGGATGCCCACTCCTAAGGAGAGTAGCAACAGTACTGAATTTCCGCCATTTGTAGACAATTTCTCTTACTGTGAAATGATGAACACTCAGGGTTTTAGAAGTGTTTTTGTAGCCTTCTCCAGCTTTACGCATCTCTACAATTCTCAGGTCTTCTGAAAGTTGTTTTGATCAAGGCATGATGCACATAAACAGATCTTTCTTGAGATGAGCAGGCTCTGTCAGTAACCTAACTTTATGTGTCTTTTTTAATAGGGTAGGACACTTCTACAACCCACACCTCCAATCTTATCTCATTGATTGGAACACCTGGCTCCAAATAGCTTTTGTAGGAAGCATCACCCCAGAGGTTCACATACTTTTTTGAACTTAGAGACTGTGAATGATTAAATAATGTGTTCAGTAAAGACATGAAAAGTACATAAAAACACAAAATGCTGGCAGAACTCAGCAGGCCAGACAGCATCTATGGGAGGAGGTAGTGACGACGTTTCGGGCCAAAACCCTTCATCAGGAGTGAAGTAACATGGGATGGTGGAGAGGGGATAAGAAGTGGGAGGAGGGATGAAGTAGAGAGCTGGGAAGTGATAGGCTGGAGGGAAATGGGCTAGGGGGAAGGTGGAGAATTATGGGAAATAAAAGAGAAAGAAAGGTAGGGTTGGGGGGAGATTATAGTGAGGGGGGAAAAAAGAGAGAGAAAGAGAACCAGACTAAAATAATAGATAGGGATGGGGGTAAGGGGGGGCAGGGATATCAACGGAGGTCTGTGAGTTGGATGTTCATGCCGGCAGGCAGGAGGCTACCTAGGTGGGATATAAGGTATTGCTCCATCGACCTGCGTGTGGCCTCATCTTGACGGTAGAGGAGGCCATGGACAGACATGTCGGAGTGGGAGTGGTCTGTGGAATTGAAGTGTGTGGCCACAGGGAGATCCCGCCACTGCTGGAGGACTGAGTGCCTGTGTTCGGCGGAACTGTCTCTCAGTCTGCGGCGGGTCTCCCCAATGTATAAATGGCCACATCGGGAGCACCGGATACGGTATATCACCCCAGTTGACTTGCAGGTGAAGTGGTGCCTCACCTGAAAGGACTGTCTGGTGCCTGAGATGGTGGTGAGGGAAGAAGTGTGGGGGCAGGTGTAGCACTTCTTCCGTTTGCAGGGATGAGTGCCTGGAGGGAGATCGGTGGGGAGGGATGGGGGGGATAAATGGACAAGGGAGTCGAGTAGGGAGCGATCCTTGCGGAAAGCCGAGAGTGGGGGGGAGGGGAAGATGTGGCTGGTGGTGGGATCACGTAGGAGGTGGCGGAAGTTACAGAGGATTATACGTTGGATCTGTAGTACAATTGTTCATGTGTTATTACTTTAGGCAGGTTGTATTTGTCTAATATTGTGACTTAGAAAGAAGATCAGACCACATTTTATGAGTAATTAATCTAGAAAGCCAGTTAATGCGAAGGGTTCACAAATGTTGTCTTGCATCTGTACATTTCAGAAGGTAAAAAGCTGCTCTTGAATGCTGACAGGATCTGGTTTTGATCTTGTTATGTAGAAATTTTAACTTGATTGTTTGTGAAAGCAGAGATCATTCTCCTTTCATTGCATGGTTGAGTTCAGCCATATGTGGAATCGTGTACTAAACTGATGTGTACATTTTGTCACTGCAGCACTAGGCTGGCCTCCATTTCCACCCATTCTGGTTATTTTTGTACAGTTCTCATCTTGATGCAGAGCTAATCATGCCAGGAGTTCAAAGGCACTATTCGCTATCAAGCTGCAGAAATGCAGAGTTCCAACTCAGAAATCAACACATCCAATTTTGTTTCCACAGATGCTGCTTGACCTGCTGAGTCCTTCCAGCAGTTTATTTTATTGCTGTAGAAATGTAGAATTTTGTGGCTCAATTATTCTGCCTACATGTTCAAGTTTGTTTAAATATGTTCTTGAGAAAAATAGATTGCTGCAAGACCTCTTTTTCTGCTTGTCCTGAAATGTAGAGGTAGACTACTAACTGGAAAGTGTTCAGAAAATGTTCAGGTTTTCATCCACCAATGATAAGGCAATGGTGGTATACGTTCCAGTTGGGGAAAATATGATCTGAAAGTGGTGGACCCACAGCATCAATACTTCAGTCCTGCATGGTGGCTTCAACCTTTAGATTGGCGACCTTCTCTCATTCCCTTTGGTCAGCAGTCCTTTCTGGTGTATAAAGCCAAGTTTCAAGTTGTATCTAACTACTATTGTCACTTTTCTGTCATTCTTTTCCTGTTCACAACTGCAGCTGAGCACACAGCTGTCCATTTTACTAGTTCCTTCTTTAGGTAAGGTTAGCAGTTCCATCCAGTCCATCTTTTTCCTAGGGCAAACTTGAGGGCAAAGATTGAAGGTGAAAAGGGGAAGAACTAAAGAACACAGTGGATGCGAGGTAAATGTTACAAGCTGCCCGAGGAAATGGTAGAGTAGGTTACGATTACATTTTAAAAGGCATTTGCTCTAAATTGTGAATAGGGAAGTTTTAGAAGTATATGGACAAATGCAGGCAAGTGGGACCAGCTCATGTAGTCTGCTTGGTTGGCATTGGTGAGTAGGGCTGAGGGGTCTGTATCTGTGCTTCATTACTCTGGAAGTCTAAGGGGGCATGTATCAGGATCTGTGTGTATGTTTGTTAGTAGCTTGGCAGGTGCAGTCTCAATTAGCCTGATACCTTGGTAGTACTGAAAGTAATATACTATTTGTGGTTCTGTGGAGACATCTATTTTACAGATAATTTTTCATTTTCATATACTTGTGATGCTCATAGTCACTTGTTCTAGTTCCTTTGGAAATAAAATCCTCTCACTGTGAGTTCTTGTTGCTGATGCAGTGGAATATGGAACATGTTGAACATGCTTTATGCAATATTATTTGGTAATTTTCTTTTAGTTACTACTTCAATCAACTAATATAGCAGATTCACATGGTGAAAATTAATGGCTATCAGGACTAGGTTAATTGTCCCAAAAATTTACAAAATCCTTAATATCAACTGAATGTAAAAACAATAACCCTGGTCAGAAAAGGCATTGCAAATTCAATTCCATTAGTTACATCTTTTCAAAATTGTTGGCCAGTGTATTGTTTCATGTAACCGCAGTTGACAACAGCCAAAGGCACATTTCTTCCATCTTTTTTCTAAGTTGTCTTATCCTGCCATTGGTCCCCATGGGTAGATAGTTTACAAAGTACAGTTTTTGCAGTTTCACCAATTTGTGTTGAGTATGTGAGACCAGAGCAGTGTTCAGTATCATTCCCCCTGAGAGGAGAAGATCAGAAATACTCAGTGTTCTCCCATTGGCCATGCAGGAAAGAATATGATCCTGCTAAATGGAGAATAAATATAATCTCTTCATAATAATCCAGAAAGCTGGGCTCACATTATATCATGTTACTATTAAGTCATAAATCTCAGTTCGAGCTGTTAGAGTATGTTTCAAATGTTATTTGTTACTGAAAAATGTGAAGTAAGATAATTTCATTATATCTTTGTATCTGGTATAATGAATGCTCATCCCAAAAATAAAACACAAGGAAAGCAATATTACTTTTTTTCAAACAAGAAACAGCAAAAACAAAAATGCTACCTTGCTTTAAACAGCTTTGACATACATTGCCTATAAAACCTCATTTTGGAAGTTATCATGTTTTATTGTTTTACAACATTGAATCAATTAATTTGGCTTTTTTTGACACTAATCAACAGAAAAAAGATTATTTTGTGTCAAAGTGAAAACAGTTCTCTACAAAGTGATCTAAATTAATTACAAACAAAAACATAAAGTAATTGAGTATGTGGTTTTCTCTCCCATTAATATGACACACCAAATCATCACTGGTGCAACCAATTGGTTTTAGAAGTCACATGATTCGTTATATGGTGATCATTGTGTGTTTCAATGATTGAAAACACAGGTTTGTAGTAAATTGTACGGATTGTAGTAAAAGTACACCTGTATCTGGAAGGTCCAGCTGCTGGTGAGTCAGTATCCTGGGAAAAACTACACCATTAAGATGAAAGAACACTCCAAGCAACTCTGTGAAAAGGTTACCGAAAAGCACAAGTCGAGATGAATACAAGAAAATTTCCAAGTCACTGAATATCCCTTGGAGTACAGTTAAGTCAATCATCAAGAAATGGAAAGAATATGGCACAGCTGTAAATCTGCCATGAGCAGTACATCCTCAAAAACCGAGTGACCATGCAAGAAGAGGATAGTGAGGGAGGCCACCAAGAGACCTATGACAACTCTGGAGGAGTTACTGCTTCTGATGGGAGATGGGAGAGACTACACACAACTGTTGCCCAGGTATTTCACCTGTCACAGCTTTATGGGAGAGTGGCAAAGAGAAAGCCACTATTGGGGGGGAAAATACTCCACATGATATCTCGGCTTTTCTAGAAAACATGGGAGATGCTGAAGTCAGCTGGAAGAAGGTTCTATGGTCTGATGAAATCAAAATTGGGCTTTTTGGCCATCAGTGTATACCCTATGTGAAGGTAGAGGGTAAAATGAATGCAACAAAATACAGGGAATTCCTGGAGGAAAAGCTGATGCAATCTGCAAGAGAACTGAAACTTGGGAGAGGATTTGTTTTCTAGCAAGACAATGACCCCAAGCTTAAAGCCAAAGCTACACAGTTTTGGCTTAAAAGCAACAAAGTTAATGTCCTGGAGTGACCAAGTCAGTGTCCACACCTCAATCGAATTGAGAATTTCTGGCTGGATTTGAAAAGGGCTGTTCACTCACAGTCCCCATGCAATCTAACAGAGCTTCAGCAGCTTTGTAAAGAAGAATGGGGCAAAATTGCAGTGTCCAGATGTACAAAGCTGATAGAGACCTATCCTCACAGACGCAAGACTGTAATTGCAGCCAAAGGTACATCTTTAAATACTGATTTGAAGGGAGTGAATATTTGTCCAATCAATTATTTTGTATTTCTTATTTGTAATTAATTTGGATAACTTTATAGAGGTTTGTTTTCACCTTGACATGAAAGAGTCTTTTTCTGTTGCGCAGTGTCAAAGCCAAATTAAATCCAATATGATTCAATGTTGTGAAAGAATAAAACTTGAAAACTTCCAGGGGGGTGAATACTTCTTATAGGCACTGTATTTTCAAAGCTTTTACTATGTAGTTATTGAATTATGCCTCCAGTTTAAAAAAAAAGTGAACATTTAAATTCTGGGCTCATTTAGTTCTAAGTATACTAATGATTACCTAAGCTCTAAATGGATTATTTTAGACTTTGCCCAGTTGTTTAACAGTGTCTTGAAAAATTCTCTCTTTCTAAAATTTTAAGGACCAAAGTAATGAGGAGAAGCACGCAAATGGAATGATAGTAAGTTTATAAATTAGTATGATACTTTGTTACTCTATCCTACATCTTATGGTCTTTTCTTTCTTACTTGGTTATACGCTACAAGGAAAAAAAGTGATTTGCAATGTAGTTGATAAAGAAGTCCTATATCTTTATAGGTTTCTGGATGTTCAATTACTGATTTGCTGCTGTTTACTTACTCTTCTGGTTGCTTCCATTTCTTGTATGTCTTCTCTAGCTTGGCATCTACAGTGATTTGTAAAAGCATAACAAATTACAAGAATATTGATGTTCCTGTTATTATAAATGTCCAGATGTATTCATGACTGATTGAATTAGTGCCTTAAACTAAAACTGTATGGTATTACTGCCTTGTGTTGTTTCCCAGGTTTTTGGATTACAGCAAAAATACAAGCATTTATTTTGACATCTATAAGGTTTAGCATGACCGTAATCAGTTACTGGACTGCAGTTTGCAGCCAAGCAGGGAACATTTAATGCTTCAGACCTACTGTATGTGTAGATGCTGGGTTATGGAACTCTGAACCTTAAAATTGTATCATCTTTTTGAAAATCAGTAACACTGGTTTCTGGAATTCTTGAAATTCTCTATCCAGCTTGTGGACTTCTTTTAATATTTGCTTGGCATTCATTTGCCTGGTTGTAGAATTAGATGCTGTTTAACTTTTGAAACCCTGCTATGGTTTCAGTGTGCTGCCTGCTGGTATTTTTGTTGAATGTTGTGTAGCATCACATCGTGTACTGTGCAAAATGCTGGGAATGAATGAATCCAGGTTTTGATAGGATTCATCTGTGACATGGTAAGTTTTATAAATGTGTTCATTTATTACTATCTGTTGCTTTCAATTACTGAATGCACCAATTTCATTATTATTGAAATGTTAAAGCCTGTACTTCAGTTAAATGTAAAGAAAATATTTATTGCAAAGCATTGCTCTTGAAATACCTCAATTAATGTTACTTGAAATGATAGTTTTAATTATTTACATGTACTAATATGAACTACATATCATGTTTTCTTTTTGACATAATCCATATTTCACATTTTGGACTGATAAATTTCACAACATATGTCAGTGATAATAAACCTGATTCTGATTCCTGGCTGTGTGCTATTTGTTGAATCTTAATTTTTTCTGCAAAATGCCACATTCATGCTGTTCAAAAATTCAAACTTGCATATTAATTTAGAATTTTAGGATTGGGATATTATGTCACAAATGTGTATGTTTTCAAGATTGTTGTTTGTTACTTCATTAAGGTAGTAACTTGACACTTTTGAGCATCTTTTTAAAATTATAGAAGTATATTTTTGATCTCTTTTAGAAAATTTACCAGTACTTCTAGCAACAATTAAATATAAAATGAGTACATTCAAAATCCGTGGAAGTATTTGTATACATTTTCAAACGTTACAAGAAGTTTTGTTAAAGAAGGGCAGGCATAGCACGTCTGGGAAACTGTGCTTTCATAATTGAAACAACTGAATAGCAAAAGAAAAGCAAATCCTGCATATCATAAATCACAGAACACATTTATGTAGGCCTTCGTGCTGATAATTGCTCAAATAACTGGATCAAATTTAATTGATTACCATGTTGTTATATCTGAGTTAATTGTTATTAGTTTTATAATCCTTCCTCTTTGTTTAAATTTCTCCTCCCCTCTCTCTCAGGTTTTAGCTGACTTCCACTCTGGATCTGTTTCTATGCCCTGATGCTATCCAGTATTAGTATGGTGATGCAACAACCTTTTAACTTTTTTTCTGATCTCTCCAGAGTACAATCAACCCAGTGGATGGAGTTTTTCAGCCCAATCCTTTGGAGTCAGCTGTAATTAGCACAATGCCTACCCAAACTGTTTTACCACCAGGTATATAGTTGCATCAAATAGTATATACAAGCACATGATATACTTTGAAAATACAGTTGGTTGGCTCTAGTATTAGTTTACAGTTTTTGGGGTTTAAATAATAGTTTTGTGCTCAAAGAGTTATTAAAATAGTATTATCCAGCCTAATTAATTGTGATCACACTTAAGGAAAACATGTAGAAATTACATTTTTGCTTGTGATTGGTAGATAGTGATGTGTACCTTGCAACTGTTATTTATTCAGGCTATGGTTTACTTATTTACATAATTGAAAATTTGTCCTTGGGAGAGACAGAACTCCTTTTGAGAGCAGTACTTTCAAGTAAAAGCATATCCATTTTCATTTTTTTCAACCTTTTAGATGACAGTTTTATAATATACTTAGTAGTAAAAAATATGCTTTTAATTTTTTTGAAGTGAATTATTTTGGAAAAAAAACAACTTATTCTGGGTTTTGTAGTTTTTGCACTATCTTCCATCATGCCTAATGCTCTCCATATATCACTATTATTTCTGCAACCACTACTGTATCTTCATATGTCTGTAATTGAGGCGTAAAATAATTTGTAATATCCAAATTTGGCCAATGTCTCATCCTCTTTCAAAGCCCCACTATAAAGAATATGTCATGGAATATTGTAAATTGCTATGTTTTGTTGAGGCAATCAATTAATTTGATATCCAACTAAAGGAGTCAATATGTGACTTGTATGAGTGGGATACATTTTAATCTGTTCATCCAGTCCTTTCAAGCATTTCCTCTTCCAAGTGCTTTTACATCTGTGTTAAATCCTATCAACTGTGTGTCTTTGGGGAAAAAAATTAAATTAGATTTCTCACCAAGTGAATCACCTGCTTTTCTTTACATGACTCCTGCAGTGATTACCACTGCTTTTGTATGGCATTTAAATATATACAAGCTAGGATTTAGAAAGGAAGTATGCATTAATTCAGTGTTACTGTTTACAAATGTATTATGAAAACTGTCCTGCTTACAAAGCACTTAATTGGTAGTCAAAAAGTAAAATTATATTATTATTTTGTTACTTGTTCATTAAGTGAAAGATCTTGTGTTTTGTATTTGCAGGTAGATCCAGTTTTGTTGCAGATTTAATTTATTGACTTTGACTTTGTCAAATGAATGATGATGTTAATGGGTCTTGTGATTATTGCATAGATGCCATTCAGTGAATTTAAGCACAGGAAGATGCATAATTGAAAACAAAAGTTGAGAAGCTGTTGTTGATGATGACACGAAGATTGGTGGAGTTGTGGGTAGGGAGTATGGTTGCCTTAGGCCACAGAAAGATGTAGATCATGTGGAAAGTTAGGCAGGGTGGTGGTCGATGGGATTTATTTTGCACAAATAAGGAGCATTTCATTTTGAGTTGTCTTAATACTGGCCAAACTTGGCTAGTAATGGCTGGGAACTTGTAACTGCTGATGTGCAAATTTATGATTCCCTGGAAATGTTGACAAAGGTGCAGTGGATAATGAAGATGATGTTTGCTTCCCTTCATAGACAGGGGTATCGAGTTGGCAAAATTATGTTGCAGCTGAAAAAGACATTAGCTAGGCTACAGTTGGAATAGTGTGTGCATTACCAGGAATGGAGCGTTTCAGTTATAAGAAGATACTAGAGATGATTGTTAAGTGCAAGAAGCTGAGGAGCAACCTTTATAGAGGTTCATAAAATTGAGGAGCATAGATAAGGTACCGTAGATATCCAGTCTTTTTCAAGGGAATGGGAGTTTAAAACCAGAGACCATAGTTTTAAGGTGAGGAGGGTATCTGAGGTGCAAGTTTTTCAACACAGAGGGTGGTGAGGACATAAAACAAACTACTAGTGGAGATGATAGAGTTGGATACGATCATAGTGTTGAAAATGCTCATGGGTAGGAAAGGAATAGAGGGATATGGACAAAATTCACAAAAATAATATGAGCATAAGTAAATCTGCATTAGCATGGACAAGTTGTTCTGTGCTGAGAAATCTATTTATGCTAATAAATCGTTACTCATGGATAATTCAGTAACAGGGTCATAGGGCCTGCTTCTCTGCTGTTTCTCTCTGTGGCTTACTGTCATATGTATCTGGAAAACTGAAGCCAAATTTGACCTGATTGATTCAGTATGATACAGCAGTGCAGTAACTATGTTAGTGGACATGTCAACCTGAGCTTAAGACAAAAATATAATCACATCATACCATAGAAGCTTGGTGGTTAAATATACTTAAATAAAATCTGGAAATAAGCAACCATTGGATTGTTATTAAAAATCCATTTTATTTACAGATATTTTGCAGGAAGTAAATCTGCCATGTTTTCATGTTTCACTTGGATGTAACTACAGAATTGAGTATGTAATAACATACAAGTCTTGGGTTTGACCACGTTACTGTTGCATTAGAACTGATGACCTTATGCTGGTCTTGCTAATGTTGCTCATGTGAGAGTAGGGAAAAAAATTACCTATGCAAAACATTGGTGGTAGATTTCATTGACAAGGCAATAAGCAATGTTTGTTGTTGGTTAGACTTTTCCTTGATTATATAACGGGCCAAGTTTTACTGTAAATGCAAAGACGAGGATTTCAACATTGTTACTCATGAAAATCAATTCTCCATCTCTGCTTTATTCTAATTCTTCTTTCTTTTAAAATTTTATTCTTTGAAGTGAATGCCAAAATGCTACACTGCTGTACCTTACATCTACTGGTTCAGATTCTCCACTGCTCATTAATGATTCACTTGGCTAGTTAACCTAATACCCAGTTGCTTGCACTTTAAGTAAGGATTTAAATTCCTTCCAGATGAATTTTCCACTGAGTTTGCATTGCAAAGGACCATGTGAAATGTTTTTTTAAATGCTAATCTGAGTTTTCATCCTATGCTGCAAATTGCTGGAAGTCTTGTCTTCAGAGTGTCTGTGTAACCAGAGCAATTAACTGTGCATCTTCCTCACCAATCCATCTGACGAGTTGTGAAAAAAATTTTTTTCTCTAATCCTTGTAATCAAATTCTGCTATCCTCTGTTATTACTTAAGAAGAATGGACTAAGAATTTGCAGGCCTGACAACCTATCTTACTGGACTACAACTTTAAAAACAATTTGAAGGACGTGACAGTTTTTGAGGTGGGGTGGTTTTGGATAACAAGGAGAGTTTGCATAGGTCTTTACAAGTAGTCCAAAAGGTTCCAGCAAGGCTTTTTCATTATGACAAACGGATTTAACAAAAGTAAAGGTTCTTTGGCACCAAGGGAAGGTAATGAGTTGAAACTAAGTTGTACTCTGGGGAAGGAAACAATGCTTTAATATTTGGCTGGTCTTGTAGTGACTGGGAAGCTGCTTGCAATGTGATTCAATTAATTCCTTCCTTCTGAGTAAAATTTGATAAAGGGACAAAATACTCGAGGAGGGCCATTTCCCTCGGCCTAGGTCTTAAACTAGGGGTCTTAAATCTGCTCATTTCAAAGAGTTGGAGGGAGTTGAGGAAACATTTTTAATTTGCTAAAATTGGAAGAAACTAGAGTTCTGTAATTCAAAGGGTGATAACCATAGAAACTGGGGAGGAGGGGCAATAAAAAGTAATGAGTACTTGATATGTCACAGTGTACAGAGTTGTAGGCTGTACTAGGAAGTGGTAAACACCACTTCCCTCTGCTGTTAAGTGCCATGACTCTTTGATCAAAGTCAGAGGAAGACAGGTTTATAATTGACAATGCCAGATAAAGCTTGAGAGTGATAATTTACAATTATAATACGTAATGCTTTGTGTCAGTGAATTATCACTAGGCATCTTATTCTGAGAGATGATTTGAAGATTATTTGAATTGGTTTTCAGTGGTGAGTATACTTCATAGCTGCAGTGGAAGAATGGGAACTTTATGTAGCTCAATAGGTTAACTGGTGGGGAGCAGAAAGTCTGTACAGACCAACTAGCTAGAATTTTCAAGGACCTCTTCAATCCCTCACTGCTGCATTTGAAGATTCTAACCTGCTTCAAAAGTTCAACAATCATACCAATGTCTAAGAAGAGCAGAGTAAGATGCCAGTATGATTAACACCTGATAGCACTCTCATTTACTGTGATGAAGTGCTTTGAAATCATGACAGAATTAACTTCTACTGGAGTAGGAACCCGGACTTATTGCTATCATCCCATTAGTACTGATTAACAGGATTAACAGGCTTCAAAATCTGGGCCTCTGTACCTTCATCTGCAACTGGATTATCATCTTTCTTAAACTATCCTCCCTGGCAATCAACACAGGAGCACCTCAAGGATGTGTGTTTAGGCCACTACTCTACTCTTTTTACACTCGTGACTGCAGCTGCCGAGGGCTGTAGACTCAGCTAGTTCCATCACAGGCACAACCCACCCTGTCATTCAAAAGGTAGTACCTCAAGAAGCCATCAGGGACTCTCACTATCTGGGCCATGCCCTCTTTGTGTTACCAGCATCGGGGAGGATGTACAGGAGCCTGAAGATTTGCACTCAATATTTAAAGAACAGCTTCTACCCTGTCATCAGGTTTCTGAAAGGTCCAGGAGCAGTACTTAGTTATTTGTCTTTTGCATTGTCTTTATTTTGTAGCTTATAATTATTATCACAATATGTCGTGTACTGTACTGCTACAAAACTAATGTATGTCAGTGAGGATAAACCTTACTCTGATTGGGAAGTCAGACAGTGATATCTTTCCAAAGATAACAGAGAAGCAGCCTATCTGGTTCACAAGTTAAAATTCTAAAGTATTCAAGGCAAATTTTGACCAGAATAGACATGAATTTGCAAAAGTTGCTTTGCATTGGTTGTTTGCAGTTAAAGGGACATCTGGCAAGTGGGGATCTTTTAAAATGAGATATTGGGAGCTTAAGGTCTGTGTTTCCTGTAACAATGAAGGGCAGGGATGGCAGGAGTAAGGAGCCCTGAATGGCACTGGATATTGAGGCTCTCTGTTCAAGAAAAAGAAGACGTGTGCCAGTTATTGGTAGCTGAAATCAAGTGAATTCTAGGAGAAGTATAGGGTTTGCAACAATCTACTTAAAAGGAAATCAGAAGTGAGCATGAGATAGTTTTGTCAGAGAAGACAGAGGTGAATCTAAAGAGATTTCATAAGTATATACTAGGACTTGAACAAGTGAACTCAATGAGAAGACCGGGATATGTGCAAAAGCTGGCGCATAGGCCTATCAATCAGGATAGCCATGTTTACACTAAAAAGGCCGGGCAGGACCACTGCTTTAAATTGCAGCTATTTCAATGAACATAGTGTAATAGGTACGGCAGACAAACTGAAGGCATGGATTGCTTTTCAGGACTGGGATATTATGACCATAACAGAAACATTGATGAGGTAACATCAGGACTGTCAGGTTGATCTTTTGTGCCACTGATGTTTTAGGAGTGACAGAGGAAGAGATGAGAATGGATAGGGTGCTCCCTTTTTGATAGGGAAGAACATTACAGCAGTGTATAGGATGTTCTTGAGGAATCATTGAAGAGGGCCAGGTGGGCAGAATTTAGAAATAAGACAGTGATAATCACTGTATTAAAACCCTCTCCAATAGTCAGCAGGAACTTGACAAGCAAGTATGTTAAGAAATTAAATGTAGTTGTGAATAATAGTATGGTAGTGCTAGTGAGAGGTTTCAATTTTACCAATATCAGTTGGGGCACCTAGAATTCAAAGGCCCTGGATGGGTCAGAATTTGTGAGCTGCATCCAATCTTCATGCAATGTATGGAGGAACCTACTCAGGAAAAAAGCAATTTTGGACCTCTTGTTAGGATATAAGGCAGGCCAAGTAACTAAAGTATCAGTTGAGTCCAGTGATCTCAAATCTATTAGTTTTAAAATAGTTATGGAACAAGACAGAACATGTCCACAAAGTAAAGTCTTGCCCAGTTTTGAGGACATTAAGCAGGATGCATCTGTGGTTGACTGGGTGACTGTATCTAAAAGCAAAGGAACTGTTGGCACGTGTGAGGTTTTTTTTAAAGGATCATATCAGGAATCCAGGGGTAGCATGTTCCTGTTAGTATGAAAGGTAGGCATATGAAGTCCAAGGATCCCTAGTTAACAAGACATATTGAGGTTGTGGTAAGGAAAAAGGAGGAAGTGTACATCATGTTTAGGCAACACACATCAGATTTCCAGCATCTGTAGAAGTTCCTCTTGATTATGTTTAGGCAGTTGGGTGCGAATGGGGGAGGCCGCTGATCAGAGCTGGCCATGGATCTTGTGTCCTAGCAGTCTGGATTTGCAAGCCTGGGCAATACAATATGGAGAGCAAGCTGTTGCCCAATGTAGCAAGCTCTCCCTCTCCACAGATCTGATGAACCCAAAGGAATGGCAGAGACTGATACTGTTTGGTACCAGCAGCATAGCAGGAGTTGCCAGTCAGCATTGAACTTAATGTAGGACAGCCTTAGGGATTCCAATTCTGAATTTTCCCCTTGGGGTTTACTCCCAAAGCCTTCCCCATGAGTGGGTATAACCTCAAGGTGGCAGAGGTTTGAGATCAGAGTTTTCCTTCTCGTAGATGAGCTACCAACCGCTGCTTACGAGCCCCATCTGCCTGAAGCAACTGGTTTTAAGGTGCCAGTAACCCAGCTTTGACCCTTTTCCTATTAGTAGAAGTGGTTTCACTGGGCTTAGTAGCTAAGCCACATGTGAAGGCCCAGAGCTGGACTTGGTTATCAGAGGCTATTTGAGGAGCACGCCATTGGGAGAATTGAGTAGGGAGTGGGAGCTTGTCCCCATTACCTCCCCTGGCTATAACGACCTTAAGGAACTTTGGCTGTGAATGAATCCCTCAATAAATAAGCGGATTTAAGAAGGAGATCAGGAAGGCAAAAAAAAAATCAAATGGATCTGGTAGACCAAGATGTTCTTCAGTTATATCAACAGTAAAAGGGTGAATAGTGAGAGATTAGGTTCTCTCAAAGACCATCAGGGCTGCCTCTGTGTGGAGCCACAGGAATGACTGATATTTTTAATGTCTGTTTCTCTCAGATTTTACCAAGGAAAATATCACAGATACAAAGAAATGAAGACAAATAATGAGATTTTGGATCATACACCTATTACGAAGCTTCATAGTGTATTAATTTGGGGTCGTCCCCAGGGCCTGACCAAGTGCACCCCTGGATTTCATAGTAGGCCAGGGAAGAAATCACAGAGGCCTTTGTAGAAATGCTTGTTCTTCGTTTGTCACTAGTGAAGCTGCAGAAGACTGGAAGGTGGTTAATATTCCATTGTTCAAGAAGGTTAACAAGGACAGTCTAGGGAACCTGGATTCGGTTGTAGGGAAGTTACTAGGAATTTTAAGGATCGAGATCTTCGATCACTTAGATAGTCAAAGCCTGATCAGGAATTGTTGACAGAAATGTTTGAGGAGATTTAGGAGAATGTTGTCAGGACTCGGGACTGAATAATGGAGAGAAGTTGAGCAGATTGGATGTCTTTTCATGGGAGCATAGGAGAATGAGTGCTGATCTTAGTTTATCAACCTAGGAGGGACATAGGGTGAATATACAGTCTACTTCACAGTGAATCAAAAAGTAAAGGGAATAGGTGTAAAGTGAGAGGGAAGAGATTTAATAAGAATACAAGGGTTAAATTTTTCACCCAGAGCTTGGTCGTTGTATTGGAATGAGCTGCCAGAAGAAGTGTTTGAGACAGTTCTATTAACAACATTTACAAGGGACTCAGACGATGAATGGATTGAAAAAGTTTAGATGTAGGTCAGATGGAGGCAAATGGAACTTGCTGAGATGGGAGTCTTGGTTAGCATTGAGGGCTGAAGGGCATGTTTCTGTGCTGTATAACACCAAATATTATAAAGAAATGATTTGATACTAACAAATAATCACTGAATCTAAGTAAAACTAAATTCTTAATATCTGGGAACCGTATGATTCTAAACTTAGAATAAATGATGTTGAAATTGATAAGGTATCTAAAACAAAATTTTTGGGATAGTAAATTAAGCTGGAAACCACAAATGAATTATGTCAAAGCAAAAATGTCAAAATCTATTGCAATACTGTACAAAGCACAAGATTTCTTAAATCAGGAATCTTTCTAGACATTATACTGTTCACTTATAGTCCCATACATGACCTACTGTGTAGAGGTATGGGGAAATACATATAAAACAAATACAAATTCAATTTTTCTACTGCAAAAGAAAGTTATACGAATTGTAAATAAGACAAGTTATTATGAGCCAACCAATCCATTATTTATGCAACTAAACACTTTAAAATTCAGAGGTTTCATAGATTTTAAAATAATACAAATTATGTATAAAGTAAAAAAATGGACGGCTACCACAAAGTATCCAAAGGTTGTTTAAAATGAGAGAAAGTCAACATGATTTGAGAGGAACATGTATATTTCAAACACAAAGGATAAGAACAAATGTAAAAAATCATTATATTTCAGTCAGAGGGGTGAATCTATGGAACAGTTGTAGTAAGAATTTAAAAGCATGCACTACACTTAACAAGTTTAAAAAATTATTTAAAAATTTTGTGCTGACTGAAATAAATTAATTTCATTCATTCATTCATTCATAATGGTGTTGCACCAAAAGTAACTTGACATTGCACATATTTGTGTACCTGCCCTCACTTGATGTTATTATGTCACTCAGCAATAAGAGGGCACATTATTAACTTTTTCCATTCTCTTTTGTGTAAATTTTCAAACATTATGATACAAGAGGGTAGTGTTTATTGTCTTTAGTAAAATTTTCTGATTGAACAAACAGTACTTAGTGAAATATAAAATAAACAGAAAATATAAAACAAAAGAGATGGTTGTTGACTTCAGGAGGGCACGAAACGACCACTCTCTGCTGAACATTGATGGCTCCTTGAGAGATTGAGAGATCGTTCAGAGCACCAGATTTCTTGGTGTTCACCTGGTGGAAAATCTCACCTGGTCCCTCAACACCAGCTCCATAGCAAAGAAAGCCCAGCAGCGTCTCTGCTTTCTGCGAAGGCTGAGTAAAGTCCATCTCCCACCCCCCACCCTCATCACATTCTACAGTGGTTGTATTGAGAGCATCCTGAGCAGCTGCATCACTGGCTGGTTCGGAAATTGCACCATCTCAGATCGCAAGACCCTGCAGCAGATAGTGAGGTCAGCTGACAAGATCATCGGGGTCTCTCCTCCCGCCATTACAGACATTTATGAAGGACCCCACACACCCCTCAGACAAACTCTTCTCCCTCCTGCCGTCTGGGAAAAAGCACCGAAGCATTCGGGCTCTCATGACCAAACTATGTAACAGTTTCTTCCCCCAAGCTATCAGACTCCTCAATACCCAGAGCCTGGACTGACACCTTACTGCCCTATTGGCTTGTTTATTATTTATTGTAATGCCTGCACTGTTTTATGCACTTTATGCAGTCCTGGGTAGGTCTGTAGTCTAGTGTAGTTTTTTTCTGTGTTTTTTATGTAGCACAGTCTAGTTTTTGTACTGTGTCATGTCCTGAATAAAACACCAGGACACCATGGTCCTGGAAAAAACGTTCTCATTTTAACTATGTACTGTACCAGCAGTTATGGTTGAAATGACAATTAAAAAGTGACTTGACTTGAAAAATCACTTTTATGGAAGGCAATTTGTTCTGGTCTCCATATGAATGACTTCCCGTTATTCATGATGCCATGCTGCAAATGGTATTAAGAGTGCAATTTGCACACTGGGATTGAATATAGTGCAAGAACATTTAATTTTGGTTTTTTTGGGTGAAGTGTCTCATTTGCAAGTCCTCCCACTGTTTTTAATAGAATAGGAAAAGTTAATGTGAATGTTATCAATCTGATTAAACTGTGATAAAAAGTTTTTTTTTTGAAGAATAGATCCTGTTTGTTTATAACATTGAAATGTTGTGTTACTTTTTAGATACTTGAGGATGAATCTCAGGGTTGTGTACAGTATACATCGATAATAAATGTACTTTGAATCTTTGAAAATATATGAAAAACAGGATGTATTGTAAACATTTAATACAGTGTATACAGTTGGAGACTGAGCTAGTTACAAAAGAACACACTGTACTTTTGATTTCAGTCCAGAATACTGTACAGTGTTAAAGAGGCTCTGTAATTCATATTTTTGAAGATGCTTTTTTTTTGACAGAACCTGCTCAGTTAGGCAAAGCTGAACAGCGTCCATCAACTTTGGCTGTGGGATCTGCTGTTAATGCAATGGGTAATCACCAGACGCCAACTCCAAATAGTACAGGTTGGATATATTTTGTTTTCTATTTTTCATTCAGAAGACTGTGTACTGCTGCTCAGTTATACAAAATTAAATCTTACGTGCTCTATTAATGTTTGAGCCTTCTAGTTGAACAGGATTCTTGATGTGTAATTCAGATACACCCACTGCAGTTTTATTGTGTGTTCTGAAACTCCCCTTACAAGAATTGGGGAATAAAGGGCCAGCAGTCAACCTTGAGGGAGAATATTTATATTGAGCTGATACATTTCCAGTTCATTTTATTATCCCTACAAAGCCATGCCTTCTCTTGCCCTGCTGCAGCTAGGAGTGTTAAAGGAGTGAAGGCTATTCAGCCTTTGTAGCACTCCATAAAGAGAGCCTAAAGGTTGTATTTGCAGTAGTTTTGAGAACAGCTTCTTCTCAATTTCAGACGTGAATGTATAGCATAAGTAGGTTAATTGAATCATATCCTTAGAATTTTGATCTTATGAGAATCTGATTTAATGTCCATATTGATGCATTGCTGTTATGGTGCACTTAACATACTTATTCCGCAAATGGTTACTTTATAAATCAAGAAGAATTCCTTGGTCATTTGTAGATATTCACATTTGCAATGTTTGCATTTAATCTGCTGGCTTTGAGTATTTCAGTCACATTGTACCTCCCTCGATGGCTTACTAAACACGGAAATGAAAAGAAGGCTGCTTTTCACTTAGTGACGGGCAGTTCATCATGCACTAAGCACGAATTAACTTTTTTTTTCTGAAAGAGAAATATAGTACAGTTGAAGTTTTGGACCAAGACCCTTCATCAGGATAGGCCAAAGTATCAACTGTACTCTTTCCCGTAGATGCTGCCTGGGCTACTGACTTCCTCCAGCATTTTATGTGTGTTGCTTGGATTTTCAGCATCTGCAGATTTTCTCTTGTTTATGAATGAAAAGTGAGTGCCAGTTTTGCTAAGTACATTGGATGGGAAGGCATACAGTTTGCTTACAAGTTAGAAACATAGAAAATAAGTGCAGGAGTAGGCCATTTGGCCCTTCGAGCCTGCACCGCCATTCAGTATGATCATGGCTGATCATCCAACTCAGAACCCTGTACCTGCTTTCTCTCCATACCCCCTGATCCCTTTAGCCACAAGGGCCATATCTAACTTCCTCTTAAATATAGCCAATGAACTGGCCTCAACTGTTTCCTGTGGCAGAGAATTCCACAGAGTCACCACTGTCTGTGTGAAGAAGTTTCTCCTCATCTCGGTCCTAAAAGGCTTCCCCTTTATCCTTAAACTGTGACCCCTCGTTCTGGACTTCCCCAACATCGGGAATTACAAAACATAACTCGGCAGCATTTTATTGTTACTGTATTTGTTACTCCTCCAAATTGTACTTGATTGAAAAGAATTGGGTACATAGGGGTACAGACTATCTCTTTCAGTTAGTCCTGATGAAGGGTCTGGGCCCGAAACATTGACTGTGCTCCTTCCTATAGATGCTGCCTGGCCTGCTGCATTCCACCAGCACTTTGTGTGTGTTGCTGGGTACATAGGGGAACTGCTTTCCATTTTGAAGAAGAACACATCTTTGCAAATTCAACTTAACATTCAGGCAAAATAGTTACCTTTAGCTAAAGCTAGTAACTGTTGCAAAAATAAGGTGAAGTAGAATGCATGTTGCAAAGCAGCTATGTATACACTTTTAGCAAAACATCCTAATGGCAAAATAATAAAACATTGTGAAGTCTATTTGATTGCATCTCTGATATTGGTGCAGAGGGGTGTGTGGTGGTGAAGAGAATCTCCCAGTAAGATCTTAACATCTGAAGTATGATTGTGTGTTTCTGTTGTTTAGGAAGTGGACAGTCAGCACCAACCAGCAGCATCACTTCTCCCAGCCATGTAAATCTGTCTCCTAATACAGTGCCAGATTTTTCATATTCCAGTAGTGAGGATGAATTCTATGATGCGGATGAATTCTACCAGAGCAACTCTTCTCCGAAGCGTTGCTTAGAGTGAGTACCTTACATGGAATATTTTCTTAACTATTAAAAAGAGCAAATGAAAAATGTTATTTTTCAAAACAATTTCAGAAGCCATTAAAAATAATATATTTTAAGACATACTTGGTATTGAGCTTTCCATGAAAATTTTTGAGCAAGTCAACTTTCTTTTTACTAACTGAGTGAAGTAAAGTGTACTATTCTGAGACTGGTTTAAGGTTTTGATATGGGAAAGAAAAAAATCGTTATGCAATTTTTGTTACTCTTCCCTGTTGATACAGTTTTGATTCTGCTTTTTTGAGAAAGAAAATCTAACATTGAATGCGGTCTAGCAGAAACTCACTTGACTAATTCCTAGGGCAAAATGATTATCCTGTAACTGTTTTTTTTAAAAAATTAGTTTGAAAGAATGAGGGCGATCTTCATGAAAGCAGATATGACATGGTAGATGTTTCCATAAGTGAGAAAGTCTAATGATGATACCTATTTACAAAGTTGCATTTAAAATTTGAGGTGCATAGATTTTTTTCTTGCAGATGGTAGTGAATCCTTGGAATTCTAGATCCTTAAAAGTTCTGAAAGCTAAATTGTTGGTGTTTCTTAAAGAGGAGGTGGATAACTTTTTTTTTAAAAGTTCAGGGAATTGAGGGCAATGTGAAGCTGGCACAGAAGAGCAGTTGCAGCCCAGGGAAGATCACCTATGATCCAATGGTGAGAAGCTTAAACACAAAATACTCTGCAGAAGCTTGAAGGGCCAGGTGGCCTGCTTCTGCTATTTTCTTGCGTTCTTGATTTGACATTAGATAAAGGCTTTAAATGCAACAATTTAACTTAAAACACCTTATTACAATAATTCTACACTGAAGTAATTCTCCCCATTTTCACTCGACACAATATACAGGAACCAACTAACTTACCAAACCACACATTTTTGGCTTATGGGAGGAAACTGGATCTCCTGTGAAAACCCATGCATTCAAAATACCTTATGGTATAAAAGGTTATCATGCAAACTTCACATAGACAGAATTGGTGGTCAGAGATGAATCTGGGTCACCTGAAGTTGTGGGATATCACTAAGGGGCAACAAGTCAGCTTGACAAGGAGCTGTACCTAATAAAGTGGCCACACAGTGGGACCCAGTTGTGGTCTTCTTCTATAGCCCATCCATTTCAAGGATTGACATGCTGTGCATTCAGATATGTTCTGCTGTTGTAACATATGGTCATTTGTAACAGGCAACAGTTACTATTTCCTTCCTGTCAACTTGAACCAGTCTGGCCATTCTCCTCTGACCTCTCCCATTAACAAGATGTCTTCACCCACGGGACTGCCACTCCCTGGATGTTTTTCTACTTATTACAGCATTCTCTATAAACTCGGGAGACTGCTGTGCGTGGAAATCCCAAGAGAATCAGCAGTTTCTGAGACACTCAAGCCACCCTGTCTCGCACCAACAATTATTCCACAGTCAAAATCATTTGGATCACATTTCTTCCCCGTTCTGATGTTTGGTCAGAACAGCAACTGAACCTCTTGACCATATCTGCGTGCTTTTATGCATTGAGTTGCAGTCACATAATTGGCTAATTAGATATTTGCATGAACGAGCAGACATACTAATAAAGTGGCCACTGAGTGTATATACAGTGGCATGCAAAAGTTTGGGCACCCCTGGTCAAAATTCCTGTTACTGTGAATAGCTAAGTGAATAAAAGGTGACCTGATTTCCAAAAGGCATAAAGTTAAAGATGACACATTTCTTTAATATTTTAAGCAAGATTACTTTTTATTTCCATCTCTTATAGTTTTAAAATAACAAAAAAGGAAAAGGGCCTGAAGCAAAAGTTTGGGCACCCTACATGGTCAGTGCTTAGTAATACCCCCTTTGGCAAGTATCACAGCTTATAAACACTTCCTGTAGCTAGCTAAGAGTCTTTCAATTCTTGTTTGGGGGATTTTTGCCCACTCTTCTTTGCAAAAGGCTTCTAGTTCTGTGAGATTCTTGGGCTGTCTTGCATGCACTGCTCTTTTGAGGTCTATCCACAGATTTTCAATGATGTTTGGATGGGGGGACTGTGAGGGCCATGGCAAAACTTTCCACTTGTGCCCCTTGAGGTAGCCCATTGTGGATTTTGAGATGTGTTTAAGATCATTATCCTGTTGTAGAAGCCATCCTCTTTTCATCTTCAGCTTTTTTACAGATGGTGTGATGTTTGCTTCCAGAATTTGCTGGTATTTAATTGAATTCATTCTTCCCTCTACCAGTGAAATGTTCCCCGTGCCACTGGCTGCAACACAAGCCGAAAGCATGATCGATCCACCCCCGTGCTTAACAGTTGGAGAGGTGTTCTTTTCATGAAATTCTGCACCATTTTTCTCCAAACATACCTTTACTCATTGCAACCAAAAAGTTCTATTTTAACTTCATTAGTCTACAGGACTTGTTTCCAAAATGCATCAGGCTTGTTTAGATGTTCCTTTGCAAACTTCTGACGCTGAATTTAGTGGTGAGGATGCAGGAAAGGTTTTTTTCTGATGACTCTTCCATGAAGGTCATATTTGTGCAGGCGTTTCTGCACAGTAGAACAGTGCACCACCACTCCAGAGTCTGCTAAATCTTCCTGAAGGTCTTTTGCAGTCAAACGGGGCTTTTGATTTGCCTTTCTAACAATCCTACAAGCAGTTCTCTCGGAAAGTTTTCTTGGTCTTCCAGACCTCAACTTGACCTCCACCGTTCCTGTTAACTTAATTCTTAATTACATTGCAAACTGAGGAAGTGGCTACCTGAAAATGCTTTGCTATTTTTTTATAGCCTTCTCCTGCTTTGTGGGCATCATTTATTTTAATTTTCAGAGTGCTAAGCAGCTGCTTAGAGGAGCCCATGGCTGCTGATTGTTGGGACAGGGTTTGAGGAGTCAGGGTACCTGGCCTTTCCTAACGATGACTGTGAATAAGCCATAGCCCTAACAAGCTAATTAAGGTCTGAGACCTTAGTAAAAGTTATCTGAGAGCTAATCTCTTGGGGTGCTCAAACTTTTGCATGGTGTTCCTTTCCTTTTTTTCCCACTCTAAAATTGTACAAAACAAAAATAATACAGTAATCTTGCTTAAAATGTTGAAAATGTTTCATCTTTAACCTTATGACTTTTGGAGATCAGTTCATCTTCTATTCACTTAACTATTCACAGTAGCAGAAATTTTGACCGGGGTGCCCAAACTTTTGCATGTCATTGTATATATGAAAAATGCTGTTTGGAGTCCTATTTTATTTCGCATCCATATTCAAAGAAGGAATTCTTACAAAATAATATTTTGTTGCTGTGGGAAGGTTGTTAAGATACGGTACCAAACACTGCAACTTCATTGTTTGTAACTGATGTTCTGGGAAAGCATTTTCTTAGATCTATAATCTATTGAAGAAAATCACACAAACCTTGGTTATACAGGCAATTTTTATGTTAGTACAGTTATTATAGAGGAGGAAACATACTTCTCTATGCAATAACTTGAGTAGAGAAGTACAATTATTAAGAAATGAATGTGTAGACTTTCTATGTGTAAGTTTAATTGGAAATTTTAAACATTTTTGTTGATGTATGTACAAGATTGGTGGTGTTCTGGATAAGCATAGAACAGCACAAACCCTTTGACCCACGATGTTGTGCTGACCCTTTAACCTACTCTAAAATCAATCTAACCCTTCCCTCCCACATAACCTACCATTTGTCTTCATTCCATGTGTCTATCTAAGAGCCTCTTAAATCTCCTTAATGTATCTGCCACTATCACCAACCCTGGGAGCACATTCAATGCACCTACCACTCTCTGTGTAAAGGAACATACTTCTGACATTGCCCCTATACTTTACTCCAAATACTTTATGAAGTTATGAGAAAAGTGTAAAAGGTTGTTGTAGGTTAAAATGAGACATTTTTAGGAAGCAGAGCTGGGCTCAGAAGTGGTAGAGTTCAATCCACTGAATTGTGAAATAATACACTTCAGAAGATCGAACTTGAAGCAGAGTACAAGATTAATGGCAGGATTTTTAGCTCTATAGAGAACCAGAGGAGTTTTGGGGTCCACATCTGCGGTGGTTAAGAAGGCACATTGGTCTTCGTTAGTTGGGGATTGAGTTCTGGAGCTGTGAGCTAATGTTGCAGGTCTATAAAACTCTGCTTAGACCACATTTGGAGTATTGTGTTCAGTCCTGGATCTGTGGAGATCTCACTGAATGGTGTAAAGTGAGGACATAGTTAAAGCATTAACCATTTTTAAATTAATTTTAAAAAGAGTAATTTTAAATATAATCCTCGTTCTTCATTATTAAATGCACTTACCCACTATTAAAACAAACAATTATTTGAGATTTGTGTTAATTCATGCAAAAAAAAGCTGCCAGAACACATTTTTTGGAGACTAACTTAACTCACTCACTTAATGTCAGCAAAACTTAATATCTTGCAAAATGTTTTATTCATTTATGAAGTTTTCATAATCATTGAAAACTTAAAACTGATTACTTATAAAATATAATAGATTTGGCCTTTAAATCTTATTGTCATTATTCTCATGGACAAAAGCCAGGAAGCACAATCTGTGTTTAAGTTCTCTTTTCTATACCTTTTATACAATCGAATACACAATTGTTGCTCCATATTAGATAAATACATTGGAGTGAAAACTTGTCTTTTTCCATTGATATTCTGAAAATAATGTGTTGTTAAGGTGACCAATGCTGAAATTTTTTTAATTGTCAACTTGTAACAAGTTGTATACTTTAAATTTCATGCAGGTTTGAGTTTCCCAGCATAATTTGCAGTAATTTTGCCGCTGGTTTGGTATTTGAGGCTTAGATTAAAGTGACAGGTGAAGCTGCTGAAAAGATGGGCTTTTAAGGATTGCGATCTGAGAGCTGTTTGATACTGTCTTGAATTAAGAATTATGGATTTTTTTCTATGAAATTTATGTTAAGTAGGTTACGTAATCAATTTTAAATGCTTATTATTGAAGTTAATCATAGAATTCTGCAGCATGCAGCCAGCCGTTCCGCCCTACGTCTATACCAACTTCATATTTTCCTAAATCATCTCTGTTCCCATTCTGCCCTCCTGATTTCCTCTTCATTACTCCCCTTGTACTCTTTCAGGGATTCACTTGATTTCAGCTGCTTGTACTTGTCCCATTCTTCCTTTTTTCCTGGCCAGGGCATCAGTATTCTCCCTCTCCCTCTCCCGTTCATCTCTCTCTCTGTCACCCTCTCTCTTTCCCCCCTCTCTCTCTCCCCCCTCTCTCTCTCCCCCCCTCTCTCTCTCCCCCCTCTCTCTCTCCCCCCCTCTCTCTCTCCCCCCTCTCTCTCTCCCCCCTCTCTCTCCCCCCTCTCTCTCCTCCCCCCTCTCTCTCCCCCCTCTCTCTCCCCCCTCTCTCTCCCCCTCTCTCTCCCCCCTCTCTCTCCCCCCTCTCTCTCCCCCCTCTCTCTCCCCCCTCTCTCTCCCCCCTCTCTCTCTCCCCCTCTCTCTCTCCCCCCTCTCTCTCTCCCCCTCTCTCTCTCCCCCCTCTCTCTCTCCCCCTCTCTCTCTCCCCCCTCTCTCTCTCCCCCCTCTCTCTCTCCCCCCTCTCTCTCTCCCCCCTCTCTCTCTCCCCCCTCTCTCTCTCCCCCCTCTCTCTCTCCCCCCTCTCTCTCTACCCCCTCTCTCCCCCCTCTCTCCCCCCTCTCTCCCCCCTCTCTCCCCCCCTCTCTCCCCCCCTCTCTCCCCCCCTCTCTCCCCCCCTCTTTCCCCCCCTCTCTCCCCCCCTCTCTCCCCCCCTCTCTCCCCCCCTCTCTCCCCCCCTCTCTCCCCCCCTCTCTCCCCCCCTCTCTCCCCCCCTCTCTCCCCCCCTCTCCCCCCCCCTCTCTCTCCCCCCCTCTCTCTCCCCCCCCCTCTCTCCCCCCTCTCCTGTTCATCTCTCTCTCTCACTATCACACTCTCTCTGTCTCTCCATCTCTCTCCCTCGCCCTCGCCCTCGCCCTCGCCCTCGCCCTCTACCTCTCCCTCTCCCTACACCTCCACACCAGGCCATAAGATATAGGAGCAGTATAAGGCTATTTGTCTCATCGGGTCTGCTCCGCCATTTCATGATGGTGGATCTAATCTTTTGCCTTCTCCCCGAATCCCTTCATGCCCTGACCAATCAAGAATATATCAACCTCTGCCTTAAATATACATAACGACTTGGTCTCCACAGCTGCCTGTGGCAAAGAATTCCACAGATTCACTACTCTCTACCAGAAAGAAATTCCTCCTCATTTCCTTTCTAAAAAGACACCTGTATATTCTGAGACCATGTACAGGTATAATCGGCCAAGAATATTGCAAATATCTAGCTCTGACCTTCTACTTCTCTCACCTCCCCCACATTGCTGTTATGTTATGGTCTTTCTTCCTTTTGCAAAAGCCCTCTCTGTTGGGAGGTCTTTAAACATACATTTGCCCAGCAGATCCACTTGTGTCATTTTTTTTTTCTCTGATAATCCTGGAAAATCTTTGGGAGGTTTTAATAGTATAGATGCAAGTTGCTGTTTTATCAAAAAGAAGCTGCGGTGACAAGGATATGGTATTATAACATTGAACAAGCTTGTAGAGGAATTACGATACATAATAATGTATTCTCAACAAACTACAATAAATTTGGTGCAGATTATGATCAACAGTGGAGGATTTAATAGTTTGATTATGCATAATGATTCTAAAAAATCTAAGTTCATGAAAAGGCTTGTTCATGACAAAGGTCCCTTTGATTTAGAATGAATGGAAAAACTAAATTGTTTTAAAAAATGAATAAATAATGATAGGTGCTTGTTAGAAAAGTGTACTCACCAGTGTGCTTAGAGAAGCTGCAAGTTTATTAAAGTAACAGTTTGTTGATGTTATGCAACATCTTTTGCAATTCTTAATTCTCACAGTTCTATACATGTGGAATGTTGCAGTCAGATGTTATTTTCGGTACATGTTTTATGTGGCACTTCTGGTTGTTGGCTTAAATTGCTAGAAGACTTGCAAATTCAAATTTGTCTTTTAAGTTGAGATCAATATTGGCACGAACACAGAAATGGCTATAATAACTCAGTCTTATTGTGTCTGTGTTTATCCAAAGATCAGTCATTTAGCATATAGCATTACAAATTTGGATTCAGGATTTGAATTTCTCAGTGTTAAAATTTGATCTTCAGTTGCATCTTACTTTAAGCATTACATTTTTTCCTAGATACTAGCTGCTGACTGCTAACATCATATGAAATGAGACAGACATTAGAGATTCTCTTTTTTAAAAAATAGAGAATGCTTTCAAGAGCATTTGATAGAATTTAAATTTGTATTAAATGTTCTAGATGCTTCAAAATGACTTTGAGCATGGTTAATCATTTTGTAAAATAAAAATAATCTTTATTATTTCAGTTTTACTTGAAAGTTATACTTGGTTCTTTGGTTTAATAGTTTTAAGCTGTGTTATTGCTCTTTTTGAGCTGTTAAAAGTTTCTACCATCACCATTCCTCTACAACTGTTTGACGATATGCTCAATATTAAAATAACCAAAGTCCTGAGCTCAAGAAATAGTAAGATCTTGGAATTAAAATTTAGAAGAAATCATCATTATACAATGTCATAGACTGCAGTTTAAATATTCCATTATCAACTACAGAGACTGTTTTTAATTTTTGTAGTGCTAAATCTCCGGCAGTGATCTCTCACAGCAACACAGGTGGCAGTCTGAAACGCCCAGACACCACAGAGTCATTGAACTCCTCCATGTCTAATGGAACAAATGATGCAGGTATGTTTCTGCTCAATTATGCTCATTTCTTAAATTGAGAGCAGTTAGAACCTCTTCAAAGTTCAAGAACATTTATTATCTACAAATGTATAATGTATACAACCTTGAGATTCATCTTCTTGCAGGCAGCCACAAAATAAAGAAACTCAATAGAACCCGTTTTTTAAAAAAAACAACACACAACAAAGACCATCAAACACCCAGTGTGCAAGAAAAAGAACAAATCATGCAAACGATAAGAGTTGTACAAACAATACAGGGCATTAACGCAGAGTCCCCGGAAGTGAGTCCACGGCCACTGAGCCAGTTCAGCGCTGAGCCAGGTGGCGATAGTTGCAGGTCACAGCAGTAGAGTCACTTCAGTAAACCTCACAGAGTGGTGAGCCGAACATTGGTTCGTCCTTCTTTCTTATCCTTGGCACCTTGATCAAATCATGCAAATAGTAAAAAAAAAAGTAACAAAAGCACATGTAACATGGGCTGCAGAGACCCCAAAGGTGAGTGTACAGCTCCAGAGCATTCAGCCCTAAGGCGAGTAAAGCCTGTCCAATGGCTGTAGGGCAACAACTGCTCCTGAACCTGGTGGTGTGCAACCCAAGACTGCTCCTCCCACCCATCGGTAGTAACAAGAGTGGGAGACCAGTCAAACACAGGCAGATGGTGCTGAACACCTGGTTGTTGCCTGCTCTGGCACTGAATGATTTTAACCATGCTCAAAGCTTCCATCAGCCCACCACAGGGTTGTTTTCCATCATCAGGCATCCAACCCTAGCGATGGCCAACCCAGCTGTACCTGTACTGTTGACAATCTAGTTCACTGAATCCCCCAGGAGATCGGAAATTACAGGCTGCAAAATGTCACGCAAGGTCCCCAAATGATTATACATTTGGTAGATCAGTTAAATTTATTCATTCCTGGAGGGATGATTTGAATATTTTAATCAATACACCATCTTATCAGTAGCTTTCTAATGGATGCTTGTTATAAAAGTTTTTTTGCCTTGTGTTTTGAAGCACGAGTTTTCTTAGGAAGACCCAGAAGTGCAAATCTTAGATCAATGTACATATTTTATTTAACTATCTGTACAGCAAGGTTATGTTAGCCATAAAAATTCAGCTTAATTTAGTAAGTTTTCATTTTTGAATTTAGTCTAAGGGTGTTCTATTTTAGTCCAGGATTGTCCATTTTACTGCTGTAGGCCGCATCTAGCTATATATCTAATTATGAATACTCGTGGTTTCACTGTGTGTTCATTGATATTGTTAGTTAGTCAATAGATCTTATTTTTATACCTTGGATGATCTTAGAGTTGAGAGAAAATTTCAAATTTTTCAGACTCTGGCAAGAAGCTTCAACTATATCAAGACTTTTTCATTTTGACACAATAATTTACGAGCTTATAGAAAAGTTTGACTAAATTGTTGTCAGCAGAATATTAGATTTATAAATAAGCAACATTTCAAAGGGTAAAGTTTTTTGCCATTTTTCAACATTCTGAGCTTTAGCATTAAACAGTTCATGTTGAAGCTAATATGAATGTGATGGCATATACAACATATCAGATTCCTCAATGCTTCCTGTCATTCCTAGAGCTGTTTGATACGCATGATGAGAGAGATGATGAGGGGGAAGGGGAATCTGTCGAAGAGCATAAGAGTGTCATCATGCATCTCCTATCCCAAGTCCGACTGGGAATGGATCTAACAAAGGTAAGAATGGCGGATGATTTTGTTTGAATATTCTGATAAATCTCCATTGGTTTGGTTTGCCTTTTTTTAAGTTAAAAGTTTTTTAGAAAATCACTATTTAAATTGTCTTTGTTCTTTTGATTAGTGGCATTGAAATTATAAGTTTGGTTGTGTTTTAAGTCAGTTCCTGCGTTTTTTGTGTTGAACCTTTAAACAATTGGAATCAATATATGTGTATCAGAATGTTAGAAATATTAAGGTAATTTGAGCCTTTTAGATTCCCATCCTTGGTAAGCACTTTGTTGTTTAGTTCTACTGCTTTGGATACTCTATGCAGATCAACTATTAATTCTGAAAATAAGTAATATGACTTTTTGTGCTAGTTAATGTAAAACAAAATGCTGATCCTCTTACAGGTGGTGCTTCCCACTTTTATTTTGGAAAGGCGGTCTTTGTTAGAAATGTACGCAGACTTCTTTGCACATCCGGATTTATTTGTAAGGTAAATAACTTCTTAACTTATTAATCTAGAATTACTGGAAAACCTAGAAATATTATGATGCTGATAAATTTAGATGTAACGTAGGATTAACATACACATGCAGTTTAAAGAAATTTCTTCAGGATTGTTTCCATTTCATCTGCATGACATCTTAGTAAAGTGCTGCCCTTGAGTGACTTTTGGAGTGATGAAGTTGAAAACTTCCAGAAGTGGCCACTGATTTGATTGCAAACTATTCTCATGTGCAGCTTGCAGTACTTTACTTCAGGATGGAAAATAAAAAAGAGATTTTGTTGACACAGAGACTAAAGATACTGTACTCTGGAGCAAAGATAAACAAACTGCTGGAGGAACTCAGTGTGTCAAGCAGCTTCTTCAGAGACAAAGAGATGGTCAACCTTTCGAGTTGAAGCCCTGCATCAGCACTGAGTTTAGAGGGGGAGATAGCCAGTGTAAAGAGGCAAGAGGGTCATCTGAGGCAGAAGCTGACAGGTAGTAGGAGGAACCAATGGAGCCATTTGGGTGAGAGGAGGGCATTGGAAAGGGAGGGCCAAGGTGGAGACAGGAGGACTGCAAATCCTGGAATCTGATTAACTAAGGTGATAAGCTGAGCTAGGTAAGGGAAGGGTGATAAGCAGATGAATTATGTGGCGGAGAGGATAGGAGGTAAATTGTGTGGGTGATGGTCAGATGCAAACATGTGGGGAAGGTGATGAGAAGCTGGGTGGATAACAAAGACAAGGAAGGTGCACAGGAAGTGTGGTTTTTGTGGTAAGTTGTGCACTCTTGGGATGTGTTCAGAATTAATATATTGACCTTGAAATTATTTTGTGTGGTGGCATGATTTTCTGCAAGAGGCTAAAAAAAAATTAAAACCAAACAAACTCCAAATGTGATTAAGTACTTCTCATTTTGTTCTCATAAGGCACAAAATTTGTTGTGTGCTCTCCATGTATAAACTTGCACAAATCTCTAAGGTGGATGTTTGGCCCAAAATGTTGTTGCTCACTCGTGCAGAAGCAAGACTTTGCAAGACAGCTGAGGACAGTTTTAGTCCAATGAAAGGATGGTAACCAGGTCAATACAAGGATCTCTTCCCAGCAGTTTTTTATTCCGGTCACCTACAAGGTCTCAAATCCTCTTCACTCCCCTCAATCCCTGATCTTTCCCAGGACCACCTCAAAGCATAGGCCCCTCCAGAACAACTTGTAAATCCTATCCCTGAGCCTTCGGATTATTACAGCACAGAAAGAAGCTATTTGGTCCATTTGAGTCTGTGCCAGCTCCTTAGAAGCAATCTTTTCAGCTCTATTATTTTGCTCTTGTAATCCAGCAAATTATTTTCCCTCAAATGCCAATTCCCTTTCAAAAGCCAGATTTCTTCTTTCTATCTCTCATATGAGTAGTGAGCTCCAAATCATAGTTTAAAACACCTAGCACCAAACAGCACTGTTTCCTCATGCTGCCCTTTCAGATCATGGAGACACAAGAGACAGCAATGCTGGAGCCTGGAACTAAAAACAAGCTGTGGGTCAAGAGATCATTGACTTCTTTGGTTGAGACTCTGAATATCCTGATAAAGGGTTTCGACCTAAACATTGACTATCTCTTTGCCTCCACAGATGCTGCTTGGCACCTAACTTCTCCAAGCAGTTTGTTTCTCACTTTTATGACTTTGCCTCTCTAACCCTAACAAACCCTCCCCCTCCCCCCTGCCCAACCTTAAACCAACTGTTAATATCAGCTTCTTTCTACTTGCCATATCTGAATGGTTTATTGGTATATGTTTAAAATAAAAAATAATGGAAGAGATGCTTCAGATTAAATCAAATGACACTTACTAACATTGAGAATTGTGCATAGTATAGAATAAAGCTGGTCTTTTAAATGTTTTTCTCTTGGCTTTAGTTTGTATTTATATAATGTACAAATTGAATACATTTACTAAAATATACACAAAATGCTGGTGGAACACAGCAGGCCAGGCAGCAGCTATAGGGCGAAGTGCTGTCGACGTTTCGGGCCGAGACCCTTCGTCAGGACTAACCGAAAGGAAAGATAGTAAGAGATTTGAAAGTAGTGGGGGAAGGGGGAAATGTGAAATGATAGGAGAAGACCGGAGGGGGTGGGATGAAGCTAAGAGCTGGAAAGGTGATTGGCGAAAGTGATACAGAGCTGGAGAAGGGAAAGGATCATGGGACGGGAGGCCTCAGGAGAAAGAAAGGGGGGGGGTGTGAGCACCAGAGGGAGATGGAGAACAGGCAAACTTTTCCTTCGCTACATCGACGACTGCAGTGGCGCTGCCTCTTGCACGCGTGCAGAGCTCGTCGACTTCTTTAACTTTGCCTCCAACTTTCACCCTGCCCTCAGATTTACCTGGCCCATTTCCGACACCTCCCTCCCCTTTCTTGATCTTTCTGACTCCATCTCTGGAGACGGCCTATCTACTGATATCTACTATAAGCCTACAGACTCTCACAGCTACCTGGACTATTCCTCTTCCCACCCTGTCTCTTGCAAAAAGGCTATCCCCTTCTCACAATTCCTCCGTCTTCACCGCATCTGCTCTCAGGATGAGGCTTTTCATTCCAGGACAAAGGAGATATCTTCCTTTTTTAAACAAAGGGGCTTCCCTTCGTCCACCATCAACTCTGCTCTCAAATGCATCTCTCCCATTTCCCGCACATCTGCCCTCACCCCATCCACCCGCCACCCCACTCGAGATAGGGTTCCCCTTGTCCTTACCTACCACCCCACCAGCCTCCAGGTCCAACGTATAATTCTCCATAACTTCTGCCACCTCCAACGGGATCCCACTACCAAACACATTTTTCCCTCCCCCCCCCCCCCCCTTCTGCTTTTCGCAGAGATCGCTCCCTACGCGACTCCCTTGTCCACTCGTCCCCCCCATCCCTTCCCACCGATCTCCCTCCTGGCACTTATCCTTGTAAACGGAACAAATGCTACACCTGCCCCTACACTTCCTCCTTCACCACCATTCAGGGCCCCAGACAGTCCTTCCAGGTGAGGCGACACTTCACCTGTGAGTCGGCTGGTGTGGTATACTGCGTCCGGTTCTCCCAGTGTGGCCTTTTATATATTGGTGAGACCCAACGCAGACTGGGAGACCATTTCGCTGAACACCTACGCTCGGTCCGCCAGAGAAAGCAGGATCTCCCAGTGGCCACACATTTTAATTCCACGTCCCATTCCCATTCTGATATGTCTGTCCATGGCCTCCTCTACTGTCAAAATAAATCCAAACTCAGGTTGGAGGAACAACACCTTATATACCGGCTGGGTAGCCTCCAACCTGATGGCATGAATATTGACTTCTCTAACTTCCGTTAATGCCCCTCCTCCCCTTCTTACCCCAACCCTGACATATTTAGTTGTTTGCCTGTTCTCCATCTCCCTCTGGTGCTCACACCCCCCCCTTTCTTTCTCCTGAGGCCTCCCGTCCCATGATCCTTTCCCTTCTCCAGCTCTGTATCACTTTTGCCAATCACCTTTCCAGCTCTTAGCTTCATCCCACCCCCTCCGGTCTTCTCCTATCATTTCACATTTCCCCCTCCCCCCACTACTTTCAAAACTCTTACTATCTTTCCTTTCAGTTAGTCCTGACGAAGGGTCTCGGCCCAAAACGTCGACAGCGCTTCTCCCTATAGATGCTGCCTGGCCTGCTGCGTTCCACCAGCATTTTGTGAGTGTTGTTGTTTGAATTTCCAGCATCTACAGATTTCCTCGTGTTTGACATTTACTGAAATGCTTTCTTTAAAAAGTATTGTAGACCAAACTGACCCAAGGGACCGAATGGTGCAGGTTGTCAAATGGTATCTCTCAGCCTTCCACGCTGGCCGCAAAGGATCGGTAGCCAAGAAACCATACAATCCTATTCTTGGAGAGATTTTTAAATGTCATTGGATAGTACCTGAGATTGAAATTGAAGAAAATGCAGTAAGTTGCTTTATTTTTCTAATAATTTTCTTGTAAGATTCTTGTCCTATTTTTGTTTAGTCCCACAAGAATTTTCAGAAGCAATGTAAAACTTAGTTGCAATGCCATCATTTGCACATAGCATCAGATAAACAACATTCACATGAAAACATAAATAATTCAAGGAAGAACACTATCAGAACAAAAAAAAACATCAATTGTAGTTCAAATGGTCATAGTGTTGCTATACTGAGATAGTGATTAGGGATTGCAGGTTGCTTCAAGAACCGAATGGTTGAAAGGGAGAAGCTGTCCTTGAACTTATAGCATGGGAATTCCAGCTTCAGTACCTCCTGATCAATGATAGCCACAAAAGATGACATTAACGCTCAGAGATTTAAATCTGTTGCCTTTCACTGATCCATCAATGTAGACTGGCACATGTTTGCTTTCCTCCTGTTCTTGAAGACAACCATCAGTTTTTCACTTCTGCAACATTGAGTGACAGGTTATTGTTACAGCACCGCTCAACCAGGTGTATTATCTTACTGCTCTTTGCTGACTCTTCACAACCTACCTGGCTGGATGTGGTGAGCCAAAGGGCCTCTTTCTAAACTCTACAAGATTACACTGTTTAGATAATGTGTACATAACTGTTGCTTTAAATAGTTTTCAGAAATGTATTCTGGTACACGTTAGTAAGCTTACATTCTCAGTAAGGAAAATTTTCAGATGAATTTTTTCACCACAGGAGCCTGTTGCTGCAGGACCAATCCCAGAGGCCAGTCAGAACAGTGTGACCTTCGTAGCAGAGCAAGTGTCTCATCACCCACCAAGTGAGTTTAATCTTAGTAATCGTGTTAAAGATACCCAAACGCATCATAGAATTTCTATTTTCTGACTATTTAATTATCATTGTTACCTTTTCCATGGCTGACTAGACATTCTTATTGCCTTCCCTCCCCAACTTTGACAGGCTCACAGTGTCTACCACTGTTTAGATTTAGTAACCTGATCACCCCACAGATAGTAAGACCAGAGAGTAGGATGCAGAGAAGATTTTCTGGAATGCCAACAGGGATGATGGACTTTAGTTATGTGGAAGGGCCGGTAAAGCTGTAACTGTTTAGAGTAGGGAATACTGAGGTATTCCATTTCCTCATGTGCTTTGATTAAACAGAAATTTGTGTTTGCTTGAAGGATTGTTAATTAGAAGACCAAAAGCTGCAATAATAGTTAAATCATGGAGAAATTAATAATATTTTTACATGATGAGTTATGATCTACAATTTACTGCCTGATAGGATGATGCAAAAAATTCAGTAGTAACTTCGGTAAAGAATGGTTAAGTATTTGAAAGGAAAAGAATTGTGTTGTTTGAAGGGAAACTAAAATACATGGTGAGAACAAACCAAATTTCTCTTTTAAAGAACAGTAGGTTAAATGTATGATTTCAGTACCATTTTAGTATATAGCCAGTGTTTATCTCTGAAAGTGCTCAATCTTGTGAGTAATAATCTCAGTTTATATTCAATAACTATTGAACAATAATTAGCAGAAAACTGGCAATATTAGGCGCCCAAAATAAAACCAAAGTTCTGGAACACGGGGATGGGGGGGTGGGGTAATATCTGTGATAGAGTGGAGGCCAAGATTGTCTCCGTGACATAACAAGCTCAGTGACACTTAGATTAAAAAATGAATAAGTACAGTTAGAGCAAAAAAAAATACAAACTGGAATTATGAGAAGCAGAACATTAGCTGAAAATGCAAAACGAAAAGGAGTAACTGAAACTGAGTAACTAAATACATACCAGACGAAATGCACCTCATTTCCACCTGGAACCAAACCAGCATAAACATTTGAATTCTCAAATTTCAGTAATCTGCTCCCTGTCTTGTTTTTTCCCTTTCTCCTGATCTACCCAGTTCCTCCTGTACCAACCCTCTACAACCACCATTTCTTTGCCCTCCTCTGCCCATCGCCCAGACACTCTTCCCATGTTCCTTCCCCCCCCCTACTGTCCCCCTCCCTTTTTTATTAGATTCCATCATCTACAGCCCTTTGCCTCCACCTATCACTATCAGTGTCTGTCACTATTTCCACTCACCCTTCCTCCAGTTGCCTTGCATCCCTCCTTACCAGGATCAACCTACAGCTTACACAATCACTTCTCCTCACTACTTTATATTGGCCATCTAGTAGTCCAGATGAAGGTCGACTGTCCATTTCCCTCTGCAAATTCTCTCTGACCCACTGAGTTCCTTCGGCAGTTGGTGTTTTGAACCTTATCATCGGTGTTTTGTCAAAGCTGAAGTGGATGTTTTAGTCCTAAAAGGTATCAAAAATGATTCAGGGTCTTTTTCTGATGTAATGTCATAATTTAATGCTGTACTTTTGCTGAGCTGTGATACCCAGTTGCTATTGAAGCTCATTGTTCCTGGCTGTTGATGTGTCATTGATCTAAGATTTGGTGAGTATTGTGTAATAGCAGGACTGATTAAGATGGAAATTATTATATTCAAAAATGCAGTTTCAAAAGATTTGTTCCTTTTTATGCATATCATCTTAGTGTAACTTGTTACAGCAAGATACCTGCCAGCAGGTTCACTTCCTGTTCTTCAGCTTGGCCTTCTGTTGTGCTTGGTAGTACTGAATAGAATTGTATTTGTAAATTTGGAATGGGAAATTTGCTCCTATCCACTGGTTATTGAATATATGGAAGTGGAATGGAATTAGTTACTCACAAGGCAGACAAGATTGAACTGTGTCCAATGGTATGCTTCTACATTGTAACTTTTATGTATTTCTCTATCTTAATGCTTTGTTCTACTTTCTTTTAGAACATGAATTGATTACAGTTTTCTCCTTTGTTACAGTTTCTGCATTTTATGCTGAATGTTTCTCGAAGAAAATCCAGTTCAATGCGCACATTTGGACTAAATCTAAGTTTCTAGGGATGTCTATAGGAGTGCATAACATTGGACAAGGTGAGTTCATTTTAAGAAATATCTATCTCCACTAATACTCTACATTTCCTCAGCAATAAGCTACTTGCACAGTTTAGGTTTTTGTTCTGTACAGTCTTTTTCCCGTGCTGTCATACCTCTGGACAAGTACTATCTTACCTTGCCTAACAGACTGATAGAGCAGTACATCACAGGGATAGGCCCCTTGCCACATTATTAATTAAGATAATGATGCCAAATTAAACTGATCCGTTTTGCCTGCAAATGTACATATCCCTCCAATTTCAACAACATTAGATATAGCAACCATGCTATGATTTCATATTATTTGCAATTCTGGTTGCCCTATTACAGGAAGGACAAGGATGCTTTGGAAAGGGTACAGAACAAATTTGCCTGGATTAGTGGGTATGAGCTCTAAAGAGAAGTTGGACAACTTGGATTGTTTTCTCTGGAGCATAGGAGGGTAGGGTAGAAGTTCTTAAAAATTATGATATATCTAAGATGACTGGGATGAAAACATGGATGGGTGGTTTAGTAAGTCTGCAGAGAACAAAGATTGATGGTGTGGCTAGTGCAGAAGGTTGCTGAAGGATACAGAGGGTTATTGATCAGTTGCACATTTGGGTGAAATAATGGCTGGTAGAGTTTAATCGGGGCAAGTGAGATGGTACACTTTGGAAGAGCAGACGTAATGGGAAAGTACACAGTTAATCGTAGGAACCTGATACTGTTGATGTGTACAAGATCTTGGGGTCCAAGCATCTTGCCTGAACGTGATAGGGTGGTGTGCTTCCCTTTGTTAGCCAAGGCATTGAGTTCAAGAGTTGGGAAGTTTTATAAAACATTGGATGGGCTTCATCTACAGTATACTGTTCAGCCCTGTTATAGGAAGAATGTGGAGGCTTTGGAAAACGTAGAGTTTTACCAGGATGCTGCCTGATTGCTATAAGGATAGGTTGGTGAGACTTGTTTTCCCTGGAATGGCAGAGGCTGAGGGAAGACCTGATGGAAGTTTCAAAGTTGAGAGGGATAGAGTGGAAAGCTGGTGTCTTTCTCCCAGAATTGAAAGATCTAATACATGGATTTAAGATGATCAGGGGAAGGTTCAAAGATGTATAGGACAAGGTTATTTTTTTTCTAGAGTGGTGGGTGCCTGGGGATGGTGGCGGAGGCAGAAATTAGAGGCATTTAAGAGGCTTTTAGCCACATAGTTGTGCATGGAATAGAGAGATGCAAACCATGTGCAGGCAGGAGGTATTAGTGTAATTAGACATCATTAGCTTAATTAGTTTGGACAACATTGCAGGCTGAAGGGCCTGTTCGTAAGGTGTACTGTTTTCTGCTATGAAATGTAAAAAGAGCAGATAGTTAGAATCTTTCTTCCAGGGTAGAAATGTCAAATACCAGAGGACATACGTTTAAAGTGGAAGGGAGAAGGTTTAAGTATGTACTGGGCTTTTTTTTTTTACACAGAGCATGGTAGGGAATGCTGCTAGGAATGGGGGTGGAAGCAATGGTGACTGAGGATCTCTTAGACACATGAATAGGGAGGAATACTATGTATAGGCAGAAGAGATTTAGTTTAATTTGACTATCTGTTCAGTGAAGGCATTGTGGACCGAAGATCCTGTTCCTGTACTATACTGTTCTTTGTTCTATATATTTCTAAAGGAGATTGTCAGATATGTATGTTATATATCATGAGCCTTGGATGACTTCACTTCCTCAAAGAAGCCAATCGTGGACTACCTATTACCACTTTTGAGTGAGGCCACTGTAGAAGAGACAGTGAACCTAGTCCCATCTGGTCTGTGACGTGGGTGATGATGTTCCCTTTGTCCATTCAGGTTCGGTCTTATTTTCAGTGCTTAGTGTGATGAATAAATTATACTCCCCTCTCTCGTATGTGGATTGCTGGGCTTCTTTGTTCCACCTGTATTTTTGAATTGCTTTCTTGTGTTAATATTGTCAGTAATGTGGTTATTGTTGAAGACCACAAGACGTAGGAGCAGAATTAGACCATTTAGTCCACGAGTCTGCTCAACCATTTTGTCATGGCTAATTTATTATCCCAAATCAATCACAAATTATTTTTCTGAATCTCACTATTTTTGGCCTTTTCATTAAGCAACAATAAATATGGATATCTTGCATGCAGTTTTTTTTATAAGTATACAACTACTTAGCCCAGTTACAAAGCTGAAATGAATTGTTTCTACAAATTGTCAAATTTTGTAGAACCATTTGGATTTTATACTGAGCATATCTAGGTTGAGCAGTAAACACTTGGATGCTGCTCCAGAAAACTCTTAATGGAAATAGTTCTAGGCAAAGAGGAGTCTTTTAATGTGTTTTGTTTCTCTATATCCACTTTCAGTTTATTTCAATGACATTTAATATTATCTTGAGCCTTTTCACCAGTTTTTATTTTGGTTCTGGCTCCCTCTCATGGCAGCTGTATTACATTAATCGTTGGAGCTAATTTCAAAGTTTAAAGTAAATTTATTATCAAAGTACATGTATGTTATCATATACAAAAATATTCTTTTTTTTATGGGCATACTCAGTAAATCCAAGAGCCATATTAGAATCAATGAAAGACCGACCCAACAGGATGGACAAACAACCAAAGTGCAAGGCAACACACTGCAAACACAAGAGAAAAGGAATAAATAAATAAGCAATAGATATTGAGAAGCTGAGACGAAGAGTCCTTGAAAGTGAATCCATAGGTTGTGGAAACATTTCAATCATGGGGCAAGAGAGGTCAGCTCCTTTGGTTCAAGGGCCTGATGGTTGAGGGTTACTAACTGTTCCAGAACCTGGTGGTGGGGTCTTTGATGATAGATGCTGCTTTCCTGTGACTATACTCAATGTACGTGTGGTTAATGGTGGGGAGGGCTTTACCCGTGATAAACTGGGCCTTGTCCATTACTTTTTGTAGGATTTTCTGTTCATGGGCTTTGGTGTTCCAATACCAGGCTGTTTTGCAGCCAGTCAATATACTCTTCACCATACATCTATTGAATTTCTTCGTATGAAATTACGTTATCCTCCTTCAATCGAGTGTCGGTTTTGAAATCATTAACAGGTCTCAGCTTGCTAATGATTTCAAAACTGATAGTCAAATTTTATCTCTTTTACAAAACCCTTAATTTTGAAGTGATTCTTAACATCTGAAAATTCCTGATTTTGGTCTCTTTCTTGAGCAACAAATAATTTAATATCTTTTTCTTTATCTGCTTGGTCAGTAATTTTAAAATTATTTCCATGACATTATTCCCTTTCCATTGTAGCTGTTGCATTAAGATCCATGTAAATAATATTTGGATTAAAATCATTCTGCTTATTTAGTTTTATATTCTAGGTGTTGAGACTTTTTGCTGTAGTTATTTTTGTTTTCAGGCTGTGTTTTCCTCACAGTGAGCTTTTACAAATTTTGTCTAATTCACCATTTCTGCCTGTTTCTTGTATTTTGACAGGATGTGTCTCACTGCTTGATTATGATGAGCACTATATTCTCACTTTTCCAAATGGCTATGGAAGGCAAGTACTGGCCAATATAGTACCACTTAAAATATACTGTACATATTGTTCATAAGTATATATTAAGGGAATCTTATTATTTAATTTGATAGCCAAGTTAAATGTTGTGCTTTTTGAGGATTATTTTCTAATTTGTTTGACAGATCAATTCTAACGGTTCCATGGGTGGAACTAGGAGGTGAATGCAACATAACTTGTGCTAAAACAGGATACAATGCCAGCATTATATTTCATACCAAACCCTTCTACGGAGGCAAGAAACACCGAGTAACTGCAGAAATCTTGTAGGTTTATATTAGATATCTTGTTATCATTATTTATCAACAATAACTTGAATGAAATTACCTATTAATTTGCTGTTTTAGTTCTCCACATGACAAGAAATCCTTTTGCTCAATTGAAGGGGAGTGGAATGGAGCGATGTATGCTAAATGGAGTACTGGGGTAAGCATTGTCTCTGGAAAAAGATATAAGTATCACTTTGCATGCAGTACTCTTTTTCTGATAGATAAATGAATAATCCGAGACAAATTAAATTATTGTTTAGATGCAAAATCTAGCAGTTTAGACTTTGAATGAAGTTATTTAAAGTGATTAACCTTTTCTATAAATAAAATGTTGACACAGCATTTTGTGGAGTAGGAGTAAGGACATTAAAGGTTAACTGTGTGTCTCTGGACCTGCTTGTCTGTCATACAACCTGGGCACAGACATTTCAGCCCTTAACCAACCATTACACATCTCATGATTGTTTAATGTAATTTTCTATGTACAAGTGTAAGGAGTACAAAATAATTGTTATCCTGGATCCGATGCAGCTCAAAAAAAAACCAAAAGATAATGAACACAACAATAATAAAACACAATAAATATAAATACATAAGATAACTTGTATACATTGTATGACGCTAGGCTGTACGTAGATGACTGATGGGAAATAAAGTCATGGTGGAGGTGCTGATCATCCTTACTGCTGAGAAAAGTAATTTTATTTTTGAGTGCAGTGGTCCTGGCGTGAATGCTATATAGCCTCCTCCCTGATGGGGGTGAGCAGGGTGTGTGGGATCACTGGAACTTTGCTGACATCTTTCTGTGTATAAAAAGTTTCAAAAGTTAGAGAAATGTATACATCCTGAAGTGCTTTTTCTTTGCAACCATCCACAAAAACAGCATCAGCACCACCACTGAGCACTCAAGCATGAGCAAAGCAACAGCAAAGACACAGACTTGCAGTTACCCCAAAGACTTTGCGTTTCACAGGGTATTCAACATACCACAAGTTCGTTATCTCTCTCTCTCTCTCTCTCTCACACACACACACACACACACACACACACACACACACACACACACACACACACACACACACACACACACACACACACACACACACACACACACACACACACACACACACACACACACGTGTGTAAGGGAGAACGAGGTGTCTCCATTTTCCCAGCGAGTGGGGAGACAGAACAACTCGCTGGTTTACAGTGGGAGAAGTCCATTACATCGCTTTTTTCGAGCTTTGTGCCTGAAGATCGCAAAGATTCCGGGTCTCCAGGCACACTGCTGTAGATACTTCCACTCCCCTGAGTACACACAGGTCTCCTGTCATGACACCGACCCTCGATACACCCATCTCCAGAGCCCCGAGATCCTAGGCTTCCGAATCTGAGTCGGACTCTTAGGCCAACCCTTCGGCATGTTAACAATGGCAAGTTATGGAACCCTGACCAGCGGGTCCCATTCCTGCAAAGAACTGTAGTCAGCATGTAATTCCAGGTCAGGGTCTTCAAAAGAACCCTGAAAGTGAAAAATAGAGATATTAAAGATGGAAATAGAGCTGTTTCTGAAGATGCAAGTAAAGGAGTCGCCGTTAACCCCCCTAAGCACCACTTTCACTTATTTGGCCTTTTTTGGCGGGTTGGCTGGTGCCAGTGATGCGTCGGTCAGTTTTGACTACCCATTGTAGAGTTTCCTGTCCGCCACAGTGCAGTATCTGTATTGTGCAGCAGTGCAGCCTGGGAGGATGCTCTTACTGCACATCTGTAGAATGAGGCATGTATGGAATTGCAAAGTCCAGCTCTCTTCAGCCTCCTCAGAAAGCAGAGCTGTTGGTGAGCTTTCTTGACTTTTCTGGACCATGAGAGGTTGTGTGTGATGTGCACTCTCATGAGTTTAATAAAGCTTGTAGTTCCTACTGCTACGCTGTTGATGTAGAGAGATGTGAGTTCTCCTGAATTTGATAACCATCTCCTTCCTTTGTTTTGCCTGGCTCCAGGACTTGAGCTCTTCCACCTCCTCTCTTCTCATCGTTGCTGGTGATGAGCCCCACCACTATGGTATTATTGGTAAACTCGATCATGTGATTGACCTTGCAGTCATGCGTTCGCAGAGTGTACAACAGTGGGCTCAGCACACAGCCCAAGGGAACACGTGTTGAGGATGACCTTTTTACACTAGTCATACACTAGCTGTATTTTATTTTCCCCTCTTTCCCATTAACTCCCCCTTACATTCTATCACCACATCTACACAGCTGGGGTATTTTACAATCACCAATTTACCTGCACCCACGACCTTGGGATTGGGGAGGAAACTGCAATATCTGAGGAAAGCCCACAGGAAAACATGCAGCCTCCACACAGACAATACTGGGGGCATGGTTTGAACCCAGGTCATTCTAACGATAACAACTATAATGATCAGTGCTGCCTAGCCTGCTGAGTTCCTCCAGCTGCCTTGGATTTCCAACATCTGCAGATTTTCTCAATCATTGGAACTATAAGACAGCTTTGTGCTACCCAGCTGAGTATTTCATGAACTTTGTCTTCATTTCAGATTCTCAACTTTTTTATTATTTTAATTCATGCTACCTTTTCATTTCCAAAAAAAACCTGGTAGTATGGAATATTATACTGATAGTCTTTTTGATTTCATGAGATAATTAGGCAATTTAATTATATTGACATCACTGGATGCCAATCAAATACTTATTGTACAGGAATTGTTGAGGAGATGATGAGAAATTTATGAATTAGAGTAGAAGCCTTGATAGGTGCTCCCATCTAAGAAAAGTTGAGAAGGGTTTAAAGTTCAAAATTAAATTCACAGAAATGATACTTGGAATATATAATTTTTAATTAATATAATTAACCAATCAAAATTATGCACTTTAAAAATATCTCAATGACTAAGCTAATAAGGGCTATTGTGTTTGTAATGAAGGAAAGCAGCATATTTGTGGATACAAAGAAAATGCCCATTGTCAAAAAGAAAGTAAGAAAATTGGAAGATCAAGATGACTTTGAATCCAGAAGGTAATGAGGATCTTTGTATTGAGATTGAATGATTATTTAAGAGATGGAAGAGAGTGATATTCTACTTTTTAATCACAATATTGTAAATTTAGTAGGCTATGCAGAAGGTTCATAGCATTTGCTGACCACAAAGGTATTTTTAGTTTTCATTATTAAAATACTTTCTATATTCCTTTAAGTGGCTTGGAATGATTTTGTTTTTAAGAAGAGCCTAATGAGTAATGTTTTAAATTTAATATGCACCTTTATATTAAACTACCTCTAACACCACAATGGGCATTCCATTATATTTTGTTATATTCTTTACAAACTACTAACTGGAAACTTGTATCAATGGGAGTGCAACAGTTATAGTTAACAATGTGGCATACAGAAATGGCAAACCAACTCCTTATTGTTTTCGTATAATGCTTCTAAATGTAGAACAATGAGCAAGAGAACTCAGCTATTTTACTTAGTTATTTCTGAGATATTACTTATCAGTATAGGAACTAAGTGTTGGGTACATGAAACTCAGATAAGGCACATTTCCTAATAAGTTTGTATTTTTTTTTGTTAAATATGTACCTGTTTGTGATTATTTTATAAATCTCCAAATGTTTTCAGTTTTCCTAATAATGCAGCTGTATTTTAACTTCACTAAATTTTAGGCCGGTTCCTCTAAATTATCATGCGCATCATTTCTAAACCACAAATGTAAATTTAATGTGAATTATTAGATGTGTAAGAATGTTATTCCTCTTTGAGTGTATTGTGACAATCTAATTCCTAGTTTAAATAGCCTGCACCATCAGCAGGATGGCTGCCGTTTTTGGTATCTTCAGCAAAAGTTAAAGATGATGCTCAAAGATGCTCTATTTGATTGTGGCTTATAACCACGATGTGTTCACATCCCTCACCTGGATTCGGTTTGGACTTGTCCAGCCACTGGAAGCTGCATCACAGACATGATAACTGTTGTCAAAAAGTGAAACTAAATGACATATCCACTCAACAGCGTAACTGAGAATTAAACTAGTCCTTCTGTAGCCTTTCTGTTTCTTCAAAACTACCTTCCCCTCCACCTATCTTCGTATCATTTGCAAACCTAGCCATAAAGTCACCATTTCCATCATTCAAATCACTGACATATAACATAAAAAGAAGTGGTCCCAACACACACCCCTGTGGAACACTAGTCACCGGCAGCCAAACAGTAAAGGCTCCCTTTACTCCCACTCTTTGCCTCCTGCCAATTAGCCAAAGCTAGTGTCTTTCCTGTAATCCATGGGCTAACTGTTAAGCAGCCTCATGTATGGTACCTTGTCAGAGACCTTCTGGAAATTCAAGTACACAACATCCACCAATTCTCCTTTGTCTATCCTGCTTGTTATTTCTTCAAAGAATTCCAACAGATTTGTCAGACAAGATTTCTCTTAAAGGAAACCATGCTGCTAAGGCCTATTTTATCATGTGCCTCTTAAGTATCCAAAAACCATATCTTTAACAATAAACTCTCAACATCCTTCCAATCACTGAGGTCAGACTAACTTGCCTATAAATTTTCTTTCTTCTGCCTCCCTCCCTTATTGAAGAATGCAGTGACATTTGCAATTTTCCAGTCCTCTGGAACCATGTTAGAATCTACTGATTCTTGAACTTCAGCCACCCCTTTCAGAACTCTGGGGTTTAGATCATTTGATCCAGGTGACTTTATCTACCTTCAGATCTTTCAGTTTCCCAAGCACCTTCTTCCTAGTAATAGCAACTTTATTCACTACTGCCCTCTGACACTTCAAACTTCTGACATATTGCTAGTGTCTTCTACAGTGAAGACTAATACTAAATACTTATTCAGTTTGCTATTTCCTTGTCACATTTTACTACCTTGACAACATCATTTTCCAGCGGTCCAATAGCTACTCATGTCTCTTTTACACTTTATATATCTAAAGAAATTTTTGATAAAACAAGGCTTTTTCGTTCACAGAACTACCACTCTGTTTTTTGTTTCTTGCACCATTCTCTGTAAATGCTGGAGGCTGTTCTGTGTGAAAAGCTGAGATTAGCATTTGAGATACTCAAACTAACCTTTCGGCACCAACAATCATTCCACAGTCAAAAGTCACTTAGATCACATTTCACTGTCCTTTTAACACTCACTCTCCAGTAAAAACACCTATAATATTAGTACAAATTGTTTCCTTGTAGAGCATCTATTGTAAACTGATGGCTAGAAATTTTGATATGTGTCAAAAAACATGGATTCTATTTGTGGTTTTCTACAGACTTTGGAAGGACGTAACATACAACTTAAAAATAAAGGATATTGATGCTGCCACAGAGGCAAAACACAGACTTGAAGAAAGACAAAGAGCTGAAGCAAGGGAGAGGAAGGAGAATGAAGTTCAGTGGGAGACACGGGTATGAAAGCGCACTTTTCTTTTATCAGATTTAACTACTTATACACCAAACAATAATGTTGTTATTTATAGTGCAAATTAAAATCAGTTAGTGAAAGCCAAAATAAACTGTAACGCTGTTTGTGACCCCACAAGAGTTGACAGTGCAGTTAAATTTTCTGGTAGAGGAGGAAGTAGCCTAACCAGTATTGACAGAAGTGAAGGTGAAAAATTGCAAATTTCTCGCAGTCTTGGGACAAATCAGGTGGCACCAGAAGACTAAGGCTCAAATGTCTTACCTCCATTTAAACAAGATAATGAAACCAGTCAAAGCAATATCAGTGGTGGGCAAACTTTTACAGACAACAATCAAAATAAAACTTCTTGTTTAGACTAGCATGGGTGTATAAATACAAAGGAGAAAGCTGCAAGTTGGGAAACACTTCAGGTCAATAAGCCGTAAAGCAGAGAAATCAGAATCAGGTTTAATATCATGAGCATATGTCATGAAATTTAACTTTTCGGTTGCGGTACAATGCAATACATGATATAGAGTGGCAAAAGCTGTTACAGTAAGTGTATATATATTACTTAAATTAGTAGTGCAAAAAAATAGTGAGGAAGTGTTCATGTCCATTCAGTTATCAGATGGCAGAGGGGAAGAAAGATGTTCCTGAATTGTTGAGTGTGCCTTTAGGCTTCTGTACCTCCTTCTTGGTGGTTAACAATGAGGAAAGGGCATGTTCTGGGCTGTTGGCGGTCTCTGATAATGGACACCACCATTTTGGGGACCATTCCCTAAAGATGTCTTGGATACTAGAGACTAGTGCCAATGATGGAGCTGACTAATTTTACAACTCTCTCCAGCTTGCTTCAATCCTGTCCAGAAGCCATGTTCTCTTCCCCCCCACACCGTACCAGATGGTGATGCAGCCAATTAGAATGCTCTCATAGAAATTGAGTGTTTTAGGTGACACCAAATTTCCTCAAACTCCTAATTAAATATAGCCACATCAATATGTTGGGGTCCAGCTTAGATCCTCAGAGATATTGACACCCAGGATCTTGAACTTACTCACTCCACTTCGGATTCCTCTATGATGACTGGTGTGTGTTTCCTTGTCTGACCCTTTCTGAAGTCCACAATTGGGTCTTTGGTCTTAATAATGTTGAGTGCAAAGTTGTTGCTGTGACACTACTCAACCAGCTGGTATATCTCACTCCTGTATGCCCTACTGTTACCATCTGAGATTCCTCCAGCAATGGAAATAGGCCCTTTTGCCCAATTGGTTGGTGTAGTTAGAAATGAATTGTTTTAAATTGCTAAGGATAGGAGTGGAAAGAAAATGAAGCAAGATCTTTAATAGGCTGGAGACCAAGAAAGACTGTGTGATAGTAATAGTATGTAGCTTTTAGCTGGTGTAAAAAAAAACAGGTATGGATGAATGAAATCTGTGGTTGGGGAGGAAATTGAGTGCTGGAACTGAGGAACAAAACTAGGATGACTAATGATTGTAATCTATTGCAATCTAATCAGGTTTTTTTTAAGCTTTGTGAGAACACAGTTAGAACCCAAAAGCATGGATTAAGCTGAGAGTGAGATGGTCAGTTATAGAGGCTAGCCACTTAACCTTAAGGTTACCCTTGCAGACAGAATGGGGGTGTTTTATAAAGCAGTTACCTAGAGCAATGGAAAGGAAGCTATTTCAACTATATTTGGCACCATATGCATTTAGTTTGCTATGTCAGTCATAGAAAGATAACAGCATAAAAAGACCAAGTCCATAAAAGCATCAAATACCCATTTAGTATTTTTCATTACACCTGTGCAGTAGGGGCGATTTACAGCACTTGATTAACCTTGTAACAAGCACTTTTTTGAAATGTGGGAGGAAAACAATACTGGGGTATTATTATACATAACATAATATGTGGAGTATGTACAAGCTGTGCACTGGAGGTCAGATTTGAAATGTGGTCAGAGGAGCTATGAAGCAGCGCTACTGGTTGTACCTCTGTTCCACCCTTTACCAGCTGCACAACTATCTTCCCTTTGTGTTCATTTATTTAATATAGTTTGCTTGACGCAAGGTTGGAAATTACCTTTGATCTCTTCCCTCTTAGGTGTTCCATGAAGATGGCGAATGTTGGATATATGATTATCCACTGCTAAAGAGGCTAGGTGGCAATAAATATTAGGATATTACTCAAAATGGTTGAACATTTAAAGCCTACAATTAAGACTTCCTTTTGCCTAACAGAAATTTTGTATCGTTTCTTAATATTTAATAAAACACTATAACTTTGTGGTTACATAAATGCATTCATTTAAGAAATGCATTGTTTAGATTTCATCTGGTAAATTTTAAGTGGTTCGTTTCTCAGGGAAATTGGACTTCAAAAAGGTGGAACAATTAACATCCTGCAAGAGTTGTAAGAATATTCTTTTTAGTGCTGTACAATGAAATATTGGAATGTTTGCTCCTGCTCCACTTCAGAAACTTGTAGTAATGTCTGTTGCAATTCTCCAAGTATGCAATTTCATCTGCCAAATTTATGTCAACACTGCAAATCAAAAAGGCAGCCAAGAATAGATTTTGGATAGCTGTACAACCTATTTTAGTGCACTGTCCGTAATGTCATGCTACAGAATTAAAAATGTACCACTTTGATGTATTGTTCTTAAGTCCTGTTTGCAAATGTAGGACTCTCCTAGAATGTTTCTTTATTGCCTGAACCTCTTTTCATAGATACGTGTACATATATAGTAAATATATATATATATGGAGAATTTCATTAATATGAAGTGTGAACTGGGATACATGTTTATATATAGCAGATACAATATGAAAATGAAGCCAATGACTGCTTTATAATTTAACACAGAGGCCTTGTTATTAATTTCAGAGTGTCACATTTGATTGAAACCTGTATATAATTTTATTCCAAAAATGAATGATTGCGGCTAGTTTTCATTCTGATTATTGTAACAACATAATAAACCTTCATGGAGAACATTTGGAAGTGACCATAATGATTTTGCTCAAATTAATGTTGCACTATTTGAATAACAAATATCTGACAATATAGAACCATTACAGGGCAAGGAAAATGATTACAATATTTTTGTTAGTTTAATCACAACTTTAATTTTACAGGATAAAAGTAATTTCTCTTTTGCTGTACACCAAAAAAGTTCACAATTTTTTTCATTTCTCCTTGCATATACATGTTCATTATACATTTGGATCCCTAGTTCCTCTTATTAATAGTTCTGCCTTTTCACTATTGACAAAATACACCTTGCACAAGCTGAAACGAGATTACCAGAATTAATACAATCATGCAAAGATGGGCTTACAGCAGTTCACAATTTTTATACAGTGGAAATATGGAAGGAGCATTGTAACTCAAAAAATGAGTGCCCTGCGTAAGCTTCAGGAAAGGTTATCTGCTCATAGTCACCTTCAACTATTAGCAGCAGCTTTATATTTTAACATTTCAATAGCGGCTCCTGAAGCTAACCATCACCATTTTTTAAGCCATGAATACCATTGCCAACACCATCCTAATGCATGCCTGGTCTCAAAATTTTTGAACTGCCTTTTTACCATCACTCTGGAGTTATTTCTGTAGACTGCAGCAACTGGTACAGTAATTTCAGAATCAATAATTTGTAATTATTCTAAGTGATCACCTATTTAAAATTGGTAAGAAACAGAAGCCAGCAAATGGTACAGTTTTTCCTTATACTTCCTCTAAATACACTAACTTGTGTGGAGACCAAGTTTAATAATTTGATGCTCATTCAAATCTCTTTCACATGCAAGTTTAACTAAGTATTGCCAGTTAAAAACAATCAAATTATTTACGAATAGCTAATTGTACGTGTATTTGATTGAGACTTGCTGTCCTAACTAAAAGTGACCAATTGTTGAACACGTCTGTAAGGGCAGCAAGTTAAGTTTATAAAACATTCAATGTCACCTGTGCGCTACTAGTTTTCCCCAGATTTGTTAAATAGAATGCAGATTTATTTGCTGAAACTTTCTAATGTCAAATTCTTATATACAACTTAAAGGGAGGGAAAAAAATCATCCAAGAACAAATTATATACCTTTCCACCTTGAGCTCAGTCAAAACTATCATTCTCAATAGTAGTCAACTGGAGACATGAGACTAACAGTAGAACAGCATCTATATCCCACTTAAGTAACTTGCAAACCCATGGCATGAATGTTGAATTTTCTACTTTCACATAACAACAGTCCTTGTGTTCCTTTCTACTGCCAACAGTCAACCCAGGTTCCCTTTCCTTTTCATCTTTTCCATCCTTATCCTCTATCTGCCCATCATTCTCCATTCCCCCAAACCTGGATCTACTTAGCTACTGTATATGCTGGCCATCCTTCCTCCCCATCTCAGTCTAAAACATCAACATTCCTTCTGCTTCCACAGATGCTTCTTGACCCACTGAATTCTTCCAGTAGTTATTATGCTCAAGTATAATAAATTTGCTTGGATGCACTTTTTAATACATACTATGTCTTTTAAGGTTATTGAGGTGTAGAAATTCATATGATTTTTTTTTTAGAAACCAGAATCAATACTGTTTGCTACTTTTAAAATAGTATGCAAAATTTCTCTTTATATTTAACTCAAAAATTCTAGCTTATTTTCACTTTCATTTTGAGCTATTAAAATAAAACCACAATAAAGCACAACTCTTACAGAACTTTCAAATGTTAAGACAAAATAAAATGTCAGAAACAAGCCTTTCTACTTTAAAGTTCTAAGGTACTCTAATATATAGTTAGAAACCAAAATCTAGGATTGAAAAAGAACACGACTAGGAAATTACCTCCATCCCCTGTAAATTGATTCCCACTGTAACCACCTTTATGGTAATTTCTAAAATATCAACGTCATTTAAATAAAAAGAAAACACCAGTTAGCTTCAACTTATGCATTGTATTTATTCTGATTACAGAATTGTAATTCTCACAGGAAATTTAAAATGTCCCTACTCCCCACCAAAACTAGAAAGCAATAAAATCAAACAATACAGGTTTAAAACAACTCCCTCACAGCTTTAATTAAGGATTAGTTATTGTTTTCTTTGCAAAAGTATCAGTTTGGTTTTTAAGAACACCAGTTCATTGGAGAGTTATCCAAGGCTGCATAATGATTACGCTGCATAATGATTACTTTGCATGCAGAACTGGTTGGTGTGTCAGGTTTGAGGCTTACTATGAACAGGAAGCATTCATAATACCTCTTAAAAAAATTATTACCAAACTGTTGTTACTTTTCCCCCCCAAAAAGTGAAGTAATGGCAAACCAAAGTGCATTATCATTTAAATATCTACTTGTACCTGCCCCTCAGTGAATTGGTGCAATGTTATTGGATGATCTGTAAAGGCATAAACCTCATAATAAACTCTTAGTTATATTAACATACTTTTGAAATATATCAGTTCATGGTGAAATGCCTTTGCTCAAAGCAGAAACACTAATCAGATTTCATTTTATATGTTAACTGCACATTCTTAGCAACACACCACATTCTTATGGTTTGATTTAACCTCATTTCAAAATTTTATGAAAATTGTAAAGCTTTAGACTTGAAGTGAAAGCAGAGATGTTGTTAATGGCAATTGCATCTTTCATCAGAGGAGACACAGATACAAAAGTTAGTTGATTATTTTCTCCACCCATAGGCTGAGCTTCGCATGTGGAGTCTGTTGTCTTATCTGGTTCATGTTGCCCATATCCAATTACCTATGAAATGATAATCGACAAGAATTAACATGAGTATATCACAATCAATGTTTCAACATGATAGGCCACTTGCCCCTCAATCTATTACAGTTCTATTTAAAAGTAATCCAGCTATTATTGCTTCAATGTCAATAGTACTGCAACTCTTTCTTCCAGATCACAACCAGTAGAATATTAATCTTTTTTGGACTTTTCCTGAGGATTTTAGGTCTTTTCTGAAATGCCCATTATTACACTAAGGTGAGTAATATACATCATATCTACACTGTGGCACAAGTCATAACTAAGTGAAATCATACAGTGCCAGAATACAAGATCCACATTCATAATTGATTTTCAGGGTGCACTGCATGAGTACTGCTTATATTTTGATAGGGGCTGTAGCATTTTCTCTGACTCGCAACGCTCAGGGATTAGGTAAGAGTTTTGGAAGTGGGAAAGTGATGGAATTCGAAGATCAAGGTTCATGGGAGAAATGTGGTGTAAAAGTAGTTCAAGTTGAGTAAAGGCCTATGAATTAGTTTAAGAAGCCAGCCCAGGCTGCTACAGATCAATGCAGCACTTGAGACAATGCCTCACAGATGAAGGACATGGAAATGCTGCACTCTGAAAAGCCTGAACACATAACTTCAGACCGGCAAAAGAAGGACTCATTATAACTGGAAACTCAGTCAACTTAATAACACCAAATCTTTTTGCCTTATTTTCTACTCTGATGGGTCTCATTTATCTTTCGTTCTCTATACCTGCCTCATGCTTCCTTTATCTCTAACCAATCTCAATAATACTCAATGCCCAGAATCACCTGAACCTGTTCCTGGCCTTTACATTTGCACTGAATTCTTGTTATTTCTCCTTTGAGTTCTTTCCCACAGTGCAAATGTCGCCGTAAGTGGATGCTCTTGTTCTCATGAAATCAGCATTCCGCCATTTTAAGATGTTTATTTCTGGCCCACCCCCATCTTTTTCCAAATACTTTGAAATATAAGGAGCTACAGTCACTCTTCTAATAACACACCCCCACCAACACTCCTTTCAATCAGCTTCATTGCCCAAGATCCAGCAATGTTCCTTTCCTCATTAGTTTATAAAAATTGTGTGTCAAAAAGCTGTCCAGGATACATTTCAAAAATTTCATCCTTCCTCGGTCTTTAAAACAAGCCGTTATTCTTCAGGAAATTAATACTCCCTGGTACCACAACCCAGTTTTATTGCCAAAATATTGTTGTTCTCTTATTGTCTTGTTGGGAGATCTGTAATACATCCTAATAAGATGTCAACACACTTTGTTCCCAATTTCTACCTATTTGGCCTCATTTGAGAAGCTTTCAAGGATATCCTCTCTCAGTACTGAAGTCATGCACTAACTAACAGTGCAATGCCACCTCCTCATTCACTTCCTCGTCTCACCTGAATATTTTATACCCTGGGATATTGACTTGCCAGTACTGTCCATCCTTCAACCACGTCTCTGTGATGGCATCTATATTGTGTTTCTTTGCTTAAATTAGCTTTGAGTTCATCTACTTTAGTTATCTGGTATTTAAATAGGCGCAACTTAGCTTTGAATTCCTGTTCAGCCTTCCTCTGCCTACTGGACTTGCTGTTTTCCCTCTCCATCCGAACACCTAGACCAACAGCACAGGCAGATCTTCCCCTCAATGAGGTTGGTCCCGTTGTAGTTAAGGTGTAATCTCCCTTCTGCAGAAGCAATCCTGGTGATCCAGGAACCTAAACACCATCCCTTCAACCAAGCATTTACCTGACCTATGCTAATACAGTACTCAATAATCTTAGCACTAGAAGCAATCCAGAAAGGTAGTTGTAAGGAGAGATTGTATTGGCTGAGTTTATTCTCATTAGAATATAGGAAGGTGAGGAGTGACCTTACAAGACGATGCAGGGTATAGATAATAATTTTCCCTGGGCATTAGAGTCTGGAACTAAAGGGTGCAGGTTTAACGTTGGGGGGTGGGGGGGGGAGAGAGGAAAGCAGGGAATTTAAAGGAGCTCTGAGGTATGTTTTTGCAGACAAATGATGCTGGTTTTCTGGAAAAGGCTGCTAGAGGCAGATCAAATGACAATATTTAAAAGGCATTTGGACAAGAAAGACATGGTGGCATGCAGACAAATAGGATTAATATAGATAGGATGATACCGATACAACCAGAGATCTGAAGTGTGAGAAACCGTAGCTCACTCAGGTTAGCCAAACAAATACATAAAGCATTGAACTGCAGCAGTTTGGTGTTTTTGAGCAGTGGCCAATGAGAGATCCGAAACACGAGAAGATGTAGCTTACTGAGGCTCAATGATGGAGTACCTAAGGCATTGACTCACAGCAGTTTGGTGTTTTTGAGCAGCAGCCAATCAGCGATCAAGATTGATTTGCAAGAACAAATTAAATTAAGGTAGGGACGAGTGGGGCGGCCATTTTTGGAGAAGACAGTGTTAAGAGTGGGGATTTTGAAGTTTCAGTGAGGAGAAACTTCAGTCAGAGAAAGCATAAAGCTGTAGGTAGATTCTCTCCCCCCCCCCCCCCCCCCCACAGTTGATTATCCTTCTTTGTATTTGCTCAGTTAGAGCAGGAGGGATGCCACGCAAAATAGATGAACGTTCCTCTTGCAGGATATGGGAAGACAGGGAGACTCCAGTGTTCCTGATGACTAAGATGCACTTCTTGCAGGTAAACACTCCACGTTAAGGAGTTTGAACTGGAACTAGATGAAGTCCGGATCATTTGGGAGGCTGGTGGGGGGGGGGGGGGGGGCGCGCAGGATGATAGGTAGGACATATAGGGAGGTGGTTACACCCAAGGTGCAGGACCCAAAAACTGGATCACAGGAAGGGAAAAGTTAAAACAGCCAATGCAGAGTTGGCCAGCCCCTTAACAAAAGGTATACCACTTTGGATACTGTTGCGGAGGTTGGCGGGGATGACTTAGCATTGGAAAGTCACAGTCAGGTCTCTGGCACTGAGTCTGACTCAGTAAGGAAAAGGAGTAGGTGGGGAAGAGGAAAGCAGTGGTGAGAGGAGATTCGTTCGTTAGGAGAACAGAAGGGAGGTCCTGTGGATGTAAACAAGATTCTCTGATGATATGTTGACTCCTAGATGCCGGGAAAATCTCCGATAGGATCTTCAGCATTTTAAAGTGGAAGGCTGAGTAGCTAGAGGACGTGGTCCATGTAGGTAGCAATGACATAGACAGGAAGAGTGATGAGGTTTTGGAAAATGAATTCAGGGAGGTTGGTGCTAAGGTAAAGGGCAGGACCTCCAGGGTTGTGATCTCAGGATTGCCATGTGCTAGTGAGGCCAGAAATAGGAAGATTATAGAGATTAACATGTGGCCGAAGAGTTGGTGCAGGAGGGAGGACATAAAATTTTTGGATCTTTAGGCTGTCTTCCAGGGAAGGTAGGACCTGTACAGAAGAGACTGTTTGCACCTGAACTGGAAGGGGACTAATATCCTAGCAGGAAGGTTTACCAATGCTGCACAGGGGTTTTAAACTACAGTGCCAGCACAGATAAAGGAGAGGTTGTGGACACATGTTGTTAAGACCTCAGACAAAGTCGGGAAACAAAAGGTTGAGCATGGTGCAACTAATGTCCTGAACTGTCTATATTTAAATACAAGAAGTGTTGTGGGAAAGGCAGGTGAGCTCAGGGCATGGATCAACACATGGAACTATGACACTGTAGCCATTAGTGAGACTGGGTTGCAGGAGGGACCAGACTGGCAACTTACTATTCTGGGATTTTGTTGTTTAAGATGCGACAGAGGGCAAGTGGTGTTGCTGTTCAGAGGAAGTGTCACAGCAGTACTCAGGACAAACTAGAGAATTCACCTACTGAGGTGTTATGGGTGGAAATGAGAAATAAGGAAGGCATGACCATGTTAATGGGCTATATTACCGACCACCCAACAGTCTATGGGAATTAAGGGAACAAATTTGAAGAGATCACAGACTGTTTCAAGAAACAAGATTGCTATAGTAGGTGATTTTAACTTTCCACTTATTGATTGGGACTCCCATGCTGTAAAAACACTACATGGGATGGAGCTTGTCAAATGTGTTCAGGAAAGTCTCTTCAATCAGTATTAGAAGTTCCAACAAGAGACCACATCTTATGAGTAATTAATGCAGAAAACCAGGTAATTGCAAAGGGTTCACAAACTTTTTCTTGCTTCTGTATGTTAAGAGGAAAAGGATTGCAAGGAACAAAGCTGGTCCTCTGGAAGATCAGAATAGTAGTCAATGTGTGGAGCCAAAAGAGATGGGGGAAAGACCTATGTATCTGCATTTACTCTGGAGTTAGACACAGAGTATATAGAAGTGAGCCAAGGTAGCATGAACTTCATGGACCCTTGACAGATTACAGAGGAGGGAGATGTTTGCTGGCCTGAAGCAGATTAGGGTGGATAAGTCCCCAGGGTCTGACAAGATGTTCCCTTGGACCCTGTGGGAGGCAACTGCAGAAATTGCAGGGGCCTCAGCTGAGATATTTAAATTATCCTTAGTGACAGGTAAGGTACCAGAGGATTGGAGGATAGCTAATGTTGTTCAGCTGTTTAAGAAAGGCTCTAAAAATGAATCGGGAAATTACAGGCCGGTAAGCCTGACATCGATAGTGGGAACATTATTGGAAGGTATACCAAGGGACCAGATATGAGTATCTGGATGGACATGGACTGATGAATGATAGTCAGCACTGCTTGATGAGTGGTAGGACACGTCCAACTGAGCTTATAGAGTTTTTCGAGGAAGTTACCAGGAAAGCCGATAAAGGTAAGGCAGTGGATGTTGTCTACATGGACTTCAGTAAGGCATCTGACTGATAGGTACATGGATGTTAGGGGTATGAAGGGCTAAGGACCCAGAGTAGATTGATTGGAGTAGGCAGTTTAAATGCTTCAACATGGATCAGATGGGCCAAAGGGCCTGTTTCTGCGCTGTATTTATCTATGACTAAATCAGCCATGGTGGAACGGCAGGGCAGACTCAATGGGCATTTTTATATGACACATCTAATGGATTTGAGGAAATATGCTGTATGTTATCAGATGAAGTGGGCTTTAAAAACTGACAACAGTACCTGGGGGTGACCTGGATAACAGATTTGAGTGGAGCACCAACACAGAGGCTATGTACAAGAAGGGCCAGAGTCGCCTCTACTTCCCAAGAAGACTGAGGTCCTTTGGAGTATACAGGCCTCTTGTTCACATGTTCTACCAGTCTGTTGTCGCCAGTACAATCTTCTATGCGGTGGTGTACTGCGGCAATGGCATCAACATGGATGATGCCAGGCTCAATAAACTGATTAGAAAGGCTGACTCTGTTATAGGAGTCAAACTTGTCACACTGGAGGCTGTGGTAGAACAAAGGATGCTATTGGAAAATCTTGGCAATTCTGGACAATGTTTCTCACCCTCTGCATGCCACCTTGGCTGAACAGAGGAGCACTTTTAGTAATAGACTAAATACAAATGTGCCACTCCAAAGAGTGTTATACGAGGTCATTCTTATCCTCGGCCATTAGACTCTATATAATGAGTCAACCTATAAGCCAGGAAAGCAATGACCACCACCTCCTGTTATACTGTTTGAGGCAACTTATTTTTTATTCCTTACTACTTCCCTTCCAATATTTGTATATCAGTGCATTTGTGATGCTACTGTGACACTGTAATTTCCTTTGGGATCAATAAAGTATATCTAAACTGTTGGAGGAACTCAGGAGGATGAGCAGTATCTGTTGGGAGGAGGTGGGGGTGGGGAAGGAAGGAATTGACATTTTAGATCAAAACTTCCCCTCCACAGATGCTGCCCACTGAGTTCCTCTAGCATTTTTTAAGCTCTAGTTTCCAGCACCTCTTATGTCTTCACATTTACAGTACTGTTTTACATTTCATCGGAACTATTTTTATGGTGGACCTTTTACATATAAAATAGCTACACAAGAGGTTATTTAAAGACAAGCCTTACTTACATGAATACTAAGTTTTTTACTCTTCCCTCCCTGATGATCACCAAACCAGTTCACCAAATCCGCTTTGCTGAATGACTTAAGAGCTTGAATCTGATAACAAAAGAAATCAGTATGGTATTAACACAATAGTTATACACTTTCAATATAATAAGAATTTTGACAACTGTTATCAATCAAACGTAATTTGGATTTTTTTTAAAAATGAGGAAAACTTTGTTCCTTCCAATCTTTGCCAGCAATTCTGCTGTTCCTTTCAAATGAAATGTATTAAGGAAGACATGGCTGCATGCAAGGCCAAGTCCACTTTCCAAAATCTTTCCCAAGGTCCATTACAGAATGGTAGCCAAAATGATTGGGAGGAAGGTTCCTCACTCATTCCCAGCTTATGTAGATTTGTGAAAGTACTATACAGATATAAATTAATTATGTATCATGCAAGTTAGAATATGGCCCTTTATTGCTGTTCCATTATTTAATAAGATCAAGCCTGACCTGGCTGAAAACTTATTTTTGCATTCCCACCTCTCTGCAGTATCCTTCTATCAATTTGCTTTTAAATATCAAGCTACCTCTGGTTTAAAACATTCATAGACAGATCCACTACATTACCAGGGACAGGCTACATAAGTGGCTTACAGAGAGACACGGGACAATTTTCCATGTTAAAATGTAACAACAAATCATCAAAAAAAAATTTGTTCAGTAGCTTAATTTGACACTGTAAATTCCCCTTGTTGGTAGGTGAGTAATAGAATCTGCAGGCAGTTGACTGGAATTTGGGGAGAACAGAATACAATTAGCTCAGAATTAACGTAAATAGGCACTTGATGGTGTGGATTAGGTGGACTGAAATATCTGTTATCGTGCTGTATGACTACAATTCCAAATTGTATTAGATGACAATTAAATGATTGAAATTAAGTATGGTTAATCCAGTACAAAGATAAAAGAATATTCTCAAAATTCTCATTGCTCTAAAATCTTTAAATAGTAAAACTTGAAATACTCTTTATATCAATTATAATGTTTTAAAAAATCATTACTTAATCAAATAATTTTCCATGTAAGCTAGGCTGCATCAAGTGTAACATCCTTTCTTAGTAATATATTTAACTTATTAATACCTCATGGGTAAGCCTGTCAAACAGATATTGTTGCGTAAAAACTTCATCCCAATTTCTGTCCACCTCTTCTCCTAGATGTGTATCTTCACACAGCTTAAGCTTAATCAATGCAGTTACCTGTTGAAGTAAAAAGATGAAAAAAATTAACAAACTGAAATACATACATCCTAACTGAAATACAGCATTGCTCAAATCAAGCAATAATCAAAACAAAGGCAAAAGAAAAGGAAAACAAAAGAAATATACTTTATGAGTTTGCAGCTGAACATTAGATTGGCAAAACAATATCTGAACTAGTAACTGCTCCAAGTGTTCTGCTCAGCTTCCTAAACCCAGTTCCATTTACTTCAATAGACCCGAATTGCAGAAGAAGGTAGAACACGCACCTGCTGGTATAAAGCATATTTAGCTCCAGGAGGATTTCTACACAACAAAATTATCATAGTAAAGGTTGAGTTTAATAAAATAATGCCCAACCTTAGTAGAGTAATTCAGAAAGCTGTTTCACAATTCTTTACCAAGAGTCCTGCAAATTGTATTTTAAGTTCTTTGTCATGTTACCCTTGTATCTATTGGTAATCTTGATCGTTCCACAAATGAAAAGTTTCTTTTTACCATATCTAAACCCCAATGTAAATTTCTTATTATTAAATCTACTCTTTCCCAACTATGTGACACAATAAATAGAGAGAGAAGCAAATTTAGTATTTTTGAAAGGATTCATGTAGCAAAATTACCAACATCAAAACAAAGATGTAAACTTGGATACAAGTTATGATGCACAAACTTAGTTTTCAAAAAAATGCTATTTCGGTGTTGCTTAAATTACCATTAAACACTAGATGTGACTCCCTGACTTGTCTTACTAAATAGGCATTAACCTACCCCGAGATGTTATTGTTAAAGACCAACATTACAAACAAACATGTATGTTCATATACACATACTGGAGGAAGCAAATAGTATCCTTAATTTGAATTCCACCTTCATTAGACTCAGAGATACAGAATTGAAACAGGGCCTCAGGTCCACAGAGTCTGCGACAGACTTGCCCTAATCCATTTTATCCTTCCCACATTCAAGTTAACTCTCCACTCCTGTCCACATTCCATACACTAGGGGAAATTTTAAATGGGCACATATCTTTTGGGATGTGAGGGGACACAGAACACCCAAAGGAACATCAAGCAGTCACAGGGAAACTTGCAACCTCCTCACAAACAGCACTGAAGATCAGAATTGAAAATGGGTCACTGGAGCCATGAAGCAGCAACTCTACAAGGTATGTCACTGTGCTGTCCAAAACTGCTCAATGGTGACCTGGGTACCTGATGCATACTAACCTGATTCAACCCAAATTCATTTAAAGATGAGATCATCTTTGAGATGATAAATCTGTCAGCTAAAATTTTTAAGGCAATTGGAGGAAAGTATGGGGAGGCAAATGTCAGAGGCAAGTTTTTTTTATACACACACCTCTACCACCAAGGATGGTGGCAGAGATAAATATATTAGGACATTTAAGAAATGTTACAGGTCAGCCCCAGGTACTGTTGTCAGTTTTTAAAGCCCACTTCATTTGATAACGTACAGCATATTTCCTCAAATCCATCGGTAGATTAATCTTAGAGTAGGTTATAATTTCAGCACAACATTGTGAGCCAAAAGGCCTGCACTATGTGTAGGTGTTCTATATTTTGTATTCTATAATTTGCCAGGGGAAGCCCAAGTGGAATTTCACTGTCCATGTTGCCCAAAATATCTCTTTTGCATAATCTAATAAGAGATTTATAAATTTTATATGTGATTTGGATACTAATACTTGATCAGCAAGCTGCAGATGCACAAAATTATGAGGTATTGCTGGTAGTGAAGGTTATTGTAGATTACAGGCAGTCCCCGGGTTACGTACGAATTCTGTTCCCGAGTCTGTCTTTAAGTCGGATTTGTACATAAGTCGGAACAAGAACATCCGGTAGTATTTAGCATCAGTTAGTAAAACGTTTATCTTAGTATATAGTATATATTTTACCTTTCTATACATATAAAACATTTAAGAAACGTATGTATTCCAATAATTAAACCACTGCATTGCTTAGTAATAATTGTAGCTTTCATCGGGGCAGGGCCTTTCACATGGTCCATTATTCTCACTTTATCCATTATCCTTTAAAATTGTTCTGATCGTTGACCGACTATAGCCTAACGCTTTTCCAATGACCGATGGTGTTTCACCTCTTTCCAAACACTATTATTTCCACTTTATTTTCAATCGCGATCGCTTCCCATCAATGGAACAGAAACACTGCAGGCGGCGGGTCCCGAGCTCCGCTGGGTCGTAAGGACCACCACACTGAGACAGGTTAAATGGAACAAGTGGGGGCTGTGCTGGGTTTGGGTATTTGATCCTCCACAACATTCCACGTAGGAATTTAAACTGGAGGTGGCAGTGTTTTTTTTACGAGGTGGAGTTGCGAGCTCAACATCAACCCGGCACAGATGGTACGGGAGTCACTGGATCGACATCAACCCGGCACGGGAGCGGTCTGTCACTGGATCGAACTTGGAAACCTCCGTTCTCGAGCCTGATGCTGATCTCACTGCGCCACCAGCTGACCGAAACGGTGGGGGGTGGGGGTGCAGTGGGTCGGGATGAATCTTACTAAGAAAAATTTAAGCCAAATACAAAGTTAAACACTCAACACAGTGTCAATGGCAACGAGTTAAAATGGTGGACGGCATCGCGATCTGACTTAAAATGGCGGACGGCGTTCTCCTTCCTCGGTTCCTAAGTACGAGTTGTCCATAAGTTGGACGTTCGTAACTCAGGGACTACCTGTACAAGGGAATCTTGATCAGTTAGGGAAGTTGGCTGAGGAGTAGCAAATGGAGTTCTTTACAGCAAAGTATAAAGTGATGTATCTTGGAAAGTCAAACCAGTGGAGGACTTACACCATGAACGGTAGGGCACTAGGGAATGTAATGGAACAGCGGAACCTATGGGTACGTCCATTGCTTGTTGAAAGCAGCATCATAGGCAGACAGGTGTACAAAAGACAATTAGCATGCTGGCCTGCATCAGTCAGGGTACTGAGCATAGGAGTTAGGATATTATAGTAATGATCTTTCAAGATTCGCTAGATTCTGGAATGGCTCCCAAAGACGGGAAAATTGCAAATGTCACTCCACTCTTAAAGAGGGGAGAGAGGCAGAAGATAGGAAACTATAAGCCAATTAGTGGGGTCTATAGAGGAAGGGGGAAAATGGATCAGCCATGATTGGCAGAACAGACTCGATGGGCCAAATGGCACAATTCTCCTCCTATGTATTATGGTCTTAATTGACTCCACAGTCTGACCCCTGTGGAGTCAATTAAGGATGATGTCTCAGGGTATTTGGAGGCACATGATAAAATAGACCATAGTCAGCATGGTTTCCTCAAGGGAAAATCTCTTCTGACAAATCTGTTGGAATCCTTGAAGAAATAACAAGAAGGATTGACAAAGGAGAATTGGTAGATGCTATGTACTTGGATTTTCAGAAGACCTTTGACAAGGTGACTGACAAGGTGACACACAAGGCTCTCAACAAACTACAAGCCCATGGTATTACAGGAAAGATTCTAGCATGGATAAAGCAGTGGCTGACTGGTCGGAGGCAAAGAGTGGGAACAAAAGGGAGCCTTTTCTACCTGGCTGCTAATGACTAGTGGTTTTCCACAGGGGTCTTTTTATGTTATATGTCAATGATTTGAATGATGGAATTGATGGTTTTGTTTCAAAGTTTGCATACAATATGAAGGTAGGTGGAAGGGCAAGTAGTTTTGAGGAAGTAGGCTACACAAGGACTTACACAGATTAGGAAAACGGGCAAAGAAATGTCAGATGGAATAGAATGTTGGGAAGTGTATGGTCATGCACTTGGTAGAAGAAATGAAAGGGTTGAGTATTTTCTAAATGGAGAGAAAATATAAATAAAAACAGATTTGCAAAGGGGCATTAGAGTCCTGTGCATGATTCCCCAAGAGTTAATTTGCAGGTCAAGTTGTGGTGAGGAAGGGAAATGCCATGTTAGCATTTATTTCAAGAGGATTAGAATATAAAAGCAAGGATGCAATGTTGAAATTTTATAAAGCACTGGTGAGACCTGGTAAAGACTGGTCTTTACTGGTGGTAAAGACTGGAGTATTGTGAGCAGGTTTGGGCCCCTTATCTTAGAAAGGATGTGCTGACACTGGAGAGAGTTCAAAGGAGGTTCAATGATTCCAGGATTGAATGGCATGCATTATGAAGAATGTTTGATGGTTCTGGGCCCATATTCACTAGAATTCAGAAGAATGAGGGGTGACCTCATTGAAACCTATTGAATGGTGAAAGGCCTTGACAGAGTGGATGTGGAGAGGATGTTTCCTATGGTGGGAGTGTCCAAGACCAGAGGACACAGCCTCAGAATAAAGGGGCATTCTTTTTGAAGAGATGGAGGATTTTCTATAGCCAGAGAGTGGTGAATCTTGGAATTCTTTGCCACAGGCAGCTGTGGAGGCCAAGTCTTTATGTATATCTAAGACAGAGGCTGACAGATTCTTGATTGGTCAAGGCATGATGGGATACAGGGAGAAGGCAGGAGATTAGGGCTGAGAGGAAAATTGGATCAGCCATGATGAAATGGCTGAGCACTCGATAGGCCAAATGGCCTCATTCTGCTCCTATGTCTTATGGTCTTATTATGTTGTACTTGTGCAAGTCATTGGTGATGCCACACTTGGAGTACTATGTACAATTTTGGTCACCCTGTGAGTGTAGTAAAGATTTAAAGGATGTTGCCAGGATTAGAGGGCCTGAGTGAAAGCAAGAGGCTGCCAGGATAGGACTTTATTCTTTGAAAAATAAGAGGATGAAATAAAAATGTTTAAAATTATGAGAGGCAGGTGTAGCTGGCAAGGTGAATGACATCAGTCTTTTCCCTAGAGAGGGGGAAATTTACAAAGGGACATCTCTTTCATACAGAGGATGGTGTGATAATTAATGAGCTGCCAGAGAAAGTGCTTGAGGCAGGTTGGTACAGTAGTATCATTTAAGTACCTGGATAAGTATATGGAGGGCAGGGCTGGAGGAATATGGGTCAAATGCAGGACATTGGGATTAGCTGGGTGGGCACTGGTCAGCATAGACTTGTTAAGCTTAAGGGCCTGTATCTATGGAGTATTGCTCTATGGCTCTGAAATTATTTGCTCAGACTTTCTGACAAGACCCATGTACTGACCAATGAGACCCAAGATACTACAGATGCTGGAATCTGGAGCAACAAACACTTTACTGGAGGAACTGAACAGGCCATGTAGAATCTGTGGATGGAAAGGAATTGTTGACATTTTGGGTTGAAACACTGCATCAGGACAGAGTGGAGAAGCAAGATGGCCAGCAGAGAGGGTTCCAAAAAGTGATAGGTGGACTGAGGATGGGTGTGAGATGGCACGCAGGTGGTGCCCAGTAGGGGAGGTGAAGGGATGGAGTTGGAAGCCTGTAGCAGGTGACAGATGGAGGCACAGGTACAGAGCAAAAACAGGTGGAGAAAGGTTGGTGGGGGGGGGGTGGGGGGGGGGAAGAGGAGCATAAAGATAGGAGGCAGTTGCTGGATGGAGACACAAGCAGCACAAAACACTACCAAAGCTGGATCTGTAAAAGTAAAGGAGATGAAAATGCAAGCTTTTGGAGTTGAAACCAGATGGTGGGTGGGATTAGAGCAGGGAAATCGAGTGTGAAGTGAATGGATGGAGCCTGGAGTGGGAAGGGGTTGAAGATAGGTGAAGGGGGCTAGGGGAGAGGGTGGGTAAGAGGCCAACCAGCCCTGAAGCAGGGTTTTGACCTTTAAATGTCAACTTTTTTTCCTCTTAACAATGCTGCATGACCCCCTGGTTTGCATCAGCACATTGCTGGTTGCTCCAATGTCCTGAAGAGATTGGAATGCACTCAAATGTGAATGTGACTAAAGCAAGAACGTGTTTCAGCAGCAGATCTAAAACACTGCTGAAAGAGTGTTTTAACACACTCTCAGTGATGGAGGGCACGTGCTTTTTGAATCTCAGCTCAGGATAAATAAGTTTGAATAGTCTTGTTTCAAACGCTCCAGCTCACGTGAATGTGGATATTGAATTAGTGGCTGGGTAAAAGAGAAAGACAATAGTGTTTTTTTTTGTGGGGTGGGGGGTGGAAAGCACGTGGAGATGAATTGCGCAGGTTTAATCAGAGTAACTGAGAATTTAATAAAAACTGCAGATACAGCAAATCTGAAACAAAAAAGAAAATACCAGAAACACTCAGCAGGTCAGAAGAGTTTCCAATGTGAATGGTTAACATAATTTATCTTCCCATTTTTCCACAGAGGCCCCTTTGTTTCCTCCACCCCCACTGCCTCCCCCACTCCATCAACAACCCAGCATTTTCGGTTTCTATTTCTTTGGTGTACAGTTACCAGGGTCAGGAGAAGATGTGCAAGCTGACTAAACAGAAGCAGTTACAGTTTCAAACTATCAGCATATTTGTGGAATAGACATATTTTCCAATTATATCAGCATGGGTTGCCACATAGATGAGAAAATACACAAGAGACATTTCTCCAATTTTTTAGCGACAGTTACTTTTTTTAAATTAAAAGCTCTATTGGATTAACAAGAGCTATACAGAACTGATTTTGAAAAGTTTTACAATAATGTTTTCTTTGAATTATTTGTAATATTACTTACCTGAGCATTGAAGGAATCCTGATTCATTGACATTAATCTCTTATTAAAGCTTTTCAGAAATTCTTCAATTTTCTTGTCTACTACTTCAGTACTGTTTAAGAATTTAAATACAATTAATAATGCTGGAATCAGGACCCTGTACATTAAACTATAAAATTACATCTGAAATGGAAATAAGGGTTGTTCCACAGTACACATTCAATAAGATCATGGCTATTCCTCTAACTGGAATCCACATTCATTCTAATCCCCATTCCCTCTATTCCCACAAATTCAACAACAGGAATTGCCAGCAGCTGTGAATATTTAGAAGCTCAAGAGAAAGCAATCTTTAAGATGCAGAAAATTAAAAGAAAGGAGCAAAGCACACAAAAAGGAATATGATAGTGCAAGGCATGAAAGTGTAAATGCAAAATTCAGGTGATGGCGAAAGAAATTGATAAAGAGATTAGTGAATAATACAATGTTGGTTTAGAGAGGAGGTATAAAAGAGAGAAATGGAATAACTCACTTGCACCAAATTCTATATCATATCATTCTGTAATTTTCAAAGCTAATTGCTGCACTCTTTCCCCTGCCCAGCCCAAAGATACAATAAACAGAAGCAACAATCAGAAAAACGCACTTAAATTTCGTTGCCTGGGTTTCCACTGTGATTGAGAATCCCAAAATTCCAGAAGTATTTCGGCTGGAAGGATACACGTGGTACCTGAAAGCATAGAATATAAAACTACATGAAAGGAGCTGTTATTTCAAATTACTCTCTACTTGTAATTAGAAAGTTTATTTATGGAATGTAGGATCAGCCTTTTTGTAAACAAACTTCAAGAATTGTTCAAGCAATGCACAGTATTTACTTTTAACTGAAATTTATTCAATAATTTTATTTGATTACAACCACAAATGTGAGACTTTAACAATCCAGTGCATTTTGAATAGGAGTTTAAGATCTCATAATGAAACTAGTAAGCAAATTCCCACAGCAGGAGCAAATTTGTCAAATATTTTTCAAACTAATTCAATTTATCTATCAAATCCAATAAACCAACATCTCCTTTTTGTGCTACAAGGAAGGCATAGAGATGGCGTTCAGTTGGTGTCCAGTTATTAAGAAACATTCAAGAATTTCAGCAATATTACAACAAATTATTATTTCTACTTCCCACCAACCCCTACAATTTGATTTTGTTTGCCCCTTATTCATTTTATTTAAATACATCAGTGTTCATTATAACACACACTGCACATATTTGACTTCCCTTCACAAATATAGAGCTGCAACATACTGTTTTATTTTAATTAACTAAAACACAGTTCATCTTCAGAAAAAGAACTCACTGAAATCTCACCAGTCTTTCCAATAATCAAGTCAATCTTACAACTTCATTTCAGAACCAGTGACAAGAAAACCATCTCCAGTGGAAAAATTGGCAGCAGCCCAGGAACCACACAAAAACATGTCATATAACACATGATATAAATATGTCTCCAATCCTCTTGCAACCATCTACTCTGATCAAAATGAAAATCTGATTTCTGAACTCTGACAGTTATTTCAATGTTCAATTTTCTTTTTGCCTGTCTTTCTTGCTGAGCCAGGATTTTAGCTGATATTCTACAATCCTGCTTAGCACTGAACATTCCAATTTTAATACAATTGATGTTTTAAAATCACAATGAATTGCATTATTTCGTATTCTACACTGTTGAACTTCTTTCTTTGTTTACTTTTTACCCACTTTTAAATCTAGAATGCAATGTCATTCAATTATATCTATATTTACTCTTTTGAACCAAAATGACATCCTCGTCTTTACTTCACGTGAGTTTCAAGAAGAGTATTGCTGATAAGGACTTTGAATAATACACATTATTAAAAAGGTGAAAAAATATTTACCCAAGTGTTTCTTTTGTCCTCAGAAAATCAAAACAAGGTTCTTCCATGTGCATCTGAAATCAAGGATCAAAATCATCTCAGCAAAAGAATCTTGTCCTCTGTACGGTATAAAGTAGTCTGTCCTCTGTCCCTCTTGCAAGGATTTTTTTTAAAGTTTTAACACAACAAAAAAAGGGCTAACAATGTTCAGAGTCTTAGAGGAGATGGTGTGAAATTTTGGAAGACAATCAGTTTCAAGACAGTTTCCATTGATTTGAAGCAAATGTAACCACATAATTTAAGGGAAATAAAGGGGAATTCTTGGTGAGCTAGCATGAATAGGAAGGTCCAGGAGACTTATGAAGGAAATGGTAACAGGCAAGTTCAGAAATAACATGATTGAGCAGAGCTACATAGATTTATGAAAAGAAAATCATGTTTTGACAACCCTTTAAAAATGGGCCATTTTTGGGATGAGAGGTAGGTTTGACAAGTAGGGTTCTACAGAGGCACTGCTGCTTACAGTTTTTATCTCAATGATATTTATGAAGAGTGTGAACTAAATTTATCGAAGTTTTAAGATGATAATAAGCCAGGAGGTAGTGAGGCCTGACAGGAGTGCAGGGACATAGACAAGTTAAGGATATAATATATTCCACTTATTATGGAAAAATTCAATGTTATCCACTTTCGTGAAAAAAAGAGACAAGTAATGCAGAATATAGGGACTCCCTGGGCTACAAGTGACATGGTTTGTACAACACTACAAATTTTCCCACACATCGTTAAAGCACATTTAAAACTAGTAACAACAACAAAATGTTTGATGGCATTCACTAATGAAAGGAATGAGTGTATGTTCCATTAGTTTGGCAGTGAAGATAATTATTCAATGAATTGAAAGCATTACAGCATGTATATATGCAGAGTGATATATGGATAGCTATGGAAATTTATTTCTAACTTAAGAGTGATTGGCTTACAAACAGCTCTCAGGAACTTTCTGTACCAGAGATTCCTGTACTTTTTAAAATAATGACAGATTATAAGGGTAAACTGTGTCCTTTGACAAAAATCCTTAAAAGTTGTTAGGAAGTTCAGCAAGCAATTTTGAAGGCAAAAGCTAAGCTGGACAACACCACAAAAAGGCTGTGTACAGAGTGGAAATCTAATCATGACAAAAATTAGGGTGATCTCACTGAAATGTACACATTCCTCAGAAGCTTGATAAGGCTGAGGTGGAATTCATGCTTCCCGTAGCTGTGATAATTAGAATATGTCATGTCTACAGCCACTCAGGACCAATCACAGTTCAAAGTTCTAAGATCAAAATAAAATTTATTATTGAAGTACACAGACATCACCACATACAGACAAACATACTTTATTGATCCCGAGGGAAATTGGGTTTCATTACAGTCGCACCAACCAAGAATAGTGTAGAAATATAGCAATATAAAACCATAAATAATTAAATAATAATAAGTTAATCATGCCAAGTGGAAATAAGTCCAGGACCAACCTATTGGCTCAGGGTGTCTGACACTCCGAGGGAGGAGTTGTAAGGGTTGATGGCCACAGGCAGGAATGACTTCCTATGATACTCAGTGCTACATCTCGGTGGAATGAGTCTCTGGCTGAATGTACTCCTGTGCCTAACCAGTACATTATGGAGTGGATGGGAGTCATTGTCCAAGATGGCATGCAACTTGGACAGCATCCTCTTTTCAGACACCACCGTCAGAGAGTCCAGTTCCACCCCCACAACATCACTGGCCTCATGAATGAGTTTGTTGATTCTGTTGGTGTCTGCTACCCTCAGCCTGCTGCCCCAGCACACAACAGCAAACATGATAGCACTGGCCACCACAGACTCGTAGAACATCCTCAGCATCGTCCAGCAGATGTTAAAGGACCTCAGTCTCCTCAGGAAGTAGAGATGGCTCTGACTCTTCTTGTAGACAGCCTCAGTGTTCTTTGACCAGTCCAGTCCAACGCCAAGAATCATTTTCTTGTGGGCATACACAGTAAATTGAGGAAACATAATAGAATCAATGAACCATTGCACCAAACAGACGGACAAACAACCAATGTGAAAACACAGAAGAAAAAATAAATAAGTGATAAATATTGAGAACCTGAGATGAAGAGTCCTTGCAAGTGAGTTCATATGTTGTGGGAAAATAGCAATGATGGAGTGAGTGAAGTTATCCCCTCTGTATCAAGAGCCTGATGGTTGAGGGCTAATAACTGTTCCTGAACTTGGTGTGTAGGTCTTGAGGCTCCTATACCTTCTTACTGATGGCAGCAGTGAGAAGAGAACAAGTCCTCGGTGGTGAGGTTCCTTGATGGTGGATGCTGCTTTCCTGCAATGGTTGGGAGAGCTTTAACTGTGATGGACTGGTCTGTGTCCACTACTTTTTGGAAGATTTTCCATTCAAGATCAATGGTGTTTCCATACCAAGCTGTGATTCAACCAGTTAATATACTTTCCACCACACATTTATTGAAGTTTATCAAAAGTTTTAGGGTCATGTTCAATCTTCATAAACTCCTAAGGAAGTAGAGGCTTTCTTCATAACTGCACTTGAACGCTGAGCCTGGAGAGATCCTCTGAAATGATAACACCAAGGAATTTAAAGTTGCTGAACCTCTCCACCCCCGATTCCCTGATGAGAAATGGCATGTAAACCTCTAGTTTCCACTTCCTGACGTCGAAGATCAACTTCTTGTTCTTGCTGACATTGAGTGGGAAGTGATTGTTGTGGCATTACAAAGCCAGATTTTCTATCTTCCTCGTATATACTGATTCGTCACCACCTTTGCTTTGGCCTATGACAGCGGCGTCATTGGCAAACTTAAAAAGGCCATTGGAGGAGCAGTGCTTAGCTTCACAGTCATAAGTGTGAAGCCAGTGTAGTAGGGGGCTAAGCACGCAGGTTTGTGGTGGACTTGTACTGATGAAGACACTGGAGGAGATCCAAAATGACAGGGGTCTGCAAGTGAAGAAATCAAGAATCCAATTGCACTAGAAGTTATTGAGGCCAAGCTCTTGGAGCTTACTGATTAGTTTTGAAGGGATGATGGTATTGAATGCCAAGCTGTAGTCAATAAAGAGCATCCTGATGTATGTGTCTTTTCTGTCTAGATGTTCCAGGATTGAGTGAAGAGCCAATGCAATGCTATCTGCTGTGGACCTATTGTGATGGCTGGCAAAATGGAATGGATCCAAGTCACTTCTCAGGCAGGAGTTGATATGTTTCATTACCAAACTCTCAAAGTACTTCATCACTGTGGGCGTAAGTGCTACTGGATGACAGTCATCAAGGCAGGTTACCATGGTTTTCTTAGGCATTGGTATAATTGAAGCTTGCTTGAAGCAGGTGGGTACCTCTGACTGCTAGAGATTAAAGATATCAGTGAACACTCCAGCCCGTTGATCAGAACCGCTCTTTAATATTCAGCCCAGTTCAGTATTTGGGCTGGATGTGTTCACTCTCCTAAAGGATGCTCTCTTGTCAGCCTCAGAGACTGAAATCTCAGGGTCATCAGGGGCTGTGGGCGTTTGTGAAGGCTCCTCCACGGTCAAAGTGAGCATAGAAGGCATTGAGCTCATCTGGGAGCAAAGCCTTGTTGTCACCTATGTCACTCGTTTTCACTTTTAAAGAGTAATAGCATTCACACCCTTCCACAGCTTTTGAGCATCCTTCAGTGATTCAAGTTCAGTCCAGAATTGCCACTTCATACGTGAGATAGCTTTCCAGAGATAGTACTTGGACCTTCTTCTATTACTTGGTCATCAGTCATGAATGCCACTGATCTGGCCCTCAGCAGACTGCTGATGTCATGGTCCTTCCAGGGCTTCTGGTTGGGGAAGACTTAATGATTTTGTAGGGATACACTCATCTTTGACTGTTTTTATTATGTCCATGACAACCATGATTCATGAAGAAATCCTTTTGCACAGACTGCAGTGAAACTTAAAAATTCACAAATGAGCAGAACTGTGGAGACTCGGTCATAGAGTACATTTAAGACCAACTCACCAGTTCTTAGATGTTAAGGGAATCAAATGATGAGGTCCGAACAGGGAAGTTATACAGAGGTAAAATGATCTGATTAAATGGTTGAGAAGGTACCAGAAGCCAAATGGCCTTCCACAGATCAGTGTAAACCTATGCAAGTGCAACTCATGTCACTAAAATATGCCAGAAACATTCAAATACATTTAGTATTCTGACAGCTTTGACATCCAGCTTAGCCAACTGAAGAAGAATTTTTCAACATTGTCTCTGCCAAGCTTTGTCCCCTTCTAATTATAACATAATTTGTGGTAAGGCACAATTAGCACAAAAACTGTACCAATAAAGTTGGGACTAGATTTATTCAATTTGCCCCATGGGATGTCTGCACTGTGCAAACTGCGAGTGGCAAGCACATCTGTAGCATCTCTTACTCAAGCCAGTGAACATATAGAGAAATAAGCATATTTATATGACTTACTTAAACATTGAAAATATATATAGTTATAATGGAGAAGGGGAAGTTAGTAGATGTTTCGGCCATTAAAACATGCAGTACATTTTAACTTGTGTCTACTGAAGCAGGTCTTCTCTAACCCAAATTGAAATTGGGAAGAAGCAAGTATAAATAGGTCTGAAATGTGAGTAAAATAGAAAATTGTGATTGAGTTGTAAGAGTATACATAAAATACCAATGAATTACAACTGTAAAGTAATTTCTACATGGCCTAGAGTAACAAAGAGTGAAAAAAACAGTAGGACTTGGAATTCCAAAGGCCTTCTGACAAATACTAGTAAACTCTCAAATGATTCCTTCAACAAATAAGTATTTTTTAAAAATTAAAATCACTAATATTGAAAATGAGATTTTGTGTACATTTACTTACAACAAGTAGTTCCATAAGGGCGTTTTCCCTTACTTTGTGACAACCTGACTGAAAAAATATTAAAGTTAGCTATTTATTCTTAAAAGAATCTTTCACTTGTTAACAGCCAAATTAAAACAAACAATATCAAAATGAGTGGCAAGCCTGTAGTCATGTAATAATGATGCTGTTATGATTAAATACAATGCTTATATTTTCATACAGTACATTCACAGTATACTGTGTAATTTAACAAATAATTTTAGATTTAATAAAAATAAGCTGACATTAGAAATATTCTTTGCAAAAGTTCAAGTCCTTGAAAGAATAAACTCTTCTTGGGCTTCCAGCCAGTTACAGGTATCGATAATAATTGACGTTTCGATGACAAACTCCACCACCTTCATCAGGGACGATGCTGAGGCATCTCTAGTCTGGTGGTATTTATACTGCCATGGGACGTCCCTCCTCTCATCCAATCAGGAGGGACGGGCTACAGCAGTACAATTACCACCAGACTCGGCATCATCCCTGATGAAGATAGCGGAGTTTGTCATCGATACCTGTACCTGGCTGGAAGCCCAAGAAGAGTTTATTCGTCATATACACCAGGAAAGCACTAGATCCTTCAAAACATGAAAGGTTGAACATGGACAATTTGGCAATATGCACTACTACTTTGAGAGACAGAATAAAAATCTTACTGAAATCCTTTTAACTCTGTTACATTAACTATGAAAAGAATATATGATTATGATTTTCAACCAAGAGTATCTCCAACAGATTGAGAAAACACTAAAGATTAGGAGTTATAGAGACATACAAGACAGGATACTGTAAGATGGTAAACTTATGAGTCTGCATCAACCATTGATCACAGAAGAAAATGTTTGAAAATAGCTAAAATTGGGTGAAAAATGAATACATTGTTAGTAATTCACCTGATAATAAACAGTGACCTCTGAATTGGCATCATTTTTGTTCAGTGACTTCACTTTGCACACGAGTGGCTTATTAGGTAATTCCACAATCCTGAACTGCACAGGTACATTATTCACCAGTGGTTTGCACTGCAGCTTCCTGCAATGCAATTAACAAAGTATAGTAATCATTCTACCATTTTAAAATTATATGCATGAAGGCAATTATAAGAAATTCAAATAGCATTTCTGGGCTTTCAGAAAGTTATATTTTGTTTAGCAGGGAGGGCTTTATTTTTAGAATTCACCAATAATTCACTACGAATTTCACCACATTTGTGTGACAAGGAGAAAGAACAAAATACTTACTTCACAATATAATTTAGAAATTCAACGGACTCCTTTGAAGAGAAAACAGAATCATTAGTTTCATGCTAAAACTCTATCTTTGATAAATAACAAATAAAATCTGTTTAAAGTCAAAGCAGATGTACTACATGAATCAAAACACACATCTTAAATTTCCCCAATCAGAATGCACTAAATTAACTAGTTAAGCCCCAGGGCTTTCTACTCAGTACTGTGTGTGTATAATAACAATATGTTAACACTTGTAGTTCTTGTGTCCATTTTGACCTTAAATGCCAGATTTTAAAAGCATTGGCAGCAAATTTGGTGAGAAGAAATGAAAATTAAAAACAGTTCAATAAGACTTGTGTCTGAACCCAATGAATTTGAGAAATAATGTGAATGTCCTGCTCATAAGGGGCACTAGAAACGGTATTTATCTGCATGACAATGACCTGAGTTGGCCTGGCAGTGCTGAGCAAAAATAACCCAAATAGGTGGCAAAAAGTTGATGGATTTGATGCTTTCATGGTCAAAAACAGAAACTACAAATTTTCTGAACTGTAATAAAGCCAGGATACTTTTTTTTAAAAAAACAAATACTTTATGCTTCATTAATAGATGATTTTAAAATATATTTTTAGATATACAATACTATGCATAAGTCTAGGCACGTGAAAAAAAAATCTGTAAAGCAAAGATGCTTTCAAAAATAATGAAATGAAAAATTTCTAAGTATCAAAAAATTACTATAAAAAGCAGTAAACAGTAAATCAAATCAACATTTGCTGTTAGCACCCTTTGCCTTTAAAACCACATCAGTTCTCTGAGGTACACTGTCGTGCAGTTTTATAAGATCAGCTGGTAGGTGGTTCCAAGCATCTTGCAGAACTTGCCACAGTTCTTCTGCACACTCTGGCCATCTCACTTGCTTCTGTCTCTCCAGGTAATCCAAATAGCTTTGATGATGTTCATATCAGGGCTCTATAGAAGCCATACCATCTTTTGTAAAACCCCTTGTTCTTCTTTTTGCAGAAGATAATTCTTCATGACCTTGGCTGTGTGCCTGGGGCCATTGTCCTGTTGCAGAATGAAGTTAGGCCAGATCTGTCACCTCCCTGATGGCATTGCATGATTGATAAGAATTCAGTATTTCAATATTAAGGATTCCATTAATTCTGAACAGATCATCAATTCTATTTGCAGAAATGCAGCCCCAAAGCTGCATGGAGCCTCTGCCACGCTTCACTCTTGGCTGCTGACCCTCATCCATGCAGTGCTCTTCTATGGACAAACTGTCTCCTGTTATGAGACAAATTTTTCAAATTTTGACTTGTCAGTCCAGAGCACTTGCTGTCATTGCTCAGTATCCCAGTCCCTGTGATTTTGTGCAGAGCCTTGGAGCAATGTCTCTTTGGCAGCAACTCCATGAAAATCACTTCTGGCAAGACTTCTCTGGATTATAGAGGGCTGCACTTGAGTACAGAGCTGATAGCAATGCTGGATTTCTTCCAATTTAGATGGGATATCAGTTTGATGCATCTCTCATCTGCTTCAGTTTCCATGGCCACCCACTGTGTTTCTGATCCTCAATCTTGTCCATTTCTTAATGATTCTGTAGAAGAGCTTAGCCAGCAGATATTGAAACTCTTGCCTGCTATGAAAATTCTGCTTGGGAGAGACCTTGTTGATGCAGGATGACTACCGTGCGTCTTATTGCTATGTTCACTCGTCATAGTTATAAGAATTCATGATTTGAAGGTTAAAATGTCACATCTGCCACACCCTCACTTTCTGTTTGGTTGTACTTCACCTAGTTCAATTCCTTCTTCACCCTGTTTGTTTCAGTTTATCAGTTTAGTTCATTCAACTCATTATGTCATTGATCAATAGCACCTGTTTGTTTTCTTGTTTAATCATGCACTGGGCTATATATCTAAAAAGTAATCATTTTTATTTGAAAAGTGGTTTATTACTTAATATGTTACTTTCTTTATCAAAATACAAACATTTCTCTGTAACATTTACTCTTCTGGAAAATTAATGCTTGAAAATCTAAAATTTGCCCTTCCTAGCACACTAATCCTGAAGACCAAAAAAATAAACATTCAAAACAAAACTTATACAAAAAAAAATATCTAAGGTGCCCAAGTCATTTTGCACAGTACTGTACTTTTCACCCCCCTTAGTGTTTGTTGTTTCAGAGACATTCGGAAATATCGCTGAAACCCGGCATCTTTGACATGCAGAAGCATCTAAAGCAGCTGGGGTGTTGCTGCATAGCTTCAGCAACCCCATTCAATCTGATACCTTGCATCATCTGTGTGCATCTTGTATGTGACCGTGTGGGTTTCTCCCAGGCTTTGTGTTATCCAGAATAATAACATTTTAAGAATGTAGTTTCCACACCCTCCCTCAATATAATTTACAATATTTCCAACCTTCTTAGAAATGTTCAATGTCAACAGAAACTATCTTTTGCTGGTTAACTATTTCACACTAAAACATTTACTTTGCTTGTGAAATTTCCTTGCACTAGTCCTTCTACAAAAAGGTGGGATTTAAAGTTCTTCACAAATGACATCAGTGCTTCGATTGAGATTCCACCTTTCATCAAGGTCTGGTACTTCTGCATCAAAGACCACCGTTCATGTTCCAGAATCGATAATCGTACATCTCTACAAAAAGACAGCACAAAAGAAAGGCCACTTGCTGATGCACATATTCAAAGTCTGCAATTCAATTTACTTAAGACACTCCAAGAAGAAATGTCTGTAATAAAGCTCCCAAATGGCATAACTTCATCAAAAAAAAACTATTTAGAGTACAGTGGACCATTCACCACAGAAGTATACAGATATAGTTTTGTCAACAGGGGCCTTAAATGGAAAAAAATGCTAAGAATTTATGCTAAATCCTTAACATATTGCTCATGATTGCTCAATCAGAATATTGTGTAGAATTCCAAGCACCATATTTTGGAAAGATGGCTGACACCCTAGGGTGAGCAGAGAGAGGTTGCCATTTAAGAGCACTGAATTTTAAAGAGGGACCACAGGATACTGTTCACAGAAGCTGCTTCATGTAAAACAAGCATAACTCAATCTTGATTGTCAATTAAGTTGTATTCATCTGAGCAAGTGGACAATATTCCCTTGAAGATGGTGAAAATGCTATGGAGAATGAAGAACTGAGTCATCACTTACCGGAGTTACCAACCTGTACCCTTCTCTAAAGCTACAGGTCTAATTATCTGGTTGGTCTAATCAAATGGGAACCTGAGGATTTTGACAGTGAGTGACTGCACAAAAAAACTGGCATAAAAAAATCAACACAGAAATTGTTGGAGCAACTCAACAGGTCAGGCAGCATCTATGGAGGGGAGTAAAGAGTTGATGTTTCAGGCACACCCCCTTCATTGGGACTGGCAAGAAGCAGAGGCCAGAATCAAAAGATTGGGGTGAGGAAGGGATGCAGCATAAACTGGCAGGTGACAGGTGAAATCAGGTGAAGGGGAAGGTAGGAGTGATGAAGTAAGAAGCTTGGAGGTGATAGCTGGAAGAGATAGGAGGCTAGCGGAGCAATCTAACAAGAAAGGACAGTGGACCATGTAAGAAAGGGAAGGAGGAGGGACACCAGAGGGAGGAGATAGGCAGGTGAGAAGAGAGAGGGTGAGAAAGGAACTAGAATGGGAAATAGGAAAAGAGAGAAGGGGGAAGGGGGAGAAATGACTGGGAGTTAGCAAAATTGATATTTATGCCTTCAGGCTACCCAGATGGGACAAGGTGTTGCTTCTACATCCTGAAAGTGGTCTCATCATGGCAGTAGAGGAACATGTCAGATGGGAATAAAAGGTCAAATTGAAATGATGGCTACCAGGAGATTCTGCCTTCAGACAGAATGAAGGTGCTCAATAAATCGGTTCCTGAATCTACATTGGGATTCACAGATGTAAAGAAGGCTGCTCCAGGAGCACCAGAAGACCCCAAAAGTCTCACAGGTGAAGTGTTGTCTCACCTGGAAAGCCTGTTTGGAACCTTAAATATGGTGAGAGAGGAAGTGTAGGTGAAGGGTATAGCACTTGTCACACTTGAAGGGACAAGTGCCAGGAGGGAGGTCAGTTGGGAGGGATGAGTGAACAAGGGAGTCATGTAGACAGCAATCACTACAGAATGGTGCAGGGAGTGGGGGAGGGAAAAGTGTGCTTAGTAGTAGAATCCTATTGTACAGTAGATGGCAGAAGTTATTAAGAATGACGTACTGGATACATAGGTTCGTAAGTGGTAAGACAAGGACAAGGGGAACCACAACCTTGTTTTGACAGTGAGAAGATGGGATGTGCTGGAAATGGAGGAGATACAGGTGAGGTCACGACAGGATGTGACAGGACTGCAGAACTTTAGCTTGATCTGATGGTTGTGGGTTTACTGAATCATGCTGCTTCACCTGTTGATACAGCTTCAACAAGTTGGCACTTCAATGTTAGCCTTGGCTCAGTTCTTAGGGCGCTCCTATACACATCTCTGAACCAGGATGGAATTTTAATGCTAGCATGAAAGAAATGATCATTCACAAGTTTATAGATTATCACTAATTAATCAATCCAAAATACAAAGCCAATCCTGAAAGCATCAGAATGCACTAAACACCCATCTAATTCATGAACATACATATAAACTTTACTGTGCTTTATCCATTGATCATTGAATTTTTTCTACTCCTCCAAAAGGTTTAGTATTCTACTTAGGTGTCACCAGCATATCTTTTCAAGGACATAGATATGACAATGAATGATGGTCTTGTCAACTCTATTCACATTGCTCATGTAAGACTGGAGCAAAACATATTAGATGCAATAACAATCTTCCAGTGGATGTGATTAAGAGTGGGAATTTAAAAGACATCACTTCTACCATTAAAAGACATCTCAAAATGAAACAATTACAATTAAAGCATCAATAAATGAATGAATTCTTTACTTACTTTCCCAGTTTTTCAGGTTTGATCAAAACATTGAAGTAACTCTTTTTTAATTGTTCTACAATCATTCCGAACACATCTGGAGTGGTTGCAAAGTTGGCCAGATGATCAATGATGAGCTGAAACAGAAGCTGGTGAAAAGAGGTTACTTAAATGATTTATCTGTAGAATTTGGCAAGCATTGTATATTGGTATAAGAAATACAATCCACTTTGTTTAGTTTGTTTTATTCCCTTCTTTAGCTTAATATCAGAAATTGCACAACACTCCCATGTAAGAAAATATCCAAACTCAAACTAGAACTCAGGTCCCAGGGACAAGATCAAGATTCCGATCTCTACAGTCCATGTTCTCAGATTCATCAAAATGCTCACATACTTCAGCTTCAAAACACAAATCATTATTCCCTGTGCTTCTTTGGAAAGGGTGGAGGAGGGTAGTGGTGCTAAGGGAGTTCATTTTAGACCGTGGAAGAGAACGATTAATAAAAATGTGAACAAATTTAGCTGGAATACACAAACCACACGTCAGAGTTAGAGAAAAAGGGCCACAAGGAGCAATTAATTTTTTTTTGCAGTCCTTTTTTCAGCTGTGGGCTTTACTAGCACAGCTGGCTTTTATCACCTTGAGGCAGTGCTAGTAAGCTATTGATCCACTGCAGTCTTTCTGGTGAAGGTGCACCCACAATACTGCCAGCTAAGGAGTCCCAGTACTTCAATACAGCAATAACAGAGGAAATACTAATAAACACTAAAATAGCAATTAGAAGGCTAGAAAACACCAATGACATTTCATTAGACTTAAAGAACCACAGACAATACCCCCCAACCCATGTTATGGAAGGTTTACAGTCCTAGAAAAACCATCCATAGACATTTTCTGTAACACAAAACCCCTATTTACATACATTCCTTCAGGATGTCACTCAGTACTGTAGGTTTGGATATAACATCACCCAAGCAATTTGGTTGGCAGTCACAGTGGAATCCCTCCTTTGTCACACGCTCTCTATTCAAGGACAATGTGACAGATCTCTTGATGTGCAAGGTTCACAGATTAGGAAGTGGGGAAGTTAGGGAACTAAGGAATCATCCCTAGTTCATCTCATAGGGATGAACTACGAGAACTGGAATTCAGAGTGGAAAGATGATTTGGAAGGAGCATAAGGGCTTGAAGGGTTAAAGTGCAGGGATAGTGTAAGCAGAGTAAACGTTAAGGGACTTCTTTAAGAAGCTACGGCAGTTCCCCATAACGCATAACGCAGAGAATATGCCTCACAGGTAAAGAGCATGGCAGCACTGCATTCTTGGGACAGCTGTTCATGTTTCTGGACTGGAGAGGGTTTGGCAAAGGAGGTCCACCCTATCTCTTCACTACATTAAGTGACTAAAACTATAAATTGACAAAAGGTTTCTTTTGCATTCTGTGTTTACGTCCATAGGGATGAATTTTACACCATATCTCAAATATTTGTTATGACTTGTGAAGGAGGTACAAGAACCTCAGGCCACACACCACCAGTTTCAGGTACATTTATTTCCTCTCAACCATCAGGCTCATGAACCAGAGATAACTTCATTCACCCCATCACTAAACTGATTCCAGAACCTATGGCCTCATTGTCAAAAACTCTACAACTCATTCTCGATATTTACTGCATATTTATTTATTATTATTTTGTTTTTCTCTTTTAGTATTTGCACAGTTTGTTGACCTTTGCATGTTGGTTGTTTGTCTTCTTGGTTGTGTAAAGATTTTCCATTGATTCTACTGTGCTTCTTTGTATCTACTGTGAATGCCCGCATGAAAATGAATCTCAGGGTAGCCAGTGGTGACATATGATAATTAATAACTTTAATAAATTTACTTTGAACTTCGAATTGCATCTGGGCAAATTCCTGAAACCCAATGGGGCCTGCTTTTCAATGTCCCTTCATGTCAGGAATAAGGAACTACAGTTGAGTGAGAAACAGTGTTTTTAGTTAAGTATATAACTAATAATGGAACTCAGACTGAATTACATACCCCAAGTTTGTGGTTAAATCCTTTCACTTTGATGACTAATCCATGCTCTTCAGCCACTAGTTTATACTCCAGCAGTGCAACATCAGCTTCATATGCAGGTTCAGCAAGGTTGTGAGCCACAATATTTACGAATAAATCAAACAGCACCAAGCTAGGGGAAAATAAAGAGATGTATATAATTAAATTGAACTGCACAATCCACTAAATTGCTAAAATGACTTAACAATTACATTTTTTCATAACTTCTACAAATTGGCCTTTTGAACAAGTAATAGAAATTCATTAAGTTGTTTTCACACACACTGAAGGCAGTGGATAAAAATAGACATTAACCTTGAATCTTTGAAATTGATCTATCAGAACGAGGTGGTCATTTTGTTCACGAGTCAATAACAAAACTGGAAGTGCTTGCAGTTGTACATGATTTCCTTGAACTCACTTGCTCCGTTATCAGTCCTCAGAAGCTGTCACTGCTTGATAGTATAAAAAGCAGTACAATGTGCTCTCCCCACAGATTTTTATTGCACATTATTAAAAGTTCAGCTGTAATACTATTTCTCTCTTATTAGTGTTCTTTGCTAAATATAAACATGAATTTCATGTTTACATTTCATGTAAACATGAACCCTGTATGATCTAATTTATGATCAATTTATGACAATTTATATTAGTATATTTACACTGATTAGTTAAACTCTTACTTTTCTGCAGATTGATGGATGTGAGACGATATCAAGTGGAATCGGATATAACCTGTAAAGTAATAATTTATGAGATCTTTAAAAGCAATAATACATACACATTACTGTAAATAATAATATCCAAATATTTTAAAAAATAAAAAATAAACGATATTTCCCTTCCATTTGTTGCAATAGGTTTTACTAATTAGATTATAACCATAAATCTGTTACTTATTTGACATTTATAAAATTATTTCACAAGGACACACATTCTGCAAGAATATTACAAGTAGAATAATTCTTGACTGACACCTGCATTGCATGGACAATGGACAGGAGACTTGCTGGAATTTGGAGCAAAAACAAAATAACATGCAGGAAGAACTCAGCACGAAGGTTAAGCAGCAACACTGGAGGCAAAGGGATGGTTGAAATTTTGAACCAAGACCATCTGTCAGCCCTGAGAGTGCAGGAGAAAGGTATCCAGTAAAAATAAAAAGAGGGGTGAGACAGAGGCTGGTTGTTGGTATTAACTGGAACAGGGACAGATTGAGTGAGGGAGAGGTAGGTAGGGCCAGTCAACCGTTGACACCAAGACTGGCTGGTGATAGGTGGAACAATTCAAAAAAAGGAGAACCATAAAGAAATATAGTATTGTGCAAAAGTCTTGGGCACCCAAGAACTTTTATATACATTTTATTTTAGATGTTTATTTTTTGTTATCTGCATTAGTATGTCAGTAGAAACGAGGAAATTTTTGACTTCCAAACACTTATTTTCCAAAATAAAATTAAATGCCACAGAGAATTTCCGGTACTGCATTAAAGAAAGTAACATATTAAATATTAGACCACTTTTCAAATAAAAACTCAATTACTTTGTAGGCATTAGCACTATGCATGATTAAACAAAAGTAACAAACAGAATGCTTATAATCAGTGACAATGAGCTGAGTGAAATAAACTGATTAACTGAAACACAAACAGGGTGCAGAAGGAATCAAACTGGGCAAAGGACAACCATACGAAAAAGTGAGGGTGTGGCAGATGTGACATCTTAACCTTCAAATCATCAATTCTTACACCATAGCAAGAGCGAGCATAGCAACAAGAAACAAGGTGGTCATCCTGCGTTAGCAAGGTCTCTCCCAAGCAGAAATTTTGTGGCACACAGGAATTTCAAGATGTGCTGTCCAAACTCTTCTAAAGAATCACAAAGATATGGGCAAGATTGAGGACCAGAAACACAGTTATTAGCCATAGAAATTGAGTGCAGCAGACAAGATATACATCAAGCTGATGTCACTCCTATATTGGAAGTCGTCTAGCATTGTTATCAGCTCTGAATACACAGAAACCACTGGAAACCAAGGACATCCCTTTACAGTCCATTGAAGTCTTCTCAGAAATGGTCTTCATGGAAGAGTTGTTGCCAAAAAGCCATTCCTCTGAAGTGGAAACTAAGCTAAGAGACTTGCCTCTGCACAAAAACACAAGGTCTAGTGTGCTGAACAATGGCAGCAAGTGCACTCAGCTGATGAATCAAAATTTCAAATTTTTGGCTCAAACAGGCAACAGTTTGTCCATAGAAGAAATGGAGAGTGCTAGATGAATGCATGTCTGCAGAGAACATGCAACACCATCAGGGAGGCATTTGACTGGGTGGTCTCAACTTCATTTTGCAGCAGGACAATGACCTCAAACACAGGGCCAAGGTCATAAAGAATTATCTTCAGCAAAAATATCAAGGAGTTCTGCAGCAGATGGTATGGCCTCCACAGTGCCCTGATCTCAACACAGAGGCTGTCCTGAGTCAGAAGCAAGCCAGACAGCCGGAGTCTGCAGAAGAAATGTAGCAAGTAGTCCAAGATGCTTGGACAACCCACCAGCCATTTTTCTTATAAAACTGCATGACAGTGTACCTAGGAGAACTGATGCACTTTTAAAAGGCATAGTGTGGTCACATAAAATATTGATCTGATTTAGGTTTTAATTTTAAACTACTTACTGCTTTTTATTGTAACTTTGATATTTAGAAACTTTGTTATTTTTGAAAGCATCTTCTCTTTACTTACTTTTTTAACATGTGCCCAAGACTTTTGCACAATACTGTTTATAGACACAATGATGGCGAGAGGAAAGGTAGTGAAGGAGGCTGGTAAGTGCTCAGTGGGATCAGGATCAGGTAAGGAAGAGATGATAGGCAAACAGAGCCAAGTTGAGAAAGGTGATGTTTGGTGATGAGGTAGGAGGAAACAAAGACATCCTACTGGAACACAAAGTGAGTGAGCTATCCAAAATTAGAAAACTCATTGTTCATACTATTGGGCTGTAGTCTATCCAAATGTAATACAAGGTGCTGTTCTTCCAGTTTGGCCACACTACGATAGCGAAGAATGTTGATATCAGTGTGGGATTGGAAAAAGGACTTGAAAAGACATGCAACCAGCCTTTGAAGGTAGAGTGCAGAACTTTTTCCACCATCACAGAATTGTGGCTGCACCTCTTACTTAATGCAAATTAAAGCAAAATATCCACAAGGAAACTTACCTTTAGGAATCTGAAACTTTGTGTCTTTTTTGTACCATAAGCATCCACTCTTAAAATTTAAGATTTTCACTGGATACATGGTATCAGTACAATCAGAGCTCTTCAGTGTAAAGTCAGTTGCTGGGTATAAAGAAAGCATTATTTTAACACTTGGATCTGGGAAGGTTAATAATTATTATCTTATATTATTAGTGAATATTTTATTTTGTAAATTTAGTTAGCTGTATGACTAAGATAATTTAAAAACTTGACTCACCTATGTATTCGTTCTTTTCTGGCAAGTGAAGGGCAGGATTCAAAGGGAAATCATTTGCCCATGTTTCAGCCCAATGTCTGTCAATTTCTATTAACACAGAATGAAGATATCGTTTCAAATGATCAACTACTTAAGGAAAACTACAATTCTTCTTCTGGCAGCAAGTTCCAGGCATCAATCACACTGTTTTTAAAAAAAAACTCAATTCCCCTTTGAAACTCCTTCCTCTAGCTGAAATCAATGTTTTCTTATTTCTGATACCCTCAATATGGGAAAGATTCATACTATCTACTGCGTCATTGATTTATAATTTTATATACCTCTCAAGTCACCACTCAGCCCCCTTCACTTCAGGGAAAACAAACACAATCTATACATTTCTTTTCATACCTGAAATCAACCAATCCAGGCAACATGCTGCTGAATCTCCTCTGCATTTTCTCTAGCACAACCACCTGCTGCTACAGTGTGGCAGTTAGAACTGCACCCAATATTCCATTGCAGTTTAACTAACATTTCATAAGTTTGCAATATAACATCCCAACTTTTACATTCCGTGCCCCAAACTATGAAGGCAAGCTTTCTTCACCACCCTATCTACATATATTGCCACTTTGAGGGAACTATGAACTCAGAGCCAAGGTCCCTCTATTCACTGAAATTCTTCCCATCCTTTGTGCATCCTACCCCAATATGACCTCCCCAAATACAACACCTCAAACTCATCTGGATTAAATTCCACCTTCCTTTGACCTGCAATGTCGCTGTATTTCTCTTTTCACTGCTGCCTAACCAGTTGATTGTTTCTACCATTAGATTTTGAGATATTCTATTCTAGCATTTATATTTCATAACATTTTCTAAGCACCCTATTTCATTTATTTCCTTAGAAATTTCTACCATTCCAATGATACACTGAGTTACTCTCCTATTATTTGACATTTTACCTTCAACACTATATGACGTCCCAAACCACCGCTCTGTGAGAGTACATTTTCCTCCATTCTTGGGAGAAAGGAGAATCAAATTTGCTTTCTGTGGGGTCAGTTGGGAAATAGCAGCAGCAATAACCTGGGAAAAAAAAATATTGATGGCTCAGGCAGACTTCCTCTAGCACAAAAGAGACTTAATCTATATTGAAATAAAGAAAATGCAAACCTACATTACAAAAGATTTCAAATGAATTGAAACAATGCAGTTCATCCTGAGCGACATAAACAATGGTTTTCTTTTCAATTCCAATTATTTATTGAAAAATTGTTTAGAAGAGTTGTCTTTCCAGATTTTTGGGTAACGCTTTCCAATGTACAATAGAAACTGCACCTTCTGTTGTATGCATGCACACACAAACAAACAATTTTGAAATAAAATGTACACTATATAAATTAATAAGTATTAGAGAGGTGCTGGCACAGCCATCAATGGCCTTGTACATCAATGTAATAGGTCTGATAACCCCAACTGCTTTATGATGGAAACAATATGGCCAGGGAAAATCATCAAGTACTTCACAAAGAAGCAATAATTTTTTTAAAAACTGTCCCCTTTGCTAAATACACTCATGCTCTGTAAAAATGACAATTTAGATCCAAGAAGGAGTTCATAAAGGAAATAGAAACAAAAAACATAGCAACCCTGTAAAGCAAAAGCTTTGCTTAAGTTGTTTTCCAACAAAGAGATGAAATCGGAGGATTACTGTGTTTGAAACTAATCATCTCAGACTCTTCCCAGCTAAATAGTTCCATAAAATATTTTATATCTTCAGCCTCCTGAATAGCAAATGTACTATAAAGACCAATTGAAACAATCCTTTTCAAAACATTTTCAGCTCTTTCAAGAGAAATAGAAATCATTTTATGGGCAATAGGTGTGAAGAAAACATAAGAAAAGAATAATTAGTGGAACCAAACTGCATCTCTGTGACATTCAGTGTATAGATCACATACAAGAGTAACTCATGTTTCTTCTATATATTATTTTGCAATGTGCATCTTCTGTGTGTAAATGCAACATACATTTCAAAGAACCTGCCAAGTTAAAGAAACTGCACTTTAAAAGGAGGAAAGTCACTGCCTCACCCTAATGTCAATTTCAAGGAGTGCCCCTTGAGATTTTAAGAGTTATCTCAAAATTATCTCTTTTAAAAGAGTACCTCTTAAAATTTTTATGAGTAGCATTACAGTTAAGATCCTTTCACATTGAACAATTGTAAAAAGGCAATTTCTTCCAATAGTTCAATAAAATCTGTAGCATAATTACATAACAAGTAATAACACATTAATATTTACCTCAGGCTTGTACTCAAACAGTAACTGGTCTCCAGTGAGAAAATCTTCTTTTTTAAAAAGCTGCATATTTTCACAAACATTTTCTACGAAATCGATTGGATCAGTCTAAGAAAAAATATCAAAAGGTGAAGATTGTATTTCTATGATTAATTAATTAGCAATAACTAAAGAGTGAGAGAAAGATGGAAATGGTACACTTTATACCTGCTCCTGGTAATGGAATTCATTATCTTCAATTTTTTGAATCTCTTTATAAATTCTGGGGAGAAAAGTAAGCATTATCAGGTAATTAACAAAAGTATTTATTACTCCAAAGAACACATTAATTCCATACTAAATATTTAGTAGATAAAGACAACTTCTAATACGGTACAAAAATTTCTAAACTCAATCCTTTGTCTTTACCAAGTTAAAACTGAACCTTGGAAGAAAGCTCCCATTGTAAACCTCTGATGAAAAGTGATACAATGGCAAATACAAATCTGGGTTGAGAAAAGATATCGGAATTAGAGGTTTAAATTACAAGAAACCTGGCTATACTACTTAGAGCCCTACAGAATACAAATTTCATAAACATATTATAACGTAATATTCTGTGAAGATAATTCAACAATTTTATTTCAAATTAAAATATAATAAACTGACAAAAATCTCTTCCTTACTGAAAGGATAATAAATACTCCTTGCTTTTATGGCAGGCTGGTGAAATTATTCAGTCAAACATCTGAAATGGGTGGAACACAGGTTTGTGACTGGGATGACAGATTAACAATTTTCTGCTGGGTAAATGAAGTAGGATAGGGATCAGTACTCTTCATTTGTAACAATCAACATTCCCTTCCCTTGCATCCATGGATGAGCACTGTGTCAAATGTTTGTCATAAAGACTGATGATATTAAGAGTCACATGAAAGAACAAGAGCGTTGCCAGTGATGGCAAATTGTACCTCAAAACTAGTTTCAGGAAAAGCAGCCATATATTAATAGAAAGGAAAAAATGTCACTTTTTGATAATAAGGCAAAGTTAACCTTCATACAGTAGATTTTCTTCACATTTGGAAGAACATAATGACATGCAGCATTTTCTGTGAATGTCTTATGAGCTGAAATAAAAATAAGCCATAATATGAAAGAAATATCACCTCTCCTGAGGTCCAAGAATCTGTAACATTTTCATGTATTGAAACACAATATGTGCAACCTATATTAAAAAAAGCAAGTGTTATTATACAGCAAACTAAATCAACTGCTGTTTAAAAGATCCATAATTTGTGATTGGAAGAATAATAAATCTCTCAAGATATATCATTACTGAGTACAGTTGGCCATAAACTGTTAAATGTAGAAAACCAAAACTCTACCAGCAGGCTTTTGCATGATCTGTTAATACAATCAATGTATGAAGTGAACTGTCAGATTTTTGAGCACATCAGTAAAAAAGTGTACACATTTTTTTGAATGAGGTATAGCTGAGTTTTTAAAAACAGCATACAAAAGAGTACTGCGAAACAAACTGAGCTTGGATGTGTGTGTGTGTGTGTGTGTGTGTGTGTGTGTGTGTGTGTGTGTGTGTGTGTGTGTGTGTGTGTGTGTGTGTGTGTGTGTGTGTGTGTGTGTGTGTGTGTGTGTGTGTGTGTGTGTGTGTGTGTGTGTGTGTGTGTGTGTGTGTGTGTGTGTGTGTGTGTGTGTGTGTGTGTGTGTACACACTCACACTATTTGGTTTTCTATAGTGATTAAATAATGAATAACAACCACAATGAATGATCAGTCAGTCAATCTAGAGAAAATAATCCATCAGAGTCACTGAGCGCATCGGGCTGGTTTTCTTCCCTGAGCACGATAACCCCTAACCCCTGCACCCAATCTCAAGACATTCCTTTTCAGCTGACCTCAAAACGTGGGCCAATACTCAAAAATTGACAATGAGAATAATTTGCCTTTGATTCAATAAGGTTAGGAGATTTGAATTAATTCCCACTGGACAGGAACAAAGGAGAGAAAACACTGCATACAAAATTAATAGCTAAATAATTACTACTGTTGTTACCTCATAGAACTGCTGATAGCCTTCATCAGTTAACGTAATAGAGATGTTGAACACAGAATATGTTGAATTTTGTTCAAATCCAGTTTCACCATTTCCACCAAATAAGGCAAGAGCCAAGCACCTAGAAAAGAACTCCTATTTCAGTTGAGCTTGGAGACTAAAGATCTAACAAAACAACTTTAATAAGGAAGTTTAAAACACAGATTAAGATCTTTGTCAAGTTTGGCTATGCTTGTTTAATTCACAGAAGCATAACCAGAGCTAAAGACTTGTATTCTCCTACCTGTGTCCAGTTCTGGTCGCCTCACTATAGGAAGGATGCGGAAGCATTGGAAAGGGTACAGAGGAGATTCACCAGGATGCTGCCTGGTTTAGAGAGTATGGATTATGATCAGAGATTAAGGGAGCTAGGGCTTTACTCTTTGGAGAGAAGGAGGATGAGAGGAGACATGATAGAGGTGTACAAGATATTAAGAGGAACAGATAGAGTGGACAGCCAGCGCCTCTTCCCCAGGGCACCACTGCTCAGTACAAGAGGACATGGCTTTAAGGTAAGGGGAGGGAAGTTCAAGGGGGATATTAGAGGAAGGTTTTTCACTCAGAGAGTGGTTGGTGCGTGGAATGCACTGCCTGAGTCAGTGGTGCAGGCAGATACACTAGTGAAGTTTAAAAGACTACTAGACAGGTATATGGAGGAATTTAAGGTGAAGGGTTATATGGGAGGCAGGGTTTGAAGGTCGGTACAACATTGTGGGCCAAAGGGCCTGTAATGTGCTGTACTATTCTATGTTCTATGTTTTACAGCTTCCACTGGACCTGGATAAAGGAACAGAGCAGCAGCTGTAAGACATGACATCATAATGCTTCCAAAATCAGTCTTCAGCCTTCAAACCAGTAGAACATGGAAGATATAGTTAGGTGTCAATTTAATTCCCTTATTTGCCTTAAAAGATTTTTTTTTTTTTTAAAAAAGGTAGTTAGAACTTTGTCACAAGTTTATGCAATACAAATGTCATTAATTTCAATGGCTCTAAAGGTTAAGAATACAATCCTTCATATTGCATCTTGAACCAAAGCAACCAAGCCATCTGGATTACAGATTAACATTGAGAATGAATCATTCATAGTAGATTTGGGCTATCAGGATGAGAAAAACAATGGAAAAACTAACTGGGTAATTCACAAGATTACCAAGGATCATGCTACGACAACTGAAAAAGTCTTCCAAAATTTAAATTTTGCTTACTAGAATCAATACTAAGAGCAGATAATGAGGGATGTTACATTGATTAATATTGACCAAAGTTGCAAGAAGACATGAAAATGAGAAAGGTGAAGTCAGAAAGTTATTTGCCTCAAGATCAGTGGTTCCCAAATGGATGATATCGCTCCCCTGGGCGATGTGAGTTTCTAACTGGATGATAAAGATAAAGGAGATGGTGGGAGGGGACTTGGTAGCAAGGAGGTCAGCTTAAGGATTACATGCTTAATTTAAGAAATAAATTACTCTTAGCATTTTATTCTCAGTGTCTTATAATGAATCACAATGACCACTTAATCACCTCATCTCTTGCTAACCCACCATTCTCTTAGACTTTGTTCAAGGCACATTATAGTCCATGAATCAATGTGGCACTTTTGTATTTGACACATTATGAGAAACACGGACTGAGGAAATGGTGTTTTTTCTGGGCCTGATATGCACTTCATTGCTGTTCACTACTGTAGTTCCCATATACTACATATGCAGTTCCCATACAGTTGTCGTTCAGTCATTAAGTTGAGTCCGACTCTTTGTGGCCTTTTCATGGCAAGATATGATTTCTTTTGCACAGATACTGCTGCTGCCAAGGTTGGGACCCAGCTGGGTTTGAACTCAGGACCATCTGCCTTGAAGTCCAATGCTAATGCCACTACACCGCCAGTCGGTGTTGCAATTCCTGTGAATTAGGGTATGACATACAAAGGGTTAAAGTTCAGGCCATAGCTACAGGATCAGTTCAGCATTGAGGCAAGTAAAGCCTCATGGAGTAGAGAGCTGAATACCAGTTTATCCTTTGCCCTCAGCCTTGATGCCTTAATCTTAAATCTGGTTCAGCACTTGGAATCAGCTAAAAATGGGTTTGTTTCTCACTCTTGGGCCTGGACTCCACCACTTCTATCCAGCCTGAAGTCTGCTCTAGCAATGGGTTTCACAGCCATACTTGCATTCTTTATAATCAAGTTAGCCGAATCCTTCAGGATACCACAAAAATGCCAGGTCAGACTGTTCAAAACCATGTCCTTAACAGATGAAACAGCTAAGAATGTGGAAGATACATTGTGCAATATACTTAGCACAACAGAATTTGCTCTGGCAATTGGATGAGTCAATTGGAACTGGAAAATAAAAAATTCCAGAGCAGATTTTTGATCTCCAAGTTTAACAAAATAAAATCTTCAGGCAAAAATCAATCTTTTTTTATACCATGTGGTGTGGGCTTATCAACCATTATGAATGATGCACAAATCATTAAGTACTGTTATCACAGCAGTAAACAAAATCATCCCATGCTCTCAGTTCTCAGCTATTTTGAGAGCTTTGTATTGAAAATGACAAAGTTTATAGGCTTGCTGTTGCACACAGAAGTCCGATAGCTCTCAAAATGGCCCGCAATGCTTTTATTCACGTTTTGAAACTGATAAAATTCTTTGAAGACTCGAATGCTTCATTCAGTAAACAACTCAAGAATGTTAGGCATGGCATTCTTTATTTGTCAGAAAAGTAATCTGAATTTTATCAAAGTCAAATGATTTGTCTCCACATTTCTGTCCAAGTTAATCTTACTTAAGTGCAACAATGACCATCAAAACCTTTTCCAACTTCCAAGCTTCTGAGTTGGAAGAGAAAGAAAGAACAAATACCAGATGATGATCTTCAAGAGCAGTATACTGTGCCCTCTTGGGTCAGCTGCATAAAGAGGCGTCTGAGAAACTTAAGGTTCTTCACTCAATCCAAACTCTTGAACACTTGTAATGATGAATTAACACATTTAAGCATCTTCCTCCAAAACAGAACAAGGACAAACAGTAACTGGAGTAGCCTGTTCACATGGAACTAGTATCCATTCATCAAAATGGTACTTTTGGAGAAAAAAGGGAATAGATCAGAGGAATACACACAGTTGTCATGGACTTTTATCAGTCTTTCTCAACCAAAAGCCCTGTAAGAACCATGCGATCTGCAATCTGCTTGAGGGTCAGATCAGTAGTGTTCAGTTCTGACAATCAGTAAAATGCAAGAGGTCCAGGTACGACCTTCAGAAAGCCATGTCACAAGCAAAATGGCAATCCAGACCAAACATGAATCACTGAAGGATGCTTGGCAGCTGTAGCCGGGCTTGAATACCATCACCTTCTACAAACTGAAAGCAAGTGACGTAGATGACAACAGGACTTCATTCTCAAATGAGATCAACGCCTTCTGTACCTGTTTTGATTGTCAAAACATGGAGGCACCTTTATGAACTCCCAAGGCCCTCAGAGATCATGTCATTTCAGTTTTTGTCGCCAATATGAAAGCATCCTTCAGGAGGGTGAACCCATCAAAAGCATCCAGCCCAAATGGGGTACCCGAGCGAGTACTAAAGACCTGTGGTGGTAAACTGACTAGAGTGTTCACTGATATCTTTAATCTCTCACTTCAGCAGCAAGGTACTGCCCGCTTCAAGTAGGCTTCAATTACACCAGTGCCTAAAAAGAATGTGCTTAGCTACCTCAATGAACATCATCCAGTAGCACTTACAACCACTGTGATGAAGTGCTTTGAGAAGCTGGGGATGAAACATATCAACATCTGCCTGAGAAGCCACTTGGATCCATCCTAATTTGCCTATCATCACAAAAGGTCAACAGCAGATGCCATTTCATTGAATTGAGGATGCATATATCAGCATGCACTTCATTGACTGAAGCTCAGCATTCAATGCTATTATCCCCTCAAAGCTAATCAAATAAACTTCAAGACCTATACCTCTCTACCTCCTTGTGCAATTGGATCCTCTACTTCCTTACTTGCAGATGCTAGTCGGCTTGGATTGGCAACAACATTGCCTACACAATCCCCATCAGCCTCCCCAACAGTGAGCACACCTACACAGAATGCTGTTGCAGGAAAGCAGCATTTATCATCAAGGACCCCACCATCCAGGCTATGCTCCTTTCTTGCTGCTGCCATCAGTAAGGTGGTAGAGGAGTCACAAGACCCACACCAGCAGGTTCAGGAACAGTTACTACTCCTCAACCATCAGGTTCTTGAACCAGACGGGATAGCTTCACTCACCCCTGAACTGTTCCCACAACCTATGGACTCACTTTGAAGGACTCTTCATCTCACGTTCTCAATGTTTATTGTTTATTTATTATTATTTTCCCTTTTTGTATTTGCACAATTAGTTGCCTTTGATGATTGTCCGTCTTGTTAGGGGAGGTCTTTCATTGGTTCTATTGTGTTTCTTTGTGTTTACTCTGAATGAGAAAATGAATCTCAGGGTTGTACATGGTGACATATATGTATTTTGCTAATAAACTTACTTTGAATTTTTGAACTTAATGCTAAATTTTACAGCAGGAAAAAAAATCAAAATTAAGCTTACTGTAAATGTCAGAAGGATTTCAAGCTTTCACATTACACAATAAATTAATCCATGTCAAATTACTAAATAAGGTGAAAGGAATGACAGTTCTCTTTCTAGTATTACATTTTATTTAATTAATTGCATTTAAAAAGTTTCACCTAAAAGTTCGATCATAGTCACCATGATTTGAATGATTTCAAAGGAACTAATTTCAGCACATATCTCAAATCTAAAAGAATAGTTAGTGCTAGTGACAGAAAGTATTTCTTCGCTTCAAATTACTTCATGTAAACCTATTTTGGCATTATTGTGCCTTGTAATGCAAAACGATACTCATTAACCTTTGTATAAACCAAGTGTTCTGAACCACATGACAGAGTCAGATTTATCTTTCCACAGTATTAATTATGAGAATAACAATAAAATTGAAACATCCACCATGCGCCAAGGTTTAAAATTTTTGACCTTCATTATGCCTAATACTTACTTGGAGCGAAGCAGGGACAGGATACTGCCTTTACCTTCATGTCCAATAAGCCATGATATATAATGGAGTGGCTTTATCCTGTTAAAATTATAAACATCATAATACAAGCAAGTAAATACTTACATAATACTAAAACATAAATCAAAAAAGTCAGAAGCAACAATTTGACATTCCTGATTGCAGATTTTCAGATGGAATAAAAATGAAAATTTAAAAAAAGATGTCAACATTAATTAAATATATAATCCCAGCTGTGTATAGGGATAATTTGTAGAAGAACCTTTGAATAAATTAGAGACATAGGAGGCTGCAGATTGCTGTCTCAATGTGAAACAACAGCTATCTATTTGTAACTACAGATGCTGCCTGATCCACTGAGTAACAATGGAAAGACTGGGAATGGAATACAAAACTCAAACAGCCTAAGGAACATGGAAGAGCAAATCTGAGGCAAATTTCTGACATACAAAAACACTAGTACAGTACAGTGGGGGATGTAACTTCACCATAATTAGGATTTGGTCAGTATAAGGCGTGTGGAATTTCAAAAATTACATTTGGTATGGTTTATTTTTTAGGTAATATCTGGGAAGAAGAGAGGGTAGCGATTTGAAATTTACTTTGGAAATGAAGATGACGAGAACACTTGTATGATAGTGATTGTAATTATGTTAATTTAATGCAATATAGTATTGGAAAAAAATACAGATAAAATAGGCTCCAAATTACTGGATTGTTTACTAAGTGTGGACTGGAAGCAACTACTAGAAAGTAAATCAATTCAATGGGAAGCATTCGAAGTTCAAGCAATTCAGGGTATACATGATCTAATAAATAAAACGAACAGGACTATCTATTCTGGAACACCAAGGATAACAAGTCAAAAGGGAAAAATAGCTTACATTAGATGCAGAGCTTAATAAACTAGTGAATTCAAAATGTATAAAAAGCTAAAAGTAAAAATTAAGAGACCAAAAAAAAGAGGATAGAGTAACAATATTTACAACTAAAATCAAAGAAAATACACAAGTGCATAAAAGGGAATAACCAAACCAAGGAGCCCAACAGAGACCAAACAGAGAGCATGTGCAGAGGCAGAATTGGGCAAGGTTTTTAATGACTAAATTGCAACTGTCTTCTAAACCGTAGAGAAAGATCCAGAAGATCTAACTTAAAAATGAAAATTTAGATATCATTAACATAATTCTTAACATATTTCATTAGAAGTGAAATAACACTGAAAGTGAATCAACTGGTGTCTGAATAAAATATATCACTAATGTTGAGAGACAAATCTGTAGAAGGCATAATCATCAGTTTCAGATCAGTCTGGCCAATGGAGTGGTGCTCAAGGATTGGAGATCAGCTAATGTTCCACTGTTGTTTAAAATAAGAATGGGTATAAAGTAATTATGGCTCAATTTGTTTGAGCAAATTAGTGGAATCAAGTCTAAAAATCTTCTTTTAGAAGGAATAGATTAACTTCCAAGATCTGTTAAAGAAGGGTATGCTTGACTAACTTGATTGTTTGAGGAGACAATAAGGAGGAAAGATGATGTGAGAATATATGATGGCATTTACAAGGATTTCAGCAAAGCTTTTGACAAGATTCTGCACAGCTGATGTGTGGAATTCAGGGGACAGCGAAAAATTGGAACTAAACTTGCTCGATCATAGGAAACAACATAATGCTTGAAGGGCATTTTTGTTTTTGGAATGCTATTAGCAGTGGGATCCCACTGATTTCAGCAGTCAGCACCTTGAACAAGGAGTTATAATTTTAAAAGCTTGAGAAGCATATAAATAAGCTAGCCTTACAGTTTATGAAAAGTTTTTAACTGCAGAAAGATATACGTGGTCATAAGAAAACAATAAGTTTTCCCTAGGGTACTTAGCCCCTACTTCCAACCTAGAAATAGGTCAAGAAGTATTGTATGTTAATCGCAAAGCTCATCTTCCAGGGGTTTAATGTGGCAGTAATTGAACCCTTCGGATACTTTTAGAAATGTACTTGAGAGGTAATACAGGCAACCTCAAATTAATAGGGTGGGGTGAAGGGTATGTTCCTAGTAAACAGTCCATGGGCAGGTCAAAGTTATCACAAAAAAAAAGCAAATTCAGGTAGTAATATTCACAACTTTTTATATGTAAGTGCCTTAAAAATATATTTTAGAATGCAATTCTATACCTGTAATACTGTTTCTGAGGTGGCAGCGCCCAAGTTATATTCAGAGAGTGAACATTCTTCACAGGAATAACTGCAAAATAAAGTACAATAATGTTATTTTTTTAAGCTTGACTTCAAACAGCCATAATGTCTATTTCAATTGCATCACAAGGTATATTTAAAACTTGTGATACATTTGCTGTATCACCGAGAATGATTTTGGCACATTGCTCTTAGCTGAAATGCCTCAGTGTGAAGGAAGTTTGGGGTCTATTTACCGTAATTGCATTTCAAATACACATTCAGTGATAGCCACTGAAAAAGCAAACACCCATTAGTTAGAATTCACGAATTCTATAAAGACATCATAGCTTAAAGAAATTATTTCAGCTTCACAAACCTCACTTTTAGACAAATTATTTTTTCCAGAAAAATTATGTCATTCTTAAATGACAAGGTATTTTTGCTTCCACCTCTAAGTGGCTTTTTAAGACCATTCAAAAGCAATTAAACCACACTGTTAATAACAAAAAGTACAAGGTGAAATTAGAGAAGGCCCTTAAGGAATTTAAAGGAATCAAAGAGGACCTAAGGAATTAAGGGAGCTAAAATAGGCCATGAAATATCCTGATCAACTGCATTATTTATATTTATTTAAATCTTTCATCCGGCCCACAACGCAAGGGAGTAAATATCTTTGCTTACTGACTCCGTCGTAATTTACAGACATGTGAATTTAAGTCTAATGGCTTGTAACAAGAAGCTGTCCTGTAGCCTGCTGGTCCTGGCTTTAATGCTGCGGTACCATTTGCCAGACTGAAGCTGAAATAGTTTATGGTTGGGTGACTGGTGTCCTCAATGATCTTCCAGGCCTTCTTTGCGCACCTGCTGCTATAAAAGTCAGCAGGAGATTAAGGAGGATTCCAAGCATCTATAATAGGAGTCTAGAAAAGGGTAGATCCACTCAAGGACAAAGGAGGAAATTCATTTGTGGACCCAGAGGAAGAGTGAGGTCCTCAATGCATGTAAAACAATCTTGCATTTGTGTTCTTAACAAGTATTTTGCATTGGCATTCAATGAAAAGGACATAGATTGAGAGTCCAGAAAAGGGTTTGGTGATATTAAGGAGGAAGAGGAAGTGTCAGGCCTCTTGAAGAACAATAAGATGGATAAATCTCCAGGATCTGATCCCAAGACACTGAGCAAGGCAAGGGAAGGGATTGCTAGGACATTGACAGATCTCTGTATCCTCTTTAAATATGGGCAAGGTCCCAGTCAACTGGAGAACAACTAATGTTGTGCTCTGTTTAAGAAGGGCAACAAAAATAATCCAGGAAATGATGGGCCTGTGATCTTACAAGTTCCGTAAGGAAATTCCTGAAGACTTCTAGGATCAGGATTTCCTTGCATTTAAAAATGCGTGGACTTACAGGGGACATTCAGCATGGTCTCATGGTCTTGTGAAGAGAACCCTGGTCTCACAAAAGTAATAAGAGTATCAAAGATGAGTGATGAAAGGAGGGCAGTGGATATTGTTAACATAAACTTTACTACTTCTATGTTTGTCCAGAAGATTAACCCAGATGATCACAGTGAGTTGTTAAGCTGGATATGATATGGCTTGATTACAGACAACAGTGGTAGTACTGGAGACATGTCATTCTGACTGAAGATGTCGGACCAGCATTGAGATCTCTGTTGTTTGAAAATAACTTGGATTTTATGAGGACACACTGTAGTGTAGATGTTAGCATAATGCTTTACAGTGCCAGCAACCTGGGCTCAATTCCTGACACTATCTGTATGGAGCTTGAATATTCTCCCCATTACCAGTGTGTTAATTTTTCCCTGGGTGCTCCAGTTTCTTCCCACATTGCAAAGATGCACAGTTAGTAAGTTAAATGGTCACATGGGTGTAATTGGGTAGGACGGGCTTGTTGACCGGAAGGGCCTTGTCTACCTTGCTGCATCTCTAAATTAAAAAATAAATAAAATGTAGGTGGTCCTATTAATAATTTTGCAGACCACACAAAAATTGGTGGAGTTGTGGATAGTAAGGTAGGTTATAAAAGGATATAGCAGAATATAGATCTGTTTGAAATATGGGCAGATGGCATTTAATCTGGACAAAGGTGAGGTGATGAACACTGGAAAGTCAAATGCAAGAAGACTGCATACAGGAAATTATAGCCCTGAGGAGTATTAATAGACAGAGGGATCTTTGCAAGTCCATAGTGCCCTGAAAGGGGCAATACAAGTGGACAGGATGGTAAGCATGCATGAATAGTCAGGGCACTAAGTATAAAGGTTGGTAAGTCATACTGTAGCTGTGTAACCCATCAATTACAGTAACTGGTATTATTATCTGCACTTCTGGTTAACTAGAGGAAAGATGTGGAGGCTTTGGAGATAATGCAAAAAATGTTCATCAGGATACTTCCTGAATTTGCATCAATTAACTTACAGGTTGGACAAACTTGGATATTTTGCTCTCAAACAGCGTAACATGAATAGGTAAGGGATAGAAGGACAAATCATGTGCAGGCAGATGGGATTAACCAGAGTCGGAACAGATGTGGTGGGCTGAAGGACCTGTTGCTGTGCTTTTCCAGTTTATATACACATTCAATGCATTTATGTACACAAACTATTACACTGGTACAAATTAAATATATATTATAGTATTACTGTATGAATAAATAAAATGAAGAACCTTAAAGTATGATAAAAGTAAATGATATCCAATAGTACACATACCTCTATAAAGTTTATTAAAAGCAGGTGTATCAAAGGGACCCCCGACGTCAGAAAAATCTGGTTTAGGAAGACCACTTCATGTGAAAAACAAACATCAGGAGAAAATAAATATTTATTTGTCGCATTTTTCAGAAATGAGCATTAACAATTATATTTCTGTTTTACAAGTATACTTCTAAACCAAAATTCATTTTTTAAATATGCATGATAATAATATAATGTACCAATTTTTTTTCTTGCGGCATTCAAGTTATTCTTAAAATTAACAAAAAAAAATCTTTGGCTACCATAAATCAAATTCATTAGTGAAACCAATGATACAGAGCAGGGAAACCATGGTTTTAGAACTCAATAATACTGACTTGCCAATCACATTTTCACTGATGTTAAGGCAGAAGTGAGCAACAAACAGCAAACTCACCATTTGCCTACCCAACAATACCCTGTGCACAGCATATCATCAAAAGCCATGCCACGGAAATAACCACAGCATAGCTCATAAAATTACCACTGAACCAGTGGATGACTCAGTTGCTGTTTAAAAGACACAGCAAGGTTCATTTTCTATGTGCTCTGTACCTGGATACAAGGGAAATGGTATAAACCAGTGTTGTCCAGAGCATCTACACATTAGGGGCTTCGCACTGGAAATGCGTACCCAGCCCCTTGAAATGCTTTGACATTCAGTGAAGGGCCACTCAAGTCATGAGGAGCTGTGCAAAAAAAAGTAGTCAAAATGGTGGCAATTCCTTTTAAATTGTTGAAGACTATGGCATTTGTACAAAGGCGGATGGGAACCAGAGTGCCAAAGTAGATAGTGGAATGGGGGTAAAAATAAATGATGTTAGTAGTTCATGCAAAGTCACAAATAGTAAGGTTGAGTGTGGTGGTAATAATATTCTGAAGTGTGTATATTTCAATGCAAGGAGTATTGTGGGAAAGGCAGACGAGCTGAGGACCTGGATTGACACATGGAATTATGACATCATAGCCATTACTGAAACTTGGCTACAGGAGGGGTAGGACTGACAGCTCAATGTTCCAGGGTTCCAATGTTTCAGACGTGATAGAGGCAGAGGGATGAAGGCTGGGGGTTGGGGGGCAGCTTTGCTAGTCAGGGAAAATATTACAGCAGTGCTTCGGCAGGACAGATTAGAGGGCTTGTCTACTGAGGCCAGATGGGTGGAGCTGAGAAACAGGAAAGGAATGACCACATTAATAGGATTGTATTATAGACCACCCAATAGTCAGCGAGAATTGGAGGAGCAAATCTGCAGAGAGATAACAGACAACTTCAGGAGACAGAAAGTTGTGATTGTAGGGGATTTTAATTTTCCACACATTAATTGGGACTCCCATACTGTTAAAGGTTTAGATGGGTTAGAGTTTGTAAATGTTCAGGAAAGTTTTCTAAATCAGTATATAGATGTACCAACTAGGGAGGATGCAATATTAGATCTCCTACTAGGAAAAGAGTTAGGGCAGGTGACGGAAGTGTATGCAGGGGAACACTTTGGTTCCAGTGATCATAACGCCATTAGTTTCAACTTGATCATGGATAAAGATAGATCTGGTCCTCGGGTTGAGGTTCTAAACTGGAAAAAGGCCAAATTTGAAGAAATGAGAAAGGATCTAAAAAGCGTAGATTGGGACAGGCTGTTCTCTGGCAAGGATGTGATTGGTAAGTGGGAAGCCTTCAAAGGAGAAATTTTGAGAGTGCAGAGTTTGTATGTTCCTGTCAGGGTTAAAAAGCAAAATGAATAAGAATAAGAAACCTTGGTTCTCGAGGGATATTGGAACTCTGATAAAGAAGAGAGAGATGTATAACATGTATAGGCAACAGGGAGGAAATAAGATGCTTGAGGAGTATAAAGAGAGTAAGAAAATACTTAAGAAATCAGGAGGGCTAAAAGACACAAGGTTGCTTTGGCAGTCAGGGTGAAGGATAATCCTAAGAGCTTCTACAGGTATGTTAAGAGCAAAAGGATAGTAAGGGATAAAATTGGTCCTCTTGAAGATCAGAGTGGTCAGCTATGTATGGAACCAAAAGAAATGGGAGAGATATTAAATGGGTTTTTTGCATCTGTATTTACTGAGGAAACTGGAATGGAGTCTATGGAAACATGGCAAACAAGTAGGAAGGTCATGGAACTTATACAGATCAGAGAGGAGGAGGTATTTTGCTGTCATGAGGCAAATCAGAGTAGATAAATCCCCAGGACCTGACAGGATATTCCCTCGGACCTTGAAGGAGACTAGTGTTGAAATTGCAGGGGCCCTGGCAGAAATATTTAAAATGTCGATATCCACAGGTAAGGTGCCGGAGGATTGGAGGTTAGCTCATGTAGTTCCGTTGTTTAAAAAAGGCTCAAAAAGTAAGCCGGGAAATTATAGGCCGGTAAGTTTGACGTCGGTAGCAGGTAAATTATTGGAAGGAATACTAAGAGATAGGATCTACAAGTATCTGGATAGACAGGGACTTATTAGAAAAAGTCAGCATGGCTTTGTGCATGGTAGGTCATGAGTTTTTCGAGGAAGTTACCAAGAAAGTGGATGATGAGAAGGCAGTGGATGTTGTATACATGGACTTCAGTAAGGCCTTTGACAAGGTCCCGCATGGGAAGTTAGTTAGGAAGATTCAGTCGCTAGGTATACATGGAGAGGTAGTAAACTGGATTAGACATTGGCTCAATGGAAGAAGCCAGAGACTGGTAGTGGAGGATTGCTACTCTGAGTGGAGGCCTGTGACTAGTGGTGTGCCACAGGGATCAGTGCTGGGTCTATTATTATTTGTCATGTATATCTATGATCTGGATGATAATGTGGCAAATTGGATCAGCAAATTTGCTGATGATACAAAGATTGGAGGTGTAGTGGACTGTGAGGAAGGTTTTCAAAGTTTGCAGAGGGATTTGGACCAGTTGGAGGAATGGGCTGAAAAATGGCAGATGGAGTTTAATGTGGACAAGTGTGAGGTATTGCACTTCGGAAGGGTAGGACACTGAGGAGTGCAGTAGAACAGAGGGATCTGGGAGTACAGATACATAATTCCCTAAAAGTGGCGTCACAAGTAGATAGGGTTGTAAAGAGAGCTTTTGGTACATTGGCCTTTATAAGTCAAAGTATTGAGTATAAGAGTTGGAATGTAATGGTGAGGTTGTACAAGACATTGGTGAGACCAAATTTGGAGTATTCTGTGCAGTTTTGGTCACCTAATTACAGGAAGGATATTAATAAGGTTGAAAGAGTGCAGAAAAGGTTTACAAGGATGTTGCCGGGACTTGAGAAACTGAGTTACAGAGAAAGGTTGAATTGGTTAGGACTTTATTCCCTGGAGCGTAGGAGAATAAGGGGGGATTTGATAGAGGTGTATAAAATTATAATGGATATAGATAGAGTGAATGCAAACAGGTTTTTTCCACTGAGGCTAGGGGAGAAAAAAAGTGGTCATGGGTTAAGGGTGAAGGGGGAAAAGTTTAAAGGGAACATTGGGGGGGGCTTCCTCACGCAGAGAGTGGTGGGAGTGTGGAATGAGCTACCAGATGAAGTGGTGAATGCGGGTTCACTTTTGACATTTAAGAAAAACTTGGACAGGTATATGGATGAGAGGGGTTTGGAGGGATATGGCCCAGGTGCAGGTCAGTGGGACTAGGCAGAAAAATGGTTCGGTACAGCCAAGAAGGGCCAAAAGGCCTGTTTCTGTGCTGTAATGTTCTATGGTTCTAAAAAGGGGAGAAATGAGATATTTCTGATCCCTATGGAACATAGGAATATTTGGTGTTAATGAGCTTAGGTGCATCAAGCATACCCACAATCAATTGGTTTGGAAAAAGTTACTATCATACATGAAGATAAACCACCTGATTAAAGTACTAAAGTGTATCTACTACCCATGGAATGGCATTACAAGAAGCCAATATTTTTGAATATGAAAAATACTCAAAAATATAAGTCGCAATTTTTCTTATAAACTAAAAAAAATGCATGAAATACTGTAACAATGCAGAACAGGTCCTACTTGTTTGGTATTTGAGAAAAAATTTCCTTCACCCATGCTTCTAAAGTATCCAGGCTTTCTGCAATTGTTAAAAGGAAAATAGCATTAGTTTAACCCATCGCATGCTACATTCACCAAAATTGTTCCTAAATTTAAGTTTAGTCTTCATTAGAATTCACTGATGTATCCTTGAAATTCAAGATTGGACATCTATATCAAATGCTTTCTTAGAAAACTGACAGATGGTGCGCTTTTAAAACCAATTCTCTCTCTCTCTTTATGCAAGTCACAGTGTAGAGTTCAGAATAGAACAGGTTAGTGAGCTCTAGAACTCCAAGCAAGAAAACATGGGAGTAATCAGTCACATCTGCAGCTATACTTGCTGCCCTTACAGCTGTATGTTATTTATAAAACATTTTCCAAAGATTTTTATCAAAAAAATTGATGACTGATATTTGTGTATATTGCTTACCTGCTTTTCCAGTATCAATTTCTATGTCCACATTTATAATTTGCAGTTTTCCTTGTAAGCCTGCCATACTAAATTTGCACAGTGCACATCGAAATCTATGATATGTATGATAACCTTTCAAGGTAAAGTTGATTCTCCGCACAGGAACTTGCATAAATCAATGGGAGGATTTTGCACTTATGTATGCAAATTTGGAAGCCGCTGACAGCAGACTGTACTTCAATGGTGCACAGCTCAAGAAATCCACTGTGCAAAAGAAACTTGAGCTAAATGTTCTTCAATTTACACTCACTGGAGAATTCAATACCAGTTAGAAGGCACATAGGGCAGCCTCCATTGATTTCAATAGAAAGGAACAACCTTTAGCAAAGGTTTGTTAATTTAAAAAGACTTGTAAATAGTTTATTAGTTCAGACATATTGTTTTTATCTTTTCAGTACTTTTAATCTCTACTTGGTTAATCAATTATATTTTTAATCTGTTTTAGGCTTTTAAGTTTGAGTTCTTAACTTACTGGGCTTTATCTTCAATGACTCAACCCACATGTCTTCTTCATAACTACCCACCGCTCCCATACAACCCCCATGGCTACGTTAACCTTTTATGACCCTGTAGAATCCTCCAGCTGTGGCCCCTTTGGCAAGGCAGATGTGACTGAAGCTGAGGCCCAGCTCATGGATTCCACTGTCATAAAATCTGCTAAGGTTTTTAATTCTAAAAACAGCTTAACTAGCTCTTAATAATTAAAGGCAGCATGAATTTAGTTCAAAATTATAAATGACCAGATTTTAACAAAACATAAATACTATATTTATGATAAATAAAAAATTAAAGTGAACTTTTTTTTTTAAACCAGGGATGTCACTTGCACGATAGACATGGATGGCAAAAAGGTGAGGGTCAAAATGCTACCATCGAATTTAGTTGCACAGGTGGAAGTTGAAGATGCACTGAACATCAGAAGGTGAAGGCTCCCAAATTCAGTGGCTTTCTCTGCTTTTCTTTTTAAATGCTTTAAATATTTTTAGCTGCTTTAAGCATTTTAAACTTTCACAGTTCTGGATAAAATAATAATTTGGCTGTGGAATATTTTCCATCCATTTGGTGTGCAGGACTTCTGATATTCCCTAAAGCATGGATGTGCATTCAACATCCAGACTCTCACTATTGTTGGTGCAAAGGTTATTTGAGAGTAACAAACGTGAAATTTCTAAAATACATTATCTTAATCATATAGCAAATGTTATAACATCAGGTGGCATTTCTATAATTATTCAAAGAATCACTACTGTAGAGTCCAGAATCAAGAGTAAATAATGCGAACAATGAATATTCACCTTTTGACTGGACAGCCAGAGTCATGTATTGAGCAGAGTAATGGCGTTTCCAAAACTGTTTAAGTCTAGCATAGGTATCAATGTTTTTCTCTTTTGGTGTATGTTTCAGTGTCTGTGAATTTCCTGTTGATATTACAAAGATATATGAATCAATGCAGTGCAAGAACAAAATTAAGAAAAGAAAAGTAATATGGAAATAGACATCTTACCCCAGAAGAATTTTCCCATAGGATGACCAGGTCTAGCAAGACTTCCAAATAATAATTCTTTTCTACTTGAATCAGATGGCATAGCAAGCTGAAACTCTGAAAAAAATTGTTATTTCACATAAATATTACATTATTCATTTGAGATTACCAAAAATAATAAGCATTTTTAGTCTGAGGTTCAAAAGACTTTAACCAGAAAAATGTATATAATTATATAACAGTACATTACCACTATCTACTGTCTCTACTTCACGATCAATGGTGTCTTGGATCATTAAGGGGCCAATGAAAAATTGTGCCCACCTGAAAGAAATACAGATTGAGATGGGTCTGTTGTTATAAAAGCAAAGGTTTTTGAAGAAATAATGGCAAAACTATCAGTGCTCACCATCAGTCCATGAATTTGACAGCAATATTAAGATCTCCAGTATTGTGAAACTATATTTATTCCAAACATTACCAATTTTTATTCCTAAATCTTTTTTTGATATTATTGACTCCAAAATATCCTCGTATGTGTGGCAGAATAAAAATCCTAGATTAAGACAAAAATATTTACAGAAGCCTAAGAAGGAGGGTGATTTGGCTTTGCCAAACCAGAGATTTTACTATTGGACAGTTAATATACGATATTTAATATTTTGGACACAAGAATCGATTATAGCACCTTGCCCACAATGGGTAAATTTGGAATGTAAATCTGTACAAGACTTTTCATTGTTTTCCATTTTAGGATCTTCGCTTCCTTTTGCTTTATCTAAACTGAATAAACAAATAACTAATCCTATAGTTAAACATACATTGCGAATATGGTTTCAATTTCGTAAATTCTTTGGCTTGAATAAGTTTATCTTATCAAGCCCTATTATATCTAACATTTTTTTTCAGCCCTCTTTTATGGATCAAGCCTTTGTATTATGGAAAACAAAAGGTATAACATGTTTTCATGATCTATTTTTAGATAACAGTTTTATGTCCTTTGAACAGCTATCTAATAAATATAATTTGCCTAAAACTCATTTTTTTAAAGATACTTGCAAGTTAGGAATTTCTTGAATAATATGTTACAGTCTTTTCCAAAATTACGTCCATTATGGAAAAAATTTTAGCTCTGAATCCTTGCCAGAAGGGTTTAGTAGCCATTATTTATAATATGATCATGAAAATACAGCCAGAAGTATCAGAAAAAATTAAGAAGGAATGGGAAAAAGAACTTCATTGTCTTATACCCACTGAGCAGTGGGAGAAAATTTTACAATTAGTCAATTCTTCTTCTATTTGTGCTAAACATGCCCTAATACAATTTAAGGTTGTACATAGGGCTCATATGTCTAAGGATAAACTTGCTCAATTTTATTCTTATGTTAATCCAACCTGTGACAGATGTCATTCTGAAGTTGCTTCATTGACCCACGTTTTGGTCTTGCCCTTGCTTGCAAAATTATTGGAAAGATATTTTCGGTACTATTTCAACAGTTCTGAATATCAAATTGCAACTGCATCCTATTACTGCAATTTTCAGTTTACCAATGGTGGATAATATTCGTTTATCCCCCTCAGCCCGGCGGATGATTGCATTTGTTACATTAATGGCTAGAAGATCTATCCTATTGAACTGGAAAGAAATTAATCCCTCAACTATATTTCAGTTTAGAAATATAAACTATGTTTGAGTTTAGAAAAAATTAGAAGTGTTGTCTTTGACCCTTCAGTTAAATTTGAAAAAACTTGGAGACCATTTATTCAACATTTTTATATGAGCTAAACTGATTTTTCCTAAACCTTACTTTTATTATCCTTAATTATTTGGATGGAGGTGCGGAGTTATTGACGCTACTGTGTATATTTGACATAATCCAATGGCCCATGTTGGTTAGGTTTTTTTTTGGGGGGGGGGGGGGTTTCTTATTTACTCCATTTTTCGTAATTACTACGAGTTTGGGAGGTTATTATATATGGATTATCATCTATTTATATTTATACTTTAATCTATTAATTATATACTCTCAAACTCTCTGTATTCATGTTTCATTTATGTTTGTTTAAAATTAATAAAAAGATTTAAAAAGAAAAGAAAGGAAATGTGATTGAAGTATACTTAACATGCCAATCAGCTAGAGTGCGACAACTCTTTGTGTGCAGTTTAAATCCCTTTGTGCGCTAGCAGCAAAAGATGTGCGTGCAGGCACACCTCATAGGGAACATTGCTGCACAGGGTTCCTGTCCTCCTGCAACATGACAGAAACCACCACTATTTATAATGACTGTGCTGCTGCTGCAAAAAGCAGATTTTCATGGCATTTATGCCCTGGGTAAATACGTCTATCACAATAAACTGGCAAATTAAGATTACATTTCACATACCAAAACTAGTAAGAATAGAGAGAATTAAACTAAGATCACATAGTAGCCAATCTGTTCAGTGGACAATTCCCACAGAAAACATCTTTCTTTATACAGCTCAACACAAGCTAAAACTACTTGGAGCTCAGACTAATAAAAGAATGTTTTCAATGAATTATGGAAATTACAACATGTGTTCATTCAAATCCCACGATCCCAACCTCCATATTCTCCAAATATACTTCACTCTCTACTTATCAAATATCATACCATTCTCTTTAACCTTAAGGTATTTTTCTTAGACAACTGCTCTGCCCAATTGCAGAATGTTGTGAACACAGCCCACGCAATCAAAGACCCTCCCACCCCGGTCATTCTCTTCCATGCTCTTTCCATCAAAAGCTTAAGCCTCAAGGGCTGTTATCCCACTGCTATAAAACCCTTGTATGGATTTCTTGGGCAATAAACATCTCCTGATCTCTCAATCAATCTTGCCGTGGCCCTTACACCTCACTTGACAAGCTGCACTTTCTCTGGAACCTTAATAATACATTCTGTACATGCTTTTTTACTACCTCAATGGACTTGTGTGTAGAATGATCTGTCTGGATGCAAACAAAGCTTTTAACTGTATTTCAATAAAAGTGCCAATAATACACCAATTACCTCAGATATCCCGTGGTAAAATATTCCATAATTAAATATCCTTGGTTCAAGAACTTTCCCCACTTCCCTCTTCCTTCTTTCAGTGGAAATCCTTGATATTTTTGTTACCCAAATTCCCATTCATCTTTCAATCAATACATTTTTTTTTGCACTGCTGCCACAAAATTCAACTGAATTTGCATGCTACAAGCTACATCTGATTTTCTCCTACTTTTTTTAGGGTGCTGAAAATGCTTCACCTCTCTTTCAATGCTAAAATTATTGCGGGTTAAAATTATATATCTACAGCTATATATCCTCCAATGTTGATTCAATGGGGAGCCACACACCTTAACATTACACAGGAATAGTTTAAACCCCAACAGCCAAGAGGAACAAATATGAATTTGAACCTAATTCCATCCCAAAAAAAGCCTACACGGAAATTGATATGCCAGATCCCAATACACTGGAGCAGACCATTATGTAATTTGATATTTTCCTTACAAATGAAACTGGTCTAACAGAGAGTGTGAAATTTAATACTACTAAGTACATTTCACATAGATGAAAAATTGAGACAGAAGGATTTATGGATTGGAATCAAATTTCAACAGAATCAGTCAGGCATAATAAAGGATCTGTAAAAATAGGCAATATAAAGAAGCAAATAAGAATAAGTGAAAGACAGATTTATGGAAGTCAAATGTGCTACAATTTATTAGGAAGATGATGCTTTCAATATCATTGGCAATTTTGAATATTATACCACAAATTATAGTACTTATTTTTGTACTGAATAATGAAAAAATGAAATTCATAATACTGGAAATTCTGGGAATTTGGAGTAAAAACAAAGTGGAAAAACAAACACAAGGAATACTTGGAAGGTCAGGCATAACCTGTGATGTGAGAATAGCAGTGCAGCTTCAAGTTGATGAGCTTTGATCAGGATCTTTGTTATGAAAAGTAATCAACCTTTTTCTCATTCCACAAATAATGAGTGTTTTCCTCTCTTGAAATGAGGCTGAGCAATTCCAAAGCAAACATTATTTTATCTGTGAGATGATATAATTAAACTTAAACTTTACGACTCTCTTCCAATGTCCATTCACTTTGGCAAATAAAGAAAAACTAGAAGCAACCACTGATGAATCAATTCCACATTTTCTTCCAAATGGTATCATTAAATATCCATCAGTCGTTGCTGAAAAAAAATCATTTTTACAAGGTGGTGATTACAGGATGATTACATCTGCTCTTAATTACCTGAACAGTGAAAAGATATGTACCCAAATATTAATCAAATCATCCTCAGGATTGATCTTGCATTTTGTGGACTTCTTTAGTTAATGATTTTATGTACTCAAAAACAGAAATTTTGCCTCCTCATCAAAAGACCATTTGCCTTTTACAAACAAGAAAAAAGTCTGCAGATGCTGGAAATCCAAGCAACACACACACATCGATGCTGCCTGGCCTGCTGAGCTCCTCCAGCATTTTGTGTGTGTTGCTCATGACCATTTGCCTTTTATTAATTTTACCCTGCTGACTGAGAAAATATCAGCAACAAGTTATCATGGGTTTATACAATAAGCTCAACAGGCAGCAAATGTGGAAAAGGAAAGACTAACTTTCAGATGAAAAACTCTTCAGGAAGTCTAGAAAAGTGAGAAAATGCACTCCTTAGTTTATTTTCTCTCCCCCCCCCCCCCCCCCTTCTTAATGCTTTCATTAATCTCTTTACAAAACAGCTCCATATATTAGGATCAAGTGGGCATCACAGGCCTCATCATATCATACCTTGCCCTACCCAGCCTCCCCCACCCTCTCAGCAACTTAACCCTAACTTGATTTTTAATTTTCCCTGTTCTGCCGCAGGTCTTAAATCCAAAACATTAAATGTTTCTTCCCCACCCACACCACAGATGCTACCTAATCTGATGAGTATTGGCAGCTTTTTTCTTTTAAAAAAAACAGATTTTCAATTAATACCAACAATACAACTGTAAATAAAAATGGTTATAGGTTATCAAATACAAGCTTACCTATCAAGGGCGGCCTTAAAGTACTTTCTCTGGACGTCAAACTGAAATACTGTGTGCTCACAATCAGTTGATGCATTGTCACTACCACCATGTTTTTTCAGGAAAGCATCAAAACCATTCTCATCAGGATATCTTTCACTCCCCATAAAGACCACTGCAACAAAAGTTAAATGTATACTGGAAACAAGAATCAAGAGATCTTAAAACTATGACTACAAAAAAGTACAATTTATTCAATTTACAAGTCATGTGTTCAAAAGCAGAGCTCAATTAAATTCACTGTAATCTAAGTGGAATCTCACTTTACAATCTCTATGGAAGGAATTAAAAGTACTGAATAAGATGAGTTAGGATGAATAGCTGTGTTGTGCTGACAAATCAGAGTTATGCCAAATCAAAATTACACTTCTTACTGCTGTCATGAACATAAAATATCAAATTGTGTCAGTTGCAAGATAGAATTAACTTCCCTGTCCCCCTGGATGGCAAGTACTCAAGTACAGTGGATTCCATTTGATTGGGTCATGTCAGGACCAGTACATTTTGGCCCAATTAGCCAGAAGTTCATGGTAATAGTTAACAGGTATAAAAAAAAGGCAAATCACCATTTAACTGAGTAACAATTTATGTATTTAAATGAAATAAAGAATGAATTAGAACACTAGCAATACCTCTACAGTACTATAAAACTCATTTCTAAAAGTTATTTACAGAGGAATTCATCTGTCCTGTTCTTTTGATCGACTGTAAATGAACAAAATCAGTATGGACAAGTGCAGATAATGGACCGCTTTCATACAATGCTTTAGACAACTGCACCTTCCAAATCCTCATTTTCATTGTAACACTCAAAATGATTAACTTGTTGAATTAGTGAAATAATTTCATTTTCACTCCTGGCCATATCTGGTATCTCCAAGCCTGAATGTTCGAAACCACAGTAGCAAAACAGTTCCAAACTGTCTTCCTGCATACTTCCTGCCAACTATCAATGACATATATCATTGCTTTTTGAACACAAGCACATGCAACTGCTGCTACTTAAAAACTGAACGACCTAAGCACGGTATAGTGATTAATGGCCTTGCAAGTACATGATGGATGCTAGTTAGAAACCGTTCAGCAACAAGCTTCTACCCCAATTAAGTGGCATAGTGCTCCAAATAGGAGGGAATCACAGCTATTTTCTTGTTTTGTTTTTATTCTTTAAGATGTCCCAAATAAGTGCCTGTACCTAATAACCAATGGCTCAATTAACGAGAATGCACTATTTTTCACATCCTATCCATTCAGACCATAAGAGAGCAGAATTAGACCATTTTACCCATTGAATCTGCTCTACTACTCAGTCAAGTCTGACTAATTTTCCCATCTCAACACCAATCTCCGATGTCACCAACCATTCATCTTATAACTTTGATGCCTCTCCAATTAAAGAAACTATCAACCTTCACTTTAAATATACCCAGCGACTTGGCCTCCATGACTGTTTCTGGTAATGAATTCTACAGAGTCACCACTCTCTGGCTAAAGAAAATCCTTCACATATCTGTTCTAAAGAGACATCCTTCTATTGTGATGTTGTGTCCTCTAGTCCTAGACTCTCCCATTTTGGAACATGCTCTCCATATCCACTCTAATAGAACCTTCAATATCCAAAATGTTCCAATGAGATTCTTCCTCATTCTTCTAAACTCCAGCAAGTATAGGTCCAGAACCAAACACTCATCATCCTGTACATCAACCCTTTCATTCCCAGAATGATTCCCATAAATCTCCTCTGGACCTTCTCCACTGCCAGCACATTATTTCTTAGGTAAGGGACTCACAATACTCTAAATGTGTTAAGCAATACCTTATAAAGCATCAGCATTACATCTTTGTTCTTATATTCTGTAGAAAAAAATGCTAAAAATTAATTTGCTTTCCTTATTAGTAAGGCAATCTTCAAGGAAACTTTTAGGGAATCCTGCACAAGGACTCTCAAGTTCATTATTACCTCAGTTTCTGAATTTGCTCCCCTTGTAGAAAGGTTTACACCTTTATTCCTTCTACCAAAGTGCCTGAGCATACTCTTCCCTCCACCGTCACTTGCCTATTCCCCTAATCTGTCCAAGTCCTTTTGAAGACTCCCTGCTTCCTCAACACTACTTGCCCCTCCACTTATCTTTCCTCAACACTACCTGCCCCTCCACTTATCTTTATCACCCACAAGGCCATCAATTCCGTCAACCAGATCATTAATGTACAATGTAAAAAGTAGCAGACCAAACAATGACCCCACAGAACACCACTAGTCACCCACAGCCAACCAGAAAAGGCCCCCTTTATTCACATACTCTTTCTGTTAGTCAGCCAAACTTCTGTCCAAGCTAGCAAATTTCCTAAAACACCATGGACTCATATCTTGTTTAGCAGCCTCATGTGCAACTCCTTGTCAAAGGCCTTCTGAAAATCCAGGTAAACACCCACCGACTCTCTTTTCTATATTCTACCCTTTATCTTCTCAAACAATTCCAAGAGATTTGTCAGGCAAGATTTTCCCTCAAGTAAACCATGTTGACTTTGGCCTACTTTATCATGCTTCCAAGTAACCCAAAACCTCATCAGTAATAATGAACTTCTAACATCTGGTCAACGACTGAAGTCAAACTATCTGGCCTTTGATTACCTTTCTTTGGCCTCCCTCCCTTCTTAAATAGTGAGCGACATTCACAATTTTCCAGTCCTCCGGAACCATTCCAGAATCTAGTGTCTCTTGAAAGATCATTACTAATACCTCAACAATCTCTTCAGCTACTTTACAGAACCCTGGAGTGTAGTCCATTTGATGCAGGTGACTTGTATATCTTCAGATATTTCAGCTTCCTGAGCACTTTTAGCTTGGGAAGTAAGAGCATCCGCACTCACTTCCGCCTCCACACATTATCGAATTTATGGCATGCTGCTAATGTCTTCCACAGGGAAAGCTGGCACAAAATTCTGTTTATCCACTATTTCTTTGCCCCATACATCATTTTCCAGCCTTCCAATATCAACTCTATACTCACTTTACTCTTTATATACCTAAAAAAAATTTTGGTATCTTCTTTTATATTATTGTACATCTCCTTGTTGCTTTTTTAGTTGCCTTCTGTTGCTCTTTAAAAGCTTCCAAATCTTATTGCTTTGCCACTACTTTTTGCTATATTATATGTACTCTTTCAGTTTAAAATTGTCTTTTACTTCCCATGTCGGCCATGGTGCCTCATCCTTCCTTTAGAATATATTCTCTTCTTTGGTTGAACAATCCTGCATCTTCTGAATACCTTCTCTTACAAAAATTTCCAATAATTTGCCATAAATTCCATCAGGCTCATCGGCTTCTAATTTCCCAGTTTATTATTCGAGCCATTCTTGAATGACATAACATTTTCTATCCTCTAGCTTTCTGGCACCTCACTCATGGCTAAGAACTGTTCAATCCCTGGGATTGATCCACACAAATCTGCCTCAATACAGCAAGCACTTCCACTTCTGTAATCCACTTCCGGACTATGGCCTCACTACTTTTTTGCCTCAGTCCTGTCTTCCAAGCAAATACAAATTAAAGCATTCAAAACACCAATTTCTTTCTACTCCATGCATAGACAACACAAATATTGCTCCAAATGAAAATAACAGAACACTGAACAGCAGCAAAATGAGAAGTGATTGGATTCAAAAATGAAGACCAAAGTAGATTTGACAGAAAGGTATTCCAAAATGCATGAAAACAGCAACTAGAGAAGATGCTGTCGTAACACAGAAAGTATGGAAGGTTTAAGTTGCTGGAAAGAATGAAATAAATGAGAGATGAGGTAATGGAGCCATATTGCAGTTTGAATTTGTAGCAAGATAAATGGCAAGCCAAACAAGAAGGTGACTGATCAGCAAGTACCTGCACGGGGGGTATTAGTGGAAACATGTAAGATACACTGAGCTGGCCACAGATGCTAAGCAGCATGGATGGAAGGTCCAGACTCTCCCAGTAGAGGCTGACTGCAGAGAATTTGTCGCTATTCCCATGGTCAGATTGCTGTAGGGATTGGGAGCCCAAGGCTAGGGCCAGCAGCAAGCTATAAAAGACTCTCAGAGGTGGCAGAGTGAAGCAGCCACTGGTTACGGATGAAGAGGACTCATGGCAGCTGGGCCCTAAAATGACTTATGGGTGGGCAGATGTAATGGGGAGCACTCCTGGTACATCAGGTCACCTCTGGAAATGCAGTGGGTTTAAACTCACAAAACATCTAAGAAAGGGGGTGCCCACCTGATGACCCCTAGTCATCTGCCACCCACTAGTCCCCACCTCAAGAAATCTGAGCTAGGATCTGCTTATCAAAAGGATTGAAACATCTAGTCCCATGAGCTCGAACAATATGCAAATATTTTGTTTCAGACTTCACGTTTGCTCTGAAATACAAGCAAGCCACAGAAGATCAAAAAAACTGAAAAATTCAAGTCATTACTGAATAATACCAATTAATTTCTTTAATAACTTGCCAAATATACCAATATGATTCATCCAGATTCATTAAAATCTTACATGAATGTTGCACAAAGAATCAAATCACATTGAATATATCGAGTTCACATTAAATCATGGACCACCCAACACTAATCATGCCATATTTCACAATTAGTTATGAAAGAAATAACATATTTCTAAATGTGTAAAACATTTAAGGATTACACTCAAATATCAAAGCTGAAAGCTTAACTCACTGTGTTCCAAAAAATGTGCTAATCCTGGAAGGTCATCGGGATCACTAAAACTTCCAATCCCAACACAAAGGGCAGCTGCTGACTACAAACAATGAAATCATTAAAAATATTTCCACAGTCTTCCCCATCTGAGTATCCAAAGATTTGCCTGTAGCAACAATGATAAACTTAACCAATAAACTAATATTCTACATTTCCTGGAGACAATACATGAGTATGTCCTTTATTATATATAAACAGAATACCTAATCACTTAAAAAATAAGATATTTTGCATAGTTTACAAATGTAATATTCCATTCAAATACAAAAATCTGAAAAGTTAACACAGAGTCCAAAGTCTTGTCACTAGTGGTGTGCCCCAGGGTTCAGTACTGGAACCCCTCATTTTTCATGAATGTAAATGATTTGATATGAATGTACATGGCACGACTATAATGTCTACTGATTATCCTAAATTAGGGGATCTTGCCGATAGTGAAGCAGGTTACAATGAATTGCAAAGAGATTGTGATCAGTCGGGGAGTTGGACCAAAGAATGGCAATTTGCCAAGTGCAAGGAGATATAATTTGGGTCTTCAAACAAGAGTAGGACGAACAGCAGTGAATGACAATTGCTGGAATCTGGAGCAACAAACTGCTGAAAGTACTCAGCAGGTTGGGGGTTGGGCAATATCTGTATGGGGGGGAGGTGTCGATATTTCAAATTTAAACCATGCATCAGTATTTCTAGACACTTTCCTTCAATACATTTTCAATCAAAGTTCAAAGTAATTTTTATTCTCAAAGTACAGTACAGTTATGTTACCATATACTCCTGAGATTCATTTTCTTGTTGGCCTACTCAAATCTATAAAATAATAACCTTAGTAAAATCAATGAAAGACTGCCCAACTGGAAGTTCAACCAGAGTGCAGAAGGCAACAAACCATGCCTATATAAAAGGAAGAAATAATATTATTAAATAAATAAACAATAAATGTTGAGAACATGAGATGAGTCTTTGAAAGTGAATCCACTGGTTGAAGGAACACTTCAATGATGAGGCAAGTGAAGTTACCTCCTTTGGCTTAGAAGCTGATCGCTGGGGGGAATTACTGTTCCCGAACCTGGTGTTGCAAGTCCTGAGGCTCTCGTACCTTCTTGATGGCAGCCAGCAAAAAGAGAGCATGCTCTGGGTTGTGGGGGGGGTCAATGATGATGGACACTGCTTTTCTGCGACAGCATTTCACTTAGATGGGCTCAAATGGTAGGAAGGCTTTACATGTGATGGACAAGTATATCCACTACTTTTTATCGTATTTTCCTTTCAGGGGCATTGATGTTTCCATACCAGGGTCTGATGCAGCCAGTTAATATACTCTCCACTACAATATACTCTCTACAGAGAGGTTTGTCAAAGTTTCAGATTTCATGCTGAATCTCCACAAACTCGTAAGGAAATAGAGGCGCTGCCGTGCTTTCTTCATTACTGCACTTGCATGCTAGGCCCAGGATGAATTTAAAGTTGCTAACCCTCTCCACCTGTGCTCACTCAATGAGAACTGGCTCATGGACTTCTGGTTTTCTTCTCCAGAAGTCTACAATCAGCTCCTTGGTCTTGCTGACATTGAATAAAAGACTTTTATAATGACACCACTCAGCCAGATTTTCCACCTCCTTCCTATATGCAGAGTCATTTCCAACTTTGATTCTGTCTACAACAGTGGTGTCATCAGCAAGCTTGAATATGGCATTGGAACTTTGCATAGCCACATGGTCAAATGTAAAGCGAGTAGAACAGAGGACTAGCACACAGCCTTGTGGTGCACCTGTGCTGATGGAAATTGTGGATGAGATGTTGTTGCCAGTCTGAATTGATTGGGGTCTCTAAGTGAGGAAATCCAGGATCCAAATTGACGAGGATGCATTGAGACTAAGGTTTCAGAGCTTATTAATTAGTTTTGAAGGGATGATGGTATTGAATACTGAGCTGTAGTTGATAAAGAGCATCCTGATGTACGCATCTTTGCTGTTCAGATGCTCCAGCGTTGACTGATGAGCCAAAGTAATAGCATCTGCTATGGACCTGTTGCTCCATTAGGTAAATTGGAGTGGATCTAAGTTGCTTCTCAGGCAGGAGTTCATAGGTTTCATCACCAACCTCTCAAAACACTTCATCATAGTCAATAAACACTTATCAATGTGAAGATACCCGAAATGCATCAAGGCCTTCTTCCACAGTTGTTCATATTTTCAGCCCTTCCGAAACCATATATTCTTTGTAAAGAATAAAATCCAGAAATGGATCTTAACCAATTAAGAAAAATATAGTTTGCAAGAAGTTTCTCACCAAACAGCCACTAACTCCCACATGTGATCAAAACTAGTCCTGGAGATCCTGACATCTCTACCCAGGTGATTACAGAATGGAATTCTACTGATACTGAAAAGCAGAATTAACCCTTCACTCTATAATCATAGACTTTAAAGAACTACCGGTTCTTTATGATTCTTTCAGCAATCTCACTTAAAACTTCATGGGTGATGGTCAAAGAAAAAAATTTACCTGCTTCTCTGATTTCTTTTTCCCCATACAATGTTGTGAATCTTCAAATTCATCTTCTTCATTGTCTCCTGATGAATCTTCAGCATCTCCTGATGAATCTTCAGCAGAATCATTATTTGACAAACTCCCAGAACTGTCATCATCACTATCACTTTCATCTTCCTCAATCTGCTTATCTGGTTCAGACTTATCAATGGACATATCCGAGATTAAGAGTGCATTTAAACCGTTTTCTAATTTGATATACCTGAAATACATTGAGAGCATTTATAACAAATTACTTTTTCCATACAAAAATCTACTTTACTTGATGTGCCATGTTAAAATGATAAAAGATCACTAAATATTGTATTCATTTATATTTATTATTCATTCTTAATCACATTTATAATGGATAGTGTCATTTTTAAAAACTTTTTATACTAAAACTTTACACTTCATCATTTTCACCTTTACTTTTGCCCAAGGTGCTTTTCCTACAAGTTTGGCCCACTTTCTTCAGCAGAATGAAATAATTTGAAGATTCAGATTGGTACATACAATCAGGTACAGTAGTTAACTAACAATTCTGCACACTGCCTACCTACACCTTAAGTAATGCTGAAACACTACATCTGCAAGTTGAAGAGGCCACAATTTGTTACATCAAGGTAACAAAAAGCATTAGGAGTTTCTGAGATATAAACGCAACAGATTCTGCAGATGCTGGAAATGCTGAGCAACACACACAAAATGCTGGAGGCATTTGAACCTTTCATCAGAACTGGGAAGGAAGGGAGCAGAAGCTGGAATATGGAGGAGGAGAGAGGGGAAATGAGTATGACATCGTAGCTGTTAGCACAATGCTACTACAGCCCAGGGTGTTCCAAGTTCTATTCTGACATCCTCTGTAAAAACAAAGTCTGTGCGTTCTTCCCGTGAGGGCACGAGTTTTCTCCAAGTGCTCCAGTTTCCTCCCACAGTCCAAAGACGTACCCATTAATTGTCCTGTGATTAGGCTAGCTTTAAATAGTTGGGCTATTCAGCAGATCGGGCAACATTCGTCAGGTCTCAGCCCGAAACGTTGACTGCTCATTTCAACGGATGCTGCCCGACCTGCTGAGTTTATCCAGCTTGTTTGTACATGTTGATTTGACCACAGCATCTGCAGTGTACTTTGTGTTTAAATAGTTGGGCTGCTGGATGGTGCGGCTCATTGAGCTGGAAGGGCCTGTTTCACACTATCTCTAAACGAATTAATGAAAATTTAAATCACAATGATGTGTTGCATGGCAGGTTTTGAGAAGTGCTATCTTTTGATGTGCAGTGAGGGAACAGGGTACACTTAGAGAAAGATGATAACACATGTTCTATTTAACCATGAGATTGACATCTTGTGAAGCTGACATCACAAGCTCTGAAAATTAACAAAAGGTGGAGAATTGTTATTTTAAAGAATTGTTCAACAAGTAAATGTCATTACACATCTACAATTTTCAGTGTTAGAGAAAATGAATGACAGTGATTTATTTTAATATCAAAAGGGGTACTTACTCTTTAAAATACTTTGAGGAATAGATCTATCATCCAAGGACAAGAATGTCACAGTACTTATGCCATGAGGCAAAGAACAAAATATCTTCACAAAACTAATAGCAAATGGCCCTTCAGTTGTACCAAATTTCTATTCTACTGTATTTGTTCCCATTTCCACCCCAGGCAGTACCCACTACTCTATAAATAAATTTGATCCACACATTTCCTTTGAACTTTCTCACCTTAAATGCATGCCCTCAAGTATTAGGCATTTCAGCTCTGAGAAAGTGATACCAGTGGTCTGTCTGCTCTATCTATACCTCAGCATAACCTTCCAAAGTACACTTTTGGTCAGGTTAAACTCCATCTTGCATTTTTACAACAGATCTATATTTTGCTATATGCTTGGCACTATCATTTACATTGCCTGCAATACCAATTTTTGTAGTCAGCAAACTTACTAACTCACTCATCCAGTTATCATCCAAGTCATTTATATAACAAATAGTTGAGGCCTCCAGTATGGATCCCTGCAGAACACTAGTCACAGACCTCCAGCCAGAATAAGTCCCATCAATCATGTTGTCTTCAAAGGGTAAACCAATCCTGAACCCAAACAGCCAAATCACCATGCAGCTTAATCATCTGGATTAGCCTAGCATAAGGGACCTTGTAGTAGGACATTGTTTTCCAAATGCTCATAATTCTTATTGATAAGAATCCTTTCCCTAGCACTAATATGAGACTCACCAGTCTATAGTTTCCAGGATCATCCCTTCTTCCCTTTTGAGTAATATTAACATTAGCTACTTGCTAGTGCTCCAAGACTTTGCCTGTGGTTAGAGAGGTCATGAAGTTATTGGTTAAGGAGCTAGCTCTCATCTCTTGCCTCCCTCAATAACCTGGGGTATATCACATTTTGAGCCCTGGGGACCTATCCATCTCATCTCCAACAGCAACTGTACCTTTCTTTCTGCCATTAACCATTTATATGTCTTGCCTAATGTTTCACTACCATATGCACAAAAATATCAGGAGTGCCACAATCATGCTGCAAATCTTGCCACAATCATGCTGCAAATCTGGCCACAACTTTTGGGCCAACATTTTTTAAAATTCACTTTTCATACTTTAAAGTTAATTAAATCCAAGCACTTTATTTAGTCATTAATTTTCATTACTTAAACAAAACACCTTGTCTACTCCAAATCAATGTTCCAGTAATGTTACTTCCATGAATGAGTTTTGATCAGTTAGAGGACTGTTTCACACAAGGGGTAACAAACAGATGACATACTGAAGTTAGCTGGCAAAGGCAAAAATCAGGGAACTTTTTTGATAAAAACGCTGAGCTATTATGAACAGGAATGGTATTTACTGAAAGCATGGTTGAAGCACATTCAGTTGCAACTTGCAAAATGGTATTGGATGTGCAATGAAGAGAGAAGGTACAAAGGTATTGAGAAATATCAATGATGTGAAACGAATGAGGTAGATTCATCGAGGTTAACATGAAAGTGAACATGTATGTTGCATAATTCTGGAAAATCAGCTTAACCAAGCACTCCTGAAATCAAACCCTATGAAGACTCTATCCACTCTTGTTAACAAGAGCAAATGAAAAACGCCAGTAACGAAACGGGACTAAACTGGCTCCAATACATACATGAAAACGTTGGAGCATATAATTGCCTGTGAAAAATAATTAAAATATTCCCCAATTCAGTTCGGGGCTGCTACTTGGAAATCACATAACGATTACTTAAACAGCAATATCTGCATCTTCTAGCGCTCTACAGGTTCTGAGGTTATAAATGGAAGTCTAATGAACTCCAATCTGACTGCCTTCCAGAGGCAATCCTCAACTTGCATCCTGATCTTCGTTGTACCCAAATGAAGAAATTCTCCATGGGGAAGATCTGTCAAAGACATCTCCCTCCGATTTTTGGATCGTTCACTATCAGGTCCCACATTTATGTCCCAGGAATGATTTAACATGAGTGTTTTTTCAGCGACACAAAAAGAAAATCTGCCTGTGACTTTGGCAGGCCACCGTCTCCCCATCCATCGCTGGCCGGTGTAGGCCCTAAAGAGAACCGCCGCTCCTTACCTGTACTCTTTGGGGTCACTAGGAGATTTGACAATGTCCGCATCGCCTCGGTTATTCTCGGGCTTACATTCCCCCTCCTCCTCCGAACCACTATCTACATGCTGGCCCGAGTCTCTGGTGGCCGTTTTGGACTTGTTCCTGACCGGCATAGCCAGGCCGCGCCGCTCACGCCAGGAGACGGAGAATGTGCTCACAGCAGCCCGCGGACTCCCACACGCCGCCGAAAGCCTCGGCCCAAACCTCCGGCCAACCAAACTTGCAAGCGACGTAAGTAATGCAAAGGATCCTTTCAAAGGCTTAACCAGCCCCGTCGTGGGGTCCGAATAAGAGCCGGGTGCGAATGCGAGAGGATGCAGCGTGGCAAGGGATCTCCAGCAGGAACTGACCCCTACCTGACCCCGCCGTTTACCGTTCGCAGCATCAGTTAATCCCACCCGCCAGATAGCCATTGGTGCTTGTTTTAAAAAACAACAAATCCGTACGGCTGTCCGGCACGTCAATCATGAGCATAAAGTTAGGTTGCAACGTAGCTATTGTCAGTGCACTCTGTTTAAAGGTGGCTTAGTTACTCTTTGCATCAGAAGATCTTTTGTTAACGTACTCTTTTTATGTTAATTTACATATGTAACATTTAAGATGTGACCATAGTTTCATGTCGTAGAGCACAATTTATCAGAAAACGGTCTTATTTAGTCTCACGTGCAAAATTTGTGACTAAGAGAAAAGGGACTGTTTTGCGGACGGAAAGCTGCAACCGGTACTAATCCTGAATTTCTAGAAAATGTAAAAGGTCTCGTAGTTAATATAAAAGGTTGGGGAAAATTTAGTTTGCTAGGCAGCATCTGTAGAAAGAGAAATGGAAACGCAAAGAAATTCTCCAGATACTGGCTATGTTGACCTTCAGGGGACCACGAACTTGTCGTTGGGTTTGGAGGCTTGCGTGCCTCAATGACCCGGAGAACTACGTTGGCTGGAGTCGGAGCTTCATGCTTTGGCTCTCCGTGCCAAACAGGTCAAAGGGTGGAAGCCAGACTAAGAGTGGCCCACCAGTCCTCTTGGTTCGGGGGTTTAGCTCAGGGCTAACAACCCTGACTAAAAAAAACACGAAACTATTACGGAAACAACAATGAGAATCCTTCTCCATCTGAGTCTCCACCCAGTACTTGAGTGACTGACAGTACTGAAAACCCGAGGAAGTTACTGCCATGATGAAGGAAGTCCTGAACACCGCGAGAGATGGAGGATCTTCATTGCTGCCCTAAACGCCAGTGGTGTAACAGGCAGTAAGTGGAACTGCGAGCAAGCACTCAAAATGCTGGAGAAATTCAGCCAGTCGGGTGGCATCTATCAATGGAAGGGAATAAACAGTTGACATTTAAGGCTGAGACCCTTCATCAGGATTCTGTCCCTTTCCTTTCCATTTCTGATGAAGGTGTCAGCCCAGACGTCGATTGTTTATTCCTCACCATAGATGCTGCCTGACGAGCTGGGTTATTCCAAACAGAAACCAAGTTAATGTTTCAGGCCCAAGACCCTTCATTAATGTTTTCCTTTGTGTTTTTCCTACCATGGACACAACCCATCTTTCTGGGTGATCCACACTTTTTTTAATTTCAGATTTCCACCATATGTGATATTGGTTGTTAACAAATCTCTGCATCAATCCTAGCTTCATCCACCATTCATCAGTGAGACATTAGAATGGGGTTTGAAAAATTTAAGTTGCCTTGTACTGTGCAGAACATTCAGTATAAGTTTTTTTAAAACCATGCTCAAGACAGATTCACCATAGAAATGATAAGGGAATGCGAACTTCATGGCACTGGATTTTACTGCTGCAAACCTCCTGCCTCTGGTCACCATTCACTTCACTTTTATGGAAAGTGGCCAGTGAGTGAGTGGGCCAGTGAAGGAGTGGAGATTTGAGGCTTTGACTCAAGGGGCTTCGACAAGAAGAGGCTGAGGATGAGCTTCACTCCAAGTGAGGTAAGGCTGTGTAAGTTCCTTTCAAAGGAGAAAGTTTCAAAAGTTGAGGCAAGTATTGGGTAGGTCATGGCAGCTGAGATCGGCCCCATGGTTTGTTCATCCTGCAGCAAGTGGGAAATCAGGAATACTTCCAGTGTCCCTGACAACTATGTGTGCAGGAAGTGTGTCCAACTGCAGCTTCTGGCAGACCGCATTGAGTATCTAGAGCTGCGATTGGATTCATACTGGAGCATCTGCGATGCTGAGAAAGTCATGAATAGCACATTCAGTGAGTTGGCCACACCGCAGGTAAAGGCTACACAGGCAGAAAGGGAAGGGGTGGCCACTAGACAGCGTAACAGTAGGCAGGTAGTGCAGGAGTCCCCTGAGGTCATCTCCCTCCTAAACAGATATACTGTTTTGGATATTGTTGGGGGAGATGTCTCATCAGGGGAAGGCAGCAGCAGCCGAGTTCATTGCACCATGGGTGGCTTTGCGGCACACGAGGGAAGGAAAAGGAGTGGGAGAGCTATAGTGATAGGGGAATAGATAGGCGTTTCTGTGGCCGCAAACGAGACTCCAGGATGGTATGTTGCCTCCCTGATGCAAGGGTCAAGGATGTCTCTGAGCGGCTGCAGGACATTCTGGAATGGGAGGGTGAACAGCCAGTGGTCGTGGTGCACATAGGTACCAACGATATAGGGAAAAAATGTGATGAGGTCCTACAAGGTAAATTTAGGGAGTTAGGATATAAACTAAAAAGTAGGACCACAAAGGTAATAATCTCTGGATTACTACCAGTGCCACATGCTAGTCAGAGTAGAAATAGGAGGATATTTCAGATGAATACGTGGCTTGAAAAATGGTGCAAGGGGGAGGGATTCAAATTTCTGGGGCATTGGAACCAGTTCTGGGGGAGATGGGACCGGTATAAACAGGACCGTCTGCACCTGGGCTGGACTGGAACCAATGTCCTAGGGGGAGCATTTGCTACTGCTGTTCAGGAGGCTTTAAACTAATGTGGCAGGGGGATGGGAACAAGTGCAGAGAGACAGGTGTAAAATGAGGGTAGAAGCAGAAAGTAGTAAGGTGAAAAGTAAAAGTGGCAGGCAGGCAAATCCAGGGCAAAAAGGGCCACTTTTCAACATAATTGTATAAGGGCTAAGAGTGTTGTAAAAACAAGCCTGAAGGCTTTGTGTGTCAATGCGAGGAGCATTCGTAACAAGGTGGATGAATTGAATGTGCAGATAGTTATTAATGAATATGATATAGTTGGGATCACAGGGACATGGCTCCAGGGTGACCAAGGATGGGAGCTCAACATCCAGCGATATTCAATATTCAGGAGGGATAGACAGGAAAGAAAAGGAGGTGGGGTAGCATTGCTGGTTAGAGAGGAGATTAACACAATAGAAAGGAAGGACATTAGCCTGGAGGATGTGGAATCGATATGGGTGGAGCTGCATAAAACTAAGGGGCAGAAAACACTGGTGGGAGTTGTGTACAGGCCACCTAACAGTAGTAGTGAGGTTGGGGATGGCATTAAACAGGAAATTAGAAATGCATGCAATAAAGGAACAGTAGTTATAATGGGTGACTTCAATCTACATATAGATTCAGTGAACCAAATTGCTAAGGGTGCTGAGGAAGAGGATTTCTTGGAGTGTATGCGGGATGGTTTTCTGAACCAACATGTCGAGGAACCAACTAGAGAGCAGGCCATTCTAGATTGGGTATTGAGCAATGAGGAAGGGTTAGTTAGCAATCTTGTCGTGCGAGGCCCCTTGGGTAAGAGTGACCATAATATGGTGGAATTCTTCATTAAGGTGGAGAGTGACATAGTTAATTCAGAAACAAAGGTTCTGAACTTAAAGAAGAGTAACTTTGAAGGTATGAGACATGAATTAACTAAGATAGACTGTCAAATGATACTTAAAGGGTTGACGGTGGATATGCAATGGCAAGCATTTAAAGATCGCATGGATGAACTACAACAATTGTTCATCCCAGTTTGGCAAAAGAATAAACCAGGGAAGGAAGTGCACCTGTGGCTGACAAGGGAAATTAGGGATAGTATCAAGTCCAAAGAAGAAACATATAAATTAGCAAAAAAAAGCGGCACACCTGAGGACTGGGAGAAATTCAGAGACCAGCAGAGGAGGACAAAGGGCTTAATTAGGAAAGGGAAAAAAGATTGAGAGAAAGCTGGCAGGGAACATAAAAACTGACTGTAAAAGCTTTTATAGATACGTGAAAAGAAAAAGGTTGGTCAAGACAAATGTAGGTCCTTTACAGTCAGAAACAGGTGAATTGATCATAGGGAACAAAGACATGGCAGACCAGTTGAATAACTACTTTGGTTCTGTCTTCACTAAGGAGGACATAAATAATCTTCTGGAAATAGTAAGGGACTGAGGGTCTAGTGAGATGGAGGAACTGAGGGAAATACATGTTAGTAGGGAGGTGGTGTTAGGTAAATTGAAGGGATTAAAGGCAGATAAATCCCCAGGGCCAGTTGGTCTGCATCCCAGAGTGCTTAAGGAAGTAGCCCAAGAAATAGTGGATTCATTAGTGATAATTTTTCAAAACTCCTTAGATTCTGGATTAGTTCCTGAGGATTGGAGGGTGGCTAATGTAACCCCACTTTTTAAAAAAGGAGGGAGAGAAAAACCGGGGAATTATAGACCGGTTAGACTGACATCGGTGGTGGGGAAAATGCTAGAGTCAGTTATCAAAGATGTGATAACAGCACATTTGGAAAGAGGTGAAATCATCGGACAAAGTCAGCATGGATTTGTGAAAGGAAAATCATGTCTGACAAATCTTGTAGAATTTTTTGAAGATGTAACTAGTAGAGTGGATGGGGAGAGTCAGTGGATGTGGTATATTTAGATTTCAAAAGGCTTTTGACAAGGTCCCACACAGGAGATTAGTGTGCAAACTTAAAGCACACGGTATTGGGGGTATGGTATTGATGTGAATAGAGAATTGGTTGGCAGACAGGAAGCAAAGAGTGGGAGTAAACGGGACCTTTTCAGAATGGCACGCAGTGACTAGTGGGGTACCGCAAGGCTCAGTGCTGGGACCCCAGTTGTTTACAATATATATTAATGATTTAGACGAGGGACTTAAATGCAGCATCTCCAAGTTTGCGGATGACATGAAGCTGGGCGGCGGTGTTAGCTGTGAGGAGGATGCTAAGAGGATGCAGGGTGACTTGGATAGGTTAGGTGAGTGGGCAAATTCATGGCAGATGCAATTTAATGTGGATAATTGTGAGGTTATCCACTTTCGTTGCAAGAACAGGAAAACAGATTATTATCTGAACGGTGGCCGATTAGGAAAAGGGGAGATGCAACGAGACCCGGGTGTCATTGTACACCAATCATTGAAGGTGGGCATGCAGGTACAGCAGGCGGTGAAAAAGGCAAATGGTATGTTGGCATTCATAGCAAAAGGATTTGAGTACAGGAGCAGGGAGGTTCTACTGCAGTTGTACAAGGCCTTAGTGAGACCGCACCTAGAATATTGTGTGCAGTTTTGGTCCCCTAATCTGAGGAAAGACATTCTTGCCATAGAGGGAGTACAGAGAAGGTTCACCAGATTGATTCCTGGGATGGCAGGACTTTCATATGAAGAAAGACTGGATCGACTAGGCTTATACTCACTGGAATTTAGAAGATTGAGGGGGGATCTTATTGAAACGTATAAAATTCTAAAGGGATTGAACGGGCTAGATGCAGAAAGATTGTTTCCGATGTTGGGGAAGTCCAGAATGAGGGGTCACAGTTTAAGGATAAAGGGGAAGCCTTTTAGGACCGAGATGAGGAAAAACTTCTTCACACAGAGAGTGGTGAATCTGTGGAATTCTCTGCCACAGGAAACAGTTGAGGCCGGTTCATTGGCTATATTTAAGAGGAAGTTAGATATGGCCCTAGTAGCTAAAGGGATCAGGGGGTATGGAGAGAAAGCAGGTACAGGGTTCTGAGTTGGATGATCAGCCATGATCATACTGAATGGCGGTGCAGGCTCGAAGGGCCGAATGGCCTACTCCTGCACCTATTTTCTATGTTTCTATGTTTCAGTTTACTTCAGCTAAATCTGTAAGGCTGACCTTGCTTCAGCTAGGCAATCCCAGAACCAAGTAATGAGGTATAAAAACAGAAATTGCTTGGAAATAACCAGCAGGTCAGGCAGCATCTGTGAAAGAGCACTAATCTTTCAAGTCATGGTCTAAACTGCTGGATAAAGTTAGTGGGTAGAGAAGCATCAGTCAGGGAGGAAGGAATCATCAACATTTCAGGTCTAAATCCTGCATCAGACAATCCACCAATCCTGATACAAGGTGTTGACTCCTGAAACATCCTCCTTCCACCTCCCCCACCCCCACAGATGGTCAACCCACTGAGTTCCTCCAGAAAACTTGCCTTTGATTCAGTCATTTGCAGAGTCTTGTGTTTCCATTGTCCTGAAATGTTAGTCTATTAATTCTGTTCCTTTCTCTATAAATGCTACCTGACCTGGATGAATAAATGCAAAAAAGGTTCAGGTCTCCTTCTGTGGTAACCATTCTCTTCTATGATTAGATTTCAGTGATCAGTGTACAAAGATATCCAGGACCTTTTGAACCTATGTGTGGAACTTAGTATTTCAAAGCTAAACAGCAGGCATTTTCCTGCAAAATCCAGTTTATATTTATTCATTGCATCATGGAGATATCTGGCAGTGTCATATTTATTGACTACACCTCCTTGCTTTCACAGGAAGTGCTTAGTCTTAGGTCATAGCCTTCCTTGGGGTAAGCAAGGAATTTAAAGCTCTTAGTGCTGTGTTAAAGGATTAGTGGTTTTTATAACCTATGATAGGAACTTGTAGGTGATGATGCTCCCTTGATATGGCTCTTGTTGTCCTCGATGGTAAAGGCTGCAATGAAGGAAAGTGTCTACAAATATCAATTCTGGGTTTAAATCTGAAATATCGACAATTCCTTCCCCTGTCAGACCCTGTTCAAATCTGTTGATTTCCTCTAGTAGATTGTTTGGTGCTCCAGATTCCAGCACCTGCTCTTTCTTGTGTCTTTCTAGTTGCACAATGAGCAAGAAGTCTTCCAGCACTCTAAAGGCTGCATTTTCTTTTAGCCATTTCTGCATAGTTGAAGGTCCTTAAGGCATGACTCTGTGAGACTACACTTATGTTCTCAAGGTATCATTCCACATGTTTGAACAGAGATTATGCATAGCTGCATGCAACTGATAAGAACAGAAGTGGTATAAATTAGTGTAGATTTAAAGTGGTAGCAGCGTTGGGAAACTTTCTGAAGTGATAATGGAATTGCACTCACATATGATATACATCAATCTAAATACAGTCTTGTAACTTTCAAAAATTCAGAATTAGATTGTGATTAGGATAACGACTGCATTTTTGACAAAGGTTTTCAAGAACACCTGTTAGACCTGCAATGGGTTTCAAATAAAGTTCATTTTCTGTTAAGCAATTCTTCTTATCTTTGATTCCATTATTATGACCATTTTTCAATCTTTCTTTTTTTTTCTAAAGTTTTCATCTTCCCTGTATCCTCCTTAGGATGGAACAATACATCACAGGAACAGGCTCTTTGTCCCACGATGCATGTGCCGACCAGTAAGTAATGTAAACCAGTGCCATTTGCCTGTCTAAGTGCTTCTCAAACATTGCCATCATATATGCCTCCATTACTAGCATCATATTCCAGCTACTTCTTTATATGGGGGAAAAAAAACTTGTCTTGTAAATCTTATTTAAACTTTCCTCTCTCTCACCATAAAACTATACCTTATAGAATTTGACATTTCCATCCTAGGAAAACAGACTCTGACTGTCTACTTTATCTGTGCCTCTCATAATTTTATATACTTCTATCTCTCAGCCTTTGACGCTCCAGCGAAAACAATCCAAGTCTGTCTAGGCTCTCTCCTTATAGCTAATACTCTTTATTCCAGGTAATATCCTTTTCTGCAGCCTCTCCAAAGCTCCCACATCTTTCCTATACTGCAGCATCCAGATCTGCTGACACTACTCCAAATGCAACCTAACCAAAATTATGTACAGCTGCAATGTGACTTCCTTAGTTTTATGTATTCTCAACACTCCAACTAATGAAGGCAAGTATTCCTTTTTTCCCCATGTTTTACCACTTTCACAGAACAACGGACTTCCCTCCCAAGATCCCTCTGTACATTAAAGCACTTCTGGGTCCTACCATTTACTTTTAATCTGGATGTGTTTTTTCATCCCTGTACCAGAAGACTTATCCAGCTGCGAGACCCAGGCTGATGTTACAAAGTTAAAGAGAAGTTGGAACATCAATAAATGTCATGAATCTTATTTGAATAGTGACCAAACACTTGAATGTTTCTTCAAATGTAGTCAGCCAAAAAAATCCTATGTACATACATTTATATTGAGTTCTTCTATAATTTTGTTTCAAGATGTTGTTTTCCAAGTTCTGCTACACTCATTTTTAATTTCATGATTATTATGTAATTCTATGAGTTTTCACTTCTAAATTTTAAGACAAATTAAATCATTTAAATTAATCATGCCAAAGGGTTGTGAAAATTTTCCTAAATAATTAAGTGTATTAAAAACATCATTCATTTATGCAACACCTTTAATGTTGTAAAAATGTTTCATGACACATTACATGAGTAATCTTAAATAAGCTGTCAGTGCATTGAATAAGGGGAATGTTTTAAAAAGCAGCTCATGTGAGGAATGAGAGGTGAAGATGTTTATCATTCTGGAGCCAACTGCATAAAAGTACTCAGATACAGTATCGTAGATAGCAGGCTGTAGATAGGAAAGGATAAGACTAAAAGGAATTTTAAAACTAAGCAACGTGTACAAACAAACACGAGGAAATCTGCAGATGCTGGGAATTCAAACAACACACACAAAACGCTGGTGGAACACAGCAGGTCAGGCAGCATCTACAAGGAGAAGCACTGTCGACATTTCGGGCCGAGACCCTTCGTCAGGACTAACTGAAAGGAAAGATACTAAGAGATTTGAAAGTAGTGGGGGGAGGGGGAAATGCGAAATGATAGGAGAAGACTGGAGGGGGTGGGATGAAGCTAAGAGCTGGAAAGATGATTGGTGAAAGTGATACAGAGCTAGAGAAGGGAAAGGATCATGGGACGGGAGGCCTCGAGAGAAAGAAAGGGGGAGGGGGAGCACCAGAGGGAGATGGAGAACAGGCAGAGTGATGGGCAGAGAGAGAGAAAAAAAACAAACAACTAAATATGTCAGGGATGGGGTAAGAAGGGGCATTAACGATAGTTAGAGAAGTCAATGTTCATGCCATCAGGTTGGAGGCTACCCAGCCAGTATATAAGGTGTTGTTCCTCCAACCTGAGTGTGGCTTTATCTTGACAGTAGAGGAGGCCATGGATAGACATATCAGAATGGGAATGGGACATGGAATTAAAATGTGTGGCTACTGGGAGATCCTGCTTTCTCTGGTGGACCGAGCGTAGGTGTTCAGCGAAACAGTCTCCCAGTCTGCGTCGGGTCTCACCAATATATAAAAGGCCACACCGGGAGCACCGGACGCAGTATACCACACCAGCCAACTCACAGGTGAAGTGTCGTCTCACCTGGAAGGACTGTCTGGGGCCCTGAATGGTGGTGAGGGAAGAAGTGTAAGGGCAGGTGTGGCACTTGAGGGAGGAAGTGTAAGGCACTTTCCACCCTCCCCCCACCCTCTTTATAGGGCCCCTGCCCCCTCCTTCTTCAGTCTTGACGAAGGGTCTCAGCCCGAAACGTTGACTGCTCATTTCAACAGATGCTGCCCAACCTGCTGAGTTCATCCAGCTTGTTCGTACGTGTTGATTTGACCACAGCATCTGCAGTGTACTTTGTGTTTAAAACTGAGCATTGCTTAAGTAGAAGTCAATGTAAGCACAAGAGTCATGGGTGAATTAAGACAAGAGTAGTAGAAAATTGGATGATTACAGAGTGTAGAACAAGGAATATTGGTCAGAAGTACATTGGATTAGTCAAACCTCGATGTAATTAAAATATAAATGAAGGTTCGATCGCACATAAGCAAAGATAGAGAAGAGCCTAGCAAAAGAAAGGAGGTGGAAGCAGTTAGTCTTATTGGTGATGTAGAGATCATGTTCAAAACTGGCTGGAGTGTTCACTGAGATCTTTGACACCTCACTTCAGCAGTCAGAGGTACCCACCTGCTTCAAGCAGGCTTCATTTATACTGATGCTTAAGAGAATGTAGTAACCTACCTCAATGACTATTGTGCAGTAGCACTTTCCTCCATGGTGATGATATGTTTTAAGTGGTTGGTAATGAAACATATCAACTCCTGCCTGAGGAACGACTTGGATCCTCTCCAATTTGACTCCAGTTGCACCACAAGGCTGTGTGTTTAGCCCCCTGCTCTGCTCGCTGTGTACTTATGACTGTGTGACTAAGCACAGCTTCAACGCCATATTTAAGCTTGCTGATGACACCACTGTCGTTGGCCGAATCAAAGGTAGTGATGAATCAGCATAAAGGAGGGAGATTGAAAATATGGCTGAGTGGTTCTTCAACAACAACCTCTTACTCAATGTCAGCAAGACCATGCAGCTGATTATTGACTTCAGGAGAAGGAAACCAGAGGTCCAAGAACCAGTCCTCATCAGAGGATCAGAAGGAGAGGGTTAGCAACTTTAAAATGTTTGATGTTATTATTTTGGAGGACCTGTCCAGGGCCCAGCACATAAGTGCAATTATTAAGGAAGCACGGCAGCACCTCTACTTCCTTTGGAGTTTGCGAAGATTAAGCATGACATCTAAAACTTTGACAAATTGCTATAGATGTGTAGTAGAGAGTATATAGACGGGCTCTTTTACACACTAGTATGTAAACATATGGCCCAGTCCATCATGAGTGAAAGTCCTCCACACCATTGAGCACATCTACACAAAATGTTGGAGTATCCATCCTCCGGTTTCCCCCCCCCCCCACTTCCCCACCCAGGACATGCTCTCTTCTCACTGCCATTATCAGGAAGAAGGTACAGGATCCTCAGGACTCACACCACCAGGTTCAGGAATAGTTACTACTCCTCAACCATCAGGCTCTTGAACCAAAGGGATCACTTCACTCATCTTCACTTGCCCCATCATTGAAATGTTCCCAGAAACTTTGGACTCACTTTCATGAACTCTTCAGCTCATGTTCTCGATATTTATTGCTTATTTATTTCTTTATTTTTTTTCTTTATTTTGTATTTTTCTTCAGTTTGTTGTCTTTTGCATACTGGTAGAACACCCGTTGGGGCAGTCTTTCATTGATTCTATTATGGATTTATTGAGTATGCCTGCAAAAAAATGAATCTCTAGGTTGTATATAGTGATATTTATGTACTTCGATAATAAATTTACTTTGAACTTTTAACTGCATTTAGGTCAGATATACACCAAACAGTGTCATTCAATTTCAGTGCATTGGCTTTGGAATAGAGTTTGTGATCAGACTGAAAGACAGTGGCTTCAGCTTTCCCAGTGTTTGGTCTGAGGAAATTTAAAAACTCCATGGTGTGTAAGACAGAGGTGGGTGGTGTAAGTATAAATGCAAAAACTAATGTTGTATTTTCAGATGATGAAGCTGAAGGGAAACAAGTAGTTTAGAAATAGCATCACATTCTACAGTGCTCAGAATTTACCCTAATACAACAAATGATACAAAATACCCTTCCTTGATCTTTGTATAAACCCAAGGTCTAATTTTGTTTGCCTTCAAATTAATATCAAACATATGATCAAAAGGCCTGAACATACTAACAGAATTCCCAATGCAATTTTCACACACTGAAAATAGTCGACCTGAGGCAGTGTAATGGGTTGATGTGCAGGAAATTTCCTTAGCAACTTACATCCTTGGTTTGTTCTGCCATCTGTCAGCCAAGGAGGTCCCTGTGGAAATCTCTCTATGTTGGGATCCCCCACCTTTGCAATGGAAACTTGGGTGGAGAGATTTTGCATGGAACATATCTTTTAGTTGTTTTTTCAATTCAAGGTGATCTGTCACTTCCACAGTTCTTATGTCCATGTTCTATGTACAAACGTTTGTATTTGCAGAATAGACAAAGTTATAGCCTCTCTTTGAATACTTAAAGGAGTTGCACCTCAAATTCTGATGCCACCTCAGGCCAGTGTAACAAACCTTTGAGTACCTTGTGTAGAATGAGATGCCCCTTTGTCAGGTTGCTTCAAGGCCTTCCTAGATGGCTGCACACAAAGCAAAGCATTGCAGGCTCATCCATCTCCACTATCTCACCTACTGAAGTTACATTCAATGTCCAGTATGTTTGGAGAGGGACAACACAATATCCACTGGAAGCCTACAGGGCCAAAAAGGAAAAGGGTCAACATGATATTGCCAGGACCCTGCTTCCCTCTCTCCCTGGAGTTAACCATTATCTGAGACACTGTAGCTTACAGCCACTCGATATAGAATCCTTGCCTAATTACTACATCCTAAAAATAGGTCCCATCTATTCTTATATCTGAACTCAAGTATAACATTGCAGCTTCTACCTAATCCTCATCCCCATTTTTCAGCTTCTAGCTCGGGTAACAAACTGGGGTCTACGGACCCCTTTGTTAATAGTAGGGGTCCAAGGCATAAAGAAAGGTTGGGGAGCCCTGATCTAGCTGATAGACTTTTTTGAACGCTGGTGCTGTCACTAATGCTGTTGCATTCTCATCACTGCAGTTATTAGGATGGATAGAAGCCAGATTGTGAGTGAACGACTCCGGGATCAGATGGAAGAGACAGTGCTAAGATCTTTCCAATGTATGCATCTGGAGTTCCACCTGCTCTTGTATCTGGTTTCATTAACTGCAACCAAGAAACAGATAATGATACTTCATGTAAGGTAGTCATTGAAACGAGAGGATTGTTTGGATTCATGTTGGAAAGGGCAAGCCAAGACAACTAAAAAAGGAAAAGTCATATGCCTTTTTGCACAATGGTGTCAGTAGGCAATTGGGCAATAATGAATAGCAATTTCTAAAATGTATATTGCATTAACAAATATGAATAAATAATAATAGTATACCAGACATTACATTAATTCATGACTTAGCATTGTTTCTTTAGTCAGATTTTTGTAACCCAAACATAATAGGTATAATTTTTTATTTTGGGGGGAAAAAAGTCACCACATTGCCAGCAGATGGAGTCAAAACATTGTATTTTACTGGAAGGAACAGATAAAGATTCAAATCTGATACAACAAATCCCTACATAGATTTTTCATTTTGCCTTTTTAAAAAAAATATAATCAGGTTTGTTATTCAACAGCTTGATAAAGTTAGGATTTTCTGCAGGCAGATCGTTACTAAAATATTAGTATATTCATCACTTTCTGGAATTTGGATCCCTGGATAGTAGAGTCACAAAATATTTTACTTTTCTGCCTGAGTAGTGCTAGTGGAACCAATGCAAAATTAAGGATAAGAGTCTTTGAAGACCGCAATCTACAGGTCCAAACAAAACTTTTGATCTATAGCGCAGTCATCCTCCTTTTATTACTGAATGGAACTGGACATTGGATCACCTAAAGTAGACACCTGAAAGCCCTAGAATGATACACCAAAGATCTTTATGAAAGATTGAGGATCAGCTAGAAGGACAGATGCACTAACACCAGCGTACTGGAGGAGGCCAATGTAAATAGCATCTCCACCATGATAAAGCAGCACCTACTCTGATGGATAGATCATGTCATCCAGATTGCTAACTCACATCTCCCCAAACAGAGCCTTTACTTCCAGTTGAAAGAAGGTCAATAAGCACTTGGTGGGCAAAGAAACGCTTCAAAGATAACATCAGAATCAGTCTAAAGATATCCAACATTACATCAAAAAACTGGGAAGACATTGTACTCAATAGATACACCTGGAGAAAATCTGTTCAAGAAGCAGCTGTGCTACATGAGAGTGACCTCTGCTATGCTACAGAGAACAAGTGGCAGCTGCAAAAGGAGAGAGTGGAACAACAAAAAGACCCAACCATTAACCACGATCACCATTTACTCATGCCCACACTGCACCAGAATATGTCAATCCCATTTTAGCATCTCCAGCTACCCAGGGACCTACCAATAGACACCTCCTTAGAAGAGTAACGTACTCGACTTGAGTGATCACACTTTTACGATTATTTTTCTTCCAGGAGGTTCAGGTAAATAGGCTTGTTGAGAAGGGTCAACTATTCTCAAAAGGACAGCCATATAGTTCAATGATAAATCTAAATTAGCACCACTGGGAGGGAGATTTCATCTTATGCTTCAACATTTCACAGAATGAAAATGCCAATTTTCTACCACCATTTAACTCAGCTTGTTCAGGATGGACACTGGAACTTAATTATATGATTACTCCTTCAGTAAATCTTGAATACCAAAAATAAGTTAAGCCAGTCCCCTCATATCAGTTCTAGTCATAATTGCAATTGTCACTCTTTACTGAGATTGACACATATTCTCCTTTTAATGACATTAAGTTTCTCAACCCCCCAAACCCCCGGAGCTTGGCATTGTTTTACAGAAATAGCACCATGGACAATAAATGTAAACATGCAAGTAAAAATTCATGAAAATAGCATATAGTGGTCTGATTATCAAAGAGGTGATGAACCAGGGTATGATCCTATCATTACCTTCCTTAAGAGAAAAAGTTTTATGGCACAGTAGGATTGGCATATGAATCAGATTCCTCAGTGCAGAAAGGAAAATTGGCACATTCTGGAGCTGCTGCTTTAGGTACATTAGAAGCATAGGAAAAAGAACCACAGCCAGAGCAGAAGAACTACGTTTAGAAAGGATGGGGGAAGAGAGGTTAGAAATGATCAAGTCTCCAAATTTCTCATAATTTGTGATGGACATCATGTTTCGTTACAGAGAAAAGTAGGGTACCAAGGCACACAGAGCAAAGGTAGTAAATATAATTGAGATGGCATGGGGAAGTGCTCCAAGTGAATGATTGATCAGGATTGAGTGTATGAGATATTATTAATTTTGTTTTAATCCTAATTAAACCATCCAATTTAAACTTTGTCTTCATTTATAAATATGCCAAAGCAAAATAATACTTGCTTAAACATGCAAAGAAAATTTATCCAGAATTGTGTTGTTCCTGGAAATAAATTTTTGAATTAGTCTGGAAATCAATAAGGAAATATTAAATGATGTATTTTTATATAATTTCAATGTCATTTCACTATGAAACTACCGGCAGATAATTTAGAAATTGTTTTAACAGCCCATGTTTAATCCTTGACAAAACACTATTAAACTTTGATTGAAAAAAACAGACATAATTAAAGGATTTGCAAAGCCACAAGTACAAGTTCTTTTTGTGACATTAGAAATTTTCCTTAAAGTTCTGTTACTAAGTTCAGCAGAGTGCTGAAGAATAAGACACAGTTCTAAGAATTCCAGACTTGATTCATACCTTTTAAACTTTATTTTTAAAAATACACATAAAAATATAAAAACATGTGCCCACTTTTCAAGCTGTCATCAAGATAAATTTGAAGCTGAAATCATCCACTAAGCAAACATTTCATAATCTTACACTTTTAAGATAATGAAGAAAAATCCTAAGAGCATGATACAAAATTTTCCTTCAAGTATATTTAAACATTACAAATATCAACAGAAGCAACACTCAATACAGTGAATTCCGTTAGTTGGGCCATCGGGTAATCAGTGCAGCCACTTAATTTGGGCCACCGCTTAAAGAACAAAAAATAATCAAGAAGATAGCCTGGGCTCCATTTGTTTATTTGGGGAACTATGCTATTTAATTAGGGCAGGAGACTGTTGCCAAACAGTTTCTAACTAGTGTCAAACACGAACACACTATAATGTGCTTAGAACGAACAGTTTTTAAATAGCATCAGTTGCATGTGCTTATTTTCAAAAAGCGGTAATTTCTGCCACTGATAGTTGGCAAGAAATAAACAGTATGACAATTCAGAACTGTTATGTTCATTGCAGTTTCAAGAATTCAGCCTTGGAGACACAAGGAATGGCCGAGAGTGAAAAATGAAACAATTTCACTACTTCAACAAGTTAGGCACTACAAAGAATCTAAAGGTATCGACAATCAATTTGAACGTTACAAGGAAGATAAAGGATGCAATTGTTGATAGCATTTCATGAAGGCATTTCATTATCTACATGAGATGTCTGCACTGCTTTCGTTAAAATAAAGCGACAGCATATCTGAATTTCTCCATCAATAACTAATAGGAACTAAAATACAGTCTTACAGTACTGTAGTAGAATTGATTGTGTTCTAATATATTCTGTATTTAATTTAAATACATAATTTGTTACTCAGTTAAATGGTAGTTTGTGTTTTTATACATTTTTAACTGTTTCCATGAAACTTCGGCTAATTGTGCAACTGCTTAATTGAGCCAAAATGTATGGTCCCGATGTGTCCCAATTAACCACAATCCATTGTATTTCAAATGCTTACCACTAACGTACAACATTCAGGTTTACACTTCATCTTAAACTTTACTTAAGCATTGTTTAAAGAATATTATGCTCACTAAGCTATAATAAGAAATATTTCAATAATACAATAAATTGAGTAATATTATGGATTTAATTTTTCAACATCTAATTATTTGTACATATATATCAAATTCAAATCAAAATTTATTATCTTAATTTTATATAAAACACATAACTAATATTGTTAAAATAATCTAAATTATTTTCTTCACAAAAGCAACATCTCATGTTCTTCTGAAGAGGAAATCTCAGACTTAATTTTTACTGTATCTTTATCATGAGCAAATTCCACTTCATTTTCTAGTTCAAAATGAGGGAAAACAAAGATGGGTATCATTTAATAATTTGGATTTCCTAGCTTCTTACACAAACATTTCTGCCTCTAGCAGTTGAATCTGGTGAGGGTGAGAATGTGTTAATTGCCTTCATCAGGAGAATCAATGCGTACATTATCACATTACCTAGTATAATTTAAAATAAAATATCTAAATGTATTAACATGAAATACTTCGTAATAACATCCATTTTCATTTAATATAGAAATCAGACACAAAGTTTTTCCTTTGCAAATAATCTCCTGCTAGTGGGAATGTTGTAGTGCCAACAAAATGGGAGGGGGAGTCTAATTACAATTAATGTACAAATAATTCAGAAGTTGGTGCTGAATAGCACCCAGAAGCAAATAGATAATTTTGCTGCTCATGGCTAGACACAAGCAGAAAACTAAAATATTTTTTGGAACTGTGACCATTGGAAGTGTGTGAGAAGTGAATCAAAATTCTTGGTACATTTTGTTTCCAACAACTTTAAGTCAGATTGTGTTATTGAATTTCTTTCCATACAGTTCTATAAGGTGAACTTGTAATTCCTAATTTGACAACGTTCCTGTTTTGTTTCTTTTGGAGAAACCACTGGCTGCATGACCAGGAGGTAAATTATCATCCTCTTGAAAAATAAAAATGCACACTGTCATTTAAAAACTTGTGTCTTGTGTACATAATACATGAAAAGTCATGTGAAAATTTTCATCATCCAAACAGCTTCAGATTAAGTCAGCATTATCACAGACTAAATTGAGTAGAAGTCAAACAAGTAATTAACCTATTGTGCTTTTTAGCCAGTATTAAAGGCATGCATAGAACATATACAGAGATGATGAGATAATAGCTGGAAGAGAAATACTCACATAGTATGTACATACTCACAACTTTATTTTCATATTGCACTTATTTGGCCTTACTTTTGCTCTGAATAGGACGTTAGTTTGGAAATTGGAAAGCAGAGCAGTCAGTTTTTATGCAGTTATATGGAAGAAGTGGGAAACATTTGCCTTTATACAAATTACTGTGTCGTACATTGAATATCTTGTCTCTTCATCTAATTACAACACTATTCCAACAATAAGCTGGAAGACAGGAGATCAGGTATAAATTTGACCCATGACCATACTAAATATTGCAAATCTTGTAAAACCTTAAATTCCAAATGCAGGGTAATTTGTAGATAATCTACATTTCTTCCACAGTTATAATTTGAGAACTTAGTAGGGGAAGAATCTGTTGTTCCAGGGTTTTTAGAAAGTGATATGATTTAATTTAAATTTCAAACTAAAAACATGTAAGAACTTACACTGGTAGATGTAGTTGTTTGATAACACGTGATACATTCTCTCCACACAAAGAAAAAGTATACCATACAACCTCAAGTATTAGTTCCTAATATTTACTATCAAGTATTTTCTAAAAATCTGGAATTCAGATCACCAAAACAAGTGAATTGAGAATGCTTGAAGTCATATTATGCTGATGCTAGCATCTTGCAGTGCAGTTATAGCTGATGTTTTACTACCATGTGTCTACATAGTCTGAATAAAGTTCAAAACAAAGCTCCACTCCATGGAACAAATAATTGCTATTTGTGGGACTCTGAGAGCAAGGAAATGCATCTATAACTATATTGTATTTCCACAAAAAGGAAGTAAAGGAAACTTTGCTTTTAATAAAGTCTTGTTCGGAATAAATAAGTTTTTTCTTCTTTTAAAAATCTTTTTAGGCAAAGGATTGCCACCTACTGACAGTGTCAGGAAATGTAGAAGAGGCTTGCCCCAAACAACAGAGCAGCAGACGATATCATGGTGAGTGATTACTTCAATAATAAACTGCAAAATAACAAGCCAAAGGGGGCCACAAAACAAGGGAGAACAGATATTTAACACATCAAGGCAACAAGGTAACTGAAGCTTCGGAGCAATTGGTTGAGACCGGCTGGTTCAATGGGCTAATAAGAACTGTGAATGAGAGGTGGGGTTGAATAGGGTGCAGGTGATTCCTGTTAGCTGGGTAGAAACGGGGAAGTACTGTACTGCCTGTGCAGGCCTGACATATGGCCACTATGCAATGACCCAGGACCATCAGGGATCCAAGATGAAACAGGATGGCACCTGTGACCTTGCCTCCCAGTTGACCAGGTATTGTATGCCACATCCACCACAACGTATATCTACCAACCGGTGAACTGTAGACAATGGACCACCTTCCACCATCCTTGGTTCTGGGGGTGCAGGCTCAGGCGGGATGAGTGGTCCATGGACCATGAGCTTGAACCAGGACACGTGGAAAGTAGGGGTGATCCTGAGGGATGGTGGCAGCTGAAAATGGTAAGTGACTGGGTTTATGTGATAGCTGATCTCAAAGGGACCAATGAACCAGGGCAAGAACTTGCAGAAGTCTGTGTGCAAGGACAGATGGACAAAAGATACAGTGCCAGGTTGGAGTAGTCTGGCTGGGCACCAACACCGGTTAGCCTGGTGGCTGTAGGCATGGTTGGCAGCTAGGATGGCTCTCTGAGCCCTCTGGCAAGCATCCCAGCAGCGGTGAACCAGGGCCCTGGCAGACAGAACCTCAACCGTTGGCTCCTCCGCGGGGAACAATGGGGGTTGCCAGCCATGAAGCACTTCAAAAGAAGCAGAGAAGGTGTGTAGATTGGGGGAGATACCGTTTCCATGTAGAAGGGTTAGAGTTGGCAAAGCATCACAGAAACTTCTCCACTTGCTGATTGACTTTCGGACTGACCGTTGGTCTGAAGGTGATAGTCAGAGGACAAAACTCACTGAGGTGTAGAGGAGGGAACGGAATGCTTGCCAGGTGCAGGGGATGAAGTATATCCCTGTCTAACACAATGTCCTGAGGTAAACCATGGAGGCGAAATATATGTTGGAGAACCATGTCTGCCATCTCATCAGCTGATGGAAGTTTGGGGAGGAAAGTGAATTGGGCTGCCTCGAAGAATCAGTCCACCACTGTCATGATCACCGTGACCCTATTGGAAGATGGCAAACACCCAATGAAATCCATGGGGATTGGTAGGGGCCGCAGGACCTCAGAGTAACACTAGTTGGAGGAATTGGACTGGGCACTTTGAGGACAAGCAACAACAACTGATGTACATCTGCGATCATGGTGAGCTATCAGAACAGGTAGCACAGAAAATCGTTGTTGGATATTTGGAGAAGGGTGAGAAATGGGCTCACTGGAGTGCCTCAGATCACGTGGCTTCTGGCATGTACATATAGTTGTCGGATGTGTCGGCCAGAGCAGGCTTATGCTGTAGGATCTGGTTCTCAAGATCCCAGGTAATCAGGGTGAGAATCTAACAAAGGGCTGAGGGTCGATTTCCATTTCAGCTAGGTCAAACTGTCATGTCAGGGCATCTGCCTTAGTGTTCTTGGAACTAGATCAGTAGATGATGAAGTTGAATTGCTCAAAGAAGAGGGCCTTACGTGGGTCAAGTTGGTGTATCTGTTGCATGGATATGAGGCTCTGGTGGTCAATCCAGATCAGAGAGGGCCTAGTGTTTGCCATCAACCAATGTCTCCATTCCTCCAAGGCCTATTTAATGGCAAGTACCTCGCTGTCTCCTTCTCCATGTATAGTGTAGTGCATAGAGTTGAACTTGCACACGAAGAAGGCACAATGGTGTCTTCCTGTCTGGTCTTCACTGGGAGAGGACGGCCCCAATGCCCACGTCAGATTCGTCTACCTCTACCACAAAACATCTGGAGGGGTTTGGATGGCGGAGAATAGGAGAAGTGGTGAAGCATCTTCTGAGCTCCTCAAAAGTGTGGTCCGTGGTTACCTGTGAGGTAGATGGTTTGGTGAGGGAGGTGAGGGGAGTGGCAATTTGGCTGTAGTTCCTGATGAAATGGAGGTAGAAGTTGGAGAAGCCCAAGAAGTGCTGTAGCTGTTTCAAGAGCATAGTCAGGGCCATTCAATGAGAGCTCACCCTTTCTCTCGGTTCATGGTTATACCTTTGGGGTGAAAGGAAACAACTGGGGTGTGGAACAGGCATGTTTATAAGTTGTAGTAAAGCTGGTTTTTGAGGAGATGCTGAAGGACTGAACAGATGTGGGTCTTTGAGGTTCTTGGAGAAGATGAAGTTGTTGTCAAGGTAGACAAATGCAGCATGTCTCAGAGAATCTTGTTGATGAAGGCTTGGGAAACGGCTGGACTGTTGGAAAATTTCTTAAGGCATTACCAATCATTCATAATGGCCAGTGGGTGTTCTGAATGCCATCTTCCACGCGATCCCCTTGGCAGATGTGGATCAGGTTGTACGCCCATGATAAATCCATTTTGGTGAAGATCTGGACCCCAGTGAGTGTTTCTAATGTGTTGTCCATCAAGGAGAGAGGGCAGCCGTTCTTAATGTTGATTTTGTTGAGTACCATGGTGGTTGATGCAGGGACAAAGTCACCTATCTTTCTTTTTGACGAAGAAAAATTCTGCACTGGATAGCCATTCTGTAGCGCTTCGATGAAGTAGTCATTCATGGCTTGGGTCTCCGAGGAAAGAGGAAGAGCAGATCACCTCAGGGAGGATTGGTGCTTGAGAAGAGGTTGAACTTGCAGCCGTGTGGTCTGTGAGGCAGGAGGGTGCAGGCTTTGCTTTGACTGAAGATGATGGCCGAGTTATGTATTCCTATGGGAGTTTGGTGAAATTGAAAGTCTTCACCATCTCCACAAATTTACGGGGTCAAGTCAGCTGAGGTTGCAGGCAGGAGGCCCAGCAGGTGGGTCCCCAACTCAGCAGTAAGCGTGACGAAGTGAGGTCATGAGTGGAGAGCCAGGGGTATCCCAAGATGAGTAGAGTACTCAGTGATTTGATAAGAGGGAATTGGATGGACTCATGGTTCTCTCCAATGCTCATGTGCACGGGCTGTGTGCATGCTCCAAGCATCCCGGACCCTAAGGGCCATGATGCAGAAGAGGTGAGAGATAAATCTGGTAGGGAGTCCAAGCTGCACACACATGGTCCAGTCCAGAACATTGCCTGCTACACTGGAATCCACCAGAGCTTCCTGTGTTTGTAGAGCCATCGGGATATGGAGCGGGACAGAGAGACTGACTCGGTTTATGGTGCTGGAATGAGGGGCTGGGAGGGGGAGGCAGGACCCTTGTCTCTACCTGGTGGTGCTGTTTTTCTAGACAGAACGGGTATTTGATGCGTGGGTGATCGGTAGCTCCACAGTCAGCGCATAAGTTGTTTTTTCACCGATGCACAAGCTTTTGGGGGTTAAGGAAGCTCACCCTGACTACATGGGTTCTGGAGGCATTGCTGATGAGGTTCTTGCAGCCTGACACGGTTTCTGGGAATGGAACTGGGGTTTTGGCTGATGGTGCAGAGGATCATTACATAAAACACTTGTCAACATGGAGGGCCAGAATGATGAGGCTTTCGAGGCTGGTGGGCATCTCCCGGGTAAACAGCTCTTGTTTCAAGCACTCTGAGAGGCCATGATGGTAATGGGTCAGCAGCGCTTCTGCATCCCAGCCACAATCCACTGTGAAGGTCCTGAATTCAATGATGTAATTCAGCCACGAACGTGATCCTTGGTGCAGCCAGTTTCCGATCTGCCTCCCAACCACTTCCCGGATGTTCGAAACCCCTCTGCATCTTAGCAGTGAATTGCTGGTATTTATTACAGATGTGGTTTATTGTCCCAGCTGGTGACACCCCAGGTCAGAGCACGCCCTGTCAAGAGAGATCAAGGCAATTTTGGCAGGGTCTGTAGAATAGTGATGACTGCAGCTCAAAGTGCAAGATGCACTGGGCCAGGAAGTTGCTGCACTGGGAGATTGACTGCTGCAGGGTTACTTTAATGAGACAGAGTTAGCTGAGAGCAATGAACAGATGGTCAATGGTTTCCTGCTGCTTCTGGGTCGTGTACTCCCTGTTGATGGGACAACTTCATTTAGGCGAGCAAATGCTGCTGGGTCAATTGTTGGTTCGTCCATCTTGTCAAGAAATATAGAGGAAGCTTGACCCAGAAACTGAGCAGCAGAGATAATTTAGCGGTGAGCAACCACTTTAATAATAAACTGCAAAATGACAAACCATGAGGGGCCACAAATACTTGACACAACAAAGCAACAAGGTAACTGAAGGCTAGAAGCAATTGTTTGAGACTGTCTGGTTTGGTGGGTGAACAAAGGTCTGTGGATGAAAGCTGGGTTTAAATGGCTGCAGGTGATGAGTTGGAAATGAGTGGCAGGTGACTCCTGTCAGCTGGGTGAAGACTGGGAGCAGCCTGCCTGTACAGGCCTGCTAGCCAGTCCTTAACAAATATATAACTTGAAGATGAGAAAGTAATTAGGTTTACAAAACAACTTTTTTGCAGCACTATATGGTTAGCCTTCACTTTGAACCAAACATGTGCTGAAGGACAGACAAAACTTTGGTAAGAGAAGGGTGATAATCACAAGGGCATAGCCTACTGATGTTGTGGCTTTTGCAAAACCTTAAATAAATATAGCCAGTGAAATATAAATTTTTAAATCCCCATTGGTCTTCCTTACATTTACAATTCTTATTTTTAATTATTTGATGAAGAGCTAACTTTACCATTGCTCTGCTAATATTGAGGGTTTTTTAAAAAAAAACTTTTAGGTGCCAGTGATTAACTGAGACTGAATAGAAAAAGGCACGAAGATGACAAATACAACTCAGTAAAGCTGATTGCACAACACTCTGTGTAATTAATGGTTTCAAGTCTACACATGCAGAAAAGATGTGGCCAGAAAACAGATATTCTCATGAAAGATGTCCATTCCTGCAAGTCACCTAATTACCGGGTAGCTATGAAAAAAATTATTATATTAGTTTTATATTATCACAATTTTCAGTTAATTATGTACATTACATTATATCTCAATATTATGCTGAATAAATCCCATTTATAGGTTTACTGATGATTTACCTAGGAAGGTAAATTTAGAACAATAATGTGTTCTGAATAAAAGCCATGGTAAAAAGATGTCAAGCTATTCAATGTAAGGTACTGAGCATGTCGACTCTCCAGCCTTATAGACTGCTTTGAACTTTCTCTTAAAGATAAAGATATGAATACCAAGACACAATACAGTTCATTAAATCTCAGGGTGACACAAAGTTACTATATACAGAATGGGATATTTACAAATTCTTCAATAAAATGATATTTCATCCAATCAATGTAATTTCATCCAGATTCCTGGCTCAAAAAAATCCGACCTTAAGAAAGATGCTTTTCAGTTTAAAGTAAAAAATTATTTGGCAAGATTTTTGCTGCAGAAAATCATGAGCTCTTATAATAATGACCTTGGAACTTTTGGCCGTCAGCATTTAGTCCTCTAACCCTATTTCATTCTCCAAGGTACACAAATGCATTGTTCATATTAATAGCCTAAGCATGAGAACAGCGGGTGGTTGCAGGAGTTCTGGAAACTGATTGTAGAGCCTTAGTTCAATTTTATTAATGACATCACAGGAAAAGCAGGAATTGATGCAAATAGTCTTTCCAGGAACATACTTTATATTGATCTGGGCCCCAAGTCCTGACACGATTAAGCCCTTGAGCTTGGCACAACTAAAGCAGGACTTGCAGGAAGTTAGGTAGATTATCTCATAGAATGAATCAAAAGTGTATCTGCCCAAACTCCAAGTGAAAATTCCAATAAATCCATAATCCAGTAATCTGGCAGAACTATGACACTGGACAGAGAACAGTACAGCACAGGAACAAGGCACTTTAGCCCATAACTTCTGTGTTGACAATGAAAATTTCAACTAATCCCATCTGCTTGCACATGGTCTACATTCCTTGCCCATTCATGTGCTTGTCTGTGTAAAAAAAATAAACATGCCCTGTAAATCTCCCTTGAATCTCCTCCCCTCACTTTAAAACTATGCTCTCCTGTATTTGCCGTCTCCACCCTTGAGGAAAGACTCCATCTGCCCTATCTGTGCCTGTCATAAATCTGATAAACTTCAATTAGGCCAGGCTAAACCACCAACTCTCCAGGTTTGTCTAACCTCTCCTTGTAACTAACTGGCCATGGTAATTGCTCTTCCTGCTCCATGCACCTCAAATACAGCTGGTTACACTGAAGTATATGTGACAATTAAGCACTTGTAAGTTGGGCTATGCAATGAGAATCATGTAGTCTTTATAGCTTTGGGCCTGTACTCACTGGAATTTAGAAGAATGAGGGAGAGGGGATCTGATTGAAACTTATCAAATATTGAAAGGCTTAGATAGAGTGGATGTGGAGAGGATGTTTCCTGTAGTGGGGTGTCTCGGACCAGAGGGTATACCCTCAGAATGCAGGAGCGTCCATTTAATACAGTGATGGGAAGGGGTTTCTTTAGCCAGAGTGTAGTTTGTCTGTGGAATTTATTGCCACAGATGGCTCTGGAGCCTAAGTCATTGGCTATATTTAAAGCAGAAGTTGATAGGTTCTTGATTAGTTATGGTGTCAAAGGTTAGATGGAGAAGGCTGAAGAATGGGATTGAGAGAAATTTTAAAAAGCAGCCATGATTGAATGGCAGAGCAGATTCAGTGGGCTGAATGGCCTAATTCTGCTCCTATGTCTAATGAAATAGACATTTTCCTTTGTCAGAATTCTTGGAAGAAACCTTACCAGTTTTCATAAACAAACAGGAAGAGATGGAAGACTTTGTCTACCAATTCTCAGCAGTGAGATGCAGCTAGTTGAAAACTAATACAGGATGCCTGCAGAGTATAATTTCCATTAGCAAGCTTACACGTAGTATGTTTCAGGTTGAGACTTTGCATTAGGACTGCATTCTCAAAGGACTATCCAGTTATAATGGTGACCCGCAGTGCTTGTACTACAACAGCAACCACATTTGAGAAGTACTCCCTCCGCTGGACAGGACTATTGGAAATCTAAAAGATGTGAAAATTTCCATATAAATGCATTTTTTCTCATTTCTTCCTCTGTGAGGCTTCCTCTTAATTTTCACATAATTACCTCTCTGCTGCCAGTCAGACCCAGCTGCATTTTTGCATATACAATTTGCAATTAATTATGCAAATAATATTAGTCTGGAAAAAAAGAACGCTAGCAAGAGATTCTACAAGCAAAGTTAATCACCTGGCAATTTTCACCTAGAAATTAAAATTACTCTCTTACTATCCTATCAGTCTCACATCTAATTTTTCTATGTTCTTAATCAGTATCCAGCTCTGACCTGTGAAAACATCTTGAGGTTATTCTGCAATGCAAAAAGTTTTATATAAAGACAAACTATTTTTGCTACTGGTTTTGTAATTGTTTGATATAAGAATATAAGAAACTGTTGCAGACCATGCAGTCACCTTGGCTTACTCCTTCATCCCATGGTACACTGCCTGATCCATTTTGCTGCCCAATCACCATTGCTTCTGATTCCTTTAGTAAATAAAAATGATTGATTTCAGCCTTGCAACAACTGAACATGCACAGCCCTCTAATGTAAAGAAGTCTAATATTTGATAATCCTTAGCATAAAGAAAATTCAAAGTGTTTCAGTCCCAAATAGCCAACTACTTACTCTCCCCTAGCTCTGGACTCAAAACAGCCTTGCAGAATTTACTCCTGAGAGTAAATTCTAACAGTCTTGTACATCACTTCCCTGAACAGACCTGGACTAATTATAGACCGATCTGACTTTGTCCATGCCTCTTCATGCTCTGGTTGTTATCTCACAAAAGCCCTGTACAGTACAATCTCACCAAGACTATTATTGGAGTACAACATTCCTACTTATACAAATAGCCAACATACAATTTGCCTTCCAAAGCATGTTACAGAAGATCTTACAGTACAGAGAATAGGTGAGAATATGGCAGACAGCTCAGGAAAATGGCTGTACTGAGCCTTTTTCCAGTTTTGACTTGTCTTCTCTGCCAGGTCATAGAAACAGGGGGATAGGTATTGAGAAAACCGGGTACTGAAACATTAATTACTACTCCTCTGATCAATGATATTATCATTTCAGTTGCAAGGAAGTAGGTTCAGGGATGCAGTGCTAATGGCATTTAATTACCTTCATGGAGAAGGAGGAGTGACACACATTCCAACACTCCATTTCCACACAACCTCTCATCCACCATACACCTTTAATACTTTCTTACTGAACATTCCAGATTTAGCTAGTGTAGTTGCTTTAGTAACTGCATTTTCTGTCTTTTAATAGTGTTCCCAATCATTGCTGGGCTACAGGAGCCCATCCTATGCCCTTAACAATGTCCAAAACAGGAAGATGGATCCAAGTTTCTGCAATATTAGAGGCATATTCACAGATGGTTTCTTCAGAGAGGAGATCCCTCGTGCATCACAGATTGAGAACCTCTCCTGGTTTTAATGGTATGAAGACAGTAAAGAGAAGTTTAATAAATTGCAAATGTGGAATATTAACTAAATAGAATTTACAATAAGGGAAATTATAGTTGTGAAGTCTAATAATAGACTTACTTTTTCAGAATAATTTAATTTACTGTAATATTTCTTCCTTTTAATTTATGCTTATCTTATAGTGGAAACTATATTAGCCAGAGGCATTCTTCTGCCAACATTCCAACTGTTCCAACAAACTTTGTGAGATTATTCATTTAATTTTGATAGATTCTCTTTGAGTTCATTGGCATTTCCAGATTTAGCCCTTCATAATACTTTCTTTACAACTTCCCAAGATAAACCATGTTACAGCAATCACCTAAACAGTTAACTATAAAATCTTGATTTCCAATTCAGAAGGACTGAAAAGGTCCAGTCTCAAAAACATCAATATCAGCATCAGTTAGTAACATTGTAAGGTTTATAATGTAGTTGAATGTTCACTTTGTGCAAAAGTACATAACATTTAAACACATTAAAGAATAAATAAAATTTATTAGTTCTACCATCTGCATAATATTGAATGAATTGGCATTTGATTGCCTTCATAGCACATGCAACTATAAAGAGAAACAGAAAGAAAAAATAATGGAGAGGTCAGAGGTCACCAAGTTGAGAGGTCACTAGCAGGCACAATTCTGTTGCATTGATGCTGGGTTGTCTGTCAGTCGTGTGTGCTTCCTCCCACTGCCCATTGATGGATCAGACTCCAGGCTTTCTGACATTTTCTCACATATGATATCTACTAGACGTTCAAAGACCTGCTTGACATTGATGTTTTCTTTGGCACTGACCTCAAAAAACTCGAATCCTGTAAAAGAAAAAACATACAAAGTGATCCACAAGTGTTTTTGTTGATTTCACATTTTGGAACCTGATGGGGAAAAACAGACAAGATCTACAATTATTATCCAGCATTTTAAAGAACACTTCATTTACGTACCTGCTTCATTTAAAAAAATTAATTTCACTGTGGATCAGAGTGTAGTGGTTTTTTTGTGAGGAGATAAAGAAAGGAATCTGCTACTTAAGGTGTTAACGCTTTAGGGATTTTGATATCTGAATTGAAAGGTTGAATTTTCAGGTTCATGGGCTAGAACCGTTTCCGAGAGAAATTTCTAATAGAAGACTTTGAGAATGGGTTTAATAGAGTGGACATGAAAACTTAGAGAATACGTTTCTATCTGGGCAAGACCAAAACTAGGTAAACAATTAATGAAGTGATGAGAATGTAGAATTTGCTATTATAATTATTGCTGAAGACAGTAACAAAATGTTAAGGGAAAGATTGGTATGTAAATATAGGAGAAATGAAAATTACGATTTGCCGATAGTGTTCAAAGGAGTGAACGGTGTAGAAAAAGGCAAATATGAAGCAAATACATCAGCATGACCACAGCTGAATAGTCTCAGTCCAGCTTTGTTTTCTTTCTTGTCCCCTCCCATCCATCGCTCATAACTACAACTTTCCAATCTTTGAACATTTTCCCTCACTATCTCATTTTTATCTTTCTTTCAATGGTCTTTTCTTGAAGGCGCTAACTCATGCCATTGTTGAATGCCTTACTAAAGTCCATGTAGGAAAGATCCAATACCTTGCCGTCACCAATCATTTTTGTCATCTCCACTAAAAACTCAAGTTCATATGCTAGGTATATGTGAAATATAACTATTCAGTTCCTCAGCCAGGTGATGATTCTGCATCTGTGAGCCTAGTGAAAAAAAGCTACCTGGAAGATCTGACCCAAAAATCCAGTCTTCAATCAAATCCATACAATTTTATAATGCAGCATTAGTTATGTCATTTTCAAATTTTAAAAATGAGAGAAAATACACAGTTAACATACAGAATAGTTCTGATGCAAGATAATCTGCATAGAGAACATATAATGGTATGACTGTGCAGTTAGCTATAGCTCAAATACCATCTATAAATTTGCTGATGATACAACCGTTGTTGGTAGAATTTCAGATGAAAATGACAGGGCGTACGGGAGTGAGATATGCCAACTAGTGGAGTGATGTCGCAGCAACAACCTTGCACTCAACGTCAGTAAGATGAAAGAACTGACTGCAGACTTCAGGAAGGGTAAGTTGAAGGAACACACACCAATCCCCATAGAGAGATCAGAAGTGGAGAGAGTGAGCAATTTCAAGTTCCTGGGTGTCAAGATCTCTGAGGACCTAACCTGGTCCCAACATATCAATGCAGCTATAAAGAAGGCAAGACAGCGACTATATTAAGAGTTTAAAGAGATTCGGTATGTCAACAAATATACTCTTAAACTTCTATAGATGTACCATGGAGAGCAGTCTGACAGGCTGCATCACTGTTATGGGGTGGGGGGGGGCTACTGCACAGGACCAAAAGAAGCTGCAGAGGGTCATAAATTTAGTCAGCTCCATCTTGGGTACTAGCCTACAAAGTACCCAGGACATTTTCAGGGAGCGGTGTCTCAGAAAGGCAGCGTCCACCATTAAGGATTCTGGCATTGCTGTATCTATATAAACATAGAACATAGACATTTGCAGCACATTACAGGCCCTTTGGCCCACAATATTGTGCCGACCATGTAACCTACTCTAGAGACTGCCTAAAATTTCCCTAGCACAAAGCCCTCCATTTTTCTAAGCTCCATGTACCTATCTAAGAGGCTCTTAAAATACCCTATTGTATCCGCTTCCACCACCACCACCGGCAGTGCATTCCACGCACCCACCACTCTCTGTGTGAAAAAACTTAGCCCTGACATCTCTTGGGTACTTACTTCCAAGCACCTTAAGACTATGCCTCCTCGTGTTAGCCACTTCAGCCCTGGAAAAAAGCCTCTGGTGATCCACACAATCAATGCCCCTCGTCATCTTATACACCTCTATCAGGTCACCTCTCATCTTGCATCGCTCCAAGGAGAAAAGGTCAAGTACACTCAACCTATTCTCATAAGTTACACCTTCCAATCCAGGCAACATCCTTATAAATCTCCTCTGCACTCTCTCTATAGTATCCACATCCTTCTTGTAGTGAGGTGACCAGAACTGAACACAGTTTCATTATTTTAAATATTTCTATCAGCCCCCTACATTCCAGAGAAAGTGTTCCAAAATCTCTGCTTATGGCTAATACTCTAATCAAGGCAACATTCTGATGAACCACTTCTGCAACTTATCCAAAGCCTCCACCTTTTTCTGTACTGTATTCCAAATATGGCAAAAACATTTTTTTGCAGCTGCAACATGATTTCCTGACTTTTATACTCAAAAGCCTCAGCATAACAGATGAACAAAAGTATGCTATACACCTTCTTTACCATCCTATCTACCTGTGACATTTGTTTAGATTAAACTCCATCTTCCATTTCTCTGCCCTTATCTCCAACTTATCCTTATCTTGCCATATCCTTGGACAGCCTTCTTCACTATCTTTAAATCCATAAATTTTGTGTTTGCACACTTAGTAATCAGCCTAGTTTCATTTTTGTCTAAATACAAACAATAGAGATTTTTATGGAACACCACTGGTCTCCAGTCAGAGAAACACCCCTCCACCACCACACTTTAATATTGAGTCAATATGGAATCTAATCTACCAAATGACCAAGATTCCAGTGTGTTTTCATCTTCTGGATAAGACTACAATGAGAGATCTTGTTGAATGCCTTACTAAAGTCCATGTAGCCAAGACCCAATGCCTCGTCCTCATCAATAGTTTTGTCACCTCCTCAAAATATTTGTTCATGATTCATGACTCCCCCTGCACAAAGAGGAGAAGGATGTGGGGGTATCATAGGCTGAGATGCTATCTAATAGAAATACCTAAAGTAATGAGGGGCATAGAGAGAGTAGATAGTTAGTCTTTTACCCAGTTGTTTTCTCTGGAGCAGCAGTGGCTGAGGGGAGTTCGGATAGAGGTTTATAAAATTGTAAGAGGCATAGATAGACAACCAGTATCTTATTCCCAGGGTTGAAATGCCTAATAACAAAGAGCACACATTTAAGGTGAGAAGAGGTAAGTTCAAAGGAGATGTGTATGGGGCAAGTTTTTTCCACAGGGAGAGAGTATTCCAGGTGGGTACCTGAAATATGCCATCTTGGGTGGTAGTAGAGACATCCAAGAAGCTCTTGGACAGAATGTGCAGGAAATGGAAGGATGTAGATATTATGTAGACAGAAGGGATTAGTTTAGTTGGACATTTGATGACTAATTTAATTAGTTTGGCACAACATTGTGGGCTGAAGTGCCTGCTCCTCTGCTGTACCATTCTAGGTTTATGTTCAAAGTCATGCTGATAATCACTAATATGCCCGTGCTTTTCCAAATGCAAGTAAATCCTACCTCAAAAATCCTTTCCAATGGCTTCTCTAACACTGATGGCTTACTGGTCTATAATTTTAGCATTATCCCTCCTACACTTTTTAAACAAAAGAACAACATTGTCTTCTCTCCATTCCTCGGGGAGATCACCTGTGACCAAAGAGGGTACAAAAATCTCTATCTAGGAGCCAGCATTTTCTGATCTTGCATCGTCAATAACCTGGGATGAACCCCATCAAGCCTTTAATGTTGCATCTTAATGCTCTCCATGAGGCTCATCGTCTCCTGCTTCTCAATATTAATATCTAGGATATTAGCATATCCCCAATCTCACTCTCCCTGTCCTCTGCAACATTCCCTTGGTGAATATTGATGCAACATACTAATTTAGAATCTCACCAACTTCCTCTGCTTCCAGTAATAAATTACCTTTGTCCTCAAGTGATTCTCTCCACTCCTGAGTTACCTCCTTGTTTTAATGTGTATAAAATGCCTTGGGATTTTCCTTAATCATACTCGTCCTTGGCAAGTAGGATTAATTTGCATTTCATGCCCCTTTTGGTCCTCCTGTTTATTTTCTTCTTTCTTTATATTCTTCAAGGGCCCTGTTGATTTCCGTTTCCCAACCTTTCAAGTACACCTACTGGTGACTTCATTCAGCCCTGCCTCTACCTGATCAAGTGACTACTGAGTGTATTTTCATGGTTTTCTTCTACTGTGACCCGTTCACTTCATTGTTCGACGTGTTGTGCACTCAGAGATACTCTTCTGCACACCACTGTTGTAACATATGGTTATATGAGTTGCTGTCGCTCTCCTGTCAACTTGAAACAGTCTACCCATTCTTCTCTGACCATTAACAAGGCATTTTTTCCCACAGAACTATCACTCACTGGATGTTTTCTTTTTGTTTCTTGCACCATCCTCTGTAAACTCAAGAGAATTGTATGTGAAAACCCCAGGTATAACTGTTACCCTTTTGAAGCAAGTGGGAACTTCCGCCTGTAGCAGTAAGAGGTTGAAATTGTCCTTGAATACTCCCACAGTTGGTTGGCACAAGTTTTTAGAGCCTTACCAGGTGCTCCATCGAGACCTTCCGCCTTGCGAGGATTGACCCTCTTTAAAGACAGCCTAACATTGGCCTCTGAGATGTAGATCACAGGGTCACCGGGTGCAGCAGGAATCTTCACAGGGATCTAGGCTATAAGTCCAATTGCTTTACCAATAATACTCACTGCACTGCAATAAACACACTTCAGAACGTCAGTCCCATCCATTAGCCTGCCCTTACCTGGAATTCCTATCAGAATTACTTAACCATGACCTTCCGTTTATGACCTGCTCCTCTGGTTCACACCCCTCAACATGCTTGTTTAAGCTCTCCTGAGTGGCACTAGCAAACCTCTTGTCCTTATCTACCACCCCATGACCCTCCACATCCAACACATTATCCTCTGCAACTTCCAACTTTATATTTCTGTGTAGGCTCCAACCTGGTGGCATGAACATTAAGTTCTCCTACCAGTTTAAAAAAAAATCCCTCTCCCTCTCCTCTTCTTCCATTCCCCACTCTCGCATCATACCTCTTCTCACCTGCCCTGAGTCCCCTCTTCCTTCCCTTTCTCTTGTGGTCCACTCTCCTCTCCTATCAGATTCCTTCCTCTGTAGCCCTTTATCTTTTCTCCCCATCTGGCTTCACCTATCACTTTCTAGCTATCCTCTTTCCTCTACCCTTATCTATTTATTCAACCATCTTCCCCCTTCCTTTCCAGTTCTGAAGAAGGGTCTCAGCCTGAAAGGTCGACTGTTTATTCATTTTATTGATGCTGCCTGACCTGCTGAGTTCCTCCAGCATTTTCTGATTTGCTCCCTGCAAGGATATTGGTGCCCCTCCAGTTTAGGTGCAAACTGTCTATCTTGTACAGACTCTTGCCTGCCAAAGAAGAGAGCCAAATGATCCACAATTCTGAAGCCCTCCCCCCCCCCCCCCCCCATCAGATCCTTAGTTACATTCAGCTGTACTATTTTCAGATGTATTTCTTGCTTTGCCTGCATATGGCACAGGGATTAAAATTAATTTAGTATTTTTGCCTGACCTTGAACACTAGCTGACTTGAGCATTTCAGCATTCTTTCTTATTTTGAATTTAAAATAAGTAAACCAAATGCAATTTTGCATTCAAAAAAGATCTACAATAACTCCTTTCATTCATTTGATGACACTTTTAAATGCCTTCAAATTAATTAACTGTCATTCTCTATTAATCTTATCAAAACCACCTAATATTTATATGAATATTTATTTAAATGGAAATTTTAACTTTTAATTATATATTGTGCTGCTAAAGGGTATGTGGTGACTAAAAGCAAAATTAGTAAACAAAAGGTCCAACTATAATTATGCACTCAAAAAGGCTGAAGTTAAAAAATACTTGAGGATATTTTATGCTCCTGCAAGTCATAGCACTAAAGTTGTCATCACACACAAACATATAAAATAGATTTCAGTTAAGCCACCTATCTGGGACAACTCCTGAAGAACAAAAACTAATTGAGAAAATAGCCGGGATTCCCTTAATTTATTTGCGACATTGTGCTGCTTAACTGGGACAAGAGACTGTTGCCGAACAGATTCTAACAAGTGTCAGTCCTGTGCACTTGTGTGGCCATTAGATACCACACTGTGCTTAGAGTTAACAGTTTTTAAATAGCATCAGTTGCTGCATTAGTGTTCAACAAGCAGTGACTTTAGTCACCAATATTTGCAAGAAATAGCAGTAAGAAAATTCAGAATGGTTTTGCTCTCTGTGGTTTCAAATATTCAGGCTTGGAGAGCCTGAAATGGCTGGGAGTGAAAATGAAACAACATCACCACTTCAACAAATTAGGAAATATGAAGAATTTGAAGATATTGACAATCATCTTGAATGTTATAATGAAAATGAAGATTTGGAGGATGAAATTGTTGATAGCATCGTATGAAGGCAGTCCAGTATCTACACTCAGTGCCTTTTCTTCACTCAGTGATTTTCTTAATTTACAGTTAATCAAAAGACACAGCTATGTACTCTGGATGAATTCCTCCGCTGATAACTAATACACAGTTTTATAGTAGTACTGGTATTGTTCTAATTTGTTCTGTATTTCAATTAAATACATAATTTGTTACTCAGTTAAATGATAGTCTGTCTCTTTTATACCTTTTTAACTAGTTCCATGTAACTTTAGCTAATTGGGACAGCCGCTTAATTGGGCCAAAATGTGCTGGTCCCGATGTGCCCAATTAACTTGAATCCACTTTACTAAAGTAAGATTAATGCAGCATTAATTGGAAACTAATCATTATATTGAAGATAGCGTTTTAAAGGCATTATACTTCAATCAACAGAGGATATTGCAGTCCTCATGGAAGACATAGTTTAAAATAGATATAAATTTACTGACGATACAACTACTGTTGGTAGAATCTCAGGTAGTGACAAGAGGGCATACAGGAGTAAGATATACCAACTAGTGAAGTGGTGCCACAGCAACAACCTGGCACTCAACGTCAGTAAGAGGAAAGAGCTGATTGTGGACTTCAGGAAGGGTAAGACGAAGGAACACATACCAATCCTTATGGAAGGATCAGAGTGAGTAGTTTCAAGTTTCTGGGTGTCGAGACCTCTGAGGATCTAACTTGGTCCCAATATATCGATATAGTTATAAAGAAGGCAAGACAGTGCCTACTTCATTAGGAGTTTGAAGAGATTTGGCATGTCAACAACTACACTCAAAACTTCATAGATATACTGTGGAAAGCATTCTGACAGGCTGCATCACT